>NW_019154105.1:35679386-35913977 GCF_002288905.1 Enhydra lutris kenyoni
GATGCGGGACTCGATCCCAGGACCCCGAGATCATGACCTGAGCCGAAGGCAGAGGCTTTTAACCACTGAGCCACCCAGGCGCCCCCATTTTAATCATTTTTAAGAGTACGGTTTTGTGGTGTCAAGCACATTTACATTGTTGTGCAACTGTCGCTACCATTCATCTCCAAAACTGTTTCATATTCCCCAGCTGAAACTTTGTACCCCCTAAACAGTAACTCTTGGGGCACCTGGGTGGCAGTGGGTCACTTGGTTAGGGGTCTGCCTGCAGCTCAGGTCATGATCTCAGGGTTCTGGGATGGAGCCTGGTGTCACATTGCATCAGGCTCCCGGCTCAGCTGGAGTCCGCTTCTCCCTCTCCCATTGCCCCTCCCCCTGCTTGTGGGACCGCAGGCGCACGTGCGTGCATGCGCTCGCGTGCGCTCGCGTGCTCGCTCGCTCTCAAATGAATATATGCGGGGTTCCTGGGTGGCTCAGTTGGTTAAGCCATTAAGCGGCTGCCTTCAGCTCAGGTCTTGATCCCAGGACCCTGGGATCAAGCCCAGAGTCAGGCTCCCTGAGCCTGCTTCTCCCTCTCCTGCCCACTCTCCCCCACTTGCGCATGCACACATGCTCGCACTCTCTGTTGAGTAAATAAGTAAAATCTTTTTAAAAAATGAATAAAAGAAATCTTAAAAAAAAACCGGTAACTCTGGTTCCCCTTTCCCCCAGCCAGGGGCAACCATCTTTCTACTTTTGTGTCTCTGAATTTAACTATTCTAAGAGCCTAGTATAAGTAGAATCATGTAGTGTTTGTCCTTTTGTGGCCGGCTGTTTCCCTTAGTATAATGTCTTCAAGGTTCACTCATATAGTATGTGTCAGAATTTACTTCTTAAGGCTAAATAATACTCCACTATGTATATATAAAGCATCTTTTGTTTTTCCATTCATTTGTCAATGGACACCTGGGTTGCTTCTACCTTTTGACATCTGCCACTTTTCTTCTTTATCTCACAAATTATGTGAATCAGGAATTTGGTCAGGCTTGGCTTGACTTGATTATTCTTCTCCATGTTCCTTACAGTTCTCATTCATTTCTTCAGCTGGTGTCAAAACTGGTCTAGAAGAGCCACACTGGTTTCTCTTAAACACTTCCTGCTTTGGTAGGAACAGCTATAAGGTTGAACTCAGCTGGGCCCGTTTTCCTATGTATGATGTAATCCTTGGGCTTCTCTACGTGGTCTCCCTCATGAGGTAGCTGGACTCAGACTCTAAGACACCACGGAGGAAGTTGCCAGTACTTTTTAAAGGCATGGTACAGAATTGGCAATGTCACATCTACTTTAACTGGTTAAAGTAGTCATTGCCCAATCTACATTCAAGGGGAGAAAAAAATGACTCTACTTTTCACTGGAAGAAGAAAGAAAGAATTTGTAGCCATCTTTAGATAGATTAATCACAGGAGCTCTTCTGACAAATCAGAGTATACCAACTGTAGACTCTAGCAGTATTCTTAAACTTGAAAAACACTTGACTTTCAAAAATAATAGTATATTTTTGTAGCCAACTTGCTAGATTTGTGAAATTTATTTTAAATACTGTAAGAAAAATTCATAGAAATTTCTTTATGTGCTAAGTAGGGAGAAATTATATGTGGGCATCTCATGATTTGATCTTAGAATCCTGTTTCCCTTATTATTTGAATTTTTACTGGAGAGTATTGCTGCCTAATGATGATTTTTCCACTGCCTACTCCTTTTTAAGAATTACCTCAACTTTGAATTTTGAGACATTTTGAATTTTGAGACATTTGGAAAAGTTGGAAAAAATTGTACCTTCAACACCCATATCCCTTCCCTTAGGTTTACCAATTGTTAACATTTTGTGGCCTTTGTTTGCTTTTGTTTCTCCATATACACACAGAGAGAGATAGACATGATACACTTTTTTATACCAATACATATATTGCGACATTCTGCTCATGAATGCTTCAGTGTTCTTCTTAGAATGATGATCTTTGGGGCAGCTAGGTGGCTCAGTCAGTTAAGCATCTGCCTTCTGCTGAGGGCATGATCCCAGGACCCTGGGATTGAGCCCCACATACTGTATAGGTGAACATAAAATGTTGCCCCACTGAGCAGGGAGCCTGCTTCTCCTTCTCCCTGCCACTCCCCCTGCTTCTACTATCTCTCTCTGTCAAATAAATAAACAAAATGTTAAAAAAAACACACAAAAAACCCCAGTGATCATTATCACACTCAAACTTAAAATGGTACAGTGTTATCTGTTATCCTGTTCATAGTAAAGTTCTCCCAGTTGCCCTAAAAATGACCTTTTAAAAGTTGGAGTTTTTCCTCTCTCCAAGTTTCAGTATAGGATCATTTGCATATGTTACATCTCTTTGGTCTCCTTTTTAAAAAGATTTTTATTTGTTTTAGAGAGAGAGCACGTGTGCAGGGCAGGGGTCAGAGGGAGAGGGAGAGAGAATCTCAAGCAGACTCCCTGCTGACCACAGAGCCTGATGCAGGGCTCCCTCTCAGCACCCTGAGGTCATGACTTAAGCTGAAATCAAGAGTCAGAGGCTTAACTGACTGAGCCACTGAGACGCCCCTCTTTAGTCTCTATTTAATCTAGAAAGTTCTGTCACCATTGTTGGAGGAGGGGAGTCATTCATGATGTGACTTTTTTTTTTTTCTCCAAAGATTTTATTTATTTATTTGACAGAGAGAGATCACAGCAGGCAGAGAGAGAGAGGAGGAAGCAGGTTCCCTGCTGAGCGGAGAGCCCGATGCGGGGCTCCATCCCAGGACCCTGGGATCATGACCTGAGCTGAAGGCAGAGGCTTAACCCACTGAGCCACACAGGCGCCCCCATGATGTGACATTTTTGAAGCATTGGTCTCATAGGAGTGTCGTAATCTGTTTTTGTCTCATTTCGTTGTGCTTAGGTTGAACTTCTTTGGCATGTACTTTACCATACAAGTGGTGATGTGTAGTTAGTTTCCTTTACATCATAAGGAGGCACAGAATGTCATTTTGTCCTATTGGTTAATGCTAAGTTTGATCGTTTGGTTATTATGGGTAAACTCTTTCATTGCAAATATCCCTTTCCCAGCTTTGACATTACTAAGTAATGTTTAAAGTGAGAGTTTTTAAGAATAATTTGTTTTCCAACAATTTTTACTTAACTTTGGTGGTTATAAAATTTTGCCTTTTTTTGATTCTGTCATTCCTTCTTAAATGTGTTAGCTGGCCATCCTCTGTAGAAAAGAGCCTTCCCCCTGTTCCCCCAACCCCCCTCCTTTTTTTAAAGAGTTTATTCATTTGAGAGAGAGAGTGCACACAAACACGGGGAGAGGTAGAAGGAGAGGGACAAGCAGCTCTCTGCTGAGCCAGCTGGAACCCCGTTGTGGGGCTGGATCCCAGGAGCTAGAGATCAGGACCCAAGCCAACGGCAGACACCTAACTATCTGAGCCTCACCTACTCCCCTTTTTAAAAAAATTATTCATGGAGTCTTCATTCAGTGCATTATAGTCTGCTGTCTTTATTTCCTTTGAGAGTCAAATTATCCCAAAATGAGCATGCTGGCTTTGGTGTATTTTGAAACATCTAGTGTCTTTTTGAAATGTCTCTCTGAGTCTTTGAGCACTTCTTTGTTTTCTGGTGCAACCTGTTCACCTTGTGCTTTCTTTCCTGCTCCAGATTTAGATAGGTCATTTTTTTCCAGAGTCCTATTTCCATTCTAGTTAGAGAGTGGTGTTTGTAAACCAAGGTCCTGGCATGGGCATTGGGTTCGCATAGGTAGTAGGATGTAATTTTTCAGGCCCTTCCAGTGTGTAGAGTTAGGAAATGTAGATACATACTTTAAATCATGAGTTCATTTGGTTCAGTTAAAATCCAGCACCACAGGGACACCTGGCTAGCTCAGGCAATAAAACATGTGACTCTTTTTTTTTTTTTTTTTTAAGATTTTATTTATTTAATTTAGCGAGCAGGGTTGGGGGGAACAGAGGGAAAGGGACAAGCCAACTCCACCCTGAGCTTGGAGCCCATTTTGTAAGGCTGATCCCGGGACCCTGAGCTGAAATCAAGAGTTAGGCCCTTAACCAACTGAGCCACCTAGGCACCTCATGCATATGACTCTTAACCTTGGGGTTGTGAGTTTAAGCCCCATGTTGGGGGCAGAGGTCACTTTAGAAAAAAAAAAATCCAGCCCCATGGTGTTTCCTAAACTTCCTCCATTCCATATTTATACCATCTTTCTTCTACAGTATAAATCCTGTTTTCCTTTAACTTTGATAAATTTATTTCCTTGTACTACCCAGCTGTAAGCTCAAAAAAAATTCAGTACTATACCAGTATCCTTGCATGATTTTTTTGCAGTTTTGTTGACCCCCTAAGGTTGATAGAGTACTGTATTTGTTGAATTTGAATTCTTTTGTGTAAGTGATATCAATTTTATGTACAATTGGTTTCTTTCTGTTTGTATTCAGTTTTTATACACACAATACTTTCTATTTCCACTGGTATATGTGATCCTTGCTTGACTTTTTTTTTTTTATTTTGCTAAGAAATGCATAACATAAAATTTACCACCTTGACTGTTTTTAAGTCTGCAGTGCAGCACTGTTAACTATGTGCATTTTTTGTGTGTGTGCACCTCCCTCTGCCCCCTTCCACGTATGTACGCATTGTTAATAGGACAGATCTCTGTAACTTTTTCATTTTGTGGAACTGAAACTATGTACCCACTGAATAACTCCCTCCTTTTCCCCTCTCCCTCAGCCCCTAGGAACCACAGTTCTATTTTCTGTTTCTAGGGGTTTGACTACTTTAGATACATCGTGTGAGGGGAAGCACATTTTATCTTTTTGTGACTGGCTTATTTCACTTAGCAAAATGTTCTCAAGTCTTATCTGTGTTGTACCATATGACAGAATTTTTTTAAGGGCTGTATAATACTCCATTGTATGTATATACCACATTTTCTTTATATGGTGATCTGTTGATGGATATTTAGGTTGTTTCTGCTTCTTGGTTATTGTGAATAATACTGCAGGGAACGTGCCTATGCATACATCTTTTTAAGATCCTGTTTTCAATTCTTTTGCATATACACCCAGAATATATACTGCTGGATCATATGATGATTCCATTTCTAATTTTTTTGAGGACCCCCCCCCCATACTGGTGCCATAGCAACTACACCAGTAGTGCACAAGGGTTCCAATTTCTCCAGATCTTACCAGTGCTTGTTATTTTCTGTTTTAGATAGTGGCTCTCTTTCTTTCTTTCTTTTTTTTTTTTTAAGAATTTTATTTATTTATTTGACAGAGAGAGAGACAGTGAGAGAGGGAACACAAGCAGGGGGAGTGGGAGAGGGAGAAGCAGGCTTCCTGCTGAGCAGAGAGCTCCATGCGGTCCTCAGTCCCAGGACGCTGGGATTGTGGCCTGAGTAGAAGGCCAACGCTTAATGCCTGAGCCACCGAGGCACCTGATAGTGGCTATCTTAATAGGTGTGAGGTGATGTCTTGTTGTAGTTTTGATTTGCAGTTCCCTGATGAGTGGTGTTTAGCATCTTTTCATGCTCATTGGCTGTTTGTACATCTTCCTTGGAGAAATGTCTATTCAGGTCCTTGGTCCATTTTTTTAATCGGTTTGTTTTTTTATTGTTGTTGAGTTGGAGTACTTGTACTCAGTTTTAGGAATTACTTCATTCTTTTTGTTTAATTTTACATGTTTCAAGAGTCAGTAGTAGATAAAAATTTAAACTTCTCAGAAGCCTTACTCCCATCCTTATCCTTTCCATGCACCCACCCACTATTGGTAATCATTTTTGGGGTGCCTAGGTGGCTCACTCGGTTGAGTGACCAACTCTTGATTTTGGGTCAGGTCATGATCTCAGGACCCAGGAGAGCCAGGCTGCTGCCCACATCCCCCGCCCTCAATCTGTGTACAGCTTCACACTCATCAGGGAGTCTGCTGGAGGACTTCTCTTCCTCTTCCCCTCCCCCACTCATATAGGCATATACATTCTCTGTAATAAAAATAAATAAATCTTGTCATTTTCATTAATTTTTGGTCCTTTCTGTGTTGTCTCCCTTTTTATTCAGAATGTTGACTACTGGGGTACCTGGGTGGCTCAGTCAATTAAGCATCTGCCTTTAGCTCAGGTCATGATCTCAGGATCTTGGGATCAAGCCCTGCCTCAGGCTTCCTGCTCAGCAGGAAGTCTGCTCCTCTCTCTCACTCTCTTACCCTGCCCCTCACCCTGCCCATTCTCCCTCTCAAATAAATAAACAAAATCTTAAAAAAAAAAAAAAAAAAGTGGACTACTATAGGTACTCTTCTGTACTTTGCTTTTTTTCACCTAGTATATCTTGGAAATCACTCCATTTTCACTTGGAAATTTCCATATCTGGAAATCGTTTTTTGATTCTTTTTTGTTGTATTTTAGTACTATATGTGTAGATGTACCATAGTTTATTCAACTAGTCTCATTGTTACATTTGAGATTATTTCTGATATTTTGCTATTACAGATAATCCTAATGTCAGTATCCTTGTTCATATGTTTTGTATTTGTAGAAGTGTATCTTCAAGGCAGATTTCTAGGAGTGGAATTGTTGGGTCAAAGAGTAAATTTATGAGTCTTTTTTTTTTTTAAAGGTGGTCAAATTCTCCTTCATAGGTTTTATACAATTTTGGACTTCTACCAGCTAGTATAGGAATGCTCAGACTCTCATAATGTATTCTTAAATAATGCCTACTTTTATTTTTTTATTTTTTGGAAGATTTTATTTATTTATTTGTCACAGAGAGAGAGAGGGCATGCACACAAGCAGAGGGAGAAGCAGGCTAATCACTGGGCAAGAAGGAGCCCGATACTGGACTTGATTCCAGGATCCTGGGATCATAATCTGAGCCAGAGGTAGACATTTGACCAACTGAGCCACCCAGGCATCCTATAATGCCTACTTTTAAATTAGAAAATTGGCAAATTAATATGTTGCAAAAAACCCATTTTATTAACTTCCAGCAACAAAAGTTCCTTATGGGAATGATCAAACTTACGTATCACCTTGAGGTTCAGAGGGGTAAGAACCCTATTTAGATCTCCTTAAAAACCCAAAGGGAATTGAGTGACTCCTTTAGTTTCTAGGTTTTTTTTTTTTTTAGTTTGCTTAAAGAAATGAGGATGTGTGGAGATGGAGACAAAATGTTAACAACAAAGATGGTGTTGAAATCAAGTTTCACTTAGGTCTTAATTCAAAACCTGGAATTAAATTGAAATTAGGTGAAGGCATATTAAAAATCACATATGAAATAAGTGACATTGACTGGTTTGTAGAATGCCAATACCATGATTTTTTTTTTTTAAAGTCTCTATACACCATGTGGGGCTTGAACTCACGACTCCAGATCAAAAAGTTATATGCTGTACGGACTCAGCTGGCCATACAACCTTGTGATGTGATATTTTAAAAGTTGGGAACTGCTATAATATGTTTTATTTTTCATGTTTTAAAATTGTTAAGATCAACCATTTAAAACTTCTGCCAAGGTAGGAGCATTGTGATTGGTCCTGTTAAAACCAGCCCTTAACAGGGCACCTGGGTGGCTCAGTGGGTTAAAGCCTCTGCCTTCGGCTCAGGTCATGATCCCAGGGTCCTGGGACCAAGCCCCGAATCTGGATCTCTGCTTGGCAGGGAGCCTGCCTCTCCCCGCCTCTTCCTCCCTATCTGCCTACTTGTGATCTCTGTCTGTCAAATAATAAAATCTTTTTAAAAACCAGCCCTTAAATAGCATTAGTCCATTGGGGAAAGTGGATTTATACTAGAATAATACTGGAATGGATTTCTATTTATATGAAGAAAGAATATTTGAGATTATCTTACATAATTTATAAATTAAATGCCAATTACTAGTATTGTGGGTTTTTTTGTTTGTTTATTTGTTTTTAATAAAGAAGTGCTATGGGGCACCTGGGTGGCTCAGTGGGTTAAAGCCTCTGCTTTTGGCTCAGGTCAGGATCCCAGGGTCCCGGGATCGAGCCCCACATCGGGCTCTCTGCTCCGCAGGGAGCCTGCTTCCTCCTCTCTCTGCCTGCCTCTCTGCCTACTTGTGATCTTTGTCTGTCAAATAAATAAATAAAATCTTTAAAAAAAAAAAAGAAGTGCTATGAATTTTGATCACCATGCAAAGTTTTATGGAGAAGGTGACGGGCTGGAATTTGAAGGATCAGACTGTGGTAGACAAATAGGTGGTAACACATTATAGACAAATCAGCAGGATCAAAAACTGAGTGGCAGAAGCATGCCTGGTGTGTTTGAAGAAAATGAGTAGAACAGTTTTGGTAGAGCTAATGCATCTTAAAAGAGTAGTTGGGAGAAAAAAGAGGAAGGTACCTCTTGAAATTGTTAAAATCCTTAAATGCCAAAGAAAGGAATTTGAGTTAAAAAAAAAACTCTCACACATTTGTGCTGAGGAGTCAGTCGGTGTCTAAGTCATAGTATTGCATGATTAACAAAGCTAAGTGATCAAGCAGTTTCTTTACACATGAATACCACCTTTATGGCGTGATTTGTGGTCTTTTAGTCCTCATTTTCAGACCAGATATCTTTGATTGAACAGTAATCCATTTCTAATTGATACTGAATAGATCTGTTAGTTGGTGAGAGTTTAGTTATATGACACTAGGTGTGAAGACTATGGGTAAGTAAAATTTTAAGAGTGGTTAGTAGAATTTTATGTACTAGATTATCATATGAATTGGACTTTTAGTGCTTGTTTTTTCCAAAATTTTTAAGAATTTCTATTAGGAATTTAAGTGAATAATAATAAACTGATGCTAAATTGTTAAGTTTAATACTTGAAAATTAAACTTGTATTTGGACATGTGTAATTTATTGGACAATGTATAATTGTTCTATAATTTCAAATGTTTGAATTGAGTATCCTTCACCTAGCCATTATAAAATAAATAGGTGAATTTTTCATTATAGAAAAAAAATCCTTGAATAAAAATGTTTAAGGGTTGAGTCAGCATGTGTAAGAAGACTAGTTGGTTTCTGGCAGAAGTTTAGAAAATGGTTTTCTTCTTGAAGCATGTACCTAAATAGTTTTGAAAAAAGTGGTAAAAATCATGAGGTAGTAATAAGATGAAATTGATTTTAGATCTCTTGGAAGTAAATTGTATGTGATTTTTTCTATTATATTCATTTCTCATCCTTTAGTTGATACTTTATCAGATTTTTAAAATTATAATACCTGTTCCATTTGTTCTTTATATTTTTCTATACATTTTTATTATTCACTTAATGCTTTTTTTTAAATAGATGCTGGTTTTGGGGGGTTTTTTTTTTTTTTTTTTTGGTTTGTTTCTAGATTTCATTTAGTTATTTGACAGAGAGAGAGATCACAAGTAAGCAGAGAGGCAGGCGGTGGGCCCAGGGGATGGGGGGGGAGCAGGCTCCCTGCTGAACAGAGAGCGCAATGCGGGGCTCGATCCCAGGACCCTGAGATCATGACCTAAGCCGAAGGCAGAGGCTTAACCCACAGAGCCACCCGGGTGCCCCTAATAGATGCTTTTTTTAAGAGCAATTTTAGTCCTTAGCAAAATTAAGTAGAAAGTACAGAATTCCATCAACTTCCTATCTCCTCTCCCCCACCATTACATCCAACACTAGAGTAGTATGTTGTTACAGTCAATGGACATAAACACATCATCATCACCCAAAGTCCATATTCCTTTTTTTTTTTTTAATTAAAAAAAATTTTTTTTAAAGATTTTATTTATTTATTTGAGAGAGAGAGAGACAGAGTGAGAGAGAGGGAGGTCAGAGGGAGAAGCAGACTCCCCATGGAGCTGAGAGCCTCATGTGGGACTCGATCCCAGGACTCTGGGATTATGACCTAAACCGAAGGCAGTCACTCAACCAACTGAGCCACCCAGGTGCCCTAAAAATAAAATTTTGATACACTGTAAATGTCTTATATTCTGATCTTCATTGAACAGTATAGCATGAGCATATCCATATCATTAAATAATCCTTTAAAATATGATATTTTAAAGCATTCATTTTTAGACCAATTTTTTTTTTTTTTATTGATTTACTTGACAGGCAGAGATCACAAGTAGGCAGAGAGACAGGTGGGGGCGGGGGGAGCAGGCTCCCTGCTAAGCAGAGAGCCCGATGTGGGGCTCGATCCCAGGACCCCGAGATCATGACTTGAGCCGAAGGCAGAGGCTTAACCCCCAGAGCCACCCAGGTGCCCCATAGACCAGTTTTTGTTTCAGAACAAAATTGAAGGAAAGGTACAGAGATTTCCCATATACTTCCTTCCCCCAACACATTTATTGCCTCCCCCATTGTCAGTATCACTTAACAGAATGGTCCATTTCTTGCCCTCTAGCCAACCTGTGTTGACACATAATCACCCAAAATCCATAGTTTACCTTAGGTTTATTCTTGGCGTTGCACATTCTTTGGGTCTGGGCAAATGTATATTTATATATATCCATCTTTATAATAACATCTAGAGTATTTTCAGTGCCCTTCCTATTTACTTTTTACTGTGGAAAATCTCAAATGTTTATTTTTTATGTATTACTTATGTTTTTTATCTAAGTTGAATGTATTATCCTCTTAATATTCCTAATTTTGACTTTTCTTATTTGGCCAAAGTGGAGCTTTAGGTGCTGGTTTTAACTGGATGGAGATTTTAAATCTTGGGCATATTCAGCAGCTTTTAATCTAGATTAGCAGTTCTCAGATTTTTAGAGTTTTAAAATATCACCTGGTGCTTTTAGAATTAGATACCTGATTGATTAAAAAAAAAAAATTAGATACTTGGTAATCTCCCACCCCTCTACCGCCAATTTCGTGGTTTAGGGGTGGCCTCAATTTTCTGCATTTTTTTTTCTGCTGCATTTTCCTGAAGCCCCTCTGGTATTCTTGATACAGAGAATATACACTGAGAACCCCAGAAATATATCTTACTTTCCTTATTGCTAAATTTCATATTAACTATTCTCAAAAATTTTGTCTAAAAAAAAATTTTTAAATTAGTTACAGGATTTTTATGTTAAGTTTAAATACTAATTTTTAACAGAAGCCCAAATGCTTAATCTATCAGATACTTTAAAATAATTATGCTTCTTTTGCATAAGTATGCTTAAGTATGCTGAAGTATGCTTCTTTTGACAGTGGATCTGTCTCCCCATCTCCCTCCTGTCTGTTTGTTTTTAAGATTTTATTTATTTATTTGACAGCGAGAGAGGGAACACAAGCAGGGTAAGTGGGAGAGGGAGAACCAGGCTTCCCCCTGAACAGGGAGCTTAGTATGGGGTTTGATCCCAGGACCTCGGGATCATGACCTGAGCAGAAGGCAGATGCTCAACAGCTGAGCCACCCAGGTGCCCTTCCCCCTGATTTTGAATGCTGGACATTATGGATAAAAAACCAGACTGAGTTAAATAATATTTATGCACAGAAGTAAACATACTCTTTTGTCAGGTTGTTAGTGTGAGAGATTGAATCAGTTCTTAACTGGTTGAACTGGATTTGCTGTATTTTGCTTTATTGTGTGTGTATGTGTGTGTATGTGTGTATGAATACATCTATTCCATTTTTTTAAAATGTATTTCAAAGTGAGTTGCATTTGTCAGTATACTTTACCTCTAAACCCTTTAGCACAGATAGCATTAATTAGAATTCACAGCATAGTTTTTCGGTGTGGGAGGGTAATATACATATCTTAATAACACTATTTGATGAGTTTTAACTGGTTCTTATTCACGTATAACCCAAACACTTATGATACAGAACATTACCATCACCCCAGAAAGTTCCCTCATGCTCCCTTTGGTTAATTTCTGCCTTCTCCCACCCCCACAGTGGTAATCACACTTAAAATTTTTTAAACCTAGATTAGTTTTGCCTCTTCTAAAACTTCATGTAAATAGAACTACACAGTATGTATTTACTCTTGTGCAAATCCTCTGACATACCTCATAATGTTTTTGAGATTCGTCCATGTTGTTGCCTGTATCATTAGTTTGTACCTTTTCGTGGCTCCACATTATTCCATTGTATAACTGTTCCAGTTTGTTTTCCATTCTTGTATTGATGGAAACTTGGACTGTTTGTGCTTTAGGCTATTATGAATGTATTATATACATTCCCGTACAAGTCTTCTTTTGGACGTATGCTTTTATTTATATTGGATAAGTACCTATGAGGGCAGTCATTGGATCATAAGATAGCTTATGTTTAATTTATCTTTTTTAAGATTTTAGTTATTTATTTGAGCAAGAGAGACAGTGAGAAAGAGAGCAAGAGCATGAGTGGGGTGAGGGGCAGAGGGAAAAGTGAACTCCCTGCTGAGCAGAGAGCCTGATGTGGGACTCCATCCTGGGACATGAGTGTCATGACCTGAGCCAAAGCCAGAGGCTTAACTGACTGGCGCCCCAGGTTGTATTTAATTTAGGAAGCAGCTGCTAGTCTTTTTCCCAGAGTGGTTGTTCTGTTTTACAGTTCCACCAACAATGTATTTTTAAGGAATTTGTCCATTTCTTCTAAGTTTTGTATCCACATAAAGTAGGTATTTATATTACCATCTTTTTAATGTCTGTAGGATCTGTGGTGATAGTCCCTTGTTGCATTGCTCATGTTGGTTCTCTTTTTTAAATTGGTATGTTTAGCAAGATCTTTGTCAAATCTGTTACTTTTCAAAGATCTCACTTTTGGCTTTGCTTATTTTTTTTCTATCGCTTGTTTTCTATTGATTTCTGTTCTTTTTTTCTATTTCATATACAGAGTTTTCTCAGCCTCTGCACTCTTGCCAGTTTAGACCAGGTAATTCTTTATTTTGGAGGGCTGTCTTGTGCATTGTAGGATGGTTAGCAGCGTCCTACAAATGTACCCACTAGATGCCAGTTGCAGGCCCCTTCATTCCAGTAATGACATCTGAAAATATTTCCAGATATTGCCCTATGTCTCCTGGGGGGCAAAACCACCTTGGTTGAGAACCACTGTCTTAACATAAGTTTTTTAAAGCTATGCATTTCTTTTAAAACACTTTTAATTGCATCTCACAGGTTTTGATGTTTTCATTAACATTTAGTTAGAAATGCTTTTTCATTTTCTTTGTGATTTTTTTCTTTGAGTCCTTCAGAAATGTGTGATTTAATTTCCAAATACTTGAAGTATTTATAAATATCTGATTGTTAATGATTTCTAATTTAATTCTGTGGTCAGAAAACATATTCTATAAGATTACAGTCTTTTGAAATCTGTTAAGATTTGGTTTTTTGGCTTTCCATATGGCCTCTCTTGGCAAGCATATCATGTGTACCTGGAAAGAATGTGTGTTTTATTTGTTGGACGCAGTGTTCTATAAGGTCATTTAGTGTCCATTTTGTCAGGGAATTGAGATTCTTATTTATCATCAAAGTCTTCACTGATTTTGAAAAATTTTGGCCTGTTTTGTTGCTGAGAAAGAGTGATAAAACCTCAAACTGTGATTGTGGAATTATATATTTCTCCCTTAATTCTGTTGGTTATTCTTTCATTTATTTTATAATTGTTGTAAGGCACATATCATTGGATTTATGATTGTTAGGTCTTCCTAATAGGTCAACCATTTTAGCATTGTAAGATGTTCTTCATGTCTAAACTCCACCTTTATTATAGTTTTTGTCTGCATTATACATTTTTCCACATTTTTTTTGACCAGCGTGTCTTTATATTTAACATGCATCTGGCATGTGGTTGGGTTATGCTTTTTAAAATTTTTAATACTGTTTTTATCCATTTTAGCAATTTGTTGTATAAATTGGAATAAGTCACATTTAATTGATGTGGTTGGATATATGTGTACCATTTCGTACTTTTTTCTCTTTGTCTTACCTGTTTGTTTTTCTCTTCTTTACTGTCTTTTATTATGCTATTTTTTAGAATTCTGGTTTAATTATCTATTGGCTGTATAGGCATACCATTTTGTTCTTGTGTCTGTTTATGTCTGGTTGCACAGGGATTGAAATCCACCTTTACTTTTTACAGTCTTAGACTTTTATTTTTATACTACTTTATGTAAAATGTAATAATCTCTTATCAGTATGGGTCCATTTATCCCCCTCCCTTTATGCCACAGATATATTTATAAACCCCATGTTGAACAGTTATGTGTCTTTTAAATAAGTTGCAGGGGAAAGTCTTATGTTTGTGCACTTATTCCCATTTCTTGTTGTTTTTCATTCCTTCCCAAATACTGGATTTTCTACCTTATGATAATATCCCGTCAGTTTGAGGACCCTCCTTTTAGTGTATATTTTAGTGAGGATTTGCTGAGGTAATTTTATGTAGTTTTTATTTGTTTGAAAATGGCTACTTTACCTTCATTTTTAAAGGTTATTACTTTTTTTTTTTAAGATTTTATTTATTTGTCAGAGAGAATGTACACAAGCCGGCAGAGGCAGAGAGAGAAGCAGGCTCCCCACTGAGCAAGGAGCCCGATGTGGGACTCGATCCCAGGACTCTAGGATCATGACCTGAGCTGAAGGCAGCAGCCTAACCCACTGAGCCACTCAGGCATCCCTTAAAGGATATTACTTTTTGCATATAAAATTCTAGGTGGACAGTTCCAGTGCTTTAAAGATGTAGTTCCACTGTCTTGTATTCTTTAGTGTTTCAGATGAAAAGTCAGTGATTATATGTATTTTTATTCCTTCTATGTAATCTGCAGTTTCTAGCTGCTTTCAAGATATTTCTGGCTTTTTTATTTTCAGCAGTTTAACTGTGATGTTCCAGGGGGTGTGTTACTCCAATTCTTGTCCTTCCTTGGAATCACTGAGCTTCCTGAATCTATAAATTTATGTCTTTAAGCAGACGTGGAAAATTTTGGGTCATTTCTCTTCTAGGATCCAATTACACATATGTTAGGTTTTTGTGTTCTTTTTTTTTTTTTTTTTTTAAAGTTTTTATTTTTTTTTTTTTCAGAGTGGGCACAGGCAGAAAGAGTGGCAGGCAAAGGCGGATTGAGAAGCAGGCTCCCGCTGAGCAAGGAGCCCGATGTGGGACTCGATCCCAGGACGCTGGGATCATGACCTGAGCCGAAGGCAGCGGCTTAACCAACTGAGCCACCCAGGCGTCCCTATGTTAGGTTTTTTAATGTTGCCCTCAGATCACTGGGACTCCGTTGCCTTTTTTTTCAATAATTTCTGTCTGTGTTCTTTAAACTTGATAATTCCTATTAATCTACATTCACGTTTACCCACTTTTTCTTATGTCATCTTCAGCTACACATACAGCCTAAAAAATGTAAAGTCCTAGGGACTTGGGAGATGATCTATGTGGCATTAACATATGTGTTTCTTTCCTCTATATGTTTTATAATTTATACATAACTAAAATATATAAACCAGAAGTGTAACATTCTGTTAATTCTTATATATGTGTTTACATACAATCATAATCCGTATCAAGATGCAGAACATTTCTGGCACCCCAGCAGGCTGACTTGTGTTTCCTCCCCAGAGATAGACACTCTTCTGATCTCTATCAAAAGTTTTGTCACCGAACTTGGTACAAATAGAATTACGTAGTACATACTCTTTTATGTCTGACCATTTTATTAAACATCCTTGTCCAAGATTCAACTTTATTGTTAGGGGGTGCAGTAATTTATTTTTCATTGTATGAATATACCATAATTTATTTATCCATACTGTTATTGATGGGTGTTTGGGTCAATAGTTTTTTGCTTTTCTGAATAACACTTCTGGAACATTGTATGTGTTTTTTTTTTGGTAGAGACAAGGACTCATGTATCTTGGGAGGTAGACTTTTTGAAGGGCCAGATAGTAATTAAAAAAAAAAAAAAAAAAAAGACTTTATTTGACAGATCACAAGTAGGTGGGGGGGGGGGGAGGGCGGGCTGCGGGGAGAAGCAGGCTCCCTGCTGAGCAGAGAGCCTGATGCGGGGCTTGATCCCAGGACCCTGAGATCATGACCTGAGCCAAAGGCAGAGGCTTAACCCACTGAGCCACCCAGGTGCCCCCAGATAGTAAATATTTTATGCTTTGTGAGCCAAGAAGATACTGTATAGGTACTTACAGAATAAGAGGAGACAAATTTCCACTAGTTTTTTAAACAAAATTCAAAATGTAGTAAAGCTTCAATACATTTTTTGGTAACACAGGTCTGTTCATGTGAAAAATGGAATTCTTATTGGTGGGGGGAGTGGAACTAATATTTCACTTAATTGAGGTTTAAAGTTTGTGTTCCCTATCACCAAAATTGATTTCAGATGTTCACCTATTAATGCTAATCTGTAATGAAATTTTGTGTATTTCATTTGAAAGTCTTTTCACAGAGCTAGATATTCCCAAATTTTTTTTTTAAGATTTTATTTATTTGACAGAGAGAGAGATCACAAGAAGGCAAAGAGGCAGGCAGAGAGAGGAGGAAGCAGGCTCCCCACTGAGCAGAGAGCCAGATGTGGGGCTCAATCCCAGGACTCTGGGATCATGACCCAAGCTGAAGGCAGAGGCTTTAACCCACTGAGCCACCCAGGTGCCCCAGATATTCCCAAATATTGATATCTGTTTATGAGCATATGGTTTTAATTGAACATATTTGTTGCTTGGGAGGCATTTGCAGAATTCTTTTGTATTCTTCTTTTGATAATTGCCTTTTAGCATGTCATTACATTATAGATTAATTGCTTCCAGTTGAAGGGTAGATGGAAGCTCCTCAAAGGCAGTTTGAAATGGGCTTTAAAGTGTGGAAATATCCTATGCATGTGTTTTAAAGTCCTAAAAATGCTGTTGGAATTGGAGTTTGAGCTTGGAAATGGAGATCTCACAAGAAGGAGCTTGACATTTCTTGTGATTGAGCTAATGTTATTTGTTGAAGTAACTTTAATGTGTCTCACATAGAAGTGCATTATAGTCCTGTAGTTACAGCTGAATTCATTTAGAAACATTACCAAGTCAGCAGCCAAAGCTACTTTCTAAAGTCATTCAGTGTTTAAAAATACTAATAGCAAATACTGTCAATTAAGGGTTATTGAGTGCTGAAAGAAGCTGAATACTACTGGAGTGACATTGGTAAGAATAGCAAGAAAAACAAGAAGGATGTCCTTTTTCTCTTTTCCAGCCCTCTCAATCACTTTACTTGCAGTCAAAGAAGACTGCAAGGTGTTTTCCAGGATCCTGGTCTTAGCATCAGAAACAGGATATAGAAGGGTGGATTTGGAGTTGACTCTATGTAAATAATTAGCACACTGTTCTACTGATATGTGAACTTCCACAGAACAAGAATAATTATTTCATGTTTTCATCTAACAAGGTACACCTATCCCTCTTTAAAAAATGAAGATGCTTTCTTCTCTTTCCAGATACTCTCAATAGTCACATCAGCCAATCTCTAAGTGATAACATACCCAATTCTGTTCATTGCTTTTTTGGGTAAAATGCTATTCCACTTGAATAGTCTAACTGGAGTTAGTCATATTTGGACTGCTGCTTGTTTTTGTAGGCTTGGAAGCAAAGAGTTATTTTTACATTATTAATTGGTTGGGGGGAATCAAAAGAATAATAATATTTCATGATGTCTGAAAATTATATAGATTACAAATTTCAAAGGCTGTAAATAAAGTTTTATTGGAACACAGCCATACTCATTCATTTACATATTGTCCTTAGCTGCTTTCATACTGACAGAGCAGTTAAGTACTTATGACAGAGACCTTATGGCCTACACAACCTAAAACGTTTACTTTCCCCCCCTCCCCAAGAGATGACTGGGGAGGGGCAGAAGGAGAGTGAGAGAGAATCTTAAGCAGGCTCTGTAAGGGCCTATTCAGCCAGAGCAGCCCCACCCTGGTTGAACTGCCATTTTGTTGTAAAACTTAAGTTGACCTTGCCCCCCCCAGGGGAACTTATTTAAAAGTAATTCCGGGAAACCAGTCCCAGGTAACAAAGTCCAAATACATGGGTGGGTCAGGCCAGGTGGAGGTATTCAATCAGTGGGGGCGCATACTGTCTCCTAGCTACCGAGGAGTATGGGCCCCACCCTTTCGGCACCTTTTGGGTGCCAATTCTGAACTAGGTGACAGGCTGGTTCAAATGTCTACTAGGGTAAATTGTAATTCAGTTGGTCACCTAGCATCACTGTGGAGTTTCCTGTGTGTGTTACAATCTCATTGGCCACCTGTGTGTGGCCAGGCCCAATCGCATGGCCTTTGCTCTATAAAAGTTAGTCTGGAAAGTAGGGAGGGATCGTCCTCTCTGTAGGGGCAGCCCCGACAGGTCTGTTTGACGGTAGGTCTGATTCTTGATGCTTGGCTGGAAATAAAGCTTTGCTTGACTTTCGCTTTGTATCAGTCTCGCTCCTTTAATCACGGACCCATTATTGGGGTACCCAATTTTTGAGGGACCCAACAGCTCCACGCCTAGCACAGAATCTGATGCAGGACTCCGTCTCATACCCCTGAGATTATGACCTGAGCTTAAATTAAGAGTCAGTTGCTTTAACCAACTGAGCCACCCTGGTGCCCCTAAAATATTTACTTTTCTATCCTTTACAGAAAAAGTTTCTCAGTCCTCTAAACACAGGTTAGAAACCACCACTGACAATCCTTATCTAAAATAATTAAGAGAAAGGAGGAAAAGAAAAATAAATTAGTTAATACATTTGCACACAGATTTTAACAAGCAGGGACACTAGAATTGCATAGCTGTTTACAGGCCTCATTTTTGTATTAGTCATAGGGCCTTAATTAACTTCCTTCTTTCATGACCCATTCTGTTTCTTTTGCTTTCACTCAGTACTTCAGGCTGCTGTGGCTTTATTTTTAAGTTGTAGATTGTCCTTAAACTTCATTCACAGGTGCTCTGACTGAAACGCTTAGGGATTCTGACTTTATTAGGACACCATAGTTTCCTATGAACTTTTAATATTGCATGCAGAAATCCTAAGAATTGCCTTAGTTATTGAGGATATGGTACCATTGCACAACATGATGAAGACAGAAATTGAGGGTAACATATAGAAACATTGATAGGCAATTTGCTATTGCTGCAACATCTAAGTGCATTATTTTGTATTTTACACTTGTATAGGAATTTTTTTTTAAAAGAACCACACCACTTGTTTTTTGTTTGTTTGTTTTTAAAGATTTTATTTATTTATTTGACAGACAGAGATCACAAGTAGGCAGAGAGGCAGGCAGAGAGAGAGGAGGAAGCAGGCTTCCTGCCAAGCAGAGCAGAGCAGAGCAGAGAGCCGGATGTGGGGCTTGATCCCAGGACCCTGAGATCATGACCTGAGCCGAAGGCAGAGGCTTTAACCCACTGAGCCACCCAGGCGCCCCCACACCACTTGTTTGACAACACTATTTAACCCATCTGCTGAATTCCAAACCTATTTGTCCCTGCTCCAGTTGCACAGTAGCAGCAAGTTTTCCTATAGTAAGTTGTGATCTGTCACACCAGTCATAGTAACCTTCTTAACCTGTTGTTTCATTGGCTTGAACAGCTCAGATGGGCAGGTGGCAATCCCAGCTTTTTAGTTTAGTTTAACCATTCTGTCCTATAATAGAAGCATTCTTCCCATGGAAACCAAAATCTCTAACTAGCAGGCCAAAAGTTTTAGGGATGAAAGCAAAAATTCTCTGAGTGTAGGGTATTAGATATAGATATAATAGAGGAGATGCTCTGATTTCCGCCCTTCGATTTTTAGGCCCATGTACTTTAGGAGAAGTAGCATAATTTATTGGTCACAAATTTAGAGCACATGTTACATCTTATAAAATAGAACATCATCTTTTCAGTCATTGTCCTCTCAAATGCTGTTAGTGATGGGATAGGTAGAAGACCACTCAATTCCATCGATACGAGCCTATTGTCAAAAACAAAGATTACCAATTAAATTATGATCTAATGATTTTTTAAAAGATTTTATTTATTTATTTGACAGAGATCACAAGTAGGCAGAGAGGCAGGCAGAGAGAGAGAGAGAGGAGGAAGCAGGCTCCCTACTGAGCAGAGAGCCAGATATGGAGCTCGATCCCAGGACCCTGGGATCATGACCTGAGCCCAAGGCAGAGGCTTTAACCCACTGAGCCACCCAGGCACCCCATGATCTAATGATTTTTTTAAAAGGCTTTATTTATTTAGTTGTCATAGAGAGATAGAGGGAGCACAAGCAGGGGGAGCAGCGGGCAGAGGAAGAGGGAGAAGCAGGTTTTCTGCTGAGCAAGGAGCCCAATGTGGGACTCCATCCCAGGAACATGGAATCGTGACCTGAGCCGAAGGCAGCTGCTTAACCAACTGAGCCACCCAGGTGTCCCTGATTTTTTAACAAATAGAAATTTTCATGTTATACTTGTTGAAAGAGCTCATATAGATAACTTAGACAAAAATTTTGCATATTTTTATTTATTTTTAAAGATGTTGGGACGCCTGAGTGGCTCAGTGGGTTAAAGCCTCTGCCTTCGGCTCAGGTCATGATCCCAGGGTCCTGGGATCGAGCCCCATATTGGGCTGTCTGCTCAGCGGGGAGCCTATTTCCTCCTCTCTCTGTCTCTCTCCTACTTGTGATCTCTGTCTGTCAAATAAATAAAATCTTAAAAAAAAAAAAGATATTATTTATTTATTTGACACAGAGAGAGTGAATGAGGGAGAGAGCAAGCACAAGCAGGGGGAGCAGCTGGCAGGGAAGAAGCAGGCTCCTTGGATGTGGGACTCGATCCCAGGACCCTGGGATTGTGACCTGGGCCAAAGGCAGCCAGTTAACCAACTGAGCCACCCAGGTGCCCATTCATATATTTACATACGTAAAGGAAAATGAAATAAATTGGCTGTCATTCCAAAAATCTTCATATTCAGAATTTGGCCCTTCTAAACCTTTCCTTTGACTAGATATTGACATTTATGTGTTTCCATACTGTGTTTGTTTTTTTTCATCAAAAGTATTAGTAATGCAGAATCTTTTCAAAGTGGTCCATTATTGTTTCTGAGATACTCTTCCAAGCTGTTAACAGTTAATGCTACAAGATATGGTGCTAGTATTTTGTAGATATTATCAGGCATTATAAGCACAAAGTTTTCAAACTGAAGTTTGTATGAGTGCAAGCAACAGTTCTTTCACAATTACTTCTGGCTGTCACTTTTTATAAGACCATTGATTTTAAAACAGTCTCAAGGGGCTCCTGGGTGGCTCAGTCATTAAGCCTCTGCCTTCGGCTCAGGTGATGATCCCAGGGTCCTGGAATCAAGCCTTTGCATCAGGCTTCCTGCTCAGCGGAAGGCCTCATTCTCTCTTTCCCACTCTCCCTGCTTGTGTTCCCTCTCGCTATGTGTGTGTGTGTGTGTGTGTGTGTGTGTGTGTATCTCTCTCTCTCTCTCTCTCTCTCTCTCTCTGTCAAATAAATAAATAAATAACATCTTAAAAAAAAATCTCAATATCAGACATGTTAAAAAGTGGGTCTTAGAATTGATAAAATAAGGTAATTCTTACTTATCACAGACCAGTGTATGCCAGACACTAAGCTGGAAGCTAACTTCATACCCATTCTCTCTAAATATCACAGTCTTTTAGGTTGTATTCTTGTTTTTGTCTTACAGGCACACAAAGGTAATTTATTCAGGTCACATAATCCATTAAGAGGCAAAATGGAATTCACACCTATGGTCTGAATAAATCCAAAATTTAATTTGTGTTCTCTCTCTGCTGTAAGGAAGAGATCTGTTTCAGAGATTAAGGTAGAATGGATGTATGTACTCATTATTCGTTAGCATCGCTGGCCTGGTGGACTCAGCCAATGGAAACCACTCTGGATTGAAAGTCAAGAATTACAAATCCAGGATGGGGGTGTGTAGTATTGTTAGAGCATGATTGAAATGGTACATTTGGGTGTGGGTCAACAGGGAGATAAGTATAAGGGGGTTGAAGGGTTCGTTATAGAGTATGATTGAAGATTTAGAGTTCAGATTAAAAGCAAATGGTAGATTTAATAAGACTAAAAGATGGAGGAGTTGGGAGGAAGAATGGTTTTTTCAAGGTTTTACTTATTTATTTGAGAGAGAGTACAAGCTGCAGGAGTGGCAGAGGGAATGGGAGAAGCAGGCTCCCCACTGAGCAGGGCTCCTGATGGAGGGCTCAGCCCAGTACCCCTGGATCACAACCTGAGCTGAAGGCAGCTGCCCAACCAACTGAGCCACCCAAGCACTCCCAGAATACTGTGTTTTATAAAGGAAATTTTACAATTAAGGATGCTGGAAGTAAACGTTTCTGATGAGGGGGTTTCTGGGTATGGATCAAGCAGGATAAAGAAGAAAAACACTGATGAGAGATGCTTTTAGTAATAATGCTGAGACAACAGGTGTGAACTAGGGCTCCTAGAGGCATATTGGGATATATGGTCCGTCTATGAATAAGGAACTGTAATGGCAGAATCTTAACTGGATCTTTGATCTAGAGTGAATTGTAAATTTAAACTTAGTCTGTGAGTTCTCAACTGAGAATCCCAAGATTTATGTCTAAATCCTGGATGTTCTACTTACCAAGAAGTGACCTATATAAAATCTTTTCTTTGAAACTTACTTTTTCTTCTCTTGAAAACAGGTAATTTAGTATGTTTCTCTCTGCCCCGCATTTATAGTAGAGGGTGATATAGTATACACACTACAATCTAATATGTTCTCCCCCCCCCAGTTTAATTTTGTGATATGATAATACTGTCTGATAATACCCTAGGCCTTTTTCACTTTATAGCAAGAAAGCACTCTGCCTTGCAGAAGATTGTCCTGAGTCTTCACGGTCTCCCATAGTTTCTCTAGGTGATTCCATTGCCCATTCCCTCCTCCCCCATTTGTTTAGACCTTGTCAGGGAAGTATGATATTTGGTATAGATCCAGTGTCTAGTGGTTATATAGCAAAAGTCATGGCTAGTTTATTTGGCTTGCATGGACAATTATTCCCTTCTAGTACTCTCTTTTCTAATGTTGGAATGTGGCTTATGAATCACAGTTTTGTCAGTTGAGCCTTTTTCATTGCCTTAAAGGAATTACACACTTAACTTTTAAAAGAATATTTTTGTAGAAAAATATGAGGATTTTAGGAGCTTTCTCCAGTTCATTTTTATCCATTTGTATTTTCTTTTTTAAAATAGCTTTATTGAAATTTAACTCACATACAAGTCACCCGTTTAAAGTTTTAGTATATTCGCAGGTATGTGGAACCATCACCAGAGTCAATTTTAGAGCAATTTCATCACCTCAGAAAGAAACCTTGTATCCTTTAGCTATCACTTTCCTATGCCCTCCAGCTCTAAGCAGTCACTAATTTACTTTCTGTCTCTGTACATTCCCCCTGTCCAGATGTTTCATATAATTAGAATCATATAACATAGTTTCTCAAAACTGATTTCTTTAACTTAGCATAATGTTTGTAGTGTTCACCCATTTCATAGCATCAGTGCTGCATTCCTTTTTATGGTTAAATATTTCATTATATGGATATATCAAATCTTGTTTATCCATTCGTCATTTGATGGACATTTGGAGTAATTCCACCTTTTTGCTGTTAGGAATAATGCTGCTGTAAACGTCTGTGTACAGATTGTTGTGTGAATATACATTTTTACTTTTTTTGCTTTTAAAAGTGAAATTTTGGGTCATATGGCAACTGTTCAGTCATTTTGAGGAAATGCAAACTTTTCCAAAGTGTGTATACCATTTTATATTTTTACGAGTGTATGAGCTTTCCAATTTCTCCACCTCCTTTTTAACACTTGTAATTATCTGACTTTTTGATCCTAGCTAACCTTGTAGATATGAAGTGGTATCTCCATGCAGGGCTTGAACTCACAATCCTGAGTTCAAGAGTTGGACACTTAACCAACTAAGCCACCCAAGTGCTGCTCACTGTAGTTTTGATTTTCATTTTCCTGATAACTAATGATATCAAGAATCTTTCCATGTGCTCATTAGCCATTTGTATATCTTCTTTGGAGAGATACCTATTTGGGTCCTATGCCCATTTTTAAATTGGGTTATTTGTCTTTTTATTATTGAATTGTAAGAGTTCTTTTATTTTGGATATAGGTTCCTTATCAGGTAGATGATTTGCAGAAATTTTCTCCTATTTTTTGGGTTGTCTTTTCACTTTATGATGTCCTTGGTGTATAAATATTTCATCTTGATAAAATCCACAGTTTATCATTTTTTTTTCTTTTGTCACTTATACTTTTGGTGTCATATCTAATAACCATTGCCTAAACTAAGGTCCCAAAGATTTATGCCTGTTTTTTGTAAAGAGTTTTACAGTGTTAGCTCTTATATGTAGGTCTTTGATCTGTTTCAGTCAGAGTATTCAAGAAATTGAAATTGGTCAAAATTGCTTATTTTTCTGCATTATGTGAGCATCCACATTCACTCTTTTGCAAGTGACTATTCAGTTGTCCCGGCACCATTTATTGAAAAAACTGTTCTTTCCCTGGCATCATTTATTAAAAATGCTGTTCTTTCCCCATTGGATGGCTTTGGTACACAGGTTGAAAATAAGTTGATCATTGATGTATGGGTTTATTCTGAGCCCCTAATTCTGTTCCCATTGATTTGATACCTGTCCTTGTGCCAGTACCACACACCCCCAGTTTTATTGAGATATGATTGATATACAACACTGTATAAATTTGAGGTATACCACATAATAACTAGACCTACATATATTGTGAAGTGATTACTACAGTAAGTTTGGTTAATGTCCATCTTGTGTAGATTTTAAAATGTTTTCTGGTGGAAGGGGGCACCAGGGTGGCACAGTTGTGTGTCTGACTCTTGGTTTCTGCTCTAGTCATGATCTTTTGGGATCATGGGATTGAGCCCCATGGGGGAGTCTACTTGTGACTCTTTCTCCTCTGCCCCTCTTCCCTGAGTGCACATGTGTTTTCTCTCAAATAAATCTCTTAAAAAATGGTTTTTCTCCTTGTGATGAAAACTTTATATACTACCATGATTACTGTTGCTTTTTAGTAAGTTTTGAAATCAGGAAGTGTGAATCCTCCTACTTAGTTGTTTTTCAGCATTGTTTTAGCTATTCTGTATGAATTTTACATCAGCATGTCAATTTCTGCAAAGAAGTCAGCTTGAATTCAGATGAGAAATTTCATTGAATGTGTATATTCTCTTGGGGACTGTTTCCATCCTAACAGTGCTAAGTCTTCTCATCCATGAACATGGGATGTTTCTCCATTTGATTAGAGCTTTGATTGCTTTTAACAATATTTTGTAGTTTTCAGAGTATAAGTTTTACACTTCCTATGTTAATTTTAAATATAATTTATTCTTTTTTTTTTTATAATTTATTCTTTTATACCACTGTAAATGGAATTGTTTTCTTAATTTTATTTTCAGATTGTTTATTCCAAGTATTTAGAAATTTGATTGATTTTTATATACTGATCTTGGATCCTTCACCTTTGCCAAACTTATTTTAATTGGTTTTAATGAATTCCTTAGGCATTTTTATATATAAGATCATGTAATCTGTGAATAAAGATAACTGTACTTCTTTTCTAATCTGGATGTTTTTATGTCTTTATCTTGCCCATGTGTCCTGGTTAGAACCTTCAGTATAATGTTAAATAGAAGTGGTAAAAGCAGACATCTTTGCCTTGTTTCTCATCTTAGTGGGAAACATCCAGTTTTCTGCCATTAAGAATGATGTTGTTTGTGGATTTTTTATAAATGCCCTCTATCATGTTGAATTTCCCTTTTAGTTTCTTGAGTATTATTATCAAAGGGTGTTGGATTTTGTGAAATGCTTTCTCTGCATCTACTAAGATGATCATGTGACTTTTGTGTTTTTATTCTGATTATATTGATGTATTACATTAATTGATTTTTCAGGTGATATACCAACCTTGTATCCCTGGCATAAATCCCACTTGGTCATAATGTATAATTCTTTTTATATGTTGTTGGATTTTTTTTGCTAGTATTTTGTTGAAGATTTTTGCATCTGTATTTTTTAAGAGATTAGTCTACAGTTTTCCTATGATATCTTGTCTAATTTTGGAATTAGGTTAATATTGACCTCATAAAATGAGTTAGAAGTGTTTTATCATCTTATCTTTTGGGAGTTTGGGAAAAGTTAGTATTAATTATTTAAGTGTTCAGTAGAAGTTAGCAATAAAAGCCACCTGGGCCTTGGCTTTTCTTTGTGTGTATTTTTGATTGCTAATTCAGTCTCTTCGTTTGTTATAAATTTATTCAGATTTTCTATTTTTTCTTGAGTTGTTTGTGTTATTCTAAGAATTTATGCTTTTCATCTAAGTTGTCTAATTTATTAGCATACAGTTCTTCGTAGTGTTCCTTTAAAATCCTTCTTAATTCAGTGTGGTCAGTAGCAATATCCTCTCTTTCATTTCTGATTCCAGTCACTTGAGTCTTCTCTCTTTTTTCTTTGACTGTTTAGCTAAAGATTTGTCCATATTGTTGATCCTTTTAAAAAACCAGCTTTTGATTTAACTTTTCTGTAGCAATCATCAAGTTCTTTTGGGCAGAAGTATTTTCTGGCAACTGATATAGAAGCCTTTGTCCAGTTCTGCTTCCCTGCCACTGTCTACCCTTTCCTACCATTGCCTTTTCATTTTGCCCCTAGCGAATTTCCCTATACTTACAATTGGTTATCCTCTGGCTTTCACTCTGCGTACCATAATTAATTCCATCTGTTTTTTCCCACGTGTATATACCTGTCTGCTTTAACCTTGTTTTTCTTCTTTCTTCCAAATTTTAATCCACTTAACCTTGATATAAGCCAGTTACTTTGCATTTTTTTTCCCAAAGATTTTATTTATTTGTTTATTTGACAGAGCTCTTGAGAGAGGGAACACAGGCAGGGGGAGTGGCAGGCAGAGGGAGAAGCAGGCTCCATTTTGAGCAAGTAGCCCAATGGGGACTCGATCCTAGGGCCCTGGGGTCATGACCTGAGTTGAAGGTAGACACTTAACCAACTGTGCGACCCAGGCGTCCCCTCATTGCATTTTTGAGTAGAAAGATCTTGGATAATGATGGGTCATTTTAAGAATAGGGCAAATAATCCACCTTTAGGAAAAGGAAAACTGGAAAACTTAAATTAAATATTAACAGTATCTATTAAGCTGCCATCTCCTCCCATCTAAGTTCTCTACTATGATCTTCACCTAGTTACATTGTGCGGAAAATAGGCCTTTTGAGTTGGCTTGGAAACAACCACTTAGAATTTATAGCACTGCAACAGTATAATTTCAACAGTGTACTCTCTGTATGTGTAGGTATTTTAATTTTCTATAGTCATTTTGGACAACCACTTGTCCTGCCCTACTGTACTATATATAATGTATAGGATTAGTGGTAAGAGGGACACAAGAGTGATAAGCCACACTGCCTGGATTTGAATTTTTATGCCCTGGAGCAAGTTACTTAGCCACAGTTTCCTCATCTGTTAAATGAGGATGTTATTAATCCCTCCCATAAGTAATCAGTGTATTAGAGGAGTTAATAGTACATTTAAATTACTTGAAATATTCCCAAACATAGCAAAAACTCAATAAATAAAATTATTAGTACTATTACAGATACTTTACCTACAAAAGTATGCCTTCATTGAGAATTTTTTCTGTTACATGAGGGTCAAACTGTAGAATAATTAATTGGTTTGTATAATGTTGACTTCACTCATTTTATCCTTCAACCTGTTACCCCAAGAACATCTATGATTATGTTAAAACCGAAGTCAGAACCTCTGAAACCTCAGTACAGGTGCGAGGCTTCAAGGCTATTCATATTTTAGGACCTTACAAATGTCCCTTGAAGCTAAAATAGCTTCTGTGATGAGTTGTTTCTGTTACAGTCAGTATCCAGGTTATTTTTAGGACCCTAGTAGTACTGGATTACCTTAAAAGTGGAATTAAATGTAGTAAAACATTTCCTCTAGTTAAGAAACTTTCAGGAGTCATTGAAAGTGTAGTTTTATAGTATATACTTATTAAATGGCTTGGGACTAATAGAATGGGCCTTTAGAATAAATTTGGGTTTGGAGTTCAGGAAGAGGGTAGTGGTATGTGTAGCATCTAATTTTTCTATACCACGCAATTTAGGTATAAAATAATAATGTCTCATTAAAGAATACTAACATCAACTAAATATATTAGTAACAAAACAAATTGTATCATTAAGTAATCTCTACTGGCTTGTTAGTAAAACAGCTTATTGGGAAAAAAAAAACAGCTTATTGAGTTTTTCCCAGAGAATAACTTAATTTGTTGAAATTGAATGAAATAGCTATATTGATGCTTTGTTGTTGTTTCTTGTGGGTTTTTCCCTCCCTCTTGCCCAGGTGCAGGGTTTCTTTCATTTTTCATTAGGAATTATTCAACTTAAACTAAAAAAATAAACACTTCACCCATTTCTCCCACCCCTCACCCCCCACCTCTGGCAACCACCATTTTGTTCTCTGAGCCTGTGAGCTTGGTGTTTTGTTTTTGTTTTAAGATCCCACATATAAGAGAGAGCATATGGTATTTGTCTTTTTCTGACTTACTTTACTTTAGCATAATGCCTTTGAGGTTCATCCATGTTTTGAAAATAACAAGATTTCATTCTTTTTTGTAGTTGAGTAATATCATGGTGTGAGAGTGCGTGTTTAAAAAACACAATTTCTTTATCCACTCTTCTGTGGACACAAGCTGTTTCCATATCTTGGGTGTTGTAAATAATGCTGCAGTAAACATGAAGGTGTAGATATCTTTTCAAGTTGGTGTTTTTGTTTTCTTTCTTTTTTTTAAGATTTTTTTTTTTTTTTAAATTTATTTGACAGAGAGAGATCACAAGTAGGCAGGGAGGCAGGCAGAGAGAGAGAGGGAAGCAGGCTCCCCGCTGAGCAGGGAACCCGATGTGGGGCTCGATCCCAGGACCCTGAGATCATGACCTGAGCCGAAGGCAGAGGCTTTAACCCACTGAGCCACCCAGGCGCCCCGGTGTTTTTGTTTTCTTCACATAAATATCCAGACATAGAACTGCTGAATCATATGGTAGTCCTATTTTTAATGTTTTGTTTTGTTTTAATATTAGCACTTGAAATGTATACATAGTTATTGACAAATAAGAATTTTAGAGATTTACATTCTCAGACTTGGTCTACCACTAAAGTCTAGAGCATGTCAGAAAGTGTATTAGTACATTTCATTACCTCAGAAAATACGCACTTCAACCTTACTTTACAAGACCAGTGTAGAATATGTAAAATGGGGCCCCTAGCTCTTAGAGATCAAAATCTTGAGAATACATGATTTTTACATTATCCATTACAGCAAGGTGACACCATAGTATAAATGCTTTGTAATTGGTACTCTGTTTTCTGTTCAGAGGAGTCAGAGATCCATTCAGATGAGATCAAATGGGCATCAAAAAGAGGAAGCAGAGGGGCATCTGGGTGCCTCCATGGGTTAAGCATCCAACTCTTGATTTTGGCTCAGTTCATGATCTCGGAGTTGTGAGATTGAGCCCCATGTGGGGCTCCATGCTGGGCATAAAGATTCTCTCTCTCCTCCTGCCTTTCCCCTCCCCCAACTTGTGTGTGCACTGTTTCTGCCTCTTTCTCTAAAAAAACAAAAGAGGAAGTAGAATTTGGGCAGAATTTTTTAAGTTAATTATTATTTTAATCAAGAGTATATTTTGGGGTGCCTGGGTGGCTGAATCAATTGAGCGTCTGCCTTTGGCTCAGGTCATGATCCCAGGGTCCTGGGATTAAGTCCTCCATCGTTTTCCCTGCTCACCAGGGAGCCTGATTCTTCCTCTCCTGTTCCCCCTGCTTGTGTGCACGCTCTCTCTCAAGTAAATAAATAACATCTTAAAAGAAAAAAAGTATTTTGAGTGAGGAGGATAGTTAGAGGTAGAAGCAGTTCTAGGGCCTATTCATATATTTCTTCAGTTAAGTATTGTGCTCTCTATGAGTTCTTTCTTTTTTCCGTGCAAAGCCTTAAAGATGCTTAGGATGGGACACCTAGGTGGCTCTGTTGGTTAAGTGTCCGTCTCCTGGTTTCAGCTCAGGTCATGATCTCGTGGTGGTGAGATCAAGCCCAGATCAGGCTTTGCACTTAGTATGAAGTCTACTTCAGATTCTTTCTCTCTCAAATAAATAAATTAAAAAAAAAAAAAAGATGCTTGGGATGTTTTTGGAAGATAATATAGTTTGATTAGAGGGGATTGAAATCAGTATAACATTATATATTTACAAGTGTATACATACATATATATTCATACATGGATATATACATACATCAAAGTAAGATAAAAGTATAAATTATGATGTTTTAAATGTCAAAAGATCTTGGTCAGTGGGAACCATTGTTTGAATTATGGTGACATTAAAATAGATGTTTTAAGAATAACTTAGAAGTATTGAGTTTGAAAATTAGAGTAAGATAAGGTATGGTGTAAGAAGGAATGTAAGTTGTATAAACTGTATTCAGTATTAAGGTAACTTACTTTTGAGATAAGCAGTCAGGGCCCTTAAGAATACTGAAGTTTTGGGGCACCTGGGTGGCTCAGAGGGTTAAGCCTCTGCCTTTGGCTCAGGTCATGATCTCTCGGTCCTGGGATTGAGCCCTGCATTGGGCTCTCTTTGTTTGTTTCCCCCTCTCTCTGCCTGCCTCTCTGCGTACTTGTGATCTCTCTCTCTGTGTCAAATAAATAAATAAAATATTTTTAAAAAGAAAAGAATACTGAGGTTTTGGGGTGCCTGGGTGTTTCAGTCGGTTAAGCATTTGCCTTTGGCTCAGGTCATGATCCCAGGGTCCTGGGATCGAGCCCCACATTGGGCTCCCTGCCCAGTAGAAAGCCTGCTTCTCCCTCTCCTACTCCCTGTTTGTGTTCCTCCTCTTGCTGTTCTCTCTCTGTCAAATAAATAAATGAAATTTTTAAGTAAAGAAAAAAAGAATACCGAAGTTTTCTTGAAAGACATTTAAAATCTAGTGCAATGAAAAGACAAAATAATAATGTGGTAAGTTTGGTCAGTGTGTCACTTAAACTTTGAGCATTAAGCCCAAAAGTTGCTCTAATCTGTTTAACTCCCAAATCAGAATGTGTATTAGACAGACTTTATTTTTGTAGTTCTAATGGCTTATGCATTAACTGTGCTCCTGCCTCACCTGCTTCTCTCAGATTTCACCCCAAATTTACATTAGATGGAAGGATTTATGTTACAAGTAATTATATAAAAGTGGAAAGGAGTACATGCTGGCAAACAGCTCAGTACTCATTCTAATCTAGCAGTCCATGTGTACACTTAGTGAGCCACCATATTAGTATAAAAATCATAAGATTTATGTAACTCCAAGCTCACGTTTTCACCCCTGAAAGGTGGATTTTTTTGTTGTTGTTTGAAGATTAGTATACAGGTAGAGATTGTCTGAACTAATGGTTTCAATCATAATTCATCAAATAGAGTGCTGTGTACAGTTTTATAGATTCGGACCACACAAATGAATACATTTTATTGCCTTTGCAGTATTTAAAAGTCCTAGTGCAGAAAAGACAGAATTATAAGTAAAATGGAAAAAAAAAAAAACAACAGTTTGAAAATTTAAAGCCCTGACATGTGAGAGTTAAAATGGTGTCAGGAAGGTATTAGATCCTGAGGTGCAGGTTTTAGTTTTTAGCCCTAGAACTGGCATTAACTCATTGCATTTTTTTTTTAAGTTAATATCTCTAGGTCTCCATTTCTCCCTGTATACCTCTTCCTCTCCCCTTCTCCCACTTCTTCCTCTCATTTTTAATGGAGTCGAAATTTTTGAAGTCCTTACGTTATCTAAAAGGTAATTAGATTAGTTGCTTTAAAGGGAATCTGAGATTCTTATAGTACATGTAATATTATTTTATAAATTTTGTCACTTTTTATTATGGAAAAATTCAAACAGATCCAAAAACAGACAAAACAGAATAATGAATTCCTGAAGCAGACCTCAAGCATTATATTGTTTCATTATTATTTCAAAATGTATTCCTAAAAAAATAGAATACTTTATTTTTCAAAATCACACAATGATTAGCACACTTAAAAATTTATTATTAACTATTACTGTAATTAAAAACAGCTATTAACTATTTTACTAAAAACATACATGTTATGCTGTGTCTCTTATGTATGAAATATAGCTTACAAAAAATTTGTAAACTATGTAGTTTAATAAGTAACTATAAAGTGAACATGTGAATAAAGAAATAGTATTGGGGTGCCTGATTGGCTCAGTCATTTAAGTGTCCAGCTCTTGATACCAACTCAGTCTTGATCTTAAAGTCATGAGTTGAAGCTTCTGCATTGGGCTCCATGCTGGGTGTGGAGGCTACTTAAAAAGAAAAAAAGGGAAAAGAGAGAAAGAAAAAAAAATATATCAATACACCCAAACTTCTGTAAACACTGTATCAATGCAGTCTTCTTAGTTTGCTTATAATGTCATTGTCTATGTATGCATCTCTAAAAACAAAGTTTGATTTTTTTCTAGTTTTAGATTTTGATTTTTATATGAATGGAATGATATCATATGGTTCCTTGTGTTATACATCTTATTCAATGTTTGAGCATCGTCCATGTTATTACTTATATCTGTTTTTCAATTATTTTTATTGCTAAATAGTACTCTTGTACTACTTATCCAGTTTTTGTTGACATTTGATTTCTAGGTTTTTTTGGCATTTACCAACAACATTGCTGTGAATATACTCGTATACGCATTCTGTGTACATGTACAACCTGCTTTAGGGCATGGACATAGACATACACATAGGTGAAATTGTTGTGTCATTGGGTGTGCATATATTCTACTTCACTGAAAACACCGAAGTGGTTGTATCGGTTTACATTTGAATTAGCAGTGAATGAGAGCTCTCATTGTCTTTGCTGGACCTTTAAAAGGTTGATTTAATTTTTACCAGTGAGGAAGCTAAAAAAGATCTTAGACTCTTTCACCAAGGTAGTGACTTAAAAAAAAAATAGTTTTAGGGGCACCTGGGTGGCCCAGTCATTCAAGTGTCTGCCAGGGCTCTGGGATGAGCCCACAGTGGGCTCCCTGCTCAGCAGGGAGCCTTCTCCCTCTCCCTCTACCACTCCTCCTGCTTGAGCTTGCTCTCTCCCTCCCTCTCTGTGTCAAATAAATAAATAAATAAAAAACCCAGCTGTATTGACTTAAGATTGAAAATACAATAGGTTGCACATATTAAACTATGCAATATGCTATAATAATATATCTACTTTTTGTTACCAGTTCTTAGCACAGAGGAGTGTCTTTGTTATACTAATTAGGCAACTCTTGGCCCTCCCCTAGACTCTTGGAGAGTCATCAGAAAGTCCAAGCACATGGTTTGAGAGTTGGAACTTTGCCACCTGACCTCTGAGAGAGGTGAGAGGCTAGAGATTGAGTTTAGTCATATGATAATTAATCCCATATTAAAACCCCAATAAACCTCTGGATACTAAGGCTCAGAGGAGTTTACTAGTTGGTGAACCCACTGCTGTGCTGGGAAGGTGTTGTGTTAGATTCCACTACAAGAGGGCATGGAAGTTTTTGTCCTCCTCTTTCCTCCCGAAGTGTTTTTTCCACTTGGCTGTTCAGAGTTGCATCCTTTATAGTAAAGCTGTAATTATCAGTATTGTTCTTTCAGTGAGTTCTGTGAGTTGTTCTGAGAAATTACTGAACCTGAGGGTATTGTAGGAAGCCCCAAAGATACAGCTGGTTTGTCAGAAGTATGGGTGGCCTCCAGGACTTGTAGGTGGCATCTGAAGCAGGGGGCAGTGTTGAGAAGAATTTTGTCCTCTTAACTTGTGAGGTTTGTACTCATTCCTGGTAGTTACTGTCAGAACTGAATTGTAATGTTGTACACCTAGTTGGTGTCAGAGAATTGCTCTCAGGACGTAAGTTTGACAAGTTTTGACATACATGTATATACCAGTGTGTAATTTTTTTGTAAAGTGTCTGTTCATATCTTTCTCCTATTTTTATACTGTGTTAGAGGACTCATACGCCTACCTGATTTCAGAACTTAATGTGAAGCTACAGTAATCAAAATTATATGGTATTATTAAAAGGATAGATAAATAGAGCAGATAAATAGAGCAGTGTTACATAATGGAGAGTCCAGAAATAGACCTGCACATTACAGTCAGTTTTATTTTCAACAAAGATGACAAGACTGTTCAATAGAGAAAGCATAGTCTTATACAAATGGTGCCTGAACACCTTTACCTGAAACTCACAGGACATATAGGAATTAACTCAGAATGAATTATAGACATAAATGTAAAAACCTAAAACTATAGATGGTCTACAAAAAATTCAGGAGGAAAACTTGCAGGCTTTGTTTAGGCAAATACATCTTAGGGTCAGATACAAAAAACACAAACCATAAAAGAAAAAAATTGATAAATTAGACTTCATCACTTAAATCATCCTTAAAGCATTCTGTATTGTTAAGAAACTTAAAAGATGAGCCAAACATTGAGAGAAAATATTTGCAAAATACATATATGATAAAGAATTGGTATCCAGAATATATAAAGAATTCTCAAAACACATTTAACAGAAAAAAAAAGCGAGAGATTTGACAAGACACTTCACCAAGAAAATGTACAAACAGCAAACAAATACGTGAAAAGATGCTCAATTTTGAATTTCATTAGTTTAATTTTATTAGAAAATACAAATTAAGGGGAGCCTGGATGGCCCAGTCAGTTAAGCATCTGACTCTTGTTTTGGCTCAGGTCCTGATCTCAAGTCCCTCCCCCTCCCTCTTAAAAAAAAAAAAAAAAAGAGGAAAGAAAATACAAATTAAAAAACCACAATGAGATGCCACTACACCCCTGCTAGTATAGCTAAGAATAAACAGAAAACTAAAACTGGTTACTGGTTCAGCAAGGTTACTGAATAGCAGCTGCCTCTCTCAAAAACAATGCTCATGGTAATGCACAGTAATACAATGACTTTGAAAAATGTTTTGGCAGTTTGTATAAATATTAAAGGTGAATATACAGTTAGTATATAACCCAGCAATCCAACTCTTAGGTTTTTACCCAAGAAATACAATATAAACATGTTTACAAAAAAGCCTATACATAAATACCTATAGTGGCTTCATTCATTGATTGTCAAAAACTAGTCCAAATACTAGGCCAACATGTCTCAAAAAAAGCAAAATGATTGAAATTCTGTAAAATACATTACATACATAAATATATGTAAAATATATTTAAACTATATTCCTGGGGTACCTGGGTGGCTCAGTCATTTAAGCAGCTGCCTTTGACTCAGGTCATGATCCCAAGGTTCTGGGATTGAGCCCCATATCTGGCCCTGCTCAGCAGAGAGCCCACTTCTCCTTCTCCCTCTGCCTGCTGCTCTGCCTACTTGTACTCTCTCTCTCTATCAAATAAATAAGGTATTTAAACTATATCCCTACTGGAATACTTCTTGGTTAAAAGGAACAAATTAACTGATATATGCAACAACACGGATAGATCTCAGATGCAATATGCAAAGTGAAAAGCAATAAAATTGCCAAGCCTCTTGTTAGATCATGTTTCTCAACCATGGTCCTGTTGACTCACTCAGCCTGCAGTTGGTGGTTGTGGGGAGCTGTCCTGTGCATTGTTGAGTAACATCTTTGGCCTCAGTGCACTACATGCCAATAGAACTCCTTTTCTCTATGTTACAACCAAAAATGTCTCTAGACACCATCAGATGTCCCCTGCAAGTGGGAGGCAGATTCACTCCTCCTTTCTTGGAGTACAAATTTGGCTTAGTTTTTTTTTTTTTTTAAAGATCTTATTTATTTATTTGACAGATAGATCATAAGTAGGCAGAGAGGCAGGCAGAGGGAGGAAGGGAAGCAGCTCCCCGCTGAGCAGAGAGCCCGATGCGGGGCTCGATCCCAGGACCTTGGGATCATGACCTGACCCACCCAGGCGCCCCAAATTTGGCTTAGTATTTAAATATTAATGTAGTTCAACATAAACTACTATAAAATGGAAAACTCATGTTGTTATCTCAGTAATTGTAGAAAAAGTATCTGAGAAAAAAGATCCAACACATCATAAAAACTAATAGCATTTTAGGAATAAAATAGCAGGGCGCCTGGGTGGCTCAGTTGTTAATCGACTGCCTTCAGCTCAGGTCATGAACCCAGGGTCCTGGGATCAAGCCCCATATCAGGCTCCTTACTCAGCAAGGAGCCCGCTTCTCCCTCCCACTCTCTGTGCTTGTGCCTCCCCCGCCGCTGTTTCTCTGTCAAACAAATAAATAAAATCTTAAAATTTAAAAAAATAATAAAAGAGAGCTTTTCAACCTGATAAAAGCCATCTGCAGAAAACACCAGTTAATATAATACTTAAGATGAAAAATCAAGATGCAATGTAGGGCTCCATCCGAGGACCCTAGGATCATGACCTGAGCTGAAGGCAGACACTTAATGACTGAGCCACCCAGGCACCCCTCTTAATAGGTTTTTTTGTTTAAGATTTTTTTTTTTTTTTTTTAATTTATTTGCCATTGGGGCGCCTGGGTTGTTCAGTGGGTTAAGGCCTCTGCCTTCAGCTCAGGTCATGATCTCAGGGTTATGGGATGGAGCCCTGCGTCGGGCTCTCTGCTTAGCTGGGAGCCTGCTTCCGTACCCCACCCACCCTGCCTGCCTCTCTGCCTGCTTGTGATCTGTGTCTGTCAAATAAATAAATAAATAAATCGTTTTAAAAATAACATTTATTTGTCAGAAAGATAGCACAACAAGGGAGAAGCAGACTCCTTGCTGAGCGGGGAACCTGATGTGAGACTCAGTCCCAGGACCCTGGGATCATGACCTGAGCCAAAAGGCAGATGCTTAACCAACTGAGCCACCCAGGCATCCCTCTTCATAGTTTTTTTAAACCTGTTTAAAGACTTGTATTTCTCTATTAAGTACAAAAGAAGAGGGAAAACAACTTTTCAGAATAATTTCTTTACCTGAAAAGATGGCTGTATTGACATTTTTCCTTAAATTATTTCCAACAGTTTGTAAATTGTTGATTTGAGGACCACATAGAACATGTAGACATGTTTTGCTTTTCCTTTGCAATAGTGGGAACTTTTTGAGTTGCTAAAATTCTCAAATCAGATGATTTCACTTCAAATTTTATTGTATACTAAACACCTGGATGATTTTGCAATATTTTACTGCACTGTCACCTGGAAATAATTAACTAAAGCTCACTCTGTCTTTAGTTGGGACATGTGTTCTCCATTTCTTCCCAGTCCTTCTTTCCATGTCACTCTTCTCTGGTTGTGACCCCTGCTATAGACCCATGTTTAGGATTATATTTACTTAAAAATTCTAAATAAATTTCTAGCAAACAGGTATGTACTTATTAATTGATTATCTAGAACCGAGTAAGTTTTATGCCAGAACGGTAGGAATATATATCAGGGGTCACAATGTTGGTGTGTGTGTACATGCACATACACACACACACAACACTCATATGTATATGTAATCAGATTAGATGTTAAAGATGTGTTTTGTGCAGGATGCCTGGGTGGCTCAGTTGGTTAAGCGTCTGCCTTTGGCTCAGGTCATGATCCCGGGGTCCCACGTCGGGCTCCTTGCTCAGCAGGGAACCTGCTTCTGCCTGCTGTTCTCCCTGCTTGTGCTTGGTCTCTCTCTTTCTGACAAATAAACACATAAAATCTTAAAAAAAGAGAGAGAGAGATGCATTTTGTGAATTCTAATGTTTTTTTTCTTAAAAAAGTATATGCCCACCCACTTTGTGCCAGTCAGTATTCTAATCATTGAGAATACATATGTTAACAGACAAAATTATTTTCTTGAGAAACCTGTAATTCAATTTATTTTTTTAAGGTTTTAAAGTAGAATTAGAATACTTTGTGTCATTGTAACATCTGTAACATCTGTGTATCAAGTTAATTATGCAATGGTAAATATGTTCTTTTAAAATCAGAAACTCTTTTTTTAAGACAAGTCTGTTTGGTGAAACTTTCATTTCAGCTATTAATATATATGTCTTGTATTTTGTGGTAAATGCATTCATTTTTAATTTCAGTTTCTTAGTTTGGTAAAACTTCAGACTTAGAAAAGCTACAAGAATAGTAAAAAGAGTCTCCTGTGTTCTCCAGATATTAACTTTACTCCTCTTTTCCTCTCTGCCTACTCCCATTTCCTATATGAGCACAAAGCCGTTTATAACAAAAATAGTGTATTCACTTTAAGATTCCATTTTTGAGGGCGCCTGGGTGGCTCAGTGGTTTAAAGCCTCTGCCTTCAGCTCAGGTCATGATCTCAGGGTCCTGGGATTGAGTCCCGCATCGGGCTCTCTGCTCAGCGGGGAGCCTGCTTCTTCCTCTCTCTCTGCCTGCCTTTCTGCCTACTTGTGGTCTCTGTCAAATAAATTTAAAAATAAAAAATTAAAAAAAAAAGATTCCATTTTTGATGTTTGTGTTTGGGCTCATAGGGAAAGTGATATGTAGTCATCCTCATCTGTATTTTTGCCAGGTTAGGTCATTCATGCTATACTTGTCTATATTTTATGAGTGTATTAATAGCATTCCTTTCTGAAAGTTTTTTTTTTTTTTTTAAAGATTTTTTAATTTATTCATTTGACAGAGATCACAAGTAGGTAGAGAGACAGGCAGAGAGAGAGGAGGAAGCAGGCTTCCCACTGAGCAGAGAGCCCGATGCGGGGCTCAATCCCAGGACCCTGGGATCATGACCTGAGCCGAAGGCAGAGGCTTTAACCCACTGAGCCACCCAGGCGCCCCCCTTTCTGAAAGTTTTGAAAACCTAGTTAAGCTGATTCCCAAGGATCATATGTTCTTTTGTGTTTTTATTTTTATTATACTATTATTATTTCATCCTGAACTTTATTTTTTTGTTTTGTTTTGTTTACATGTTTTGATATATTTGTGTTTATTTTACCTGGTTGTAACATTAATTAACATGTAGCTAAGAAAATATCTCCCCAGTTTTAGAAGTCATTTGTACTGATTTTTTAAATTGTGGTTAAATATAAGTAACATAGAATTTACCATTTTAACCATTTTTAAGTGTACAGTTGAGTGGTGTTAGGTACATTCACATTGTTGTACATCATCGGCACCATCCATCTCCAGAACTTTTACATCATCCGTAACTGAAACTCTGTACCCATTAAAGGTACACAAAATCCTCATTAAATACTAAGTCCTCATTCCCTCCTCTTGTTAATCACTGATAATCACTGTTGTACTTTGTCTCTATAAATTTGACTACTCTATGTACCTCGTGTAAGTGAAATCATATGGTACTCTGAAAAGGATATAAGAGAGGCACCAGGATGGCACAGTCGGTTGGGCGTTTGCCTTTGCCTTGGGTCGTGATCCCAGAGTCCCTGGATTGAGCTCAAGTTGGGCTCCCTGCTTGGCAGGGGTTCCTGCTTCTCCCTCTCCCTCTGCCTGCCACTCTGCCTACTTGTGCTCTCTATCTCTCTATCAGATAAATACGTAAAATCTTTATAAAAATAATAAAAAGGATATAAGATACTGGTGGGGAACTAATATAATAACCACTGTCACAGCTTTCAAAGATTTTTTTTTTACCACAACCCATGTTAAGGAATACGCTTTATATTGTGCTCCCCAGTTCAAACAGCCATTTATGTGATATTTATCTGAAACCAAATTTCAACTAAATTATACCTTTTTCATATGTGTTGCCCTCTAATGTTTTCTTTTCTTACCTCCCTTCTGTGCTAAGTATTGATCTTGTTCTGGGGCTCTGTGAACCAGGGCAGATTACCTACAAGTGCATAACTTTCCTTAACCATAAACTTAGATGACAATAATACCTACCTCTCAGAAATATTGTCACGAATAAACCATTGCCATAATGATTGCTTCAGAGCCTCCCACACGTGAAAGATCAGTACCAGCACAAAATGGATGAATCCTTCCTGTCTATCTTGACAAAGCTTAATGCTGCTACTGCCACACACCACAAAATGCCTTCGCTCCGTAGGTGCCAGCCAAAAAAAGAAAATAGCAGAAGCAATAGCAACATAACCTCTTCCGTGCTTCCACTTTCCAAATCATGAATAAGTGCTTCTGATTGGCTAAACTAGGTTATAACTGTAACCCTTAATGTAAGATGACCAAGGATGTATAATTTTTAGCTTTCCTGCTTCAGTACAGAAAGGCATATTAAAAACTGCAGAATGGATGTGGTTTAATTTAATCGTTGCTGTATAGTAAAACAAAACCTCATGGGTTAAAATTATTATTCCTCACAGCTCTGCGATATGATTGCTCCATGTGGTGTAAGCCAGGGTTACTCTTACAAGCTAACTTTAGCTGGGAACGCAGCTAGGGAAGGCTTTGAGTTTTCTGTGTAGTCTGCCTTTAAATGTTGTCTCATTTTCCAGGTGTATGGTCTCTTCTTTCTTGGATAGTCTGGTCTTCCTAACAGCGTGGCTGTTGGGTTTCAGTAGGAAGCATCCCAGCCTCTCTGTGCACCTGGTTACCAGGCCTTGCCTTGCATTTTGCTTGGTAAAGTCCCATTGGCCAAAATAAGTCACAAGACCAAAACCGGTGTCTTTCTGAGAGAGTACCAAAGAAGATATAAATATTATGAGACATAATATGGTAGTTAGCCTCCAAGATGGCCCTGAATGAGCCTCATTTCCTTATATTTTGACTAAATAGGGCTGTCCTGAGTAATTAATAGGCTATTTCAGAAGTGACAGTGTAGGTTTTTGAAGGTTAGTTCATAAAAGATTGCCATTTATGACTTGGCGCTCTTGTATCGCTCTCTGGGAGAAAGCCAGCGCCATCCCATGAGGACATTTAGAGCAGCTGTCTGAAGAGCCCCTGATGCCTTTTGCTAAAAGCCAGTGCCAGCTTACCAACCATGTGAATGAGCTACCTTCATAGCACACCTGGTAGGCCCATTAGACCTTCAGATGATTACCGCTTTGATGGATTACAATTTCATTAGAGAGTCCAAGCAAAGCCACCAAGCCAAGTCACTCTCCCAATTCCACCTGCATAGAAACTGTGTGACAAGTATATGTGTATTGTTTTAAGGTACAGAGTTTGGGGGTATTTTGTCATACAGCAATAGATGACAAATACATAGATTTTCCTATGTATTTGTCCTATTTCCTATATAATAGGAACTACCATTTCTTTTTTTTTTTTTTAAGATATTATTTATTTCAATCTCAAGTAGGTGGAGAGGCAGGCAGAGAGAGAGAGAGGAGGAAGCAGGCTCCCTACTGAGCAGAGAGCCCGATGCAGGGCTCGATCCCAGGACCCTGAGATCATGACCTGAGCTGAAGGCAGAGGTTTAACCCACTGAGCCATTCAGGTGCCCCGGAACTCCCATTTCTTATATAATAAAATTTTAAACTCCTTAGTTATGGCATTTAGGAGTACAGTTTGCCCTTTTTTACTTAGTCTCTTGCCTCCCGTGAACTTGCTCAGATTGCTTCAGAATACTTTGTCTCTGATGACTTCAGTTTCACAACTCCCATTTGGTGCTTTTTATTTCTCTAAGAATTCCTAAACTTCAGGTGTTTATCTTCTGTATTATATTATTAATTCCAACTAGATAATCTCTACTAAAATGTTAATAGATAACCAAGAAATAAGGCTTTAACATCTCAAAGGAATGTTTGTAGTTGAATAGTAAGTAGGCTCTCACTGACTAGTAACTGCATACCAAACCAGGATACAAAGCTGTAGCAGAATGGCAGGAGAGTTTTGGTATTTCAACCAGAGTAGTTAGTACTATACCGATCTACATAGTCTTGGGACTTTTTTCACCAGTGAAGCCATCTAACATTGGAGATTTTTTTTCTGGGAAGGTTTTAAATTTCAGATTCAGTTCCTTTTCATAGAAATAGAATTATCCAGATAGTGTATTTTGTGTGACAGCCCTCTTCAATGTATTATTATTTTTATCAGGATAAATAATATAATATGTCCTCTTTTTAATTCCTGATATTGGCAGTTTGTGCCTGCTTTCTTTCTCCTTGATTTATTCTTAAAGAGACATGTCCATTCTATTAGTCTTTTCAACAGTCAACGTTTGGCATTGTTTGGTTTTTCTCTTTTGTATGTTTTTCAAGTTCATTGAAGTCTGTTTGAACTTTTCCCCCCTTTGATTCTACCTTTTTATCTACCTTTTTATTTAATTTGGTATTTTTCTAACTGCTTGCAATGGAAATGTAGATCACTGGTTTTTCATTCTTTCCTCTTTTGTAGCTTATACATTTAAGGCTGTAAATTTACTATAAGTACAAATTTAACTGCATCCCCCAACTATTGATAGTTAATATTTTCATTATCATTTAGTCCAGAATATTTTCTAAATTCCATTATAATTCTTCGAGCATTTGACTTTCACTAAATATATAAGGAAGAAAGATAAAAGCAGCATTATTATAAACTTCCATATAGTAAGGAAAAAGGGATCACTTATCAATTTGTTTGAAGCCAGTACAACCTCATTTCTAAAATGGACAAGGTTGGGGACACTTGGGTGGCTCAGGTGATTAAGCGTCCAGCTCTTGGTTTTGGCTCAGGGTCATGATCTCAGGGTCATGGGATTGAACCCCATGTTGGGCTCCATGCTTAGAGCAGAAAATGCTTGAGATACTCTCCCTTTCCTTCTGCCCTTCCCCCTTTTCATACAGTCTCTTTAAAATAAGGAAAAACAATAAAATGGACAGAGTTGTCTTTAGAAATCTCTATTATTGGTCAGTTTCTTTTGTGAATTAAAGTAATTGAAATTATAATTTCAATTTAATTGAAATTAAAAATTGAAGTAATATAATAGCATCTCAAACCTAGCAATGTACAAGTGTTATGACCTAGCTGGTGTTATTTTAAAATGGAAACTTGGGCTAGAATTAGATTTTAGGAATGGAAACTTGGATTAAAATTAGAAACCAGGGGCACCTGGGTGGCTCAGTGGGTTAAAGCCTCTGCCTTCGGCTCAGGTCATGATCCCAGGGTCCTGGGATCGAGCCCCACATCGGGCTCTCTGCTCAGCAGGGAACCTGCTTCCTCCTCTCTCTCTCTGCCTGCCTCTCTGCCTACCTGTGATCTCTATCTGTCAAATAAATAAATAAAATCTTTAAAAAAAAGGAAAAATTAGAAGACCAGTCAGTGAGATTTATTTTACTTACAGAATTAGGAGGAAAATATGATCACCTCAGCATGCACAGAAAAAAAATGATAAAATTCAATACATATGATAAAGTCATCTTCTGTATGATTTATTTCACCTAGCATAATACCCTGAAGGTTCATCCATGTTGCCATGAATAGCAAGATTTCATTTTTTTTTATGGTAGATTAATATTCTGGTGTGTGAGTATGAGTGTGTGTTTGTGTGTATCGCCTTTATTCTCTTCTCTATGGGTGGACATTTAGGTTGCTTTTGTATCTTGGCTATTGTAAATAATGCTGCAATAAACGTAGGGGTGCATGTATCTTTTCTAATTAGTTTTTTTATTTTCTTCAGGTAAACACCCAGAAGTAGAATTATTGGGGCATGTGGTGCTTCTATTTTTAATTTCTTGAGATACCTCAGTGCTGTTTTCCACAGTGGCTACACACATTTACATTCCCACCAACAGTGCAGGAGGGGTCCCTTTTTCTTCACATCTTCTCTAATACTTGTTATTTCTTGTATTTTTGATACTAGCCATTCTGACAGGTATGAGGTGATATTGCATTGTTGTTTGCATTTGTATTTTCCTGATGATTAGTGATTAGTTGAGCATCTCTTTATGTGTCTTGGCCATCTTTATATCTTCTTTGGAAAAATGTCTGTTCGAGTCCTCTGCCCATTTTTAAAAATTAGGTTATTCGGGGTTTTTTGTTGTTGAGTCTTACAGGTTCTTTATATATTTTGGATATTAACCCCTTACCAGATATATCATTTGCAAATATCTTCTATTCAGTAGGTTGCCTTTTTTGGTTTATTGATGATTTTCTTTGCTGTGCAAAAGCTTTTTAGCTTGATGTAGTCCCAGGAGTTTGTGTTTGTTTTTTTTAAAGATTTTATTTATTTATTTGACAGACAGAGATCACAAGCAGGTAGAGAGGCAGGCAGACAGAGAGGAGGAAGCAAGCTCCCTGCTAAGCAGAGAGCCCAATGTGGGGCTTGATTCCAGGACCCTGGGATCATGACCTGAGCTGAAGGCAGAGGCCTTAACTCACTGAGCCACCCAGGCGCCCCCAGGAGTTTATTTTTGTTTTTGTTTCCGTTGCTTGTGGAGACAGATCCAGAAAAATACTGCTTAAGGTCAGTGTCTAAAAGATTACTGCCAGTGTTTTCCTTTAGGAGTCTTATGGTTTCAGGTATTACATTTAGGTCTTTAATCCATTTTATATTTGTGTGTGGTCCAGTTTTATTCTTTTGCATGTAGCTGTCCAGTTTTCCCAGCACCACTTATTTAAGAAACTGTCATTTCCCCATTGTATATTCTTTCCTCTTTGGTGGATTGATTGACCATATAGGCATGGGTTTATTTCTGAGCTATATGTTTTGTGCTAGTACCCTCGTGGTGTTTTTTTTTTTCTAATTCTCTTTTCTTTTTATTAAAGTGTAACTGACACAGAATGTTACATTAGTTTCATATGTACAGCATGGTGATTCCACAACTGTATGCATTATGCTGTGCTCACCACAAGTGTAGCTACCATCTCTCACCATAAAATATCATTACAATATCACTGACAATATTTCTTTCATCCCCATGACTTATTCATTCCATAAGTGGAAGCCTGTGCTTACAACTCCCCTTCACTCATTTCCCCATCCCCTATTAACCCTGTAGTTTTGATTATTACAGCTCTATGGTATGCCATGAAATCTGGGATTATGATACCTTCAGCTTTGTTCTTCTTTCTCAAAATTGCTTTGACAATTCAGGGTCTTTTGTGAGTCCATAGAAATTCTAGGATTCTTCGTTGTAGTTCTGTGAAAAAATACTTTTTTTTTTTTTTATGGGAATTGCATTGAATCTGTAGACTGCTTTGGGCAGTATGAATATTTTAACAGTATTCTTCCAAATAATGAGCATGGGTTTTTTGTTTTAGAGTGATTCTAAAATGTACATTTGATAATTTTTGTAATTACAAACAATAAGAGAGGTTATTTTATAATTACAACTTTTAATCAGAAGTACAGCTACAGGGCGCCTGGGTGGCTCAGTGGGTTAAAGCCTCTGCCTTCGGCTCAGGTCATGATCCCAGGGTCTTGGGATCAAGCCCCGCATCGGGCTCTCTGCTCAGCAGGAAGCCTGCTTCTCTTCCTCTCTCTCTCTCTGCCTACTTGTGATCTCTGTCAAATAAATAAATAAAATCTTAAAAAAAAAAAAAAAAAAAGAAGTACAGCTACATAAAAATGCTTAAACATGGTTTTCTTTTGTGAAATCCAAAACCTACTAAAGTGTGAAATGAGAGCAGTTTGAAAGAGCCTAAATCAAGGCAGCTTTGATAATAAAATATAAAAGAAACATAATTGATGATATTGCAGAATATCAAACGAATTTGGTTGTATGTATGAGACTAAGAATTTTTTTAATCTGGGTTAAATTTTACCTAAAATGATTAGAGTCTTAAATGAAGATTTACACAAATTGATTGCGAATCCTCTGATAGTAACTAATTAATAGTTTGTGTTGTAATGGACATGAGTTTTTTAAAATATATGTCTTCTAATTTGTAAATATCAGGAGTTGAGTATTTTTTTCTTTTAATGTACTTTTACAGATGGTAGTAAAAACTTTTATGGATATGGATCAGGACTCAGAAGATGAAAAACAGCAGTATCTCCCACTAGCCTTGCATCTTGCATCTGAATTTTTCCTCAGGAATCCCAATAAAGATGTGCGTCTCCTTGTAGCATGTTGTTTGGCCGACATTTTTCGAATCTATGCCCCAGAAGCTCCATATACTTCCCATGATAAACTTAAGGTAAATAAAATCTTTACAGAATTAGTTTACTTTTATACTTTATACTCTAGCTTACCTTTAAGAACTAGCTTTTATTATTATTCACCTGTCATCATCACAAGATTATATCGTAAGTTGTAAAACAGATGAATTATTCAGTTGAAATTCATTGCATAGCCACAAAAATGACTGGTATTTTTATTGAGGCATTGAAAGATGTAGATCTGAACTAGCCCCTGTGCTCTATGTAACCTTCATGATAACCCATCACAAAGCTCAGGTGGTTGAATTGAAGGGATAAATAGAGGGTTAGTGATACTTTATAAAACAATAATGTAACAGAATTTATGTATTCAGATGATTATTTCACCCTGCACAGTACATGCAAAATTATATTGTGCTTATCTCAGAGGTTTCTGCCTTTGTTTAAAATGTTTGAGGAACTCTTTTAAATTGATCTCTTTGAGCTAACTTCATATTCTTAATAATTTTTATTCCCAGCAAATTTTAGTATTTTGAACTGCCTTTTTTTCCATTGTCCTAAAGTCATTTTTTTGCATGTTGATTCTATTTTGGGTTAAAACTTCTTAAAAAAAAAAAAACAACTTCTAAAGAAAGCTTATTAAGAAATGGCATACTATTGTTATGAAAAGCACAACCCTTGAACCAGTCTATTATTGTTTTTGTTCCACACAAGTTTGTGGTCACACATCAAATTCAAACTACTGAAAATTACTATTTTCATGTAGGAAATAGTAATGGAAAGACTCTTGTCCAGATCCTTAAAATGAAGATAATTGTTTGCCATGATGCAAGATGAAGATAATGAGTAAAGCGGACGTTCTGTAGTAGAAGAAAGGGCAACAAGATAGAGAATTTACGGTTCTCCAAGAATGAGAAAGCCTAAAAATTTATGCCAGTAATAATTTTTATTATCATTTTTAAAAGATATAATTTGCTTTGTTCTCATTATTTGGAGTAGTGGACTAAGCCAGTCCCAAGTCATTTGGCTAAGGAGAATTTTCTTTTATTGTATTTAATGGAGAATATGTATAGACTATTATTAGTGTATTATGAAAGAATGATAAGTGTTTGTGTCTAAATTAATTTTATCATTTTTTTTTTTAACAGGACATATTTTTGTTTATTACCAGACAGTTAAAAGGTTTGGAGGATACAAAGAGCCCACAGTTTAATAGATACTTTTATTTATTAGAGGTAAAAATAAAATTTAATAAATATCACACTATTCATGTAATAGAAAATTCCTTACAGTAACTTTATAATGCAGGATGAATTTTTTGTTTTATACAAATCCCACTTAATAAAATGTCTTTTTTAAGATAAAGTACATTCCACTGGAAAACCTATTACTTGAAACTCTATTTTCATCTTTCTGTTTTTATTCGTTCTAATCTGAAGAGGGATTAAGTTGAATTAATTTCCACTTGCTTATATTTAGTGTGTGTGTGTGTATATATATATATATCTACTAATCTCTAGCAATTTAGTATTTTTCCACTAGAGTAAGTTAATGCCAACAGATATATGTCTCTTTAAAGGTCACAGTATATGATAACTTTAACAACTTTAATTTTATATAGTTTTGTAAGCTTTAATAGAGATTTATAATTCTATAAATTGTAGTATTGAATTTGCTTTTGTGTAGCTATTCTGTGCAAGTGTAAATATTTATTTATTTATTTATTTATTTATTTATTTATTTAAGAACTTAGCTTGGGTTAAATCATACAACATCTGCTTCGAATTGGAAGATTGCAATGAAATTTTTATTCAGCTTTTTAGGACTCTCTTCTCAGTGATCAAGTAAGTTATTTTTTAAGCATTTCTGTTTGTCTCTTTCCTTGCTGTGCATTTTGAAGTATTGTGTACTTTGCCTGTGACTGTGATCTTTTAGATTTATAATGAAATGTTTCCCTTAGAAGACTTGACATGAAGAGGAAAATAACCAAACCTGTTGTCTGAAAGCTGCTTTTGCTTTTATACCACTATTTTAGTTAGGTATCAGTTTTATTGGTTGACTCATAAATGTGATGTATGTGATAAATGTAATGAAATATTAAATTATGAAGTGGAAATTATAAGTATTGTAAATAGCATTAGTGAGTGCTGAAAATCAGTACCTCAGTGGTTAAGCACACTGACTTCTCATTTTCAAGTGAGGAAAAAACCTTAAGCATTGCTCCTTCTTTAGAGAAATAGGGAAATTAATGCATAGGGAAGGGGAGTGTGGTGGCTTGCCCAAAGACAAATCACTGAACAGGAGAGCCTAAACTCTGATTTCAGTTCAGTGTTTTGTTGTGTTTTATTCTGTGTTTGTTTGTTTGTTTGGGGGTTTTTTGGGTTTTTTTTGTTGTTGTTTTTTGGTATAGTAAACCAAGCATCATCATGAGATATGTTCTACAGCATTGCACTATATGCAAACATAATGTTTTCATATAAATTTTAAATTTTCTAGTAACCATGTTAAGAAAGGTTAAAAAGAAACAAATTAGATTTATTTCAATAATATACTTTATTCTACAGTATCCAAAAGCATTAATTTTTTTTTTAAGGTTTCTTTATTTTAAAGAGAGAGAGCATGGGCAAACATATGTGAGCAGGGAGAAGGGCAGAGGGGGAGAGAGACTCTCAAGCAGACTCCCCACTGAGCTCGGAGCCTGATGTGGGGTTCAGTCTCATGACCCTGAGATCATGACCTGAGCTAAAATCAAGAGTCCAACAATTAACTGACTGAGCCACCCAGGCATCCACAAAAGCATTATTATTTCAACTTGTGGCTCTGTCCATATTACAAGTTTTCAGTGGCCATGTGGCTATTGGCTAATGGCATCCATATTGGATAGCACATTTCTGGAGTTTTCTGTAGATTTTTTTTTATGGACACTATGCTATCATGCTTTCTCTTTCCCTGGAATGGTAGGAATAGAATTTAACCTGGCATATATAGGAAGGAACTGGATTGAACTGGTGTAGAAATGGAAACTTATAAAGAGACTGCATGAGAAAAAGCTTCCTTTGGAACTAAATGAAGGCATGAAAAAAATGATAAACTGTATAAACTTTACCTTTTGTGTTAGTTAGCTTTTGCTGCATAACAAAACAACCCCAAACTTGCTGGCTTAAAATAGACTCCATTGTATTTGACTCCTAATTCTGTTTGGCAGTTCTTTTTGTCTGTGCTGGGCTCACTCCTCTATTTGCAGTCTGTTGACAGGACATCTGGCAGTTGGCTGAGGTAATAGGACAACTAGGTCATGTGTCTCTCTCTCTCTCACATTTTCATCATCCAGCTGGCTAGCCCAGGCCTCTTCAAATGCTGAGTGGGTTTCAAAAATAGCAAGAAAGAGCGTGCTTTACCTCACAAGCACTTTTTAAACCTCTGCCCACTTCATGTTTACTTATGTTTCATTGGCCAAGGAAGGTACATAGTCAAGCCTAGATTCAGAGGTTTGTTAGATAGACTCCATATCTTCGTGGAGGAACAGAATTTTAAAGCCATATGAATATAGAGATAGAACAATTTGTGGCCATTTTTTGTATCCTGTCACATTTTTGCAACTTTTTCTTTTAAAATTAAAATTGCCAACAAAATTCTAAAACTCTTGAAATTGTCATCATTCTGCCCCCTTGTTGACCTTTACTGTCAACTTAGTCCACTTCCCACTCTGCCATTATACTTTCCTCTCACAATTACTTGTACATACACACACCCTTTCTTTGATCCATTAATATTTTTATTTCCTGAACCTAAAGATGTAAGTTTGTTGTTGACCTAATTAATTAATTCATAGTGAGCTAGGAGTAAATAAAAGACTTGGCTTTTGGGGGCGCCAACGTGGCTCAGTCGGTTGATTGGCCAGCTCCTGATTTTGGCTTAGGTCATGATCTTGAGATCCTGGAACTGAGCCATGTGTTCCCTGCTCAGCAGGGAGTCTGCTTAAAGATTCTCTCCCTCTCCTGCCCCTTCCCCTGCTCGTGCTCTCTCAAACAAATAAATTTTAAAAGACTTGCCATTTGAAAGAGGAGCTCATTATTTTGTATTTACTGACACATTTACCATTTGTCTGGTGTTCTTCATTTCTTTGTGTCAATGCAGATTTCTATGTGGTATTGTTTTTCTTCAGTCTGAAGGACTTTCTTTAACATTTCTATAGTTCTGGTCTGTGCTGATAGATTTCTTTTGGTTTTGTATGTCTGAAAATGTCTTTATTTCACTTTCATTTTTGAAAGTTATTTTCATGGTAAAAATTCTAGGTTGATAGGCTTTTTTCTTTTGCTTTTTTTGTTTGTTTGTTTTTTCTCTTTTAGTACTTTTAAAGATGTTGCTCCATTTTCTGGTTTTCATTGTTTCTAATGAAAAGTTTTTGTCATTTTTAATCTTTGTTCCTCAGTACACAATGTATCTTTTTTCTCTACCTGCTTTTAAGATTTTCTCTTCATTACTGGTTTTAAACAATTTGATTATGATGTACCATGGTGGAGTTTTCTTTTTCTTGTGCTTGGGGCTCGTTGAGCTTGGATATGTGGGTTTACCATTCTGATTACAAGATACCCTGTGAATTGTGAGATTTTCCAATTTGGTTGGAACATGTTCTATTCTAAGACCTTTGTAAATTCCAGGGATTATTCCCTCTGCTCCTTTCAGGTGGTTCCTTTCCCAGACTCAAGTCATTTCTTCACATACATGTGCTGATTAGTAAGCAAGCACTTGAAGACTCAGGGATACCTTTACAGACCTGCTCTCTGAATAGGTCTCCCCCCTCTGATATTCTGCCCTGCAAACTCTAGTCTTTCCAGACTTAGAAAAACCACTAGGCTCTGTCAGTATCTTCCCTTCCCTTACTGCGGCCTGGAAAATGTTTTCCTCTCTCAGCAACATGTGCATGATGTGCAGTGTCTGAAAACTGTCATTTCATATATTTTGTTCAGTCTTTTAGTTAGTTTGAGGTAGGAGGATAAGTCTTACCCAATTATTGAATCTTGACTAGAACCTGTGGAAATCATTTTAAGCTGTTTTGTTTCTCTTCACTCTAATTCTTTCCTATCCGTAAGTATATTTGGGTCTGAGAGTTAAATACTCTCTTCAGTTTTTTTGCATCAGTCTGAATATTTCTATTTTTTCACCCTTGCACACACTCCCCCTAACATATAGTTGATCCTTCATGATCTTGGCCTTTAGTAAACAGGATATTTGAAAGAGGGTATGCTATAGGGGTATCTTTCTAAAAGTTGTAGGGAACAGTGTATCTAATGTGAGAATTTTTCCACCAGCTTCAGAAATTTTCATCTTGCATTTTACCATCAAGTGTTCAACAGGTCTCTTATACATTATTTCAGGTTAATTTTTTAAAAAGTAAGAGATACATAAATGATGTTAGAATTTTGCCTTGATTTAAACTTTCTGTATCCCTGTATCTGTAGTATCACTAAATTGTATCATTTCTCTTGATTTATCTTTACATATATATCTGATAAATGTGAAAATGGATATTTCAAGTCTTTAGTTAAGATGTAGTCAAAGGAGAGAAGCCTAGATGTTCTACTCGTTTTTAGCAGTTTTATAGCCAGTCTTCTTAGGTTAAGTACTGGATCAGCAGTAGAGACGTATTTATTGAGGAGGCCTACAGTTGATTCTTCACTGGCATGGCTTAGAAAGTAGGACTAAATCTGATTCTAGGCTTTATACCTTGTTGACTACTCATTCTTTTGAAATTCTTTGTGAGATACCTAAATGACATTTTCAGAAACTTCTAGTCATAAATTCTGATAAAAATTTTATATCAGACTTTTGATTTTCAGTATTGGTAAACTAAAATCTCTAGTGACAAAGATATTATAGCTAAAATTACTTGTATTGGCTAAGGTTTTTTTTGATGTTTATAGTTTCATTTTGGAAAATGTATTAATATGTAAAAGGCTGAAGAACTGTCTATTATCATTATCTTGTACTTTTTTTTGTTTTCTTAATTAAAATTTTATCACCTTTTAAAATCTGGGGACATATAAGCAAGATGTCCTTTCTTTGAAGTTGATGTTTTTGTTTGGTTGATTTAACCCACTCTTTGACTCCTAATTGTGTGGTGACTTAATTCATTTTAAAAGTCTTTGATTTTGTAAACTACTTTACAACAATACCTTACAGCTGTTGTTATAGTTAGCAGAGCGAGAAAGTAAATAGAACAGTCAAAATTTATGTGCCATTAATTAGTATGCTTTCTTCAAGTAACAATTCTTTTATCTGAGATAGTTGTTTTAAACTAGGAAGTATAATTTTCAAGCCTGATTTTTTTTTTTTCTTTAAGCAATAGCCACAATAAGAAGGTACAAATGCACATGCTAGACTTGATGAGTTCTATCATCATGGAGGGTGATGGAGTTACTCAAGAATTATTGGACTCCATTCTTATTAACCTCATTCCTGCACATAAGGTCTGTATAATATGAAGATATTAAGGGTTATATTTAAAGATACTACTACACATATAAAACATAATTGTTTTCCACCGTTTGCAATTTCACGTAATTATTCCCACTATCATTTTCTAGCCCCAATAAAATAGTGTAACACTCATCAGTCTTAGAGCTATTGTTTTTAGGAGATTTATTGATTAACATATATTATAGAAGATTTTCATTCAGTAAAGTGCTTCCTGTTTTCTGGAATACAAAAATCTTTCACATTCACTTACCTGTAATGTGGGAATTAGAAAGTACTGTCTTGGTTAGGTGTTTGTTTTTTGTTTTGGGTTTTTTTTGTTTGTTTGTTGTAGGATTTTTTGGGAAGGAAAATGTAGTTCCTTCTTTGTAACACAGATGTGGGACATAGGAATTGTATTTCTTCTCAGAATCCATTTTTCTTGGGCATTTTCAGAAAAAGATTTGGGCAGAAGCAGGAACTATATGGTTTAATGTTAAGCGGAAAGAGATGATTCATAGCTGTATATTTCTCCCTGTTTGTTTTTTCTGTTTTTCTCTGTTAACTTCTTCCTAAGGACCTGAAGTACTTAGCTTTCCACAAGCTCCACCACAGGGCTGGATTCAGTTGTACCGTATTTTTGATATTTACCCTCCCTCTCTTTTCTTCTAATGGTTCAGTGACCTATTATCGGATGTTAGATGAACAGTGTATCTAATAATGCATTTATCTAATAATGCAATTAATTAGAAGTTTTTCTTCTTCCAAATATTAATTTGCATTTTATTAATTCAAATGAATCTGTAATTTGCCAAAATTTTGAGAGTAATGGTGGGGGGGGGACATGTCAGACAAATTGAAGAGGGGAAAACAGAGGAATAGATAGCATATTTGGTGTTTATATTCTCGTTAATATTTTTATGATTAGGAAATACATATACTGTTTTAGGAAATAGAAAGGTTACCTTAATTTTGAGTTAATTTTTTACCTTTTTTTCAGTGGAATAAAATCTTGAGCAAGGGTCAAGAAGCTATGTCTTGTAGAACAAATCTAGTTCATTACCCATTTATGTAAAAATTTTTTTTGAGTACAGCTATGCTCATTCATTTTCATTTTGTCTGTGGCTGTTTCACACTCAACAGCAGAATTGTGTAGTTGCAGCAATAACTGTATGACTCAAAAAGCCTAATATTTCCATCTGGCTCTTTGCATAAAAATTTTGCTGATTACTCACCTAGAGTATAGGGTTTCCCAGCCTCTTTTTTGGGAGAGGTATAAGATGATGGTGAATGAATCTGTTTAGTCCAAAACTTCAAAGTATAGAGATGCTGATAGGTACTCTTTAAAATAAGGAATCCATTTCCAAATATGTTTTTAAAAATTGAATATGTCTTTTCTGTGGCCTTTCTCAGACCCTTTAATTTGTTATAGTGCACTGGTAATCTTGAGGGGCAAACACAGTAATTCGTGTTTCAAAACTATCTTAAGTGACCAAGTGTTTTTCCTGGAACACTTTCCAGGTGTACTATTCTTAGATCACACATTGATAAAACAATGAAGTACTTAGGATGGTGGGTTACATGGGGGTTGGGTGGGTGGGAGGTTGGTGTATTTATTTGGAATACAGGGGTATAATTGGCAGGTCAGATTGGTTAACAAACCCAAAAAGCCTTAGGTCCATTTTCAGTTTAATAAAACTAAACAAAAAAAAGAGTTTGACTTTGGCTGTCTAATATATTTTAGTTTTTTATTTACAGTGCTATTTGCAACTTCTGCATTTAAGACCACTTGACTAGAGAATATTAGGTAAAACCTTGAATGGGGTTCAGTGATATTTTTTGCTTTATAGTTTGGCAATTTGAAAATTATAATGTTATCATGGTTCTTTCTCATAAATTCACAAATTCATTTGTAACTTTGCGTATTTTTATTGTGTTCCAGAACTTAAATAAACAGTCCTTTGACCTTGCAAAAGTCTTACTGAAAAGGACAGTCCAAACTATTGAGGCATGCATTGCCAATGTATGTATTTCTGTTTATATTTATTCCATAATTGTATAATTCTTAATCCATTGTATTAATTAATGAGACCTTTCACATATAGTTCTGTTTAGCCTATAAACGGTTTCATCTATTTAAAACAAATACATAAAAGAACTGATATATCCAGATGTGACCAAATCCAATATAACTGTGTAAGCTTTGACATTATTTTTAAATGGCGTAAGAGGATATCTTATAAAAACTTGTCCACAACTCCCCCCCCTCTTTTGCTGCCTTTATATTTAACTTTTTATCTCCTGAGTATGCTGATCTCTTTCGCTTTCTCCTTCCTTCTTTACCTTTATTTTTCTAGGTCATTCCTCTGAACTCTTTTGTTTCTCTCTTAAATAGCTGTTGTATATTAATAAAAATACTTTTTTCTTTATTGAAGTTTTTTTAACTTAAAAAAAATAAGTCTACAGTAAAAAATAATTTTTAATTCTTCCTAATATAGCAGTTCATTCCATTGTTTGCACATTTGCTCACATTCATGTCTATTTTTTCACATACTCTGTGTAAAATTTTGAATTGTCTGTATTTATGATTTTTTCTCTATTTTGAAATTATTTCTTTTTAATATAAATGACCATAAATATTTCTCTGAATTGACATATATCCATAATTTAACTAACCGTTTCCTTATTATTTTGCATTTAGATTATTTCAGTGTTTTCCTTTAATAGCTATTTTCTTGAGTATAGCATTTATCTGTTGTTGAATTATTTTCCACATATAAAAACCCAGGTGAGAGCATATTAATGGTATGAATTATTAGTATTATTTATATTACTAAACTAATATTTAAACATGGTAAAAGAAAAGTTTCTTTTCACAAAAGAATATATCGTGGAAAGTGTCTCTCTTCAACTCTGGATACCCTAATCTCAGTTTTCAGAAATAACCATTACCAATAGACTTTAGTATATCCTTCCAGAATTAGTGTTCTATGCATGATCATTTTTGTATATGTGTATTTTTTAAAACTATTTTTTTATCTTTCCAAGGTGTGCATAGTAAGTATGAGTATTTTTTAATATTTTTGAATTTTTAACATGTGTTGGTTTTCAAAGGAAATATATTGTTTGATGATACTACCAAATATACAGGCTACATCAGTTATGTGCAGCTGCCTCTAGCATTTTTAAATTTAATATTTTTTTTCCTACGTATGTATGTGTATTGGCAGGGAATGTTAGGTGTCTTTTAATTTGTGCTTTTGATATTCTCTTTGTTTCTTCCTAGCATTCTTTTAAATTACCAGTTAGCTTTGGTATCATCACTTTTTTTCTCTTGATACTTTCAGTCAAAATCTTTTTGACTTTGGGCATTTAAAAAAATAAGAATTCAGCCCCCACCTTTAAGTACTCTTTATTACTAAACTCATGGCAAAATTAGTCAGACTTAAGTAAAAGGCAAAAAGATTGAGACTTTAAAATTTTTCTATTATAAGGAAATTTATCTATAAAATTTTTTATAGTGAATTACATAAACTATCAAAGTTGTTTTGTTTTTATGGAAGATTCCTAGAAATACCATCTTAATTTGGAAAAAAGCTAACAACTGAATTCCTTTTTCCCTATTACATTCATAATTAGACATTTAGAGGTTTATTCTGTTTTAGTGACTATTCTGTCATATATTAGTAACTGAAATATGTTTCATCCCCTTCAGTTGTATATGTAATGCCTAATTATATCTTTTTTAGACAGGTTTATTAAAAAAAGTCTGTCCAAGTGTTTAAGTGAAATAGATATTTTATTTTTGTTTAATATCTCCTTTAGTTTTTCAATCAAGTCCTGGTGCTGGGAAGATCATCAGTAAGTGATTTGTCAGAACATGTATTTGATCTGATTCAGGAACTTTTTGCAATAGATCCTCATTTGTTATTATCTGTCATGCCGCAGCTTGAATTCAAACTAAAGGTAGGACTGACTATAAGTTTTAAGTTTTTTAAGCTTTAAGAGAAAAATTTATATGTAACTGTAAAAGATATAAATATTGTTTTTCTCTTATAAAAGAATAAAATGTGAGTTTAGTTTATCTTCTTACAGTTAGTTAAGGTATACATTTTTAATCATTTCAGTAAAACAGTCTCATCTAGGTATAATAGAGTTACATGGGAAAATTATAACTCTCCTAGTTGTTAAATATCTGATTAACAGAGTGACATAATAATAGATTTGAAAAATGGTATTATCCCTTGTAATACATAGTTATTAAATAGTATTTATTATTAGGTAGATACATTTTTGAACATCAAAAGATTTCAAACTGACTGCTCAAAGGATCTTGATTATAACTATATGAACCTTCCATAGTATAGATCAAGGACAAAAATTTTTCTGTATGACTTGGGGCATATCTTATTTTTTATAGCCAAGTAAACAAGGGATTTGTAACTCCTCAAAAAATATGAAAAACTTGACACTCGATACCTTGTTCCAGTTGAACTTTGTGAGATAACAGCTTACATTTGCTCAATATTTTCAACTTTGTGAAAGGTTTTTTATATCTAATATCTTATTTGATCCTTAAACTGTGGTATAGTTAGAACCAACATTATAGTTTTGAGTTTTGAGATGAAAAATTTAAGATGAAATAATTTTGCCTAGTTGCACAGCTAAAACAGACTTGTTAGAACTCCAGTTTTCAGACTCTTTTCAATATGTATACATGATGGTTACGAATTGTCCATGTTGGGGGCGCCTGCATGACTCACTTGGTGTTAAGCATTCTGCTCAGGTTATGATCTCAGGGCTGTGAGATAAAGCCCCATTGGGCTCCGCACTTAGTGGGGAGTCTGCTTTTCACCCTCTCTACCACCCACTCCACCCAAAAGCACTGGACATGGAGCCTGTTTAAGATTCTCTCTCCCCTCTCCCCCTCCTCCCCCTCAAAAAAAAATAAAGAATTGTCCATATTGTCTTTATTATAAATATTTATCGCTTATAGTATAGAAGGACATTGTACCAAGCTTCTAAGAAAATCTGTTACTTGAAAAATATTAAATGGAGAACAAGGTTTTGTTTCACTTTTTAATATTGAGTTTATTTTAACAGCCTAAAGATGTTTCCCTACCAAATTATTTCTAGGTGTAAGGCATTAAAATATTTTCTGTCAATCTCTACATAGAGTGTGAATATGAAAAGTCACACCTCTTCAATCCTTAAATAAGATTGCCGTGATAGATGGGGGGACAGAATTAAGAACTAGATTTCTAGGTTTCTGTGTGTGGACTGAGACACCACCTCAGAGACACCGAATGGTTTTTGCACCAAAATCAATTTACCATTACTATAATCATATTCCAGCCTCACTCAAGGAATGTATTTTAAATTTTTATAAGGTAGGAGGGCAAGTTGTCACTCAGTTTCAGTAGTTAAAAATATAAATATAAAATGTCACATCGTTTGAAATAATCACTAAGTCACTGAAGTCACAAACAAGTAGGATAAAACTTCCACTTAATTTAGTTTTTGACGTTTAGTCGGTAGACTGATTTTTCTTCAAAAAAATAAGTCGTGTTGGTTAGTTGATTGGATTTACTAAAAGGTCCTAATCTGCATTGTGGTCACATTGCTTGAGAAAAACTTTGTCATAGAAAACAATTTTTTTAATTACAAATGTTAAAGCTTGATACCATTTTCATTTTTACCTCTTTGATAAGGGTGCCTGTTTTACCCACAAAACCCCTTTTCCTGAAAGGTAAACTATTCATAACAAAGACCATATCCCATGTTCTTTGTTTTTTTAACCTGCTTTTTCCATGAGTATTTTTTTATTGGATTTCTGGTATTACTGGAGACACACATTGTATATGAATGGTTGAGAAAATTAGCAATTGCTTTTTGCTACTGCCTTTATTTTCCTAGTCAATATGTGATTTTTAAAGTTTTACCTATCACATGGTTTCAGAATAACTTAATTTATAGTAAGATGTGACATCACTAGGGAAACTGAAACAATTCATAGCATATATTGATTCAGGATAAGAAAATTGGAGGTCTTTATCAAAAAAAAAATTTCAAACTAAGTTTTGATTTTTTTATAATGTTCTGTTTTGCTGACCTTTTAGATCTTCTTAATATTCTTGTTATTCTATTAAAATGAGTTTTCCTGGGGTGCCTGGGTGGCTCAGCTGTTAAGTGTCTGCCTTTGGCTCAGGTCATGATCCCAGGGTTCTTGAATCGAGCGCCGTGTCTGGCTCCCGCCGTGTCTGGGTCCCTGTTCCATGGGAGCCTGCTTCTCCCTCTCCACCCCCCCCCCCCCCCCCCGCTTATGTTCCTTCTCTCACTGTCTCCCTCTGTCAAATAAATAAATAAAATCTTTTAAAAAATAAAAGTGAGTTTTCCTGAATCACGACATTCTTCAGTGTTATATTCTCTAGTAACTTAGGGGATCTCCGTTTTTGTTTTGTTTGTTTGTTTTCAAGATTTTATGTATTTATTTGAGATAGAGCAAGAGTGAGGGAGCCAGAGCAAGTGCTGGGGGAGGACAGAGAGAGAGCGAGAAGGGGAGCGGGAAGCCTGATGTGGGGCTGGAACCCAGGAACCTGAGACCATGACCCGAGCCAAAGGCAGAATCCTGGTTGACTGAGCTACCCTGGTGTCCCTAGGGGATCCTTGATTAAAATGTCGTATATCAAAACCTTAATTGATAGGAGTTTATGTTGGAGTTCAAATGGCAGAAAGATTTCTTATAAGAAAACTTAGTAGGATGGGGGCCTCCCGGGTGGCTTAGCCTGTTAAGCACTCTTGATCTCAGGGCTGTGAGTTCAGGCCCCACACTGGGCTCCACAGTGGGTGTGGAGCCTACTTAAAAAAAAGAGAAAGAAAGAAAAGAAAACTTACCAGGGTGGGAATTATTTGCAGCTTTGCCTTTCACAGAATTTTTTCCAAGACTCTTTAGGGAATGTTAGAATTGAATGATTATCTTAGTATTTCTACAGTGTCTGTGTAGATTGCAAATAAGCAGTGAAGTAGGCATAAATTAGCATTTGGAGGGGGTGTAAAATAAGAACAAAGAACTAGATGATGTGACATGGAATCACATCCATTTCCACATAGTAAATGAGAGCATATGATATTTTAAAGTTCTCATCGTTGTAAGTGGAAATAGGAAACTGTAGTTTCTCGGGAATGATTCATGTTGTTTTCTATAATCTGATGAATAAACTTTGGCTTTATTTATTTTTTCGTTTTCCTTAGAGCAATGATGGAGAAGAGCGATTAGCTGTTGTTCGACTTTTAGCTAAATTATTTGGTTCTAAAGATTCTGATTTGGCAACACAGAATCGTCCTCTTTGGCAGTGTTTTCTTGGACGGTAAGAGAACATATAATTCTATGGATTCTGACTTGTATGTTTTGGAGGCCAGTCAGTATGGTCCATTTGATTAAAACCACACGTACCAAAACTTTAATTGATATGTGGTGGGTTTTTTGTTTGTTTGTTTGTTTGTTTGTTTGTTTTTTAAGTATCTGTTGCTCTTTCTTAGAGAACAAATTACACATCAGATTTTTTATGAAGAATGCTTATTATTTACCACATAACACTTTTTAATCTTTCTGTGCTACAATAATGTCATTAGAATAAATAGATAGGCAATATCTGAGAATGTTCCATCTTAAGATTTTTAAATCATGAGACTGAAGACATAATGATCCAGTCCATGCCATTTTTCTGTCCAACAATGTATTCGTTTACTAGTGTTTATTGTTTAGGTCTGTAGCTTATCTAATTGAATGATGTATGTTATGAACTAATTTGGTATTATAGTACAATTTTGAAATTGAAAATGACATTGCTCTTGGTTCAGATAATTTTTAATGTTCCTTCTCGAGAACTCAGAATTATTAGGATCTATTCAACTTGATGATAACGTTGAAAAATATCTTTGATATTTATCAGATTCCCTCTTGCATTCCATTTACATGTTTCTTGCTTCAGACCATGAAAAGTCTGTTTTTCCTCTTAGTATTCTGGAAAATATTTAAGATTCATCATTGTTTAATTCAGCTGATTCAGAAGGTGGGCTTAGAAATTTTCTTAAATTCATTATAATGATCCCAAGTTAGATTTGCCAGTTATATTTTGATATTTGAGAAATCTCTGACACTGACCATCTTAATTTACTTAGAACAGGCCATTTTGAAGGTCTGTAAATGCTGGCTATTTTGAATAATTAAACTTGATTTTATGACAACTTAAAATAGAGGGAATGAAACAACTATACTTGTCAGTAAACAAGAGGAGTGATTCTGTCCTTGTGATTGCCTCGATGTTTATAGCAAAACAATTACTTATAAAAACTAAATCAAGTGTAAGAAACTTCTTATATTCATAATTTTATATTCACTGCTATTTCTAATAATCAGTCTCCTTCATATTTCTACATATGAAGCATTCATTCATTGAATTCATTAAAACGGAGAAGTATTACCAGTGTATCTGTTTTACTGTATTATTTTCCTTAATTATTTAGCAATAAGTGTTTTGATACTTTATAATTTAGTTGATCATAAATGGTAATGTTTTCATTTTTCTCTGGCATTTAGAAAATTTATAAATCCTGGGGTGCCTGGGTGGCTCAGTGGTTGGGCCTCTGCCTTCGGCTCAGGTCATGATCTCAGGGCCCTGGGATCGAGCTCCACATTGGGCTCTCTGCTCAAGGGGGAGCCTGCTTCTCTGCCTACTTGTGTTCTCTCTCTCTGTCAAATAAATAAATAAAATCTTTTTAAAAAAAAAAAAGTTTTAAAAAAAAGAAAATTTATAAATCCTAAAATTATTGTAATTTTAGTCTTTACTTAGGAAAGTAAGAAGAAAGTAAGCTTTATTTATTAAGACATTTAGGGGCACCTGGGTGGCTCAGTGGTTAAAGCCTCTGCCTTCGGCTCAGGTCATGATCCCAGAGTCCTGGGATCGAGCCCCACATCGGGCTCTCTGCTCAGCAGGGAGCCTGCTTCCTCCTTTCTCTCTCTCTGCCTGCCTCTCTGCCTACTTGTGATCTCTGTCTGTCAAATAAATAAATAAAACCTTAAAAAAAAAAAAAAGACATTTATTGGGGCACCTGGGTGGCTCAGTCAGTTAAGCATCTGCCTTTGGCTCAGGTCATGGTTCTGGGATCCTGGGGCATAGTGCTCCCTGCTCAGCAGCGAGTCTGCTTTTGCCTCTCCCCTGCTTGTGCTCTCTCTCTTTTTCTCTCTCTCTCAAATAAATAAAAAAAATCTTTTTTTAAAAAGGCATTTATTATATAACTTTAATTGGTTATCTTATGAGATTACTTTAAAAATAGTTTTGCTTTTTAAAAACAGATTTTTATAATTAACAATTGTTTTTAAATTGCCCATAATTTTAAATTTGAGAGTTGCTAAGTTTACTTTTATTATGTACAGGCTGGGATCTACATGTGGTGTTTCATATTTATTGCATTTTTACAATATACTCAACCTTTGCAAGAGTACTTTAATACAAGTTCATCCCAGCATATGAAACTTCTTTGTTGTAAGGCAGTTATGACACATACATTTATGAACTTTCCTTTGAACTTCTAGACCTGCCTCTCATATGATTTGTTTTCTACCTCTTCGTCCAGTATTTTCCCCTTTTAACGTTTTTCAAGTACATTTTGTAGGTTTTAAATTTTTATTTTTTGTTTTGTGTTATAACTAGGCTCTTAAATTTGGGGCTCTACAAAGTATGTATTTTGGGTTGGGGGATGTATTTATACTTTTGTTTTAGCATGGTAAACATTGTGTTTTCAAAAATGTTTTTGTGAAAATATGTATTTTTTTATATTCTTCCTTCAGAACATACTGTTATTATAAAATAACACACTTTTTTATTGGTAACTGTTGTTTATAGGCACTTATGTAGATATGAAAATAATTATTTATTTGAAAATAATTATTTTGCCTTACAACTAATCTTTAACAACCTTTTCCATGTAGATTTAATGACATTCACGTTCCCGTGAGATTAGAAAGTGTGAAATTTGCCAGTCACTGTTTAATGAATCACCCAGATTTAGCGAAGGATCTCACAGGTAAGCTGACTGATTTATTATAAATACGAGAGTAATCACACAAATATATTTTAGATGTGACCTTTGACCTTAAATTTAGTATCTGAAGAGGTTTTAACTCTGCCTCTACTTCAGTTTTTTATCAGTCCTGGGCTGATAAGTGATTTTTATATTTATATAATAAAATTACTCTTGAAATCTTCATATTGTAATCCTTCAGGATTTTTTGGAAATCATAGTTTGAGGAAGTAGACATTGGGTTTGGGCACAAATCATTATACCTATATGATAATTAAATTTAGAAACATGATCTAATAATAACCCGGAAAGTGATTATCTCCTGGAGTAGACTAGAATTTCCCATTCTTAACTTGAACATGGAGCATTTGAACTTGCTTGTTTGGTATTCGCAAATAAATGATTTTATCAAAAGAGAAGAATCATTTTTTGTTTTGGTTTTGTTTGTACTGTAATTATTTAAGAATCTTTTTTAGAGGTCATAGAATTCTAGTTACTATGTATTTTATATTGTGTAATGTACAGAAATATACCTGTCAGCAAACTTGTTGTAAGCATTTTTACTATTTTTCTTTTTCTTCTCTTAATTTGTATTGTAACTTAAGTTCTGAATATATAAATCAGATATTTCATTGTGATTTGACTTTTCCACAATAGTTGAGGTAAAATACATTATTTATTAAGATGTGACTCCAGTAAGAAATAGTGTGGTGTATTTTATTTTGTGATTATGTAGGGTATTGCCATATCAGAAATAAAATTATTTTAATTCATGCCACTTTTTACAAACATTGTTTCAGTATGGATAGAAGCCTAAAGCGTTAGTCTTTTCTGTCATTCTGAACATGACAAGTATCATAGCTAACATTTAGCTTTAGTTTTTTTCTCTTATTACAGAGTATTTGAAAGTTAGGTCACATGATCCCGAAGAGGCTATTCGTCATGATGTCATTGTTACTATAATAACAGCTGCCAAAAGAGACCTTGCCTTAGTAAATGATCAACTCCTTGGCTTTGTAAGAGAAAGAACACTGGATAAACGGGTAAAATCTGAGGAATTTTATTCTTTTGTAATTTATTATACTTAAAATGTTTACTAAAGACAAAGAAATTATTTCTAAAGTTTTAATTTAACTTTTCAGTTATGAGTTTCAGTAGAATAGTGAGTGATCACCTATGTTGTTTTTCTTACAGTTACCATTTTCAAAAGTGACCGTGTCACATAAACTTAGCTGGATCTATCATTCATTGGGCTAAAAATATATCATACTTTATATGAAAGTGATATTTCTGTATCGCTATGCCATGCTAAGGGCTGAAGTGACAGTCATATGTTCAGATACTTTTTTGTGTGACTTCCTCTCTGTGGTTACAGTTAAAAACATGATTTGTTAAGGAAGACTAGTACTAAGAACAACAAAACCTGTTGCTAATGAATAGTGTCAGCTGTAAGCCAGAGACAGACATGCAGGGCAGGCTGATCAGGCATCGTATTAACAACTTGAACACAAGTTACCTTTGCAGTGTGCTGTTTTATTTGGGGCATAGTTGAAAACACACCGTCCTCGTAAAACCAGTGTCCTTTAGCAGTAGTTTCAGAGTAAAACTATATTTCTTGGTTATAAAATACAGCAAAGGTATTCTTTAGGTTCTTTCTAACTATTTTGGTAGAGGAGGCAAGTATGTCAGGCAGGCGCTGTTTAACATGTTCAGCTGTATCAGTAATTACAACTTTGAACAAGTTTTTCCTCTTGGCTTTTATTTAAATGAAATGAAGCTCTACCTGTTGGTTAGCTAGTAACTTTCCCGCCGCCACCTCCATACACACACTTGATTGAAGGTATTACCATTTGTATTATTTCTTCGTTTTAGAAACATTTCACTCCTGCTTCTGCTAATGTTTGTTTATAGTTTCTGAAAGAGTTGAATAAATGAATCTTCCTGAGGCTGTGTGATATGGTCATAATAGCATCTACTAGATATTTTTTTAGGACCCCAATTTTGGTGCAGTAAATTAGATGACCTTGTGTATAGCCTTTCTGAAATTTGTTTTCTCCTCTATAAAATGTGGGGACAGGACTAATTCTTAGATTTCACTGCTTACATTATTTGGTTTCATGTGTGAAATGTCAAAGGCATCAGTTACCTGTTATATGGGAACAAAGTTTCATTCCATCTAAATATCCTAAAAATGAAGAAATTATATAAAAGATTGTAAAGAAATATTAATGTAAATAAACCAAAGATCATATGCTCTGATTTGTTATTGAGACAAATATCTTTTCTAGTTGTTTTTTGTTTTTTTTTTAATTACATCTCACTGTCATGGTTCTAACCAAAAACCAATGGTTTTTATAGTCTCCTTTTTTTATCGACCTTCTTCCTGCCACCTTTCTTTCCTCCTAGCAAACTGTTCCAGTCTCTAGAAGTCCCAAAGAGTCTTCTTCCACTAACTAGTATGTGGCTAGGTAAATCATTTGCCCTTTTAATCTATAAAGTAAAGAAGTTCACTTAAAATGATCACTAAGGTGCTTTCCAACTTTGTAATTTAGGATCCTGATACTAAATTTTATTTTTATTCTGAGTTAATATCAAAAGGGATGTAATTAGGATAAAACATTACAGATGATAGGGCTTTTGGTTGCAGGGTAAATCACATTTTCTTTTACGTTTTCATCAGTTTTAAAACTTGGGCATATTTTTTAGACAGAATCTAATGAAATCATGTGCAAATCATGTACTACTGATTGCTTAGCTGTGAGGGAAATAAATTGGTAGGTGATTTAGTAGTATTTGCATTAGACAATTTTTTAAATAGTCTGATTTATGAATAGGAATATTCAAAATTACTGGTAAAGCAATTTGTTGCTTCTTAGGAGAATAAGTATTATGCCAGTTTACGTACATATAAGTCTGATTGTAAAACCTAGTGAAGAAATGCCAGTTTTTGCAGATTTGTATACTAAAGTTTGATATCTTGCTCATTCAATAAACTTTATACTTTTTAGTGGCGAGTAAGAAAAGAAGCTATGATGGGTCTGGCTCAGCTTTATAAGAAATACTGTCTTCATGGTGAAGCAGGAAAGGAAGCTGCAGAGAAAGTCAGCTGGATAAAGGACAAACTTTTGCATATTTATTATCAGAATAGCATCGATGACAAGTAAGTCTGGCATATTGGTAGAATGGTTGACTATAAAAGTGCTTTTGATTTTTTTGACATATAATATACTTCTTAATTTTTTAATTGTTTCTAAATTTGGAAATCACTTTCTGCATATTTATACATTCTGTGTTTAAATAAGACTGGTACAAATTGTCAAGTAGCATAATTAGTGAAGTGGGTATGGGCTTTGGGGTCAGATCAGAGACCAGATATTCATTCTTCACCTTATTAGACGTCTGCTTTACACAGCTGACTTCTGTGCACCTTGTTTTATCTAAAAAGTAATAAAGCTTTCCATACAAGATGGTCATGTGGATTAAATAAAAAAACATAAAGCTCCCTAGCCCAAGCCTGTCAATATGAGACTATTCAATAACTGCTAGTTACTATTTTTACTTTTTTGCAACACAATAGGTATCAATAGAGGCAGTGCTATGATGTTTTTTTAATTGAGGAACAATCGACACATAACGATTATAGGTATATAACAATGATTCTGTATTTGTATATATTGGGAAGAGATCACCACAGTATGTCAAATTAACATGCATCCCCATACTTGTTACAAAATTTCTTTCCTCGTGTTAGGGACTTACATTGTTTCATTTTCTGAATATTACTTGTAATTCTATATTGGGTTGTAGTAATGATTTTGGTTTTTGCAAAGTGCTTTGCAGTGTTTGATAGAATTAGACTGATAACTTCTGCATCACTGGCTGTGTATTTTATTGATTAATGAAGATTTCTAGTATTGTCTTATTCTTGTGGTTCTAGTTAATAAATATAAGCTTAGCAAGATGGTTATTCCAGTATCATTAAGGAATTTAGACTGTGGAGAGAAGAGAGATCAGATACACACAGGAAAAGCTAAATTTTCGGGAAGTGGTAATATGAAGGAAGATCCCCCTGATTTTAGATGACCTCATGGGAAAGGAGTTGGATTGTAATTGGAGGAAATTAATGTGTATGGGGCGGGGGAGTGTTGGGTTGTTTTGGTTTGGTTTTGGGGTTTTTCTTTCTTTCTTTCTTTCTTTCTTTTTTTTTTGAGAATTAGCTGTCCGTGACTGCTAAGTAATTTTCTGTAGCTCAGGAGTGATGAAGAATAGCAGGCACAGCCTCGCACCCTGTATTTAGGAATAACATATAAACCCTTTTAGAACAAATGTTCCATACTGACAAAAAGTGAAGCCACAATAGCAACCATAGCTCTAAATTTTAAAATAACTATACCCAGGGTGCCTGCCTGTCTCAGTCAGTAGAGCATGCAACTCTTGATTTCATGAGTTCAAGCCCCACATTGGGCATAGAGAGTACTCCAAAAACAAAAAATAAGAACCACCAACAATCAAATAAAAACCGTACTCCAAGGAAAGGAACTGGTCACCTACTAATCTTTTCCACTGTATTTACACACATAGATCTGGTATCTTTGCATGAGGTGGTTAGAATATAAAAAGGCTGTTGCTTCTAAAAATAAAAAAAAAATAGAATAATTGTTATTGGGATTTTTTGTTTTATAGACTATTGGTAGAGAAAATCTTTGCTCAGTATCTTGTCCCCCACAACTTGGAAACAGAAGAGAGAATGAAATGCTTATATTATTTATATGCTAGTTTGGATCCAAATGCTGTCAAGTAAGTTACTTTTTAAATGATTGTTTGGAGTTAAAGATTTTGTAAAAATTACTTTACCTTATCTAATTGTTGATGGGATTGTTGCTTCTTCTAGTTGAATCAAGAATTTCGGGGCGCCTGGGTGGTTTAGTCATTTAAGGGTCTGACTCGATTCTGGCTTATTTTCCTGGGCTGGGCACAGAGCTTGATTAAGATTCTCTCCCTCTGCCCCCACCCAACCCACCCCTTGCACTCACACATGGTCTCAAGGGAAAAAAGAACCTTAGATAATGTTTATACAAAAAATCTTTAGAAGTTCAGAGAAATTAAAAGCAAAAATTCCAGTATGTGTAGACATATTTGGCAACTGAGTCAGTAACACAGTTTCAGAGATTCAAAGAAATCCCCTTGTCAAAAGGACTTTTGTCTACCTGTTGAAAGGGATCTAAATTACACTCTTGGAGCTTTACAGTACAAATCCTAAGAACTAAATCCTGCTTCTTAATCAGGAAAGTATGTTCAGATCACCCCTGTGTAGAATGACCATATGATTGTTTGTCTGAACTGGGATATTTTTTAAACTGAAAGGCGCTATTAATATTTTTGATCCGGCAGTTGGCATAAACGTTAACTGTCCCAGGCTAACTAGAATGTGTGGTCACTCCGTTGTAATAAAGCTTTTTAAAAAGTAAACATGTCCTGTCACTAAGAATTCCGATTATTCTGAAAAGAACCTCAGCTCGTGTGTGTGTGTGTGTGTTATTATAATATGTGTATATTGTATTTTATGTATTTGTCTTTTAACTTTCATATAATTTCAAGCTTATAGAAAAGTTGCGGGAATAATAGAAAGTGTTATGATGTGCTTTTTTTTTTTTAAGATTTTATTTATTTTTTTGACAGAGAGAAATCACAAGTAGGCAGAGAGGCAAGCAGAGAGAGAGAGAGAGGAGGAAGCAGGCTCCCTGCAGAGCAGAGAGCCCGATGCGGGGCTCGATCCCAGGACCCTGAGATCATGACCTGAGCTGAAGGCAGAGGCCTAACCCACTGAGCCACCCAGGCGCCCTATGATGTGCCTTTTATCCAGATTCGTCATTTGCTTTATCATTTGCCATTTGCACATACTTTTTCTTTCTCTCTACATAAATATTTTTTTCTGAACCATTTGAGAGTAAATTGTAGACACTGGATCCATTTACCCCTAAATATTTCAGTGTATATTCCCTAGGAGCAAGATATTCTCTTATATGACCAAGAGTACTTTTACCAAAATCAAGAGATTTAACATTGATAAAATATCATTGTCTAATGTATATTTAAGTTTCCTTAGTTATTCCAGTAATGTGTTTTATGAGGTTTTTTATTTTCCATTCTAGGATTACAGATCGTATATTTCATTGTCATGTCTCTGGTTATCTTAATTTGGAGCCATTCCTTAGCCTTTCTTTATCTTTTATAACTTTGATGATTGGGAAAGAGTATTGCATGGTCCAGTCCAATTTTGTAAAATATCCCCTCAATTTGGGTTCATCCAGTGTTTCCTCATTATTAGATTGGGCTTATGCATTTTCAGCAGAAATTCTACAGAGGTAACTTATGTTGGGTCCCTAGTGTATTATATTAGGGGACATTGGCCATTTTAAAAATTTGCAGGTGGTTCCTGATGCTCATCCTAGGTAGTAAATCCCTGGCCTAAGGTTTTGATCTCTCTATATTTTCAAAATATTGGCAAATAATACTCCAACATAGACTAATATCTCAGAGATCCCTCTGGGCACCTGGAATTATGAACTGGGTTTGTGAGAGAAGAAAAATTGCTTTCATGGAGAGAAGGAAGTCTAGAATAATAAATACTCAAGTTAAATTTGATGCCTTGAATCTGCATCATTTCTGGGAAGTTCATTTCTGCAGCCCTTCATTCATACCTCTTAGCCTACCATGAAAATGCCTTTATGATCTGATCCTTTTCTGCAGTATGTTCCCGCTTTCTGGTGATACTTCATTCGCACTCTCTGTCCCAAATCTGTAAAAAAAATTTTGTTACCTATCCCAGGCATTTTGATGACATTTTATCTTTTTTTGTACTAGAACATTCTAGTTTCCTCTGCTTAGAATGTCTTTCAGTCCAGGGCACCTGGGTGACTCAGTTGGTTAAGTGTCACTCTTTGGCTCAGATCATGATCTCGGGGTACTAGGTTCAAGCCCCATGTCTGGCTCCCTGCTCAGTGGGGAGTATGCTTCTCCCTCTCGCTTTGCCCCTCCCACAACCTCCCACTAAAGCATTCTCTTTCTCTCAAACAAATAAAATCTTTAAAAAAAAAATAATAAAGTCTTTCAGTCCCCATTTACCTAGAAAGGTCCTATTCATCGTCCTAAAACTTCTTAAATACTTTCTTTCATAAGAAGCCTTTTATTTACTATTTTAAACCTACCTGTCTTAGTCCCGTAAATAAATGCTGGTGCTGCTGCTTAAAATTTTTAAATAGATGGAGAAGCATGGTGTATCTGTCCTATACAGCAAGAAAAATAGTAAAGTTGAATAATTACCAGATTGTTATATTACATATTTTTTCATATTTATTAACAGAGCTCTCAATGAAATGTGGAAGTGTCAGAACATGCTTAGAAGTCATGTACGAGAACTGTTGGATTTGCACAAGCAACCTACAGTAGGTTCATGATTTGTTTAAATTAATAGTTTGTTATGGTCATTGTTCAGTTTTTGTGTAGTTACATATAATGAAGCAAGTAAAAACTATCATTGAGTGTTTTCCAAATTTTGGTTACACATAATTTCTCTAGTTTTCCAAGCTGTATTTTCACTGTAAATGAATATAACAAAATCTTATTTTCTAGCATGAACAAATAAATGGTAATTTCTAGTTTATCATTTTAGATACTAAGAATTTATATATGGTTCATCCATTTTCAAATAATTAGAATTAAACATTAAGATAAAATTTTATGAGAAACCATGATTTGCTTTTTTTTTTACTCCATGATTTTGGGTCCTTCATTGTAGAGTCAATATCAAATTAGGTACCAATTATATAAATATGGCAAAGTCAAATTAACAAAAAAATTCTGCCCAGCGTCGTCTGGAAGATGGGAGAAAGAAATGTGAATAATTTCTTAATATATTTCTAAATGTGTTTGCTACTAGAATGGGTGTTCTTAACTAGGGACTTATAGACAGAGACCCTTCAAGAGTCTATTGATGCTAAAGCAAGGGTTGGCAAAATTTTTTTATAAATGATCAGATTACAAAAATTTAGGCTTTACCAGCCATAAAGTCTCTGTTAAACTGCTCAACTCTGTTTCCAAAATCACAAAAGCAGTCATAGACAATATGTAAATGAACGACTGTGACTGTGTTTCTGCAAAACTTTAACAATAACAGATGGTTCATGGGACCATAGTTTACCAATTTCTGATCCAAATTATTCCAATGTCATACAAATTTAGTAATAAAGTAATACTTTATTATTGTGTTGGACTGTACAAAATTACTTTTAGGAAGGCAGAGGATATTCTGAGGTTATTTTAGTAATAGGCCACAGAATAGTTAATAGAACTATTCAGAATAGGAAGAAATTTTTTTCTACTCTTAACATTTTTAGTTAATTTTCTTTGATGTATAGTTTCACAGTAATTTTGATGATAATTATTTCCATTATCTTCAGGTCAGTATTCTGGCAAGATGTTTTCCTTGTGGAAGTTATGTACTCCTTTTTAATATTTAAAACCTCTTTATGACATCACCTTTCCTTCTCTTTGTCCTAACTTAATAGTTGTTGCCACTCCACAGTTCTTTGTTATCAACTTAAGGTATAGATTTTCTGGCGACTGGTTTGTGATGTTTTTTTGTTTTGGTTTAGTTTTGTTTGTTTGTTTTTCTTTAAAAATGTGTAATTGGATTTTCTTACAGAAATTTGGTAGCACATATGACTTCTTTTGTTTCTGTTTTAAATTTCAGTCAGAGGCTAACTGTTCTGCCATGTTTGGAAAGCTGATGACCATAGCAAGTGAGTTTGTTTATTCATTCCGTATATATGTATAATAAACATCAAAACAGACAAATAATTTACATAATGGGACTATCAATTTAATACTAAGTAAGAGAAAGTAATCATCTTAATTTCTAAGAACGAGGGAGGCTGATTATTTTTTGATAACTCAGCATAATTTTTAAAAGAGCTTGCTTTTAGTTTGGTAGTTTTTCTTTTATAATACTGATTCTCTTTCAATTTTACAGAGAATTTGCCTGACCCTGGGAAAGCACAAGATTTTGTAAAGAAATTTAACCAGGTTCTTGGTGATGATGAAAAATTGCGATCTCAGCTGGAGTTATTAATCAGCCCAACCTGTTCATGCAAACAGGCAGATGTTTGTGTGGTTAGTAAATTATACTTCTGCACGTGTTCTTTTAGCTTTGCTTTGTTGAAATTTATATTTTTTTAAAATCTGCTTTACATAAATTATTTGTGTTAATTTAACAATATTGTGAACTCAAAATTATCCGGAAGTGTATCTGTGGTTAGCTTAGCTCTCTTACCACTGTTTAGCCAAATTCCAGGAAAAACACTAGAGAACTAAGCCAGGGAGGTTGGTCCTAGGAATTGAGCAGGACAGTATGCTTTGTATTTAGTAGACATTTGTTAAGTAAATAGAATTTTCTAAATGCTTATGTGTGTATGCATTTTCTTCACTCACGTATTAGCATGGAAATAACCCTTGTCAAGAAATTAGCAGCAGTTACATTGCCATATATGCATTTATAGATAAGGTAATTCCTTTTAGGCTTTTTTCTTCATTCTATTCCTGGATTCTTTATTTTATAGAAAACCAGTATTCATTGAAAATATCAGGAAGGAAAACTTCATCCATTCATTTATTCAGCATTTTTCTGTGTTTGAATTTCAGCTGTACCATTAACTACCAGTGTGACCTTTAGTAAGTTCTTCAGTATTTTGTAGAATCATTTTTCTCATCTATAAACATTAAAAAACTCATAAGATGATTAGAAAATTTTGTGGGTGTATCTGTGTATATATATATCATAATGCCTGGCCCTGCACTGCCCTTTAGGATTTAAATAAATTATATTTCTGTCGTATTACATATGTTATAACTACTGTGTTTGGGACCAGGCTTACAGAGCTGAGTAAGAGAAAAGAAAATTATTTCAGATATTTATGTCTAACTTTGTTCTAGAAAGAATTAGAGTGCAATAATTATTTGTGTATAAAGAGATGAGGACTATAATAGATGTATATACAAAGTGGTCTAAGAGCATGGAATAGGTATTTTTTATTCATTCTTGAAATATTAGGTCTCTAAGTGGATTTAAAAAAAAAAATAAGGATTAGGAAGAGATGAGGGGAAGCTAATTTAGGGAAGAGAACAGTGGACTCTTCTCTTCGGCCTAGGGATAAGGAGATGCCAAGTGCTCAGACTGCCTCTGCTTTTGCCCTTCTGAGCAGGGTGATTTGCTGAAAACAGTTAAAAGGTTGCATTTATGTCTTTGGCATTTAGTATTCTAGTTCTAGAGTACTGTGTCCTGCAGGGTATCTACTAATGTAATTGGATCATAGAATGAAATATTTAGAAAAAACCTTAGAAATAGTTGCTTTAAGGGCACTAGGGTGGCTCAGTGGGTTAAACGTCCAACTCTTGATTTTGGCCCAGGTCATGATCTCAGAGTCGTGAGATCGAGTCCTGCATGGGGCTCAGTGCTCAGTACGGAGTCTGCTTGAGATTCTCTCTCTCCTTCTGCACCTCTCCTCGCTTACACATGCTCGCTCACTCGCTCTCGCTCTCTCAAATTAATAAAATCTTTTAAAAAAAGAAATGATTTTCATTTTACAAGTTTACCTCATTTTACAAATAAAGACAGTGAATTTTAAGGTTTCAGCTGGTGATAGTAGCTGAGCTACAGGTAGAGTCTAGATCTTACAGGTCCTCAGTAGTGTTCTTTCAGTACATTCCATTGTTTGTAGGAGGAGCCAGTACAAACTGAGTACTGCTCAACAAATGACCTCGAGAAAGAACAATCAAAGTGGTGTTTTGGTCTGAGAAAACAGAAATTGAGCTTGAGTTTGAAAAAATTGCAAATAACATGAATTCCTACTATTTGTCAGACCATAAATATCTTAAGAGTTTCCAAATCCAAAAAGTATATGTAAAACAGATGTTTGTAACCAAAATATCCCAGGATGAATACCACGGCCCTGCAGTGCAGCCAGTCAGCACTCCTGATTTTAGCAACTCGCGAAGTAGAGATGAGGACCGCGGTTGCACTGGGAAGAGCACGGTAATGATACTTTTTGGTGGGTTTGGAGGGGGGCGGTTATTCTGAGGATATTTTAAGAAATGGACCACAGAATAACTAATAGAACTCTATTCTAGAAGAAAAAATTTCTGCTATTCATGTTTTTTAGTTTATTTTCTTTGATGGATGTTTCACAGTAATTTCTGGCTTTTACATTAGCATTGTGTATTCTGAGCACATTATTTAACTTATCTGTATATTCTTGAGTATAAAATAGGATTTATAATACCCTTTAAATTCTCAGGAAAATGACCACTGTTAGAAGAGTTTTTGCTGTTTTCCAGAATATCTATATCATTTTGTCTTTATCCACAAGGGCTGCTGGTACTAGTTAACATATACCCTCTAGTATCACATTCCTCTTTCCCTGACAGTTTCATTCTGAAGTTTTAAGAAAAGAATAAAGAAGAATTACGCAAACACTAGGACACCCGCGTGGCTCAGTCGTTGGGTGTCTGCCTTCTCCTCAGGTCATGATCACAGGCTCCTGGGATTCAGCCCCACATCGGGCTCCCTGCTGAGCAAGGAGCCTGCTTCTCTCTCTCCCACTCCCCCTGCTTGTGTTCCCTCTCTCACTGTGTCTCTGCCAAATAAATAAATAAAATCTTCCCAAAAAATTAAAAAAAGAAATACACAAAATTTACTTTCTGTCACTCTATGTAGCTTTTGTTCCATCTCTGAGAGTCCCTTTCTGTCCCCTGCTAATGTGTATATACTACCACTTCCTTTTTTTCTAAATGGCAGTCACTTCTCAAGAGGTGACCGTTACTCAGTAACAGAATTTGTGGGAATGGAGATCAAACACTTTGAGCAAGGAGTAATAGACACATACTGTGGATTAATACATGTATACATGATGCTGTAGTGAGAGAGAATGAGCAATGGTATTATGATACATGCTGGATAGATAGGCTTTCCCTTTGGACTTCAGGTTTTGAGTTTCCATACCTTGGTCCTAGAGACGGATCACATATTTGCCATTGCATGAGCTCTGCTTGCTCTTTTATGCTGTAGCACATCCCTATGAGCTAAACTTCAAGATTTTCCAGGAAGCTTATTAATTGAGCATTTGAGACAGTCCTAGGTTTGAATTTCAGGTGTGCTATATACTAACATTTTGACTGTTGGTGAGTTACTCAATATTTTTGAGCTTCCTTTTTCTTCATCTATAAATATTACCAACCTCATAAGATTGTTAGAATTAGATAAGATGAAATTTTGTATATGACCTAATATAAGATCTCTTGCACTGCCCTGTGAGATGCAAATGAAAAGTAATTCTTGTGGTGTTACATATTTATAACGAACACTAGGAATTCTTAAAATAAGTGGATAGGGATCCTCAATCTCCATCTTTTTAACAGTCTTAAAGTGATTCTGATACCAGTCTTTCATGGACCACACCTTAAAAAACCTTCCCTGCGGGGTTACCTGAATGTGCATTGTATCTTCTGACGGCCAAATTTTGGGTTGTCCCTTGATCAAGGGATACCATTATAGATCACTACATGGATTTAGTAAATTGCATTGTACATGGTCTCTCACTGAAGTTGCAGTTTAGGTGACAGAGGCAGGCAAATATTTCAATAGAGAATACAGTGTGGTAAGTATTCTGATAGAATCGTGCACTTTAGTAACAGAAAGGAACAGCAGGGATGGAGATGGCAATAGCTTATTTTAGGATAAGTGATTCCAGAATCGATTCTTAAAGGGTGAGTGGGGATTAGACCACTACTTCAAGAATGACTGCTGTATTTCTAGCTTAGTGATTGGTTAGCAGGGAATATGTTTGAAGGGTAGGAGAAGATAACAATGTGTGGCCTTACAGCAGCTGTGTTTAGAAGTCTGAAATTTAAGGCTGGTTGGTATATATTAACATAGGTATAGTTCCTGGAAGAAGTAGAGAAGAAAAGGAAAAAAGGAGAGAGAGATGCTAACTTACGCTATTTAGTAACAATCATCATGTGCTTCCTGTTTTCTTTTAATTTAACCTTTCTATGGTTCAGTGAGAATGATACGAGGTGTGATGTGATTTATAGTAAGAAATATATATTGGGTCTTGTCCCCCATTTCTGGCACAGAACCAAAACCCTTCAATTTCCTAAGTGCTGAGAGGTGGGAAGTGTCTTTTGTTATGTTAATGGATTCCTTTGGCAACTCACCTAAGGGTGGGGACTGCTTCCCTGCCTAGCCAATCACATGGTTAGAGGGTTAGAACTGTCATTCCTACTACTCTCTGACATTTGGGAAGAGCAGAGGGGCTGGAAATTTGAGTTCAGTCACCAGTTGCCAATGATTTGATCATCAAAGCTATGTAATGAAGCCTCCATTAAAAACAAGAAAGACAAGATTCAGTGAGGCTTCCAGGTTGGTGGACATGTGGAGATTTGGGGAGAGGGGCAGGCTCACAGAGGAATTAGGAGTTCTCTGTCCTTTCCACATACCTTGCCCTGTGCATCTCTTCCCTCTGGCTCTTCCCTAGTTCTACATCCTTTTATAATAAACCAGTAATCTGGGAAGTAAATTATGCTCTGAGTTTTATGAACTACTCTAGCAAGTTCATCAAACCCAAAGAAGGAGGGGATCGTGGGAACCTAGATTTACAGCCGGTTGGTCAGAAGTGTAGGTAACAGCCTGGGCTTTCGACTGATGTCTGGGGGTTGGGGGGAAGCAGTCCCTTAAGACTGAACTCTTAACCTCTGGGAACCAACCAGTGCTACCTCAGGGTAGACAATATCAGAATTGAGCTGAATTGTAGGACATCCTGCTTGTGTCCGGAGAATTGCTTATTGGTGGGGGAAACCCACCCATCTCTCTCTATCTCTCTCCAGGAACCAAAAACAACAGGTCACTGTAACATGAAAGTTAAACCTTTAGAAACTGCTTCTCATGAGAATTTGCCTTTATCTAGTTTACTGTTTCCAGCTGCAAAAAATATTGATACTGTAAAATCCTCTTATGGGACATTTTGATTAGGAAAACAAAAGTATATGAGAGGGAACACTGTGAAAGAATACTGTTTTTTTTTTTAAGCAAACATTTTTTTTATTGTCAAAATGAGAAAAGAAAAATGTGTGAAGAACAAAGAATATATAGATGCAGACTTCTTTTTTTAAAGATTTTATTTATTTATTTAACCGAGAGAGAGAGAGAGATCCCAAGTAGGCAGAGAGACAGGCAGACAGAAAGGGGAAAGCAGGCTCCCTGCTGAGCAGAGAGCCCGATGCAGGGCTCGATCCCAGGACCCTGAGACCATGACCTGAGCCGAAGGTAGAGGCTTACCCCACTGAGCCACCCAGGCGCCCTCAGATGCAGACTTTTTAAGCTGTTTTGTAATAACAAAATTAATAAATTGTAAGCTTGTTAAAATAGGGGTTGGGGCACCTGGATGGCTCAGTCGGTAAAGTGTCAGACTTCAGCTCAGATTATGATCACAGGGTCCCCAGATCAAGGCCTACCTCTGCCTCCTTGCTCAGCAGGGAGTCTGCTTCTTCCTCTGTCCCTCTCCCACTTGTTTTTGAACTCAGGTGCTCTCAAATAAAATCTTTTTTAAAAAAAGAGAATAGGAACTATTTCTGTATTTCCTTGATACTTGTTAAGGGTGCTTAAAATACTAAATAATAGTAAATATCAGTAGTAGTATCAATCTGCGTTGTTACCGGAGTTGGTGAGAAATTTTGGAAATATTGTCAGGGATGCAGAAAGAATTCATTTTCTTTATTCTTTCCGCTGTGATTTCCTAAAAGGATTACAAATGATTACTTCTGTTTGAAGCTTTGTCAACTGCTTTTCAGTTATAAAATTTCTTGCTTGTGCACTGAAAGTATGTGTGGGTATACTTTTTTTTTCTTGTGTAAAGAAAATAAGGAAACTGTTGATTTGTTGCTACAAACTAATTAGTTGGTTTTTGTTGTCACAAGCTAATTTAGCTTACTGTTTATCCCTAGTATCACTTAAGATTATCATATATCATTGTTATGCAAGAATACCTAAATATTGCATGCATAAAATATTGTTATGAGGGATTACTTAAATGTAAGGTTATATTGGAATACAAAATCATCACGTTTTAAAAGTTAATTTTGTCAGATGCTTGGGTGGCTCAGTCGGGTAAATCATCTCATTCTTGATCTCAGTTCAGGTCTTGATTTCAGGGTCATGAGTTAAAGCCCCATGTTGGGCTCCACGCCCAACTTTAAATATACTTTCAAGTTTTACTTTAAAATAAAAGTTTATTGTGTCTAGTGTTATTGTTTATGTACCTAGGTGTATTTTATAGTGTTATGACTGATTAGGTAATTGTAAATTACTCTTATTCCCTTTGACGTTTCCTTTATTTTTTCTACCATTACTGTTTCTCCTAATGCCTAGTTTTTCCTTTTTTAGTAATCTGTTCCAAAGTACTGACTTTATAGTTTCTCTAGCAATTTTCCAATAGATTTATTTGTTATTAAATGATCACTGACTTTATCTTAGGTTAAAGCATTAAAATTTTTTTACTAGGGAAAAAATATCTCCTTTTAGGGAGATTCACACAAAATAAGTTTGATTTCAAAAGATAGTAACGTACTTAAATTCAGATTTAAAATGTATACCTATGGGTTAGAGCAAAGTATGTAAGGACTGAGCACTAACTGAAATATTTTTATTTTCTCAAATGCTAAAATTTTGCTCAGTTGGTTACAGCTTGCAAAATAAATCAGGCATCTCTTAAAGACTAAGAAATTTTCCTGAGACATGCTCTGTTAACAAATATGGATGGTATCTAATTTAATATTTTTATAATTAATTTATGTCAAGATGTCACTGAAACTACATTAGGAATTTTTTCCTTTTCCCCTTGTCTCTCTGAACATGTATCACTAATGTTTGGGTTTTGTTTTTTTTTTTTTTTTTTCTTTTTTTTTTATGAAAAGTGACTATTATTTGTTAGTGCTTTTATATTTTGGAAAGCACTGTTAATGTGCTTTATCCTCTCAGACAAAATTTGCATTTACTTATTACAGATATCAATTAAAAGCCTCATATTAAACTTCTTTCCCCAGTGCCCAGGACTTTGTAAATTTAACCTTCTCTTTGGAGGCTCTATATATTTTAGAAATTGCTTCAATAATGTGTTTTCTTTGTAGAAGGTATTTGATGTAATACCACTGTCTTTGAAATCAGCTATGCTCTTCCAGAACTAAAAAAACTTTATGTACTACTTTCACTTTTACTTATGTACTACTTTTTACTTTTTGTAAAACTGTTAGTACTTTATGTACTAAAAAATTATGTACTTACGAATCTTTCCCTCTTTAAAAAAAATCACTAACTGAAATAAAACACGTATTATAAAATTATTATGAAATAAACATTATGTTTATTAGTTTGAGATAAATTTTGAAATTAACTAGTAAGACATACCCATGAAAGTTTAAATTTTTAACTTTTAAAAGTAGAGCATTAAAAAGGATTGTTTACTAAGCAATAACTTCATGGGAGAAATTTGAGAAAGAAAGCATAAGTCATACCTTGTCATCCCCTTTCTGTTGTCCACAGTCCAGATTTTGCATTGATTACCTGATGAGTATATAATTTTAGTCAGGGTCTAAGACAGAAATTTAGTCAACTCTAAAGCAGATTCTGCTGGTTTTGGATCTTTAAATGCTTTTGTTACCTATAATCATTCTTACTTTGAAAAATCACTCTTACGGTAAAATCTTTCCTTTCTATAGAGAGAAATAGCTCGAAAACTTGCAAATCCTAAGCAGCCAACAAATCCTTTTCTAGAGATGGTCAAATTTCTGTTGGAAAGAATTGCACCTGTGCACATTGATTCAGAAGCCATAAGGTAAGCTAGGAAATATATTCACTCAAAAATAGAACATAATCTGAAACCACAGTGTTATAAGTTTGAATTCTGGGTCCCTAAGAAAACCTAAAAGTTCCCCTGTAAGCCTTTTTAATGGCAGAAGCATGTATTATTGAAGGTGAAAGAAGGGCCTGCTTGTTTTCTGGTCATTGGCTTACTTCAGTGCTTTTTTATTTTTTAAGGGTTCTTATCTTTAGCCTGTATGTGCTCATTAAAGAAAACCTAGAACATCAAGAATGGAGAAAGAAGAAAATTTTGTATCTGTAGGCTATCAATCAGTCTTTGAGTTTTCTTAACCATTTTGATGGCCACACAACATTCCTTTAATATATATCACTGTTAACTTGAAATACATGAAAACAATAGTATTTTGAAAAGAGCACAAGTTCCCCTTAGACTAATCTGGTTTTATAACCGGTGTCTACTGCATACCAGTTTTGTGGCTTTGGAAGAAGCCCAGTAATTTATCTGAGTTTTCATTTTATTTTTAACTCCAATATGTTTGTCATAGCTCCCTGTTGGATGATTATGAGAATCAGAGATAACATGTAACACTAAGCAGCCTGGCATAATAGATACGCTATACGTCTTCGTTTTCGCGTTGGGTTATTACAAAGCACTTAACTGGTTCTCTCTCCCTCTTGGTTTGGTTTGGTTTGGTTTTATTGGTTCTCTTTTTAAACAGCCTTGGATTAGAGGAGCTGGTTCTAGCTATTAGTTATTTGATGATATGTGAACTACCGCTTTTGTTGTATTGAAATGCCAGTTGTTTTGACTTTCTAGGGCCGCCATAACAAAATACCACAAACTGGGTGACTTAAACAACAGAAATTAATTTTCTCACAGTTTGGAGGCTCGAAGTCCAAAATAGAGGTGTCAGCAAGTTTTATTTCTTCTGAAGCCTCTCTCCTTGACTTGCAGATGGCCTCTTTTTTTCGGTCTCCTCACAAGGTCTCACATTGTCTGTGTTCTAATCTTTTCTTCCTATAAGGACTATAGTCATATTGGATAGTGCTCCACACATTTCACTTCATTTTTTTTATTATATCTTTTAAGGCCGTTGTTCCAAGTATAATCACATCAGGTACTGGAGGTTAGACTTCAACAGTACACAATTCAGCTAATGACAGCAATGTTTGTCTTTTTTCTCTTTAACTGATAATTCCTTTTTATTCAATTTTCTTACTTGTGAATAAAACTAAGGATTTTAGAGAGTAAGTGGTTTGTTCACAGCTGGGTAATGACAAAAACCGTAGATTTATTTGTTTATTTTTCCAAAGGATGGAAGTAATTTTTAATTTTTTTTATTTGGGTCTACTTCAAAACACAATGTTACATTAGTTTCAGCTGTATGACATAGTGATTGAACATCTCTATATCAATGGCTCACCACAGATATAGCTCCCATGTATCACCATACAATGATATTGTATGTACATGAACTATATTATATATTCTGTACTTTTTATTCCCATGACTTATTCCATAACTAGAAGCCTATATCTCCCATTCCTCTTCACTCATTTTGCCCATCCCTCCATCCATCTTCCCTCTGACAGCCATCAGTTCTCTGTATTTATAGGTCTGATTCTGCTTTTTGTTTATTTTTTTTCCTTAGATTCCGCATATTGGTAAATCATATGGTATTTGTCTTTCTCAGTCTGACTTATTTCACTTAGCATAATACCCTCTAGGTCCATCCCTGTTGTTGCAAATGACAAGACCTTGTCTCTTTTTATGGCTGCATAACATTCCACTGTGTGTGTGTGTGTGTGTGTGTGTGTGTGTGTATCCATTCATCTTTCAGTGGACATTTAGGTTGTTTCCATATCTTAGCTATTATAAATAATTCTGCAGTAAACAAAAGGGTGCATATATCTTTTCAAATTAGTGTTTTTATTTTCTTTGGGTAAATACCCAGTAGTGGAATTATTGGATCATATGGTATTTCTATTTTTAATTTTTTGAGGAAACTCCATACTGTTTTCTACAGTGGCCATACCATTTACATTCCCACCAGATTTATTATTTTGATGTCAGTGTCCTTTGTTCTATGCTGTTTAATTCTAATGGGGTAAATCAAGGATGTAATACATGTAAGTAGTACTTTTGTCTTTGTGTATTGACTGTGAAAGAGACATATAAGGGCATTTGCTGTTTGTTTCCATGAAGCTTCATAGGGTTTCATTACTTTTGTAAATTATAAGCTAGTGGTTAATTTCTAGTCTTAAAAGACCAAAAATTCGGTTTTTTCAGTAACATCATAGGTGTTTAGGCTCAGAGAAATCAACTTAGGGTTTCTGAGAGACTAATTTTATGCAAAATTCCAATTTATTAATTTTAATGAGAAATATATATGTCATATGATATTTCTGTGTAACCAAATCTTCATGGGCTATTAAATTACAAATAGATGGTTTACTTATTCACGTAACATATATTTAATGGAGCAGTTTATAAAATACATTGGGTAAACTGGAGAAGGATAGTTAGATAACCCAAATTGTGTGGGATAGATTTGTTGTTAGAGAAGGCTCTGAAATAGGTCACACATAAATGGGTAATGAAAGATCAGTAGGTATTAGGGAGGGTAGCCAGGTAAAGATTGCAGGGGAAGAGCAGCCCAGGCCACTAGCCCTTGTGTCCTTGGGTAGATTATTTAAGCTGCTCTGAGCTTTAATTTTCTTACCTTTAAAATAATAATACATTACAGTAACAACTGGAATTGTTGAGAGGCGTAAAATGACATAGATATATAAACTACTTAGCACAATATCTCACACATCGTAATTACTAAATGAACAGTAGTAACTATTCTAGGAAGAAAAATTAGACAAAACAAAGGCAGAAGGAATCAAGAAGTAGTTAGAAAATTGCATGTACTTTTAACCATAAGGAAGGAATTTGGAAGAAAGGAATGAGGATAGTAGAAAATCATCCTAAATATAACCAATTTTTCTTTAGCATATTTTCTCCAGATTTGTGTTTATACAAATACACATATGCATGGTCCAGTTAGTTATTTGTCTTTAGATAATGGTTGAGAGTGAAGTAGTGATTGCAGTAATGGTTGAAACCTCAGGGAGAGGGTAAATTTTAAAAAGAAAAAGGGGAGGACTGAATCCTAAGGAAAATTAAGAGGCTGGCAGAAGATAAGAAATTCATCAAATTCTTAGAAATTTTTAACGACGTGGTATGATGACAGGTGGTAACTAGATTTACTGTGGTGACCACTTCATAACGTTTATAAATTCCAAATCATTATGCTTTATACCTGAAACTTATATAATATCATATGACAGTTCTTCAATTAAAAAAAAATTTTTAAGGAGGCATGGTCAACAGTGGAAGAAAAATTGGAAAAGAGTGATAACAAAAAAGACTAGGGGCACGTGGGTGGCTCAGTGGGTTGAGGCCTCTGCTTTCGGCTCAGGTCATGATCTCAGGGTCCTGGGATCGAGCTCCATATATATCTCTCTGCTCAGCAGGGAGCCTGCTTCCTCCTCTCTCTTTGCCTGCCTCTCTGCCTACTTGTGATCTTTGTCTGTCAAATAAAAAAAAAAAATCTTTAAAAAAAAAAAAAAAAAGACAGACTAAAAGGTGGAGGGGTCAGATGCTACCCAGAAGTTAGATACTAAAAAGCATCCATTGGATTTAGAAAAGGGAAAAACATCACAATGGCCAGATTAGTTTCTTTGGGGGAGAAAGGGCAAACCCAGATGACTCAGCTATTGAGAAGAGCTTAGGATAGTCCTTCTCAACATCCACATCATGATACACAGAGAAAATGATAATATTTGAGATATTAATATTGGAGACTGCCCAAGCTCAGAGGCAACTGGCCTGACTCAACAGGATCCCAGTAGGTTCCACTTAGCAACCTTTAGGTATAAGAAAATCAAAGGGGATAAAGACCTTGTCACACTTTGAAACTCTGCTTTAGGAGATAAATAGGGATGTGGGACAGCCACTGTGGACAGTTCAGCTATAAAAAGTAAAGGAGAAAAATGAGATGATGGGAAGGGAGTGAACTTGAAGAAGGGTCTTTTGTTGTTTTTAATGAAGGAATTTTGAATATTGAAATACCTTTGAGGGGTACTAATAGAAAAGAAGAGAGATTGAAGATGGAGAAAGGGGAATGGAATAGAATTATAGAGTAGAATAGAATATAGAATGTTCTGTAGAATAGAATAGAATTATGATAGTGCAGCATCCCTAAAGAAGAGGAACAGGAAGAAGGAAATCTTCACCTATGACTTGAAAAAAATAATAGATACAAATTAGAGGAAGTTAGAAGGTAGGGGTATAGAAAACTGGTTTTCACTCAGGGCCTCCATTATTCTCTATTAGGTTAAAGGTAAAGTAGGTAGTCTGCTCAGTGGAAGGATTTAGACCTGAGGTAAAATGGTGAAGATTTGTATCCATTGTTATACAGCATAGAAGAGAAAGAGACACATAGATTTCCCAAGCAGTTTTGAACATGTACTCGAATTGGTAATAATCTTTTGCTGCATGATACCCCTGTGAAGTATATGGAGTATGTATTATTTCTCTAATTTAGAAATAAAAGTACTTTAATAAGAGAAAGGACTATAGTCCTGGTTTCAAGACTTAACAGCTCGACTCATAATGGTGATCAGCCCACATTATAATGAAAAAAGATTATGCCTGTCTTGTTTTCACTATATTTTCAGGACAGATGCTAAGACTTGGCACGTAATAGGTAGTCAGTAAAACTTACTAAATAAATGCATGGCTGACCTCTTACAAATAATCAGATACATTTATAAAAATTTTAAAACACATTTATAATCTTGTTAAATACATGTATCATTTATAGCATTTCCTCCTAACAAAGTTTAATTCAGAGTATTTTTCTCAAATTAAAAATAACTTTTTAAAACTACATAATGTCAGAGCTAATAAAACTTTTAAAATAAAGTATGGGGTGAACAAGATCTCTTAAATGGGACATAAAAAGCACAAGCAGTGAAAGAAAATTAAATACTTTCTCCTTTTTGCAAGACACCATTATGAGAAAGAAAAGCGAAGCTACAGAGTGGAAGAAAAGACTTGCAAAGTATATATCTGATAAAAGATTATATCCAGAATATAAAAAGTATTCTTACTACTCAGTAAGACAAACGATACAATTTAAAAATGGACAGAAGATTTGAACAGACTTCACCAAGTAAGGTAGACAAATAGGAAATAAGTACAGGAAAAGACAGTGAACATTATTCCTCATTAGAGAAATATAAATCTGGATTACAGTGAGAAATAACACTGTACAACCATTTGAATGGCTAAAATTAAAGATAACTGTCCATACCAAGTGTTGATGATACAGGAGACAGTTTTAACCTTAAGTAGACATATAATGTTACCATATGACTCAGGAATCCCAATACTAGATACTGCTTACAAGAAAAAAAAGCATAAATTGCCATAAGTACATATGCATAATTGCATATAGCAGCTTTATTTTTATCTTTAAACTAGGAATACCTAACGTCCATCTATTGGTAATTAGATAATCATACTGTGATACATCCATACAATACTTTTCAGCAGTAGAAAGGAATAAACTGCTGATTCTACTCAACAACATGAAGGAATATCAAAAGAATTATGTCACATAAAAAATGTCAGACACAAAATAAATGGAATTTTAGAAGTGGTAAAATTATAGTGACAGAAACTAGATCAGTGATTGCCAGCATGGAAGAAAGAGATTGATTGACCACATAAGGGGACATAAAGCAGTTTTTTTGTGCAGAGGTGGGAATATGTGTGTGTGCGTACACACAATGAAACACCACTTTACACCCACTAGTATGGCTGTAATCAAAAAGAGGAGTTGGAAAAGATGCGAAAAAATTGTTAGCCTCATATATTGCCCATGGGAATGTAAAACGATAGAGCGGCTTTGGAAAACAGTTTGGCAGTTCGTCAAAAAGATAAAACATAGAAAGTTACTATAGCTACCAGCAGTTCCACTGCTGGATATATGACCAAGAGAAATGAAAATTATGCCCATACCTGTATATGAATGTTTATAGCAACATTATTCATAATAGCCAAAAAAGTGGAAACAACCCAAATGTCTATCAATTGATGAATGGGTAAATTATCTTATATTCATATACTGGGAGGGTATTCAGGATTAAAGTGAATGAAATACTGATGCATACTACAGCATGGAAAAACCTTAAGAACAGTTCGCTAAGTGAAAGGAGTCACAGAAGACCATATATTGTATTTTATTTATACGAAATATTCCGAGTCGGCAAATGTATGGCAGCGGAAGGTAGATTAGTAGATGACTAGAGCTAGAGGAGGTACAAGTGCATAGCGGTGACTCCTGTTGGAAAAGAGTTTTTTTGGGGGGATGGGAAGAAATCTAAAATTAGATTGTGGTAATAGTTATACGACCCTATGACTATACACTAAAAACCACTGAATTACACATTTTAAATAGGTGAATTATATGATAAATTATATTTCAGGCTAATGTTTACACACCTCCCTAATTTGTTTTCTCAAAAAAAATTTTTATTAATTGAAGATACTTAAGGTTTTTAAATTATTCTTGTGATGTAAAAAAGGAAACAAAAGTACCAAAAGTGTTTTAAATTGTATAGATGATGCATCTGTGCATCTTATATATTTTGTACTTAAAATTTTTTAAATAATTTAAAATATGCATTTTATTTTACACATATTTCCAAAGGAAAAATTTTAACCTAAAACTTTTATCATTAGCTTCCATTTGTTAAATATTTGCTATGTACTAGGCTATTTGCTGTAATATTTAATGTCCTTCAAAATACGGTAGTATTATCTTCAGTTTGAGGACGCAGTCTCAAAACTAAAAATCACATCTCCTTTTACTTAAAATAGTACCATGTTGCTACAAGCCTGATTTTTATCGACCAAGTAATATTGCTTTGTGGTGGTTAGGTATGTTTGAAAAACTAATTCCATAATGTTGGACAATTAAGTGGTTTTTTTGAATTTTTATTTAAATTCTAGTTAGTTAACATACAGGCAGTACCGGTTTCCGGAGTAGAATTTAGTGACTCCTGGCTTACATACAACATCAGGTGCTCATCACAAGTGGCCACCTTATCCCCATCATCCTGCCCATCTTCCACCCACCTTCCTCATCAACCCTGAGTGTGTTCTTTATTGTTAAAAGTCTCTTACGGTTTGTCTCCCTCTCTTTCTTTTTTTTCTTTTCCCTTCACATATGTTCATCTGTTTTGTTTGTTAAGTTCTACGTATGAATGAAATCATATGGTATTTGTCTTTCTGATTTATTTCACTTAGCATAATACACCCTAGTTCCATCAACATCATTATAAATGGCAAGATTTCATTCTTTTGATGGCTGAGTAATACTCTGTGTTATATATGTACCACCTCTTAATCCGTTCTCCCGCGGATGGACATATGGGCTCTCTTCACAGTTGGGCTGTTGTTGATAATGCTGCTTATAAACATCAAGGTGCAGGTGCCCCTTAGAGTCTGTATTTTTGTAACTAAATGGTTTTTAATTGATGGGCCTATTTATGAATATAACATGCTTTTGATGAACTGCTTCTTTGCTCTGAGTTTCTAGGAATGTAATTACTGATTTGGTAAATTAATTATTGGATTAATGTAAACATCTTTGTCAACATTTTGCTTTGAGTGAATTGTCATTTGCTCATTTAGCAACAGCATCTGCTGTTTTTCCTAAGACCGTAAATGATACCTTTACATATAGAAATCAATATTAACTTAAATTATATTTCCAGTATGTGTCCTTTAATTTCAGTTGTGTTGGTTTGCAGTAGAGTTACACATGGAGTTTGGGAGGTGGTATGGGGAGAGAAACTAAAAAAATAAGCTCAGCTGTCAAAAAGGGAGCAAAGTTTAAGAAGTTACAAAATAACTTTTACCTCCAGGAGCATGTTTGTATCTGATGTTTAGATTCCATGTGTATTCTGCCACAAAGCAATTAGATACAGTTACTAATCTAGTAAGGTTACTAATTTAGAGTTTTCTCGTTTTAATAGTGCACTGGTAAAACTGATGAATAAATCAATAGAGGGGACAGCAGATGATGAAGAGGAGGGTGTAAGTCCAGATACAGCTATTCGTTCAGGACTTGAGCTTCTTAAGGTACTTTTGAGATAATTTTGTCTCCATGCCTTTCTAGTTTTAATTTGAACTCCCTTAAGGATATGCAAAAAAGAGAAAGTATATGCAAGGGTTGAGCTTTATTTCACTGGAAACTATTTGAAAGATTAAACATTTGTGGTAGAAATCATAGTTTATAAAAACAGTATATTTATTTTACATTATAATAATGTAATTGTTTTACATTATAAAATAATAATTTGGGGGGTTTGCAGTTTCATTCATCATTTGCATACCTGTATTTAATAGCACGTGCTTGTAACAGTATGTTCTAAAGAATCCAGTCTTACCTTTCATCTGTACTAGTAGGAATATGTTCGCGGGAATTACATGATAGCATCTGTCTGATCAAGGAATTTTTAAACAATTTCTAATAATATTTATATTCTTATGCCAAATAATTCAGAGAATAGAGCAATTAATAAGAGCCTGGTCAAACAAGACTTTATGGACAAGGTATGACTTAATCTAGGGGAAACACAGCACAAAGAAACACAAGAAAATAATTCTTGGCATACTTTAGGAACTGTTGGGAGTCTAGTTATGCAGAGAAAAGGATTGCTTTGAGGAGTAACAGGAAACAAGGTTGGTTTTAGATTGTGAAATGCTGATGGAGCAGAAAGGTATTATCAGGGTTTTTTATTCTGTCTTTTAATATTATAACAGAACTTGACAGAGCTTTCATCAGATGGAGTAAAGAGGAGAGGAACTTGAAGGCAAAGAAACATTTAGATCACTACAATATACAAGCTAAGTGAGAAAAGACAAATCAGTGCAGTGAACATGAGATAGAAAAGAGAGTGATGGGATTGTATTAGAACAGTCTTAAACATAATTTCATGGAAAAAATTTATATGCTTAGCATGAAAAATTCTAATTATATTTTTAATGATGAGGTTACATTTTTAAAGTAATTTTAAGAATGAAATCTTTAAGATAAACATTTTTAATAGGTTGCTTCAGTTTTTCAAATTTGATTCTCCCATTTTTTTTTCTAAGTAAAACTTACAGGGTTTTATATTATCAATTTATTAACATGTCAACATATTATCTAGGTATTGTCAACAAGGACCTAACCAAATGAGACCATCTCTTTACTTTATAACTGAGTAAATAAGTGCTTATTGAATAAGTTAATGAAGACTATATACTCCATCCTCTGCACCCCACTTTTCCACTTTTAGCCTTTATTCCTGATATTATGCTAACTAAATTGTTTCCACTTCATGGAAAGTAAACTTTGCAGATACGTTATGTCTAACTTGCTGTACATTCCTTTGGGATACACTGGAACTTATGTAGAAATAAATAAGGCAGTAATTACTTATGTTTGTAATCATGATGAAAGTTCACAATTATGGCTTGCTTATAGTTCCACGCAGTGAACTTTTTGTAATGGATTCCGCTTAAAATATCCTTTATAAAGTATGTTTTTGCCAGCGAAGTAAAGCTTTGTGTTAACATTTTGTTCACATCACAGTATCATAGTCCATAAAAAAGAAGCCACGTTTTCTGCATTCCCAGTATCAGAATAGACTGAGGGGAAGAGAAAATAGGGCAAGGGCTATAAATCAGCTCTCTTAAGGAATCTAATGCATTATATTTCTGCTAATGTCTTATTAAATGCAACATATTTTAAAGGAAGCTATGAAATAAAATCTTTATTCTATATAGCTAGCATATACAGCCCAGTATTTTGAATTGTATTTATAGTAGAAAATAATTACCTTCTTTTAATGGATTAAAACCATTGTTTATACTTCTAAAGTTGTATCTGTTCCTCCAGGTTCTGTCTTTCACACATCCTACCTCGTTCCACTCTGCAGAGACATATGAGTCCCTGTTACAGTGCCTCAGAATGGAAGATGACAAGGTAGCAGAAGCTGCTATACAAATTTTTAGAAATACAGGCCACAAAATAGAAACAGACCTACCCCAGATACGATCGTGAGTATATTTTTTCTCATGGTAAACACAAAGGGGTTTTTTGTTTTGTTTTGTTTTTTAACACAAATTTTTTTAAGTGTGGGAGCCATGCAGTTTTCCCTTTCATGGAGGGAGATAGGAGAGAGGAAAGTGAACTTTACTTAGAAGCTACTTGTCTGGGGGCAACTAGGTGACTCAGTTAGTAGAACATCTAACTCTTAAACTCAGGGTCATGACTTCAAGCCCCCCACATTGGGCCTGGAGCCTCCTTAAAAAACAAAACAAAAAAAACTACTTCTCCGTATCCTTTGTTCTATCTTTTCTCTGCCTCATGTTACTCCTCTACCATTAAAAGACCAAACTGAAGAAGAAATTAGGCAGAACAAACTGAAACCTTGTTTATAACAAGATTATTTTTAAATATTAATATTCAGGAGTTTTCACAGAATTTCAAGTTTCTGGTTAATATATCTTCCTTATCTGTATATATTCATTTTTTTTCCCCTCTAGCTAGTTTAAATTAAAAGCTGCTACCTTCATGTCTCACCAGAGAATGGGATAATCAAGTAGTGTGCTTAATAGCATATCTTATTAGTTGCTTGGTTGTTGGCAGTGGTCTTTTATAGTTTTGATCTCTCCCTCAAGCTTACCTTTCCCCTTTCATCATAAGAATGAAATACATTTTGATATTTTTGCTTTGGCATCTTAAAGAGGTTGCCTTAGGATCAAACTTGTGCTCAGAGTTTATATTTAGACAAAAGATGTGGGAGATGTCTTTTGGAGGAAAAACACATTGCTGATAGCTGTTGAATCACATGTTCAGGGTATATGCAAATAGTTACGGATATATCCAAATCAAACCAGTTTTTCCTTACAGGATAATAATAGGATAAGAGGACTCCTGACTCCTAGTTTTTATTAAATTTGTGAGCTATTAGTTTCATTTGAGAAAAAAATCAATATTTTGTATATCCTCTTCATTCTCAGAACTGTACTGGCTAATAATAAAGAATTATCACAGTCAATCTCTGTTCTCAAGGAGTTTATAGTCTAGGGAGAATAATCTTTATATTTGTACATTGAGAAAAAAAATTTCACAGTAGGATAAAGTTTCTGGTGAGTTTTTAACAAGGTTGGGAAGCCTTTTTTAAGGTAAAGGATTTATTCGTAAAGGAATTCTATCCCAAATGAAGCAGTGGAAAAATGGGGATAGATAGAATAGTTAATTTTGGACACAAGGAATAAAACCTCTTAATCTTTTTTTTTTTTTTAAAGATTTTATTTATTTATATGACAGAGCACAAGTAGGCAGAGCGGCAGGCAGAGGGAGAGGAAGAAGCAGGCTCCCCACTGAGCAGAGAGCCCAACTAGGGGCTCCATCCCTGAGCCGAAAGCAGATGCTTAACCACTGAGCCACCCAGGCACCCCAAAACCTCTTATCCATAATACTAGTGAGGAAGGAAGGGGAGAATCATTGAAAAGCAGCGAAGCACAACAGTGCAGGCCTTAACAATAACCTTGATGTCATCATTAGATTATAGCACACTAGAATAACAAGGAAAAGGTTTAAAGTTGATATATGTATCCTCATTTCATTAGACTAAGAAGAATAAATAATACATTTAACAATAATTTGATCAGTGCTCTGTCTCCTTTTGTTACTTGTATTATAAAAATTGTTACTGGTAAATAAGGTTGTGAGAGACAGTACTCAGTTAAGGAGGCTACTTGGGCATAGAAATCCCTAATTTATCATTCTAAACCTGCATACAAAGAAATGTGGCATACTCAGAAATGTCAAATCCAACTTACACTGACTAGTATATGTTCCAGTTTTTTAGCTGAGGTGAATGACCTGGGATCTGGGGTATCACTCTTAATGTCTACCCTTCTGTTTTCATGAGAAGACCTTTTGTCACCATGGTATTTGACACCACTGACTTACAGTCTATAAAATAGGACCACTGCAGTAAATGAATGACAAGTATCTTTCCTTAAAATTTTTTTGCCTTAGGTAGATTTTCTTATGATTAAGAAAAAATACTTGTTTGTTCATTGTAAAAAAGGTGAAACTTCAGGAAATATAAAAGAGAAAGGGTCACTGTCAACAATTTGGCATCTTTTATGAGTATTTTATCTACTTGATGTGTATACCTGTTCTTTTATAAGTTGATATGCACATGCTGTTTTCTTCATACAGGGTTTCCCATATCATCAACTTTTAATGCTTAAGACTGTAATGTAAGACAATAAAGTACATATTGTCCTAAGGCAAGATTGTTTACTTTTGATCTTCAGTGTCAAAATGGAGGTTAAGTGCATGGATCTTAACAGAAGTACACATCTTCACATCCCCACCTCACCAGATCCTAGCTCCATCAACTTAAGAAACTTAAACAATATTTTTGTGCTTAGTTTTCATATCCGTTTAATAGTCCTCCTTGCGTGACTATGAGGATTAATAGACTTAATTCATGTAAAAACATTTAGAATGGTGCTTTACACAATTTCTCAGTAATCTTTAGATGCTTTTATTACTCCTCTACCAATATGTATATATATGTGTCATATCCTTGCATGCTTTGTTTCACTGGCATCATTTCAACTTTTTTTTTTTTTTTTTTTAGTTTTTTTTTTTTTTTTTGACAGAGAGAGATCACAAGTAGACGGAGAGGCAGGCAGAGAGAGAGAGAGAGAGAGAGAGGGAAGCAGGCTTCTTGCTGAGCAGAGAGCCCGACGCGGGACTCGATCCCAGGACCGTGGGATCATGACCTGAGCAGAAGGCAGCAGCTTAACCCACTGAGCCACCCAGGCGCCCCTCATTTCAACTTTTTAATAAAACTTGGCCTTTTGCTACTTTTTCCCATGACTACATTAAAATAATTGAAGGGGCTTATGAAAGGGGAATGGAAAATACAAAAGTATGGCATGGAGCAAATTTTAGATTATAAATTAAGGGTGGCTTGTTATTTCTCCATATTCATGAGGTAGCTTTAAAACAAAAGTTGTCCAAACAAAAAACAAAAATTGTCTCCTTTAAGTACCTTTTTCTTGAGACATTTTGTTTCTTGGATTATAATTAAGGACAGATAAGGGGCTTTAAATCTTTCTGTAGATGAGCTAATTTTTAAGGGAGTCTTCCTGGGGCATCTGGCTGGCTCATTTGGTGGAGAATTCAATCTCTCAGTCCTCAGGGTTGTGAGTTCGAGCTCCACGTTGGGTGTAGAGATTATGTAAATAAACTTAAGAAGAAGAAGAAGAAGAAACTTCTCTACCAACATACATCCAAACAGCTATGGGAAAGGAATTAGAGGAGACAACCAAAAAAACTACTTGTGGGCTTTTTTTATTTTAAACTGTGATTTTTTTTTTTTTTTTACAGGACCTTAATTCCCATTTTACATCAGAAAGCAAAGAGAGGTACTCCACACCAAGCAAAACAGGCTGTTCACTGTATACATGCCATATTCACAAATAAGGAAGTCCAGCTTGCACAGATTTTTGAGGTATATATAATACATAGGATGTGTTTATGTTGATTGTTATTTTTATGCTGTGTGGTTTGATGAAGATAGAAGGTAGTTTTTTTGGAGGAGGGGCTGTTTAGTCTTAAAAATTCTATGGGAGCGTGGGCTGTCTTTTTTGAGCACTGTATTCACAGCCTTTAGATCATAGTATATGTTCAAACACTACATACAGAAGAATATTCTGTGTGTTTATGTTAGAACATTTTACTTAGTTTTAGCTTTATTGGCTCAGTGGTATGTATCCTCAGAAAGTAACTTTGAACTACCCAGTTTTTAAAGTACCTGACAACCCTACCTGAAAATTAGTCCCGTTTGCCTTTCCTTATGTATGATCCTTGGCCTGATTCCACTACTGGAAAGGTACTCCTGTTACTTTAAACTGAACATTTATTTAATGGTCCATGGTTTTTAAAATGTCCCAAGTCCACCAGCATACCAAGGCTGTTATTATAGATGGCTTAAAAATAATGCTGATTTGATGATGCAGAAATGTTCTTGTTTTTACTTCTGCCTTTTATGTGTATTTTATTTTTTTCTTTCTTTTTTTTTCTGGATTCTTTCTTACCGAATTTCAGTAGTTCAAACAAGAATTGAGTGTCTGATATGGTTGAAGCTACTTTTGATCATATCATTAGAACAGCTTTGTTTGGGCACAACAAATTCAGGAGGGTCAGGAACATTTACTGTTTCCATAGAATGTCTGGATATTTATAAAACAAACTGGTAATTTTGACTCTTTCATTTTTATAGCCACTCAGTAGGAGTCTGAACGCTGATGTACCAGAACAACTTATAACTCCATTAGTTTCATTGGGCCACATTTCTATGTTAGCTCCAGATCAGTTTGCTTCCCCAATGAAATCTGTAGTAGCAAATTTTATTGTGAAAGATCTGCTAATGAACGACAGGGTAAGTTTCTAATTTAATTAAATTTAGAATAATGATACTAAAACTGTTTACATCTTTATCACAAAAACATTTCTGTGTCTATTTAATTTTCTTTTCCTCTTAAATTACTGTGTTTTCCCTCCTTATTTACTTAAATTTCCAAATGACATCCTGACTTCATGTAGCTATTACCAGAACGTAACATTTAAGAAAGAAAAAATGAGAACATAAGATGGATGAATCATGAAGCAAAAAATATAAGTCAAATGCTATTATCCTAACGTTTGAAGGACAATTTACTGGAGTGCTAGAATTTTATCAGATGTTGTTAAAAATATGAGTGGATTTGTATTTAACTAGTGTTTTGAAATATAATTACATTGCATTTTTGGCACTAGATACATATTCTGTTTTAGTTACTGAAGTGTGTGGGTAGGTGGTACATGCACCTGTGTGTGCCCACATGCTAATTTATTAAATCTGGGCTGGAGTCTGGGAATATATAGCTTGAAAAGGCACCCAGGTGATTCCTGAAACACACCTCTGATTAAGAATCACTACTTTAAAAAAAATATGTATCACTACTTTACCAAGTAGATCTAAATTAAAAAGTTGTTGAGTTAAGACAAATCAGTTTTACCTGCTGGATCATTGCAGATGACTTTGAGTGCAGTGCTAATTTATCCCAGCTTACCTGTTCCTTCCACATGACCCAGTAGTCTTGGAGCCTTCGATATCCAAACTTAAAAAGGACATTTGCCAATACATTCCATCCTCTTTCCCTTCCCCCATTTGGATGTAATAGACAAGAATGGAAGAGCATGGCCCAAGTGTCATTTCCCACTCAACACATTCAGGCTGTACTTTGCTCTATTGATAGATGTGAATGGCAATAAACGTGAAATTTAAGACACCTCTTAAGATGACTAGATTGTAGTTTACAATGGCTCTTTTTTGTTGTTTGTGTGGTAAAATATACATAATATAAACATTGGCGTTTTTGCCATTTTTAAGCGATGCCAACATTCTTGTTTTTGTTGTTGGGTGGGTGTTTTTTTTGGTTTGGTTTTTTAAAAAAATAAGAAAGTTTTATACCCTGTATGCCTCCTCTGTACATAGGAAATACCCAGGAAAGCCAAACAACTCTCCAAAATGACCCAAAGTACCACCTAAAATATGTACCCATATTGTGTAACTGTCACCACTATTTTCAGAATATTTGAATCTCAGAGAGAAATTCTGCATTCATTATAACCCCCATTATAACAGAAATTCTGCATCAATAACCCCCATTGCCTCCTTACCATTGCCTCTGATAACACCTCTGTTGTACTTTCTTCTGACTTTGTATTTGCCTCTTTTAGATACCTCTTACCATATAAAATTTATCCTTTTGTGCCTGGCATATTTTACGTAGCATAATGACTTCAGGGTTCATTTGTGTTATGTAGTAGAAGTTCATTCATTTTATGCCAGAATAATACTGTTGTATGTGTAGCCTACATTTTGTTTATTCATCAGTTAATGGACATTTGGGTCTTTTTGCACCTTTTAACTTTCGTGAATAATGCTGATGTGAACATTTGTGTCCCTGTTTTCAAATCTTTTAGATAAATCCTAGGAGTGGAATTGCTAGGTCACGTGGTCATTCTTTGTTGTACTTTTTGAGGGATCACCACACTGTTTTCCATAGTGGCTGTACCATTTTGCATTCCCACCATCAGAGCACAAGTCTTCCAATTTTTGTCACATCTTTGCCAGTACTTCCTCTTTTCTGTGTTTTTGATAATGGCCATTCTAGTGGATGTGAAGTAGTATCTTGTGGTTTTGGTTTGTGTTTCCCTAATGACTAACATCATAAGGGATTTTTTTTTTCCATGTGCTTTTGGCCATGTTTGTATCTTCTTGGACATTCAAAGTCCTTTGCACACTTTTAATTGGATCATTATTGCTGAGTTGTAAGAATTCTTTATATATTCTGAGTATTAAACTCTTGTCAGATACTTGCCAAATCAAAGATGATGAAGATTTTGCCCTGTATCTTCTTTTAAGTGTTTTAATAGTTTTAGCTCTTAAATTAAGGTCTGATTTATTTTGAGTTAATTTTTGTATGTGATTTAAGGTAAGTTCATCTTCTTTTTTTTTTTTTTTTCTTTTTTTACTTGTGGATATCTAGTTTTTCTAGCACCATTTGTTTTAAGTAATTGGGTGCCTTAGCAACCTTGTTAAAAATCAGTTGACCATATATGTGAGTTCACGTATTTCTGCTTCGTTCCATTTTCTATATGCCTATAGGTGTCAGTGCCACTCATTTTGTCTTGATTACTATAAATTTGTAATAAGTTTTGAAATCAAGAAGTTCAAGTCATCCAACTTTGTTGTTCTTTTTCAAGCTCTGGTGACTCACTTAAAGGTTTCCTAGAGCACTGCATTGTTCAGCATGAAAAACATAATGAAGGAAACTTTAAAATTCTTTCTAAGAGTTAAATATATTCAATTGTCTATAGTCAACAGGTGAGAAGAATGGAAAATTATGGTCTCCAGATGAAGAGGTTTCCCCTGAAGTACTAGCAAAGGTAAATTTGTGTAGGCCTTGATAATTTTTGTGTTAAAATAATGAACATTCCTAGATACTCTTTTTCTTTAACCTGGCAACTAATAGTATTTTTAAACGCGGTACTTTATTTTTAAATCCAAAGTTGTTTCTCTCAAAGAAATTGTAGTCCTCGTTGAGTTATTTACATATAGATCTATGTCAGGATCTTCCGTAGAACTTCCCACCTGCTAAAATAATTTCAGTGAGGCTGTTTCACAGAAATTGTTTGTAGGATGTTGATGCTCCAAAGCCTCTTAAGTGTAGCCTCACTACCACTGTCTATAAAAATATGAATATTAACTTGGCAAAAACAGATGCTGTCATCGAAGTCATAACTTTTGATAGATACAAAATGTACCTCAATAAAACTAATTTTTAAAGTGGTAGTATTGGATTTGAAGATAAGACTTAATTTGCTACCATCTTCCTTGATTAAAATGTTTCACCTTGTGTAGCTTCCTAGTCGTGTTCCATCAATTCTTTTTTCCAGGTTGTCAATAAATGTAGTAAGTAACACCTAGATCCTTTAGCTAGTTCTTTGACATGCACTGGTAGCAATCTTTTGAGTATAAACCTCCAGGTAATTATGACCACAAATAATTATGGAATCTCCTAATTTTTTTAATCAGGACAGACAGGATCAGACTTAATGATTTCTTCAAAATAGTTTTTGCAGTATTATAAAAAATATTAAGATCTATCTAAATAGCTCATTTTAATGACTATAACAGGTATAGTTTAAATAGTTATTTTTAAACAGTATATTTTCAAATAATTTGAAAATCTTAGGCAAGTGTGAAAAGCCTGGGTTCAGAAGCCAGACTTTGGGCATGTTATCTATAATTGTAATGTGTCTCCATTGCCTTATCTATTGGAAATAAAAACACCTCCTTTGTAGGCTTGTTTGGAACATCAAATAAGTTAATACATGTACAGCTCTGGGGAGAGTGCCTATTATAGATTAAACAGAATAAATATTTTTACTGTTATTGTTATTATCCTACAGACTTATTTAATAAAACATGTCCACCAGCAATTAAGCAACCTCACTAATCTAATTGACATAAATTAATCTTCCCTTTAATTGGAATTTTAAGTTCCTTTCTTTTTTTAGCATGTTAATATTTTATAGGTACAGGCAATTAAACTTCTGGTAAGGTGGCTGTTGGGTATGAAAAACAACCAGTCTAAATCTGCCAATTCAACTCTTCGATTATTATCAGCGATGTTGGTTAGTGAGGGTGACCTGACAGAGCAAAAGAGGATCAGGTGAGATCTTTCCTCCTTTCCAATTTTTACAGCTCAAAATGTTGGTGGAACTTACATAGGAATTATTTACCTAATTAATACTGAATGTTGTAATTACACCATATGGTTCGGGATCAGATCTAATGTACTTCCATGGGGTTTTCATCTCAATGATGATGGAATGTTTCTTCTCTAAAGACCAAACTTTTTCCAGTAAATGTTTAGTCATAATCATTATATGTTACAGTTGGCTTCAACATACGGTTCACTTAAGCAAATAACTGTTGAAATACTACTCTTTGCAAAACACCATGAAAAGCATTGCAGCAAAAACAGAGAAGATTCAGTTCCTGTCTTTTACCCTGTAATATAGTGAATGAACCAGGGGGGTGACTTAGTACCATGAAAGGAATACATGCTTTAGTGGAGGAGTTCAAAGGAGGAAAAAGTCACAGCCCTCCTGGTGGTTTGCAGAAGATTAAAACAAGGTTCTGCAACTGAAAAAAAATAATAAAGTTTCCATTTCTGCACATTTTCAGTGTTTTGTGAAATTTCCATTTCTTCTTCCTATTCATTTTAAGATGAAAATAAAAGCAAATTTTTCATGATCCTTGTTTGCTTCAAATTCTTGATTTGCTAGGGTCCAGTAGTACCAACAGATAAAACTATAGAATTCTACTCGTGATGTGTTCCTACTTTAAAATGTATTATTACAGGATTAAATGAATTAAATCTTTAATTCATTTATGCATTCATTTTTTATTGAGCACTGTCATCTTAGGCACTGCTATGGTTTTTTTTAAAGATATAAAATCTCTCCTTCCAAGGAATATGCATTCCAGTGGAGATTAGGAAATGAGCAAATTACAGTAGAGATGCTGACTGCTTTGGTAAACTGAAGGAAACCATGGAAAACTATCTTTGTCATAGAATAAGTCAAGGGTAGTTTTGTAGGAACAGATTAGAAGATTAGAGCTGAGTTAGGGATAATAAAAAGTTTTAAATTGGGGGAAACTATGGCAAAGGCTTAATAATGAGCTTTTAATAAGACAAATAAATAGGCAGGATCCCCAATAGAGATGAAGACTACGAATTACCAGTTTATCTTTTTAACAATGTTTAACATCACTAAATACAGTAAATACAGTTTAAACTTAGCAATACTTGCCTATCAAATTAGCAAAAATATTTTTTAAAGTAATCACTGCTTTTTGGGTTCAGGAAAATGGGTCCCCTCATTAGTCCTGTGAATATAAATTGGCACAGTCTTGGCAGGACAGTTTGGCACTTTTGTCTAGATCCTCATAAATGTTACCCTTTTGACTCTTTATTTTTACACTCATGAAATAATTTTAAAAAATTATACAATAACATATATATAAGCATGTTCTTTCCAGCATTTTTTATCATCACAGAAAATAAGGGCATAGTTAATTGTGGAACACACATGTCATGAAATATTAGGCAAATCTTAATTAGGTATTATATATAGCATGGTTTAGCTTGAGCTCTAGAATCAGAAACTTCTGCAACTCTACACTCTGTTTACTAAGTGTGTGAATTCTATAAATCACTTTTCAAAGCATCAATTTCTTCATCTTACAGAGTGAAAATGAAATGAGATAAAGCCTGTGAAGTGTTCATACACTGCCTAGCACAGACTTAAGCACCCAGATGGTAGCTGTTTTTTTTTTAATTCCTCAGTCATTTGTCTGAGAAGCCATTTGAAGTTCCCTCAAGAATACCAGTGTTCACTTTGATAGTCCTCTTGTTCTGGAGTGCCACGTTTTCTCCTCTTGTATGGTAGTGATGGACTCAGCTAGCTTTCCACATTTCCCCAAGTCTTTAAAATGTCATAACCATGCTATGTTTAACATAAGTTGAAATAAGACTGTTCTTTCATCCGTTTATTGTCATATTTTACCATTTAGGTAATAAAAAACTACTGGGCAGGAGTGGAAGTGCTGGACCTCCTGGGGGGGGGCTTTGACTTACAAAAGGAAGTCTGCCCCAGAGATTAGTAGCCCAGATAGACACTGGCTCTCATTTCCGTATCCTTTCCTTTTAGATATTTGTCTGATACCTCCCCTTCTGTGGTGTAAATCAGCTCCTCATTGCTAGCCCCTCCATTTCATCAGATGTTACACGTGTGTATATATGGATGTGCGTTTAAAAACTGTAGGAAATAGATTTAATATGATAGGTGATTTAATCGAGTATTTTACAACGAATGTGTCTTCCTCCTGAAATGAGGAATAGTGTTCCTGATAGAAATTGTTCTTGGCATTGCAGTGATCATAGATGTGATCACAAGCAGAGCTGCTTGTTTATGGTAGAGGATCTATGCTAGAACATAACTGAAAATGAAGGCAGATAAGTTTATCGTTAGTCACAATGATTTGAGCCTTTTTCCCTGTGTTGAGTTCAAGGACTCAAGGTAATTTTCCCAGATTTGTACATTATATGTCATTTTAAGCATAAAGTTGAAGACCTTAACACTCAAAAAGGGATCAAAGCATTGTTATCAATGATAATGGTTATAGGAAATGTTTATTTCTTTTTTGTTTGTTTATAGTAAATCTGATATGTCTCGCTTGCGATTAGCTGCTGGTAGTGCCATAATGAAGCTTGCTCAGGAACCTTGTTACCATGAAATTATAACCCCAGAACAGTTTCAGCTCTGTGCACTTGTTATTAATGTAAGTAATCCTCTTATTTTTGTCAAGTCCTTGGCCTTCAAAGTTAAATACATTTACTTTCTGTGGATACAGATCCATTTACTGTGTGCACAGAAGGACCTGCTGTTATAACTATTCTAACTAAACATCTTCTAAGTATTGTACGCATTCCCCAATCGTTTTTTTAAAATGAGGATTTTTGGAACAAACTGCTCTTTAGTAGATGTTTTCCAGTTTTTTTTCTGAACTAGGTTATTTTGTCATGGTTTTTAAAGCACTGACATTTTTACTGACGTGTTTTTGGTTCTATGCCGCTGCAGGACGAGTGCTACCAAGTGAGGCAGATATTCGCACAGAAGTTGCATAAGGCTCTCGTGAAGCTGCTGCTCCCGTTGGAGTATATGGCGATCTTTGCCTTGTGTGCCAAAGATCCTGTGAAGGAGAGAAGAGCGCATGCACGACAGTGTTTGCTAAAAAATATCAGCATACGCAGGGAGTACATTAAACAGAATCCCATGGCTACTGGTAAGTAATTTTGAAAGCTCCAAGTGTGCAAGTGTATCTTGTGGGTGTATCGATTTGTAGGGGGCGTTTATTTCCTATCTCTCCATTGTAGTATATTTATAAGAACACTACAGCCGCTGCTATAGTTGTGATATACTTAATATCTAAAATCCTGGTTTCTGAGTGTTATTTAAGAGATATAAAACTGTTTGGAGGAATTGTATTTTTCTTACGGGATCAGCAGTGTGGCTTGATTTAAACACATTGCTCAGATGTCAGAGAGAAGAGAATTATTTTCTCAGCTTTACGAAGGACTCACTGTATAATCTTAAATTATCCTTTTGGCTTTAATAACTTTCAACACTGAAATGCATTTCAGTATCATCTAGATAGCAAGTTAGTTGCCTATAATTTAAAAATAACTGAGGAAAAGATGGAAACTGGAGTGGTTTGAATGCAAAATTAGAGGGGCATTTTGTAAAAGCTGTTATGACTATTGTTAATAATAATGTTTTCACTTCAGAGAAATTATTATCACTGTTGCCTGAATATGTAGTTCCATATATGATTCACCTGCTAGCCCATGATCCAGATTTTACAAGATCACAAGATGTTGATCAACTTCGTGACATTAAAGAGTAAGTCATGTTGATTTTCAAGAATTTTAGAAACTTTTACTTATTGAAAAATGATAAATTTTTTCCTGTTACTATTCCCATTAAAATAAAAACTTCTTTGTGGTTTTGTTTATTATAAATTTCATCCTAGAAAATTTTCCCCGTCTGTCAGGTTCCTTTTGATTCTTTTGTTTCCTGTTTGCAATTAACTGAGACTTTGAAACAGGTTAGTTTGGTTATTTTAGTTTTTATATTATTTTCACTATTTGTATTAAGATAGGTTTCAGTTATATCAGCTCGATAATTTTGAAAGCCATGTAGTAAAAATTTCTCTCCTTGAAACTAAACTTTACTTTCATACTCAAAAGATGCCTTAAAAATAAGCATGTCCACATGAGAAATTCTGTGGCAGGATTGTGGTAGTACAAGATTAGTCTTGTTAACACCAGTCACAGAGATTTGTATCTAGTGGAAACACAGGCAAGTAAACAGTTAAAAAAACACTTGTTGAATAAGTGGTACTTGTGTAAAACAGAACTTTATATATGATACAAGGTGAAAGAGAGAGAGGCAACCTAAGTTTGTCTACAGATGACCGCCAATAAACTTTTTTTTTTAATGGGGAAACAAGAATTGATTTGTTTTGCTTTTAAATTCCATACCACAACATTTTACTGAAAATGAAGTGATTTTTAATCTACAGATAAACGACTTTTTAAATGATACTCAGGTTGTTTTTTACAAGTTTGGTTTTAAAATAGATTTGAATTCACAGTAGATCTTACACACAATGATTTCAATAAATCAGGCCCTCCAGAGCACAATGTGGAGGTGTAACAATTATGTGATGACTTCTTAATAGTGCAAGGGTACAAAGACCTTTGAAAGAAATTAATCTTTCTACAGTATTAATCCCTAAAAACAGTTTTCCTTTATAGATGACAGCAATATTACCAGTTTCATTTACTTTTACTTTATAAAAGAACTCCCAGAGGAAGAAATTTCTGGAGGTTTTCCCTGACATATACAGCTATATTTTCTGTTATGCTTACAACATCTGCACAGTATGGCACATCCAGATCCAGATTCTTATGATCAAAGGCCTTCATAACTGCCTCTGCCATGTACTCTCTGAGGTCAGTCAGATTCATAACCATTCCTGCAACAGGATAAGTCTTCATAACTGTGCACATAGTCATTTGGGTTGTTGAATTTCCCAGACAGTTTCAGATTTTCATTACTCGGAGGTTTGCTGTAGAGCTGATGGGTTGTGCTGAGGGAGACAAGGTGGGACAGTTAGGCCCAGTGGCCAATGATGACCACATTGATTGCCTTGCCTCCGACCTCCAGGAAACTTTAAAGCAGTATTTACTTTCTCTCCTCTTATCATGATTTTGCTTTGCACTCTTAAACTGGTATCCTCAACTTGTATATGAAAGTATTATAGGGGCGCCTGGGTGGTTAAGTTGGTTGAGTGTCTGCCTTCAGCTTAGGTCATGATCCCGGGGTCCTAGGATCAAGACCCACAACAGACTCCCTGCTCAGTGGGGAGCCTGCTTCTCCCTCTCACTTTCCCTCTGAACTCTCTCTCTTCCTCTCTCTCAAATAAATAAAATCTTTTAAAAATAAATAAATAAATAATTGTATTACGATTTTTGTATGTGTGGCATTAAACCTTAATCCTGATCTCATTTAAGTTTGTAATCAACATTTATCTCTACCTCCTACAGCTTTCGTCACTGAAAATGTGTTAATATCTTAATTTGAAGAGGTGTTATATCTTGTCCAACGTTACTGTTAAGCATTGGGCTATGAGCTCCTTACATTTTGAGGGCTTGTCATTTCATTGTTGCTGCTTCCAATACATCATCCCAGTAATATAGTCTTGCTATTTCAAATGCTTGAAAATAAGTCTACATTTAAAAAAAAAATTTTAGGGCTTTTAGTTGATCTGTATTTTAAGAAGCCACATAATTAGGTTCTAGTCCCAGCTGTATGACTAAAAACTTTACTTCTCTGGCTCTCAGTTACCTTACCCATAACATGCAGGAGATAAAATAATTCCCAAAATGTCTTCCAATTCTTATTTTTGTTTGTCTTGTAAATGTTTACATTTGTATTTACAGGTTTTTTTCTTTAAAAACTTTTAGTTTGGCATTTCTCAGAAAGCACTTCCATAAAACGAAAACATGATGTATGTGTTTGCCTAGGACATAAGGTCTAGAGGTCTAGAGGATGTTTTAGTATATTTCATTGCAAAGCAGTCATGTGGAAGAAGGATTAGACTTATGAGAGAGAACTGATGTGGGAAAGAGTACTGACATACTAGAAGTAACTGGAGTTAGAAATGAACTCACTGGCACATGTTTTCTGTCTAGCACGCAACATTTTTTAGGATCTTTAAACAATCAAGTTAGCATGTAGTTTGAAGTGTAAAATTGTATGTTTTTCAAAGTGTGGTTTTTAACTTTGTGGAAATTATTAACTTATTGTGTCACTGTTTGGCTATTGTCTTTTATGGTTTCATATAAATTTCAGAATTATTTCTTCTAATTCTGTGAAAAATGCCATTGGTAAGGATTGCATTGAATCTGTAGGTTGCTTTGAAATAGTATGGACATTTTAACAATATTCTTCCAGTCCATGAACATGGAATATCTTTCCATTTATTTCTAGGTTTTGTAGTATCTTTCATTAATGTCTTAAGCTTTTGATCTATAGATCTTTCACCTCCTTGGCTAAGTACATTCCTAGGTGTCATTCTTTTTGATACACTTATAAATGGGAATGTTTTCTTAATTTCTCTTTCCGATAATTATTAATGTAAAAATACAAGATTTTTGTGTATTGATTTTGTATTCTGCAACTTTATTGGATTTGTTTATTCTAACGGTTTTTCGATGGAGTCTTTGGGATTTTTTGTGTAGAATACCATCTCATCTGCAACTAGTGACAGTTTTACTTCTTCCTTTTCAGTTTAGATGCCTGTATTTCTTTTTCTTGCCTAATTGTTCTGGCTAGGACTTCCAGTACTTTGTTGAATAAAAGTGGTGAAGAGTGGATATCCTTGTCTTATTCTTGATCTTAGAGGAAAAGCTTTCAGCTTTCACCATTGAGTATGATGTTATACATGGTCCTTGTTATGTTGAAGTATGTTCCCTCTGTACCCACTTTGTTCAGAGTTTTTCATCATTAATGGTTGTTGAATTTTATCATTCACTTTTTCTATATCTGTTGAGATGAACATAGCAATTTTTATCCTTTATTTTGTTAATGTGGTATACAGCTGAACCGTGCTCCCATCCATGGAGTAAAGCCCACTCAGTCATGGTGTATGATCCTTTCATTATTGTTGAACTCAGTTCCCTAATATTTTGTTGTATATTTTTGTTTCTAACTTCATTAGAGATATTGGCCTGTAGTTTTTCTTTTTTGTGGCCTCCTTGCCTTGTTTTGGTATCAGGGTACTGCTAGCCTTGTAAAATGATTTTGGAAGCATCCCCTCCTCTTCTCTTTTCTAGATGAATTTGAGAAGAATTGGTGGTAATTCTTCTTGAATGTTGGTAGAATTCACCAGGGAAGCCATATGGTCCTAGACTTTTGTTTGTTGGGTGGTTTTCAATTACTAATTCAATCTCCTTCTAGTAATTGGTCTTTCAGATTTTCTGTTCCCTGTGATCCAGTCTTGGTAAGTTGTATATTTCTAGGAGTTTATCCATTTCTTGGGAATGTTCAGTTTGTTAGCATGTATTTTTCATAGCATTCTGTTATGGTCCTTTGGACTTCTGTGGTATTAGTTGTAACCTTTTGTCTTTGATTTCTGATTTTTGAGTCCTCTTTTTTCCTTCGTCTGTCTAGCTAAAGATTTGTCAATTTTCTCTTCTCAAACAGCTCTTAGTCTCATCCATTTTTTTTTCCTATTGTCATTTTAGTCTATTTCACTTATTTCTGCTCTGAATTTTGTTATTTCCTTACTTCTTCTATCAGCTTTGGGCTCTATTTGTTCTTCTTTTCTCCTAGCTCCTTCAGGTGTAAAATTAGTTTCTTTCTGGAGATAGGTGTTTATCACTATGAATTTCACTCTTAGAGCTTCCCTGGTTGGATGCCTTTGTTGCATCCCATAAATCTTGGTATGTTAATTTCCATTGTTGTTTGTCTCAGGTATACCCTTTATTTCTCTCTTGATTTTTCCTTTGACCCAGTGATTGTTCAGTAGCATGTTGTTGAATCTATACATATTTGTGAATTTTTCAGTGTTCTTTGTGTAATTAATTTCTGATTTCATACCATTCTAGTCAGAAAAGATGGTTGATATTATTTCAGTCTCAAATTCATTAAGACTTGTTTTGTGGCCTAACATATGATCTATTTTGGAAAATGTTCCATGTGCACTTAAGAAAAATGTGTATTTGTTGCTTTGGTATGGAATGTTCTGTAAATATCTGTTAAGCATCTGGTCTAAAATGTCATTTAAGACCATGTTTTTTCTTCTTGGTTTTTCTGTCTGGTGATTTGTTCATTTGACTAATTGGGGTATTAGAGTTCCCATATATCAAAAATTATAAATACAGTTATTGTATTTCTCCTTTTAGGTCTGTTAATATTTGCTTTATATGTTTAGGTGCTCCTAAATTACGTTGGGTACATGAATATTTACAAAGGTTATATCTACTTCTTTGTTGACCCCTTTCTCATTATGTGTCACTCTTTTTGTGTATTATTACAGTCGTTTTAAAGTGTATTGTGTCTGATACAAGTGTAGATACTAAAGCTTTATTTTGGTTTCCATTTGCATGTAGTATCTTTTTCCATCTCTTCACTTTCACTGGGTGTGTCTCTTGTAGGCAGCATATAGATGAGTCTTGTTTTTTTAATCCATCCAGCCATTCTGTGTCTTTTGGTTAGAGAATTTTTTTTTTTTTTTTTAATTTGACAGACAGAGATCACAAGTAGGCAGAGAGGCAGGCAGAGAGAGAGGAGGAAGCAGGCTCCCTGCTGAGCAGAGAGCCCGATGCGGGGCTCGAACCCAGGACCCTGGGATCATGACCTGAGCCGAAGGCAGAGGCTTTAACCCACTGAGCCACCCAGGCGCCCCTTGGTTAGAGAATTTAATGCATTTACAATCAAGGTAATTATAGATAGGTATGTGCTTATTGTCATTTTGTTAATTGTTTTGTGGCTGTTTTTGTAGTTCTTCCCTATTCTTCTTTTGCTTACTTTCTGTGTGGTTTAATGGCTTTCTTTAGTGGTATGCTTATATTCCTTTCTCTTTATCTTTTGTGTATTTACTGTAGGTTTTTATTTCTTGGTTACCATGGTGCTTACATACAACAACTTATAATGGTATAAGTTGATAACAACTTAAGTTTGATCCCATTGTAAATCTCAACTTTTTTTTAAATTTCAAATTTATTTATTTGAGAGAGAGAGAAGGAGAGGGGGAGAGAGAAGCAGACTCCTCACTGAGCAGGGAGCCTGGTATGGGGCTCCTTCCAGGGACTTGGGGATCATGACGTGAACCGAAGGCAGACACTTAACTGACTGAGCCACCCAGGTGCCCTTAAATCTCAACATTTTAACTCTCTTCCCCACACTTTGTTTTTGATGTTACAGTTAGCATCTTTTTATCTTGTGTATCTGTTAATTATTGAATCATAGTTTTACTACTTTTGTCTTTTAACCTTCATACTAGCTTTATAAGTAATTCACTACCTTTACTATACTATATATTTACCTTTCCAGTGATACTATTTCACATTTGTTGTTGTTACTAAATAGGGCCTTTCTTTTCTACTTAAAGAAGTCCCTTTGATCTACAGTGTTTTGTGCTGAACAATGTGTTAGGTAGTCTTATGGGGATTCCCTTATATGTAACCATTTTTTTCTCTTGTTGCTTATAATATTCTCTTCCTGTCTTTCACTTTTGACATTTTAATTGTAATGTGTCTTGGTGTAGGTCCCTTTGGGTTCGTATGTTTTGGAACTCCCTGGGCTTCCTGGATCTGGTGTCTGATTCCGTCCCTGTGTCCAGGAAATGTCAGCTATATTTCTTCAAATAAGATTTCTGCTGCTTTCTTCCTCTTCTGAAAGCTCTACAATTCAAATATTAGTCCATTTGATATCCTTTGACTTCCTGAAGCTATTTTCACTTTTTATTTCCGTTATTTTTCTTTTTGCTGCTTTGATTGGGTAAGTTCCACTGCCTTTCCTTTAGGTTGACTGATCCTTACTTTCTGTTTCATATCTAGTCTGCTGTTGAACCCCCTTTATTGTATTTTTCAGTTCCATTATTATAATCTTCAGCTCTATGAGTTCTTTTTTTTTCTTTAAAGATTTTATTTATTTATTTGACAGAGAGAGAGGGAACACAAGCTGGGGGAGTGGTAGAGGGAGAGAGCCCAATGTGGAACTCGATTTCAGGACCCTGGGATTGTGACCTGAGCCGAAGGCAGATACCTAATGACTGAACCACCCAGGCGCCTGGCAGCTGTGTGATTTCTGTTCGGTATTTTGTTAAATTTCATCCCTACTCAAGTTCTCACTCTGTTCATCCAGTCTCCTCCCCAGTTTGGTGAGCATTTTATGACCATTACTTTGAACTCTTTATAAATTTACTTACCTTCCTTTCATTAAGGCTTTTTTATGAAGTTTTATCTTATTCTTTCATTTGGAACATATTCCTCTGTTTCTTCATTTTGCTTGACCCCTGAATAGGTTTCTGTACAGTAGAGGAAACCATCTTTTCTAGTCTTGAAGGAATGACCTTATGGAGGAGTTGAACCTTTTTATTCAGCTCTTCCCCAGCTCTTGGTCATCTCTCAAAACTTTGAGTTTATCCAAGCAGTTATATTTTTAATAGCTCCCTGTAGTTAAGGATGTGCCAAGAGCCGTCAGTGACCCATAATGGAGGATCTCTGCACCTAGATTCAGATTGACTGGAAGCCAGACCTTCAGGCAGCTGCATTGAAAACTATGCAGATATATTACAATCCTGAGGGCCCAGGAACATAAGCCTCACTGACTACCAGAGCCTGGTAATCCTGAGGTATGTACCCTAATTGGCATTCATAAAAACTGGGGTTCCAAATGAGTATATGAGCCCTCTTCTGGGAGATAGCAACAAGCTGGAGAAAGACTGAGAGCACCAACATGGCGTTTATAGTCTTTGTTCCTTGAGGAAGTGCCATAGGCCACTGAATGTGTGGCAAACCTAAGTCTTGCCCGTTGTCCGAAGCTCCAGAACAGAGCGGCCTTTTGACAGGAAAAACCGGGTCTTAGCCTGCCAACAGTGGTCCCTCTGATTACCGCAGTCCCTTGGGACCCTGGAATTAAAGCCCCTCCAGCCACCACAGCCAGGTGATTAAGGGGTGCCCCGTGAGCATCAGGCACAAAAATCAGGCACCAGACTCAAAGCTCCCTTCCAAGAAACACTACTCTGGAGCATGGCAGAGGGTGAGTATGAAGATAGCACCTGCCCTCCAAGGTCCCTGGAAAGATTTCAGTCAGCCTCTAGATGATTGTTTTAATTAGAAGCCTACCCCTCAGGTCACAGTTCTGATGACTGGCTAATAGGCCTACTTCACAGAAAAACCAGGCCCTGGGTCAGTTGCCTTTTTCTGTGCCTGGGAGGGGTGGTAGCTGGTAGTTCTTTAGGCACTCTTTGTGCACTGGTTACAGTCCTTTGGGACCCAGGAACATAAGCTCCAATGACCACCAGTGTCAGGTGATGTAGAAGTGTCCCTTGGCAGCATTCACAAAAATTGGGGCCCCAGGGAGGGATCTGAATTCCTTTCTAGGTGATTATTACATTCCCATGTGACCAGACGCACAAGTTTCTTTGCTCTCCAGAGCCAGGTGTTCAAGAGATGTCCCCCTGGGCAGCACCCACAAAAATCAGGGCACCAGACGTGTAAAGGCTCCCTTCTGGGAGCTACTCATCCTCTGGAGCACAACAAAGGGAGAATGTAAAGATGGTATTCCCAGTCTGTTCTGAAGAGCATTCCAGCAGGCTCCTAGATGTGTTAGGTGAATTGGATGCCTGCCCCTCGGGGTTAGGTTTTAAGCGGGTTAACGTTCTTCACTTTAAGCTGCTTCTGAGCTGGGCCCTGGAGTGGGTCAGTTCCAGCACACAAACCCTTTAAGTGGTATTTATCCGATCACTATAGGCTTGTGGGGCCCACTCTGAGACATTTTAAGGACTCATCTCTGAAATTCCTGTTTTAGAAGTTGGGGTGACCAGTGTGGGATTTGAACCTTTTACCCCTCAGGAAGAAGCTCCAGGTATTTGAGTTCCTTCGCAGTTGTCGGTCGCAGCACCAGGTGTGGGGTTCCTGGTGAGATTGTGTCGCAGCCTCTCCTACCCATTTTGGTGTGTATTTTCTCTTGTATGCCTAATGTATAGTCATCACTCAGTCACCTTTAGGTTTTTAAGAGGTAATTGGTTCCATATGTGGCTTAGATGCAGTATGTTCCTGAGAGGAGGTGAGTTTGGGGTCTTACTACATCACCATCTTGAATCAGACTAAGTTCTCTGTTTCTTATTGATCTTCTGTCTGGCTTTTCTCCATTATTGAAAATAAGTTACTGCGGGGGCGCCTGGGTAGCTCAGTTCATTAAGCGTCCAAGTCTTGGTTTCAGGCCAGGTCATGATCTCAGGGTTGTGGGATTGATCCCTGCATCAGGCTCCACGCTTAGCAGGGAGTCCGCTTGAAGATTCTTTCCCTTTGCCCCTCCCCCCATTCGTGCTCACTCTCATGCTTTCTCTTTCTCTCTGAAATAAATACATAAATCTTTCAACAAAAGAAACTAAGATATTGAAATTTCAGATTATTATGCAGAATCATGTATTTCTCTTCAATTCTGTCAATTTTTGCTTATGTAATTTTGGGACTCTTAGGTTTATATGTAATAGTAATCCTAAATATCTTTCTGCTGAATTGAACCTTTTATCAGTGTAGTACTTCTGGGTCTCTTACAATCTTTTTTTAGCTTAAATCTATTTTGTCTGATCATAAAATAGCTACCAGCCCTCTTTTGGTTATTATTTGCATGAAATGTGTTTTTTATCCTTACACTTTCAGATCCTTTGTGGTTTTACTTCTAAAGTGAGTCTCTTGCAGACAGATATAGGTCGATCTTTTTTTTCTCTCTTTTCTTTTTCCATTCTGCTTATCTCTGCCTTTTGATTGGGGGCTTTAATCTATTTTCATTTGAAGTAATTACCAGTAAAGTTTATTTCTGCCATACAGCTATTTGTTTTCTCTGTCTTATATATGTTGTTATTTAATATCCTTCATTACAGCTTCTCTCTTTTGTATTTACTTTTTTGTAGTGAGCCTTTTTGATTCCCTTTTCTGTGTATTTTTAGTTATTTTCTTAGAGATTCCAAATAATATTTGTAACAAACTAGATTGAACAGTAGCAGCTTAGTTTCAGTAGTACACAAACACTGTCCTACACATCTCTATCCCTCTCCCTTTAGTATTGATATTGTGATAGAAGTTATATCTTTTTACATTATTTCCATTCACGTAGATGGAATTATTCATGCATTTTTCTTTAAAGTCTTTATGTAAAAATAGTTAAAATTGAAAGTACAGTAATGCTGGCTTTTACATTTACTTACATGATTACCTCTAGTATTTGCTAGTGTTCTTTCTTTCTTCTTATGGTTTAAGTTACAGTCTAGTGTCCTTTTATTTCAGCTCGAAGGACTCACTTTAATAGTTCTTCTAAAACAGGTCTATTAAAAATGAACTCCATTAACCTAGTGCTATATTTCCCCCTTACAGTAGCCTCTCAAAACATTTACGTAGACTGTAGGCAAAGAAGTATGCATTTGTTATCATTAAATGATTTCGCCCCTATTGACAGCAGTTAAGAAGTAAGTCCCCTGGCTGCCTGAGAATCATCCTGGGTACTATTACAAACAGGTCTTTCCCAAGATTTGTTGATTTAGGTTCCCCAGGGATTCTGATGTTCATCCTGATTTGGGATTCACTTTTACTTAGAAATTCAGGTGTTCTCTTCAGATACTTTATATGTTAAATGAGTATACAATAATAAGTGGAAAAGCAAAAATAGTTTGAGATGTGACCGCTTAGCTGAATGACTGGTTGCCGTGCGCATGCAGTTCGGAGCCATGTCACAGCAGAATTCCACACAAAGCCTAGACCTGCACAATTTGCAAATAGTCAGAGTGGAAAGACTTTGCTGCCTGCTGGTTTCCTCGTCGTTGCTGGGCAGTGACACATGTGAGATCATCCAAATGTCTGCTGAATCCCTACAGAATGAATCTTTACATGCCTCCTGAAACTGCCAGATTTTCTTATATTAAGCTACGTTTTGTTTTTAATATTTTATGGTTTAGTTTATATTTTACTCTTACTTTGTTATATCCAAACAACAGACCTTCCCAATAAGATGTTTAATCCATTAAGCAAAGCACCTACATTTAGTCTCTTAATAGGCAAATATATTCATCATTTAGGTGCCTATGGTTCATGCTTGAAGTTTTAATGACAAAGAATGAAAACAATAGCCACGCCTTCATGAAGAAGATGGCAGAGAACATCAAGTTAACAAAAGATGCCCAGTCTCCAGATGAATCCAAGACAAATGAAGTAAGATATGTGTTAGGCCAGTATGTATTAAGATAATTACAGGAAAAAGTATTACGGTCCTTGTCCCACTTGTTTTTCCTATTAACATAATAAATCAGATTACAGAATGTTCATAAAAATACGTATTTATGGTCAGTTTTTATTGTTTTTTATTATAATTGAATTCCATTATTTGAGGACTGTTTATTACCCTGAAAAGGACATTAAAACTTCTACAGAGCAGGGGGATGAGAACTAATAAAATTTACTATTCTGTAGCTGTCTTAAAATCTTTAGTAAGTTACAGACAAGTAGATAACTCCTTTCTGTATGTTTCCCTTGGGTTTAGTTGAATTGGTTTGTTTTTAATGCATACTCGACACTCATGTTAATTAGGTAAAGGGTGTTTTTGTTTGTTTTTTATTTTTTGTTTTTACCAGGAGACTACATAAGAAGAAATGCAAACACAAATGTGAACTGTTAGAGGAATAAATAATACCCGCATATCCCTCTTTTGATTTCATTTTATACATCAGGTAGAATTGGTACTTGTGGTTATTTTGTGCTACTGAAAGTTATATGTGATCTTTCTTTCCTCCTTAGAAACTTTATACAGTATGTGATGTGGCTCTCTGTGTTATAAATAGTAAAAGTGCTTTGTGCAATGCAGAATCACCAAAGGATCCAGTCCTTCCAATGAAATTTTTTACACAACCTGAAAAGGTAATTCTTTTTCTCTTCATTGTTCTACCACACTAAACTGATTTAAATTTCAGTTACCATCAACCCTAATGGGAAATAGTGGATTGTCTTGACTACAAAGTAAGAAATACCTCTTCATATTTATATCAAGGAATGGGAGGTTGTCTTCCAAAGCCCTGAACAAACACCATTCTCATCTTGCAGAGTACGAGAATGCAAATCAAGCTGTATGGTGGTGCTCTTCCGTGAGCTCTTCCTTCCGGATATTTCTAGTATGGAAAAGGAGTTTTCAGATTTCTTAAATTATCTTCATTTCATTTTATTAAAACACTGTATTTTATTAGGCAAGAAATAAAATGGTATAAATATTATAAATATTATAAATACATATATAATAGAGATATTATATATACACACACACACACGAAATAAAATGTTAGAATTAACAGAACTGGTCTCAGCAGATGATAAACCAGTATTCTAATCAACAGCTTCTTACTTAAGGGACTTTAGACAGGTTAACTCTTCTAAGCCTCAATTTCTGTTTCTCTAAAATTCAGGTGATAATACCTATGAACAATTATTAATACCATGTCTGTAATTTTATGTTTATAAGAGTTTGTCACATAGTAAGCATTCAGTACATGGTAGTGATAAGACATCATTAGTTCTGCTATCAGCAAATTAAGTCTTCCGTGTAAGTAAATTTTCCAGCTAACTAAAGCTCTTTGTTTTCCAACTAAACTTTTTTTTAAAAAGTTTTCTATTTATTTCCTGCTTTAAGGAAGTATTTGGAAGTTCAACCTTCCTGTGCTTTGTTTAAAAAACAGAATCCTAATTTTTTTTTTTTTTTCTTTTAAATTAGTAGGCTTCATACCCAACATGGGGCTTGAACTTAGGACCCTGAGGTCAGGAGTCACATGCTCTTACCAACTGAGCCAACCAGACAACCCGAGTCCTGAATATTTTTAATTGGAAAAAATACATCATTTAAAAATTTTTTATACATTTTTCAAACCTTAAGATATGCTTCAGGGTAATACCCTCCCTTAGAGTATTTTACAGAACATGCCCAGGAAATGGAGCTTCTTACTTTTAATGTCATACTTTGACAAAAATTTTAAACAGATTTTCTTTAATTTAGTATTCAGCACTTAGTTTGCCTGGTTTTTGATAGGAATAATAAAGATTGCAAAGTTATTTGCTCTCTAATTTAATAGACACTGTTCTTTGTAAGTAGTCCTACCTGAGCTCTTGAATTTAAATTTACTTCTATTATTGACCTAGGGTTATTGTGACGAGAATAGTACCCAAATAGAACCTTCATATAAGGGGTGCCTGGGTGGCTCAGGTCCTCAGGGTCCTGGGATCAAGTCCTACATCAGGCTCCCTGTTCAGCAGGGAGTCTGTTTCTCCCTCTCCCTCTACCTGCTACTCTGCCTGCTTGTGCTCTCTGTGTCAAATAGATAAATTTTTAAAAAATATAATGGTGATCCCATCATTAAGAATTAAATTGCTGGGGTGCCTGGGTGTCTCGGTTGGGCATTTGCCTTTGGCTCGGGTCATGATCCCAGGGTCCTAGGATCGAACCCCACTTCAGGAGCTCTCCCCAGCAGGGAGTCTGCTTCTCCCTCTCACTCTCCCTCTATCTTCTCCTTCTCTCTCTCAAATAAATAAATAAATAAATCTTTTAAAAGAGGGGGGGAATTAAATGGGGCACCTGGCTGGCTCAGTCAGTAGAACATGTGATGCTCATTCTCGGGACTCGATCAGGGTCGTGAGCTCAAGCCCCATGTTGGATGTGAAGCCTACTTTTAAAAAAGAAAACAAAGAATTAAATTGCTATTTGTAAGTACACCAAAGTTTAGTTGGTTTTGTTTTGATATCTGAAACTTAGTGTTTTTAGCCTTCTTAAGAACTGGGTTGTTTGCTTTTTATTTTTTGTTTTTTGTTTTTAATTAACATATAATGTATTATTTACCCCAGGGGTACAGGTCTGTGAATCATCAGTCTTACACAATTCATAGCACTCACCATGGAACATACCCTCCCCAGTGTCCATCACCCAGCCACCCATTGCTCCCCACCCAAACCCCTAGCAGCCCTCAGTTTGTTTCCTGAGATAAGAGGCTCTTACCATTTGTCTCCTTCCCTAACCCCATCTTGTTTCATTTTTTCCCTCCCTACCCCCCACGACCTCCAACCCTGCCTCTCAAATTCGTCATATCAGGGAGATCATATGATAATTGTCTTTCTCTGATTGACTTACTTCACTTAGCATAATGCCCTCTAGTTCTATCCATGTAGTTGGAAATGGTAGGATTTCAGGGGTTTTGATGGCTGCATAGTATTCCATTGTATATATACACAACATCTTCTTTATCCTGTTGATGATTTGGCTATTGTGGACATTGCTGCTATAAACATTCGGGTGCCCGTGCCCCTTCGGATCACTACATTTGTACCTGTAGGGTAAATACCGAGCAGTGCAATTGCTGGGTCATAGGGTAGCTCTGTTTTCAACTTTTTGAGGAACCTCCATACTGAAGAACTAGGTGTTTGGTCCCCCCCCCCAATAAGCAGCTTTCCTCATTTCCTTTTCTGATATGTTGCTTTTAATCTGGTATAAATTTAAACACTAGGAAACTAAGCATATTGAGATAATGAGCCTAGTGAGGCTACAGTATGTCTTGATGGATAAAGTGAATGAACGTTGGTACCCAGGCTTTGTAACATTGATTTAAGCTGCACAAAAGCCTTTGTGGGGAGAAAAAAAAGATAGAGCTGTGCCTGGCACACATGCTAAAACTGTTATGTCTTTATAGGCACACATAAACCATCTGTTCTTCCCTAGGACACCAGTTTGAAAGTAAACTTAATAAAACAAAAATAATTTTTTAAGTGAGAGTACTTAAAAAATTAATAAACTTCTTGGTCATAGTGAATCACTTGACTTATATGACGTCATTGTGGTTCCCATGGGTGCTGTTACCCAGATATTTTACAGAAGCATCAAAGTACTCTTAGGTTTCATGTAGGTCAAACTTTCAAGACATGAGTGTCCACATCAGGTTTAATTCATTGATGAACTGTTAAACATCACTGCCACCAGAGAACACTACAGCTCACTTGATTATATCTTGGAGGTGTATTTACCTACATGATGTGGATAGTCTTATGGTTGTAAGAAACACAGTACTTTCAATGAAAATGACCATTTTTTTTCAATGAGAATAATTTTCTTGAAATCCAGTGTGGAGTGATTTTAGTGAATATTAAGTGCTTAATATATGCACTGTACCATTTTGAATGCTTTGGGAATGAAGTAGGTTTTACAGTAGAGTAGAGAAAGTAGTTCAGTGAATAACCTGGAGACTATTTGCCCTGAACTATATGAAAAAGTAGGAATGTGTTTTATTTAAAATGTGATTTAAGTAATTGAACTCTGATATTTGCCAAGTCTTATGTGCCATTGAGTTAAAGCTGGAGTTGATGACATGGTTCCTTAAATATGCTTTATTTGAGGAATTAGTATGTATCCTGGCCCAAATGTAATTGTTATTGTGATGCACAGTGCCTGAAAAGTCTTGTTTGGACAGTGAAAATACACTTGTTCACTTGATTATTTTTTTTTTTTTTTGGTAGGATTTCTGTAATGACAAGAGTTACATTTCAGAAGAGACCAGAGTACTTCTGTTAACAGGAAAGGTATTATGTACTAGATAATTTGGAAATCTTTGTCTCATGTATATATTATTTCTGCTGTTCTTAGAAATAACTTTTAAATGTCCCATGGAATTTAGTTCCTGATTCTTAAGGATCGTATTGTGGATTGTAGCATCTTGTTCTCAGGCTTTTTTCTGCCCTAAGTGACTCTTGAATTATGATCATGTATTCTCATCAGTAGTAGTAGGCTTCAAATTACTCAGAATCCACAAAGCAGATTTTCTTGAAAAATGGTATAATAAATTTAGATATGTAAGATTTAAAAAAAGAAATAATTTTAAAGTATTAATGAGTTAGATAATTTATATTCTATAAAAGTACTATGACATCTAAAAGCAATAGAAATTTAATTTTTGATAAAAATAAGTGTCTAAACTGTTACTATATACTTGTAATTGTTTATTTGTACGACATTATATCTTATGTATTTTGCTGTGTGTTTCAGGGGTGCTTTTTATTTTGATTGAACAGTAGGAAATAATTAAATACTGCCTATTTAAGTAGAAGTAATACTTCTGACTTGTATTCAGACGAACCCAATTTTACAAAATTTATCATTTCTAATAAATTTAGAATTAAACTTTCCAAAGTAACAGTTTCTTGGCTTAGGCTAAACAGTATCTTTTACATGTGTCGAAATTTATGTGAATCCCTACAGTAAGGTATAAAATAACATGCATATGTGTAATTTTTAGCCAAAACCTGCTGGAGTACTAGGTGCAGTAAACAAGCCTTTATCAGCAACGGGAAGGAAACCGTATGTTAGAAGCACCGGAGCTGAGACTGGAAGCAACATTAATGTAAATTCAGAGCTAAACCCTTCAACCGGAAACCGATCAAGGCAATGTTTTTCCTCCACTTGTCTTTGTTACAATCACTCTCTACTTGTTTCATATTTTATTTTTACCTAAAGCACTAGATCACAAAAACAGACTTAAGGAAACATTTTGGCATAAAATAATAGTGCTGACTTTTAGTATAATTAATGATGGAAATTCAGAGTACACAATTAAATTTTGAACCCATGTAACATTCCAAGTGTGTAAAAAAGTAAATGGAACAGAAATGGAAAATAATTTCCTTTTTTTTTTTTTTTTTTTTTTTTTAAGATTTTCTTTATTTGAAAGAGAGAGAGTTTGAGAATGAGAGAGAGATCACAGGGAAGGGTAAGGGGAGAAGCAGACTCTGCACTGAGCAGGGAGCCCGATAGGGGGCTCGATCCCAGAACCCCAGGATCATGACCTGAGCTGAAGGCAGATACTTAACCAACTGAGCCACCCAAGAGCCCCAAATTTAAGAATATCTAATATATGTTACAACGAGTTTACATAGAAATGCCTATATAAAAAAATCGAACACTTGGGAAAACTATGATCATAAAACTCTTAAATTGAATTTATATGCATTTTAATTTTAACTCAAAATTAGTATAGCATGAGTTAAGATAAATTGTTACAACATTTCTACTTATAAGAATATTCCATGTTTATTTTAACATATCAGGTCTTTACCATGTTAGCTGCATAAAACTGCATAAAAATTTCTACCTGACCCTATTCTTATCAACACTAAAAATGGAAGCTTTTATAGATTTTTATTCTTACTCAGGAAATTTTAACTGTAAACTCAGTTGGCTTTGTTTTAAACACATTCTTAGCAGTAGAACCCCAAAATATAAAATAAAATAACATGGAACGTCTGTGGTTTACAGAAATGGTGGGTCTCAAAACTCCTCCCCTACGACCTCTTCTTCCAGCCCTCTTCCTTGCAGAGCATAACAACACAGACTGGAGGGGCGCCTGGCGGGCTCAGTGGAACACGCAGCTCTTGATCTCAGGGTTTGGAGTTCGAGCCCCACTTTGGGCCTAGAGGTTACTTAAAAATAAAATCTTAAAAAAAAATTAAAAACATACACACTAGAGACAACACAACTATGCACTGTTCATAATACACCGATCACTGTATTTTTACTCTGTTTAAGGGTTTCCTCTCCGCAAGAGAAATTCTTAGAACAGTTGTATGATTTTGTTTCTAAACAGCTATCTGTCTGTTGGTTTTAGGCAGTCATTAGTGTCCTACATTAGTAAGGTTAAAGAGAATCAGTAACACGATAGAATACAGCAGTGGTCTATAACCACAGAAGATCAGAATCTTGCTGACGTTGCGTCATTTGGCTGGGCTTCTAAATAGCCTGCGCTTGTTTCCTCATTGCCTAGTGAAAGGGTAGCCACTCTGTCCGCGTGAAATAAAGAAGCTTTGGTTTATTTTTCTTCAACAGGGAACAGAGTTCAGAGGCAGTAGAAACTGGAGTTAGTGAAAATGAAGAGAACCCTGTGAGAATTATTTCTGTCACACCTGTGAAGAATATTGACCCGGTAAAGAATAAGGTAAAATAAAATTTAACAAATGGATTTCTCGCAGAGATGATCGGTTTCATGGTAGACGTTAACGCAGCCCCCACTCGACCAGTGACTGTGGGCTCCGCATTCTCCGTTGGCGCACTTCGCCTCTTGCCGTGCTTTCACTGCGCCTCCTGTGTCCTTCTGCCGCACCGCTGCGCGCAGAACTGGAAAGACTAGGAATTCAGAGTTTTGAAGAACTTTCAAAGTTTATTGACTCCTATAAGGGATGTGTATACTGTTTTTATTTCTGTTATATTTTTTGAAAGTTAAATTTACGAGTAACCTTTTAAAATGTACTTGAGTTTTCGTTTAATGGCTACATTCTTTATTGAGGACCTTATAACTGTGGCACCCGATTTTCTTAACAGTATTGTGGCAGGAGAAAAACAACGGTAAGAATCAGACCTGAGTCTCCGTCCCGGCTCTGCTACTCATTGGCTGTGTGTTTATTTAGACAGATTGCTTGACTTCTCTGCGCTTCTGTTTAACTGTAGAATGAAACCGGTCACTTACCTCGGTAGCAATGGCATGGGAATACTATCACCTCTTTTCCTACAGAATCATATTCTCAGCATATTTATCTTTTTATTGCCCAGCATATATTTACAATACTCATCAAATGTTCTAGGAGTTGCCTTGGGGGACATAAACTACAAGATGGTACAGTTATTCCACAAGAGCTGAACTCTGCATATTCATTATGTGAATTCAAACTGAACTGATGAGGATACTTTTTTAGTCAGTCTTTCACTATTCAGCCTCTTGCTTTGTGTTATCTGAAGTTCGGTATGTCCATAGATTCAGATAACAGGGAGCCTCTCACTGCCAAAACTCTTGGAATTCAGAAACCAGTAGACTTGAATATTGTGGGATTCTTGTATAGAGTTAAACAGTCTTGATGTAAACAAACTTAGATGCAATAATGCATATTGCCACAGACATTCATTTAAACATACTTAACTTGTAGAAAGGGGCGGTACGAGGGATAAAAATGTTTATCTGGCACAAAGAACTATAATTTTTCTAGCCTGTGATCTAAAATGCTATGTAAGATATAAATTGATGTTATATGTCAGTTATACTTTAATAAAAGATAAATGGGATTTTTAAATTCTAATTTTTGAGAAGCCAAAATGTTAATTTATGATCAATCTATATTATTCCAAACCCTTATTTTAACTTTTTCATGCTTCCAAAGAATTTTTTAAGAATTTTTTTAATTTTTTGTTTTTTGTTTTTTTTTATAGATTCCATTAATTTATTTGAGAAAGAGAAAGTGAGCACAAACAGGGTGAGGGGCTCAGGGAGCCTGATGTGGGGCTCGATCCCAGGACTCTGGGATCATGACCTGAGCTGAAGGCAGACACTTAAACGACTGAACCACCCAGGCGCGAATGTTTTTGTTTTTAAAGATTTCATTCATTTATTTGACAGAGGGAGACACAGCGAGAGAGGGAATACAAGCAGGGGGAGTGTGAGAGGGAGAAGCAGGCTCGGTCCCAGAATCCCAGGATCATGACCTGAGCCAAAGGCAGCCGCTTAACAAATGAGCCACCCAGGCACCCTTCCAAAGAATGTTTTAACAAATTTCGATACAGCTCTGAACACACAGGAGTTGTATTTTGACAAAACTTAATCATCTCTCAGTCAGGTCTCCCATAAGTTAATGTTGTCATTTCTTTCCAAAGTCTGAATCCTCAGTCTTCTAGGCTCAAAAAACTGTCCCGTTGGTATACTAAAGGAAGAGAAAGATCTAAGAGAGTGTTTCTTGCTGACCAATTTTTCAAAGAGATTAATGCATAAACCAAATTACTATGTGTATAAAAACAAGCCAGCAAACTAGATACGGGTGTTCACAAATCAGGACATTCTTGAGGCGCCTGGGTAGCTCAGTCAGTTAAGCATCCAATTCTTGATTTTGGCTCAGATCAAGATCTCGGAGTTGGGATGTCAAGCCCCACACTGGACTCTGTGCTGGATGTGGAACCTGCTTAAGAGCTCTCTCCCTTTGCTACTGCCCCGCTCCATCTCTAAAGGGAAAAAAAGTCAGGACGTACTCCTGTTATTTACTGTGTGAGGGAGATTGGATTGTAATATGAAGGATGAGTGAAGGAAGTGGTTAAAAAAAGCAAGACGGAGCCCATGGATTCAGGCAAGAGGTGCCGCCTTTGTTGTCCGGAAGGAGTCTTCTCTTTCCTCGTACCCGTGGCTAACCAATGGGTTTCCTCTTTCATTTGCCTTTTAATGAGTTCTTCAAACATATGCACATGTACATAATATGCATAAATGTGTAAATACAGTCATGTGCATGATTTTTAATGCAATCTTTGTTCCTTTTAAAAAGTAACGTATTACTTTTTTTCTTGTCTTACCATTTTTACCTGTGCATACACATAAACTTAACATAACTTCCTTAAGGAGTTCAATAGAAGCCTTGGAATTCCCAGTCCTTGAGAATACTTTCAAAATAATTCATTCCAGTACAGATCTTGATATTTAAGGAATTTATGTTTATAGAATTATTTTGTGCTCTTTTAGGAGATCATTTCTGATCAGACCACCCAGGGCAACATCAGCAGTGACCGAGGAAAGAAAAGAAATGTAGCAGCAGCTGGCGCAGAGAACATCCAGCAAAAAACAGATGAGAAAGTAGATGAATCAGGACCACCTGCCCCTTCCAAACCCAGGAGAGGACGCCGACCCAAGTCTGAATCTCAGGGCAACGCAACCAAAAATGACGACATAAACAAACCTCTGGGCAAAGGAAGAAAGAGAGCGGCGGTCGGTCAGGACAGCCCCGGGGGTCTGGAAGCAGGTAATGCCAAAGCACCGAAACTGCAAGACGGAGCCAAAAAGGCAGCACCAGCAGAGAGACAGATTGACTTACAAAGGTAACGGGGGCCGTTCTGTCTGGACCACATTGAGACGTTTTGTTTTCTTTTTAGCATGTGCCAGTCACCCCCAAACTCCGAGGCATTTGGGTCTGCAAACAGCCCTTTGTTTCCTGAGTAGGTTATAACGGCGTTGCTTTCGATCTCATAACCTCCAGGATGCCAGTTTGAAGAGAGATCTTGTTTCTTTTGGTTAATTTTTAATTAGGATATCGTGTTTTGCATTTCTGCTTACTGGCAAGGACAGTACTAAATTTTGCTCAGTATCCTTCACATAGTTACATGGGCTTTCCTTCATTTAAAGGGCTGCCTTTGGGTAAAAAGGTCTCAGGGTGGGGCACCTGGGTGGCTTAGTTCTGTGTCTGCCTTCGTCTCAGGTCGTGATCCTGAGGTCTTGGGATCCAGCCCCAAGTCAGACTTGTGCTCAGCGGGGAGCCTGCTTCTTCCCTGCCCTCTGCTGCTTCCCTGCTTCTGCACTCTTGCTCTTTGCCAAACAGATAAATTCTTTTTTAAAAAGCGGGGGTCTTGGGGCGCCTGGATGGCTCAGTGGGTTAAAGCCTCTGCCTTCGGCTCAGGTCATGATCCCAGGGTCCTGGGATCGAGCCCCGCATTGAGCTCTGGGCTCACCGGGAAGCCTGTTCTCTCTCTCCCACTCTCCCTGCTTGTGTTGCCTCCCTTGCTGTGTTTCTCTCTGTCAGATAAATAAAAATTTTTTAGATCTTAAGAAAGTATAATAAATAATACCTTCTTCAAAGGACTGTCTTAAGAATTAAATGGATCAATAAATATAAAGCACTTAACCAAGTGCTCAGTCATTGTTGTAAACATGGTTTGGAATTCTAGTTTCTCTACCCTTTAATACACTTTCCAGTTACACAAAAGTTGAATAGTTTCTTCAAGATGGCCAGAACTTTCTGAAGGGTTTCTAAAATTCTATTCTAGCCGTTCCATTACTACTGATTACCACACACAGGCCACTTGGGCCACCTGACCTGACCTCTCATTCACTGTGCTTTTTTTGCTTCTAACCCAAATATCCAGGGTACTTACTTGCTCCCTGAAAGTGTTTTCAGTAACCACCAGACCTTGTCTCTGATTAGCACCTGGTAAAGCTCTCTACTTCTGCTGCACGATGTGCCCCAACATCACCAAACCAACAAAAACAGCTTCCATGCCAGAGACTGCTTAAAAATAGTACTGAGCCTTCTTGAAAATCTAAAAATGTCTTGAGTGAAAAACACCTTAGAGTTCTCGAGTATGCTGGCTAGTAAGTCACAGGGGGCAGTGTGTTAGCCAAAACAGGAGTTCTGTGATGGTTTCATATTCTCAGTGAAGCTAGGTGGTTAAATTAGATGTACTTGACAGCACTGTACTGGGTTAACTCAGTAGAATAGATCAGATATTTTGCGCACATATTTCAGAAACTTGTGATCGAACTGTCCACTACTAATTTAACAAAACTTAGAAGTACATTCTGAAACTTTCTCCTAGGCTTCCTTTTATCTTTTCCTAAACCTGATATACAAGTCTGCCCTTCCATTCTAGCTTTATCACTTAAGCCTGGAATCCTGGTGAACTGCTGAGTGCAAGTTCACATACTCCACCAACTACCGCGCATGATCCCCTCTCGTGTAGAGCTGAATGCCTCGTAGGCACATCCGTATTGCTCCTGGTACCGCCATCCGTTCTTTCAACGAATACTCAGCTGATTAGAGTGCCGGGCATTGTGCTGGGTGTTGGCGATACAAATGTATCCGAAGTGGAAAGGTTCTTGCCCTTATTTCCCTAGCATGTCAGCTCCAGAAGAGACCAGAAAACTTTCGCATTTGGTCTGTTGAATGATACAGTAAAAGTATAGGATTTTTTTTTTTTTTTTTTTTAAGATACATTTACTTGACAGCACAGGCAGGGGAAGCAGCAGAGGGAGAGGGAGGAGCAGGCTTCCCGCTGAGCAGGGAACCTGATGTGGGGTTTGATCCCAGGACCCTGGGATCATTACCCGAGCCGAAGTCAGACACTCAACCAGCAGAGCCACCCAGGCACTCTTAGGATTTTCTTTTTTTTTTTTTTAAAGATTTTATTTGTTTATTTGACAGAGAGAGATCACAAGTAGACAGAGAGGCAGGCAGAGAGAGGGAAGCAGGCTGAGAGCCCGATGCGGGACTCGATCCCAGGACCCTGAGATCATGACCTGAGCCGAAGGCAGCGGCTTAACCCACTGAGCCACCCAGGCGCCCACTCTTAGGATTTTCTTAATTACTACATAAAACAATGAAATTCCAGCACATCCTATAACATGGATGAACCCTAAGGACATTGTGCTAAGTGAAATGAGCCATACCCCAAAAGACAGATGTCGTTTGATTCACTTTATCTGAGCTACCTAGAGCCATCACATTCGTATACACAGAAAGTGGAGTGGTGGCCGCCAGGGTGATGAGGGAGTAGTAAGTTCTAGTGTTCAGTGGGTACACAGAGTTTCATTTGGGGAAGAGGAAAACATTCTAGAAATGAATGGCCTTAATTGTACAACATTGTAAATGTACTTAATGCCACTGAATTTTGTACTTAAAAGTGGTTAAAGTGGTAAATGTTAAGTCATAAATTTTATTACAACAAAAAAAATTGCTACATATGAAAAATGATCTCCAACACTTGTATTATGAGCCAGGGTCAATTCTAAGGTCTTTGTTAGTCTATTAAATCCTTAAAACACCTCTTTGTGGTAAGTTCTATCATTATTCCCAGGTCACAAAGAATAGGAAACCCAGGTGTAGGGACCCCACATAGCTTTTGGTCTCTGCTTATATAAATACTGGGACCAGGATTAAACCCTCCAGAGTTTGTAACTGCCATGTAAATTGTATTTTAAATAAAATTAAGTCTTGATTTTTAAGGCACTACACATGCACACAAAACTGGTATAACAGAGTGCTTTGAAAATACTTCTAGCGGCGCCTGGGTGGCTCAGTCTGTTAAGTATCTGCCTTCAGCTCAGGACATGATCCCTGGGTCCTGGGATCAAGACCTGCATGGGGCTCCCTGCTCGTTGGGAAGCCTGCTTCTCCCTCTCCCTCTTCCCTGGCTTGTGTTCCCTCTCTCTCGCTGTCTTTCTGTCAAATAAATAAAATCTGGGGGAAAAAAAAAAGAAAGGAAAATACTTCTATACTTTATTTTCTTGTGTGCCTTAAATAGCTAATGTAGTTCATAAGTGTAATAGTTTCCATAATGGAGTCCATTTGCATTGTTAATTTTTATAACTCTTATGTAAAAAGCTAGTTTAGTTAGTTATTTTTAAGTTTATTTAAGTTATGTCTGTACCCATCATGGGGCTCAAACTTAAGACCTTGCGATCAATAGTCGCATGCTCTTCCAGCTGAGCCAACCAGGAACCCCTAAAGCTATTTTATTTAAAATAACCACAGGTTAAGCCAAACAGACCAACTATCGTCATCTTTTTAACCTCTTTTGGAGTACATGCAAACAAAAGCCCCTGCTTGTTAGCATCAGGGAGGAATAAATCAAGCAGTAGATCAGAGTTTCTTGGAAGCAGCACACTTAAAGAAAAGGAAGCACCCCATGCTAAGAACATTGTCAGACTGATGAAAATTGGGTAGAATAATGTGCAGAATATATTTGGGGTGGGGCTCGGCATATTTATTAATAAAATAATAGTAATAATAGGGAAAGGTTGTTAAACATCTATTTGCCTTGCCAGCAGTCAGTATGAAGCAGATACAAGGCTAGGTTAGAGGTAAGGAGACCTGAACACACTGTCTGTGGGCACCTGGCTGGTGCCACGCAGAGCATGACTTGGGGCCCAGGAGCATCCCTTAGTAAGCACCCCAGTGTGCTGGTCCCCCCTGTAGTTTGCCATATTTTGAAACATTTTTTAAATAACTGAACATTCCTAACTCTGTTTTTCCTCTTAAGATACTGTGTAATGATGTCAAAGATAACGTATAGTTCCCACCAAAAGACGGAATAAGCACACCAAGTCAAAAGTTCCTTATTTGTGATTCAGCTGGTATTTTAACCATCTCAGCTTAAGGAGAAATGTTAAATGGTCAAAATCCTGAAGGTACTGGCTTCGTTTTTATTTCATGGTGGGACTGTAGCTTCCACCTTCCTACAAGGTTAAACCTACTTCTCATTGGGGCATCTGGCTGGCTCAGTAGAGCGTGCCACTCTTGATCCCGGGGTCGTGAGTTCGAGCCCCATGTAGGGCATAGACTTGACTTAAAAATTAATAAATAAAAGTAAACATACTTCTCATTTACTACAAGTATTACTTGTGATTGATTTGACATCCCACCTGTATTTGCCTGAGACTGGTGTGGATCCCATACAGATTAAAGCCCATAATTACAGTTCCCAGCATAGAGCTAATCCAGCGCCTCCAGCCCTGTGTCAGGTCGTCATTAACATTTCAGGCAGCTGATTACTAAGAAAAGATAGAGGGTTGCGGAGCTTGAGAGCCATCGAACACTACATCTGTGAGTGCCGGATGACCCCAGGGTGATCGCTTGCTTATTGCCCTGGAGACTCAAAGCCTCCCTGGTGGAGTGAGATCTGAACGCAGTTCGGCCCGGGCTTGAAGCGAGTCTTGGAGGCGAGACTGTGGTACGTCGGGCGCCGTGCCCTAGTGCCTCCCTGTGGCCCCGCGCTCTAACTTCAGGTGCCACGTCAGTCTCTTCCCTAACCTTGCATTATTCTTCATACCTTTCACTTGATTGATTTGTTACTTGCCAGCTGGTCCGTTCCCGCTCTGGTCACAGGTTTCCACAATAACGTCCAAAAAGACCCCCTCCCCTTGACATTACCCAGTCTGCTTTACTCCGCGTCTTCGCCGGCCCTCTGCGGGTGCGGGTCCTCTCGGCGGCCAGGCCACACCTCCTGCTAGCACCGCCCCTCGCAGTCTCGCTCCGTCTTCTGGCTTGATACGTGTAGTACAATTATGTGATTTTATTATTAGTGAAAACCATTTTGGGGACCCCAGGATATGCCAGCCACAGTCTAGATACTTCTGTACGCCACCCTGCTTAATCCTGCAGCACTCTTCGGTAGGACTCTTTTTTTTTTTTTTTTTTTTAATTTTTATTTATTTATTTGACAGAGAGAGATCACAAGTAGACAGAGAGGCAGGCAGAGAGAGAGAGAGGGAAGCAGGATCTCTGCTGAGCAGAGAGCCCGATGCGGGACTCGATCCCAGGACCCTGAGATCATGACCTGAGCCGAAGGCAGCGGCTTAACCCACTGAGCCACCCAGGCGCCCTTCGGTAGGACTCTTGATAAATGGTAGCCTCTAGAGCTGCTCTAATACCGCGCCAGCACTTGTAGTGTGTAGCGCGCGCTGACCCTCTAGAATTCCTCTTACTCGGTCCTCTTCCTGAGAATATTAGGTCAATAATAATTGCTTTTAGTATGATTCCTACTTGTATAATTTATTTATTAATTCAAGGGTGGATATTTTATCCAAAACATGGATAGTATATACAGAAATTTACTGGCCTAGATTTTGCTTCTTTAATCTGGGAGTTGATGCTGAGCATTTTTTTTTTTTAATATTTTATGTATTTATTTGACAGAGATCACAAGTAGGCAGAGAGGCAGACAGAGAGAGAGAGGGAAGCAGGCTGTTGGCTGAGCAGAGAGCCCGATGCGGGACTCGATCCCAGGACCCTGAGATCATGACCTGAGCCGAAGGCAACGGCTCAAGCCACTGAGCCACCCAGGCGCCCAGATGCTGAGCATTTTACTTGTAAACTTATCTATAGAATTTTTAGATACCTTTGGAATTTTGCAGCAAATATATTATTCCCTCAGCTGTTGCATGTGTGTGCGTGCGCATACACACTCATGTTCAGTAAATGTGCCTGTCTGTATTTTGGGCTATATTTGGGATTGTTACTTGAGAAAATTCCTGGAATTTATCCTATACATTTATAATAATTAGCCATTTGTTTATTTATGGTCAGGAAACAGTATCTGACAACTGGACAATTAATGTTGGTTTTCTGAGTTTTGGGTGAAGGGTAGATCAGCGTTTCAGTTACTAAGTTTACTTGTTTTTTCTTTGTTTTTGAGCTGTTATCCAGATGGCAAACAGTCCAAACATTTTGCATTGAAAATGTATTTTTTAGGTCTGTTGATTCTTCAGTATGTTTTGCTTACACTTAAGGCTAAATGTTTTTTTTTAAAGATTTTGTTTATTTATTTGACAGAGAGACAGCGAGAGAGGGGAACACAAGCGTAGGGGGTTGGGAGAGGGAGAAGGAGGCTTCCTGCTGAGCAGGGAGCCTGATGCGGGGCTCGATCCCAGGACCCTGGGATCATGACCTGAGCCAAACACAGATGCTTAATGACTGAGCCACCCAGGCACCCGAGGGCTAAATTCTTCCACAACGAAGAGACTATCAGGAGATACCAGTGGAGAAAGAGTCCTTAAATTCGGGACTTCTGAAGAAACTAAACATAAAGAAATTATCTGTAGGAAAGTAGACTGTAGTTTTCCCTTCTTTGGATGAGTATGTTTTGCTTAGCATGCTTAGTGTAGAAGTGTTCAAGAATCTGGGATTTTTTTTTTTTTTTTTAAGCAAAGAATTTCCTACTTCCTGTGCTCATTTGTGTATTGAGAAAGTTTCCTGTCATTACCTGGGTTCATATCTTAAAATCATAGTAACCCCTAAGTATGTATCCTCATGAGTCACAGAACCGCTTTGATATGAGTACTTTTTCAGTAACAGGTGAATTTTTATCAAAATAGTACGACATTTCTTAGGAGCCAGGTGCTTGGATATGATGACAGGTCACTTTGGGACAGAGTATCCAGTGCATGGAATTCTTCCAGTGATCTGGATCATTTAAGTCTGTGAGAGCACCCAGGAAGATACTGAGAACTCAGAGCTGGGAAAGGGAAGCTTCCTGAAGGTGCAGTAGGCAGCTTCTGGAAGATTTTTTGATAGAACATTAAATCTGTTTTATATATTATAACAAGTTAAGTCTTCTTAAGAATCTTAATCACTTAGGTTGTTTTCTAAGCGCTGTCATCTTAGTGACACGATTCCGTAAGATTCCATATGTAGTGGATGCATGTAAACAACTTCCTTACCTTTCTGCCAAGTCTGGAATTGTTGCAGAGGAGACCCAGTTTGAATACTGATATGGCTAAGGAAAGACGGAGAAATGACAGGCCAGGTGGTTAATAATGCCTTGCCTCTACATTGAACAACCACAGGCCGACCTGAATGCCCCTTTTGGAGGCAAAAGAAAACAAATCTAGGAGAGGACAAGCCCAGCATGCTTACTTTCTCCCACCCCTCGCCTCTCAACTATTAGATAGCTGGGTTCCTTCTCCTCCCAAAGAGGAGTTAGGTGAGAGAAGAGAGACCATATCCCCCATGCTCATGCTTCCAGAAATCAGACTGTCTCTCCTTACTGGGGAAATGGGACCAGTGGGGATTTGATGCCTCTAAATTTTCCTCCTTGTTTTTTTGTTTATTTGTTTTGGTTTGGTTTTGGTATACTGAAATGCATGTGTTTGGGGAGACCCTGGGTGGCTCAGTTGGTTGAGTGTCTGACTTCGGCTCAGGTCATGATCTCAGGGTTCTGGAATCCAGCCCCACATCAGGCTCCATGCTCCGTGGGGAGTCTGCTTCTCCCTCTGCATCTGCCCCTCCCTCTGCTCAGGCGCTCTCTCTCAAATACATAAATAAAATCTTTTAAAAAAATAAATAAGATGGATGTGTTTACCCAGTTCAGAAGTCAGAACTTCTTTGCTGCTTATAAATAGTGCCCAGTAGGGCGCCTGGGTGGCTCAGTTGGTTAGGCAACTGCCTTCGGCTCACGTCATGATCCTGGAGTCCTGGGTTCGAGTCCCAAATCGGGCTCCCAGCTCTACAGGGAGTCTGCTTCTCCCTCTGACCTTCTCCCCTCTCATGCTCTCTCTCACTATCTCTCTCTCAAATAAATAAATAAAATCTAAAAATTAAAAAAAAAAAAAAAAGTTTAAAAAAAGTGCCCGGTAACTTTTTTTCTGTAATACAATTTTGAAATAATACTAATGACAAATTATAGTTATTTCAAATAAATAGCTTTTATTGTTTTGTTATTGTAAGCAGATCTGCCATTGGGTAGCAGCACCTAATGGCTGAAAATAAGAACTTCATTGGTATTTTGTGTTTATATAGTTTAGAGAAGGATTCCTTAAAACAAGGTCTCAGATGAAAAATGGGAAAATAATTTTGAGATTTTTAGATAATAACTATAGAAATGAAGTAATTCTGGTTTGGTGTGTTTTCCTGTTTATGTCTTTTCTAACTTTGCTTTCTTCTACTCCCCTCCCCAAGGTAAAAAGAAAACTCATTTGCAGAGGGAGAAAATGAAAGCCAAGCAGAAGCAGGCTCCAGCTTCTGCAAAAACTTGGATTCAAAATGTCCCTAAACAGAAGATGAAGTTAACTTCAGAACACACTTTCTGCCTTGAAAACTGAAAGAAACTATTACTTCCTTTTCACATGACCACAAGTCCTTTGATGGAAATGTACAGCAGAAACTCTTGAGAGAGAGGCTAAAGCAACTCTATTCTTCCCTTCCCCTAGACTTTTCTTAGGAAAAGTCAATAATTAAGCAAATTGCTTAACACTTGGTTCCAGTTCCTGCATATCTGGAGTTTAAAGGCATAATACACCATTGATTTCCATGCTGCAGTTGTTATTTTAAAGAAAGTAACAGGATGTCCTTACACTGACACTGAAAATTCATCAGTTTTAGAGCCAGGAATTCCCATGTTACACAGAAAACAAACAAACAAAAAAATAGAAGTCTACTGAATTAATTTTTTAGAAGAAAAGAGATCAGATTAAATATTTCTTTGTTTTTCCTTTTGGAAACTTTTATGTATAATTCTTTCTGCCTGCCTACTTTTCTGCAAAAATGAGATGTACAGATTTCAGTTCCCTGCTATGAAAAGTGATGTGGTGGCAATTTTATAAATGTTGCTTTCTGATTTTTATCAGAGTGAGAAAATAATTAAAATTATTATTGATTTCATATCACTTCATATTTTGATTTCCCCTCCATTTTAGTCTAATATAATTTGCAATAAATGTACATATTGTTGTTTGTTTCATAAAGCATATCACTTTAAAATGGTTTTTACTCCTGTGATTATGTTGGAATATTTGGAATTTTAAAGGAGTAAAGACTGCCCAGCATTTGGTTTTATAATGTTTGTCACCAGATTTTTATTATTGATGTAAAGAAAAAGTCAATTTTTTTAAATAGTTGGACTTTGGCAGCTTTGTAGGGAAAGTTGGAGGTGTTTAGGATGGCTATCAAGCTTCAGCATTGTGCTGATGGGAAATAAGTATTTTGCTTTTGTCTGCCGGTCTGGGCTCAGTTTTTATGTTTATTTTAGAAGACAACTGTTGCATCAATATATTGTTTCTTGGCATTGTTCAGCATAGGTAATGTGTGCACTTTTTGTGTACACATACTCATATTTAAGTTTTTTGCATAAAATAAATGCTTCTAGATGTCCTATGGTAGTCTTTTTTAATCTCTTTACCATATTGTTTTCTTGTGAGTTTCTTTTTATGTAAAGGGCTAAAGTCATAAATAACATGATTACAGTCAACTCTCCATTATCTATATAAAACAGTGACTATGCCTCGGGTTTCAGGTTTTGCAGTCGTAATTGAAATCACAAACTTAATGAAACCAAGTATATTGCAAGAGCTAATCAGGAGGAACTTGAACTTTGTCCTCCTTCATGCTCAGAGTTGTAGCTGCCCCCCATTCTGTACTTGAGGCTCTTTCCCAAGCCCTCACTGAATGTGCTCACTCGGTTCCTTGCACATTCCTAGTGAGGGTCAGAAGACATAAATGACACTTGCATTAGAACTTGGTCTTAGGAGGCTGTAGTCTACAAGGGATGTAAAAGAGCGAACGTGAGCTATGTCAGAAAATAATTATGATGTTAAATGTGAAATTGGCTAGCAGTAAATGTCACTTATCTCATAGATAATCAAGAGTTGGCTGTATATTGACTCAGTGAAAGATGGGTAATTCTTTCAAATATGCATGTACACACATTGAGGTATCAGATGACGGTTAGGGAACAGTGGATACAAGTGACAAATACCTTTGAAAAGGGCAAGAAAAGCCCTCACTCTTCTTGTTGCCTCTTCATAACCCTTTAGAAGGAAAGTATAAAATATTGCCTCCAACACGCTGAAAAAGAATATCTATGCATAAGCATCAGAGAAGTCCCTCAAGCAAACAGTGAACATGTATATTTAGAAAGATTTTAAAGTGCTCTTAGCCTCAGACATCTTGATTCTTAAGGCCACTGATCTGTCACCAATAAGAAGCACACTGGTAGGGACCTTTTCAACTCCTTTTGATTACTCAGAGTCACAGCTGACTAGATTACCTAGTGTTAAGTCATATTTATAACATAATGTAGCAGAACCATTTGCATCTGTTTGTGGCTGCTTCGATTTTTTTTGCAGGAGAGGAGTTCAGCTAAAAGGATTTGGTCCACAGGTGTATGTAAATGGCCCCCCTGGTTCATTAATCCGAGGCAAGCGTCTGGCACTAAGGGAAGGGAGAGTAGGCAGATGAAAAGATTGAGATGATGCGGAGGGACTTAAGGGACATTTGTCAGTTTTCCTTTGAAAAAAGGAAAAAGTTAAATCCCTTAGGAATTTGATATTCACATCTCAGAGAAATACAACACAAAGTGCAGACTTACATTTGAGAATTAATGTTAACCCTTTGTGTCTAGTTTGAAGCTTCTTGTATTTGTCTAAAACTACAAGCCAGAATTTTGTATCTCCTTTGATAAAAAGTGTGTATAATGTAAAGTAGTTTTGCATATTCTTGTGCTGCACATGGGCTGAATTTTTAAAAATTTTTTTAAAGACTTGAAGCAGAACCTTGTAATTTGTGTAAATGATGAGTGTAAAATCCTACCATAAAATGCTAAAAATTTGCATTGTTTCAAATAAAACCAAGAAATGCAGCATTATATAGTAGTGTGGAACCCTGAATATTCATGTACCCCCTGGTATGTCACAAGCTGATAAAATATCTGCATATCCTCACAAATCAAATGTAATCATAAATTGAAAAAATCAAGCCTTCAAACTTACTGGCTACGTACTATGATCTGACCTACAGTGACAGGGAGAACATAACAGATGATAAATTCTGATAGACATTTGCAAAACTTTAGAAGTTGTTTTTTTACCCAAGAACTTAAAAGTGGCCTTTCATTTATACCAATACATCTCTTTATTGCACGTTTTGGACATGCACATTTTAAGTTTAAAAACTGATGGAGAGCAAGCAAATTGCATGTATCTGGAATAAGAAATGCACAGAATGAGAAATAAAGCTAGCTATCCTGCCTGGTTCTGTATTTTACCCTCAATGGGATTATCACTCTACACCTTGGTATTTGTATTGTCAAGACTTTACGGCCTCCACGATTCACATGGACAAACTGTTCATATAAACCACTGGAGAACAGCCAAGTTTCAAACAGTCTGACGACAAGCTTTGCAGCCTGCCTCAAGAGTAATGATGGCACTGCTCACAAGAAGTAAATGTTGGCCATAAGCCAGTAACAATGTAGAACAATGGAAACGAATGTGCATAACCGCATACCTCCTCAGCCTGTAAGTCAGAGCTCTAAGTTTTCACTTCCGTAAGAGTAATAAACCTTCTTAACTTAAGCTTGTGTCTTCTTTGAAAGGCCAAGTGGGACGCCTGGGTGGCTCAGGCAAACATCTGACTTCAGCTCAGGTCATGATTTTGAGGTTCTGGGATTGAGCCCCACATCGGGTTCCCTGCTCAGCAGGGCCCTGCTTCTCCCTCTCCTGCTCCCCCTGCTTGTGCACACTCGTTCTTTCCCTCTGTCTCTCTCAAATAAAAAAAGATGAAAGGCCAGCAGGAACATGTGGGTCCCGTTTCTAAGGAATCTGGGCCAGGATGGTGATCAGGATTTCAATTTTGGGGTATTTCTCAAATAACATCCATCGATACTGACTACCAACTAAAGGCACTTTCCTTGCCCCTCGTTCTCCAGTTACTCCTATTCTCCAGCAAAGACCATGCATTCTGAATAAAATCCATTCCTTTTAAGAAATAGCCCTGTATCAGATTCGGCAAGAAGCCTGGAAAGCAGTCCGTCGGGGGTCATTTACACATGGAAGGAGGAAGGTCCGAGTCTCCAGATGCCAGCAAAATCTGAAGGGTCATGGGTAGCGATTTTCCTCATTACAGGTGTTCGGTTATTTCATCTGTACAGACTAGACACAATGCCAGAGGCTTTCATCGAGCACAACTGGTGTGGGGCCTTCGGAGCACCAGCAGTGTAAAGCAAATGGCACACAGGCAGGTATGACTGTTTCAGGTGATACATTGTCTGGACTTCAGAGCCTTAACAGATGCTGTAGAAACAAAACGTACCTTTTCTTTATAGAGAGATGCAACTCTGAGAACCGTTAGAGGAGATGTAGGCTCTGAAAAAAGGATTGGGCTGAGCAAGCCTCTGCCTCACAAGGAGCTGGATCTGATGCAGGAGGCGGCTGGTCAGGTTGAGGACTGCCACAGCAGAGGTGACCGTCGGGAGGGGCAAACTGCCGCAGGGGAAGGACCAGGAAGAAGCCTGCTGGCTGGGCCACACGAACACCGGGCACTTGCCGCGCGTGAAGCGTTCCTCCCTCTGTAAACTGGAAGACCTGGTCCCAGCCCCCAAACCTTGCTCACCCGCTGTCCTGAGTGCACTCCCCTCCCAAGCACAAATTGGGGTGTGCTGACTATCCTGTGGCTTCCTTGGACAAACTCTGTGTAACCGTAGAGCCTTACTATGCTTCTCCAAAGAGTAAATTCTGGTGGGGACCCAGGCAGTGTCCCCTTGAAGCACCTCCCTTAGTTTTGTTCTCAGCGTTTTTAAAAGACTCACCCTGATGGCCATACACCCTCAGCCCAAAAAAAGTGCTGAGACCATTTTCCTCTAAAAGGTTTGGCAGTTTAGCCATCTGGTTTTACCTGGCTTACAATGGAGTGTACCCGTCAAGAAACGGGCCAGCTTTAGAACACGAGAGGAACCTGCCCCTTTGCGACCTACCTCAGGCTAAGAACTGAAAGGCAGAAGGCTGGTGCCCTTAAAGCCACCTAACCTGTAACCATTTTACGGAGGTTCTTTTAAATGTCCTGTGTGGAACAGGCCCAGCTTGGTCTGCCCGTGGAATCTCAGAGTTACGAACAGAAGGGCCTGCCTCTTTTTAGAAGCCAGAGCTCACTGGGATCAAAACTAGAAGCCCCCGGTACTCTTCTCTCTCTCCACGCACACACACACAACCAGAATCTTCTACTGATCACAAGCCACCTACCATGCCATGATAGTCAAGCAGGTCCTAGCCTCCAAAGCTCATTCAGAGGAAAGCTTTCACAAATATTTATAAACCAAATATTACATCATCTCCAGTCTCCTACTGATTCCACCTTTTTGTGACAATAGCAACATAAATAGCAGCAAAGTGTCTGCTGTCCAAAGACCTGATCTCCACTGAGGTGTTTCTATCTGACTGATAATTCTCGCATTGTGTTTTGAGGGTGAGAACTACCTAAATATTACAATTCCTATGAAAGAATGAAGGAATTGTGAATTTTCCATAATAATTAGAGACAAGAAGAAAGCCATTGTGCAAACATGGGCTTTGTTGCCATTTGGCTTTGGGGAGAATAAGGTTCTGAATGTGGGAAGGAAAAGATTAGAAAGATTTCTGCCTGAGTTCATGTCCATTTTAATATCCCTGCTTGTGATCAATATTTTTCAACGATAATAGCTGAACAAAGAGGGGCGCCTGGGTGGCTCAGTGGGTTGGGGCCTCTGCCTTCGGCTCAGGTCATTATCCCAGGGTCCTGGGAGCTTGCTTGCTCCCTCAGGCAGGGAGCCTGCTTCCCCCTCTCTCTCTCTGCCAACCTCTCTGCCTACTTGTGATCTCTCCCTGTCAAATAATAATAAAATCTTTAAAATGTTATTGGATAGTCTTGCGCTTAAAAAAAAAAAAAAAAAAAAGTTGAGCAAAGCAGCTCAGAAAGGGCTGCATTGCAATTGGAATCTCTGCCCCTAAGGAAGCTGAATCATCGAGAGTACAGACTGGTGAAATGCAAAGACGTTTGCTCTGTGAGTTCAGGCAGGAACTCTGGAAGGCACGGTGAGTACCTCACAGCAGCAATGAGACGACAATGAGGTGGTGGTGTTTATATACAGTGGAATACTAAGCAATAAAAAGGAAGGAAATACCAATCATGCTACAACATAGATAAATCCCAGCAACATTATGCTAAGTGGAAAAAAGCCAGGGCACCTGGGTGGCTCAGTCACTAAGCATCTGCCTTCGGCTCAGGTCATGATCTCAGGGTCCTGGGCTGGAGCCCCGCATCGGGCTCTCTGCTCAGCGGGGAGCCTGCTTCCTCCTCTCTCTCTGCCTGCCTCTCTGCCTACTTGTGATCTCTGTCTGTCAAATAAATAAATAAAATCTAAAAAACAAACAAAAATAAAATTAAATTAAAAATACCAAATTAGGAGGCACCTGGGTGGCTCAGTGGGTTAAGGCCTCTGCCTTCAGTTCAGGTCATGATCCCAGGGTCATAGGATTGAGCCCCGCCTCAGGCTCCCTGCTCAGCAGGGAGCCTGCTTCCCCCTCTCTCTCTCTGCCTGCCTCTCTGCCTACTTGTGATCTCTGTCAAATAAATAAATAAAAATCTTTAAAAAAAATACCAAATTATATTTTATGGTAAGTTATACCTCAATGAAGTTTAAGATAAATGAGACATGGGGCACCTGGCTGGCTCAGTCAGTACAGCATGTGACTCTTGATCTCCTGGTCTTAAGTCCAAGCCCCACGTTGGGAGTAGACATTACTTAAAAGGAAAAAAAAAATAGACAAATGGGATATCTTTGAAAAGTCTTTACACAAAACAATGCAGCTTAAGCACCAGACTGTCAAAACCCACATCATGTCAAAAACACCATTATTAACAATAACTGAATTTGCAGGCAAAGCACCCTTCTCATCAGTGAGTTCCACTCCTCACAGGGTTAGTTGCTGGAGTCAATCTGATTCTCAGCTAGGCAGGTCTGGAAACCATTTTCTCCACCATGGTCATGGCCACAATTGACTTTACTAGCCAAAGATACAAAAGACTATGTATAAACAAAAGGCCAACATATTCACAATGACTGATCAGTTCCTTCTCTTAGGAGTTCCTGTCCTTACAAGATATCGGAGAACTCACTTGTGCACTCTCTCTCCAGCTATACACATGGAGGAAAGGCCATGTAAGGACAGAGTGAGAAGATGGCCGCTGCAATCCAGGAAGAGAAGCCCCGCCAGAAAATGGATCCCCGGTAGAAAACAAGCTGAGAGATGGTGCTTCCTCCGTGATCCTGACCTCTCCCAGCAGTAGGAGCCTCTAATGATCTGGTTCCAGAGTGGTTTTCTGTTCCCTTCCCGTGGGACAGGGATCTTTTTCTTTCCCCAACCTTATCGGATCTTCGCCTATACTCTGGGGTAAAAAGCTGCTTTCCTTTCCCAGCAGCTATGAGCTTTGTTACATGGAGAAGAAGAGTCTTTGACAGAGCAGCAGGAGCTCACCTCCCCAGGCCTGCACTACCAAGAGAGGCTTGCCTCTGGTCTCCACCTGTGCCCAGCAGTCCCCGTGAGTGTGGACGAATAACCACATGAAAGCACCCGTGAGTAGATGAAAACTCCCCTTGTGTCGGCGGCAGCTTTGCTTAGATTTCAGGCCATCTGGTAACTTCAATTCTCTGATGGGTTCAAGAAAATGACCTTGTGGATTAGTAGTAAACACCCTCTTCATAGCTTTCTTCACTTTCTAGGCAGAATTCCTAGATCCAAAATAATTAGATAAAGAAACTACCTTAGTTATATCAGTTTCATCATTCTTTATGACAACTTGGGAGTTCTATGTTTGAATTGATCTCTGTTGGAATTGCTAGAAGCAATCCTGAAAAGCAAGAATACTAACAATATTGCAATATCTGGAATATACTGTGACACGGGACTTTTATGAAATTCTGACATAGATAAACTTAAGCTTACGGCTTTTCCTATAATTTCTTGATCTCTTGATTCATGCAATACTTTTCAAAGTTAAAATAGTGTTCTTTGCTTAACTATGAGTGAGGACAGATGACAAATCTGGGTATAGTCTTTTTTGAATGATATAAAAAGATTTTGACAATACCATTAATAAATTTGAAGAACTTAAGGCTCAAAAAACTTGAGGGAAGAAGGCAGAGTAGGAGGATCCTAAGCTCACCTCATCCCACAGATACACCTAGATAACACCCACATGAGTGTAAATAACCCAGAAAATGACCTGAAGACTGGCAGAACACAGTCTACACAGCTAAATGTAGATAAGAGGCCACATCAAAGAGAGTAGGGAGAGTTAAGACAGAGTCAGGAGCCACAGGCCTGTCTGTGAGAGGGAGGGACTCCACGAACATTGAGAGTGAAGAGGAACAGACCCCCCCACATCAGGCATGCCGTACCCAAGAAACCCACACCTGGAAGACGAATCCCTATAACATTTAGCTTTGAAAACCAGAGGGGCCTAACTCCGAGGTATTACAATCAGTGCGGCTTAATACCTGGAACTTTCTACCACTGGGTTCAGCTCTGGGAGAGACAGGAGAGTGAAAGGAAATGAAGTCTTCACCCTTAAGAGACACCACAACAAACAACCCCACTGAGATACAGCAAAGCAGCAGCAGTTTGAGAAATGCCTGAGGTATACGGGAACATTTATTTACCTGTCTCATAGCAAGTGCTGGAGAACAGGGATCTTTGGGAGATTTCTCCAAGAATAACATAGCTGGCAGGTACCATTTCCTTCTCACACACACCCCGCCTAGACACATGGACACCATAGGAATCAGCACAGCATGAACATTCTCCAACTAGCTTGTTAACAGCGCATCCCACCCCATGCTCTCCTGAGGACGTGTCCCCTCCATCCCAGCCTATAAAGCAAGCGTTCCCAGGCAGCTGCAAGACCCTTCCTGTAGCAGCAGACTGATGAGGAGGTTGCTGGCACTATATGCCCCACCCCCACATTCTCCTGCCAATCTGACCCCCAACATGCTCTTGGCAGTTATCCATCCAAAGTAGTGCCACAAGCCTGGCAATGTGCAAGCAGCCCCAACAGGGACCAGGACCACTCCAAAGTGACTCCCTCCCCAGGGAGAGGGGCAGATAATCACCCGTACCAGTCAGACTGTGGCCACAGCAGTGGGCTGAGAGCAAACATCTGTTCTGACTGCAAACCCCAACAACCAACAAAAACTTTTCAAGGACCAATACAGGAAGAGTGCCCTGCAGTTTGGTGCTAGTGCAGCTCTGGAAACTGCCTGATCTGATTCAACTCAAGTTACTAACAACAGAGGGACCAAACCCTGCTCACAATAAGCAAAGACAGCCACTGCAGACAATCTGACTGAAGGCAAATGCAGTGCAGCCACACTAGCAGGATACATCTGACACACACAGGAGACACCCTTGAAGCACCAGAGACAATGCACTACAGGCCATGAGAGGATCTCTCTCTCTTCATAAGGCCACTACTTTCAAGAGCAGGAGATGTATCTGACTTTCCTAACACAGAGAAACAAAGAGCTAGACAAAATGAGGAAAGAGAGGACTATGTTCCAAATGAAAGAACAGGCAAAATCACCATGAGAGCTAAAAGAAATGGAGATAAGTAATATGCCTAACAGATAATTTAAAGAAATGCTCATAAAGATACTCACTGTACGGGGGAAAAAAAAAAGTGGAAGGCCTCAATGAGATCATCAACAAAGAGAAAACATTTTTTAAAAATCAGATATGAAGAACTCAATAACTAAAATTTAAAATACACTAGAGGGCACCAGTCTGGCTCAGTTGGTAGAGCATATGACTCTTGATGTCAGGGTCGTGAGTTTGAGGCTCACCTTGGGTGCAGAAATTACCTTTTTTTTTTCCTTAAAGATTTATTTATTTATTTATTTATTTGACAGAAATCACAAGTAGGCAGAGAGGCAGGCAGAGAGAGAGGCAGGAAGCAGGCTCCCTGCTGAGCAGAGAGCCTGATGTGGGGCTTGATCCCAGGACCCTGGGATCATGACCTGAACCGAAAGCAGAGGCTTTTAACCCACTGAGCCACCCAGGCACCCCCCAGAAATTACTTTTTAAAAAAAGAAAGAAAGATAAGAAAAATGTGGGGGAAAAAAGGAGGGGGGGTCCCTCTCTCTCCCTCTCCCACTACTCATGCTTGTGAGCATGCTTTCTCTCTTTCTGAAATTTAAAAAAAAAAAAATTCATCAAAAATACATCAGAGGGGATAAATAGACTACAGGAAGAAGAACAGATCAGCAACCAGGAGGATAGAATAAAACAATCGAGTTAAACAGGAGAGAGAAAATAATACTAAAAAATGAAAATGTACTAAGGAAACTCAGCAACACCATCAAGCATGTAACATGCAAATTATAGGGATCCCAGAAGGAGGGAGAGAAAAGGTGTGCAGAAAATTTACTTGAAGAAATAAATAACCAATAGCTGAAAACTTCCCAAATGAAGGAAACAGAAATATGGATCCAGAAGGCACAGAAAGCCCCCAACAAAATCAACCCAAGGAGGTCTACACCAAGATACATAGAAACCGAAATGACAAAAAGCAGTGATAGAGAATTTTAAAAGCAGCAAGAAAACAAAACAGATACATACAAGGGAAAATTTCCCTTGTATAAGGCTACCAGCTGATTTTTCAGCATAAACTTTTCAGGCGAGAGAGTAGTGGCATGATATATTCGAGGTGCCGAAAGAATAAACCTGCAACCAAGAATACTCAATCCAGCAAAGGTATCATTCAGAATAAAAGGAGATATAAAGAGTTTCCCAGACAGAGTGCTTGGCTGGCTAAATTGGTAGTATGTGATTCTTGATCTCAGGGTTGAAAGTGCAAGTCCCATGTTGAGTATGGAGATTAAGTAAAAATTAAAAAAAAAAAAAGAAAGAAAAAAGAAAAATATTTTAAAAAAGAGTTCCACACAATCAAAAATTAAAGGCATTCATCACCACTAAACCAGCCATACAAGAAATGTTAAAGGGGACTCTTTGAGTGGAAAGGAAAAATCATGAGCAAGAATAAGAAAAGTAGGAAGCACAACAGCAGTAAAATTATCTCTATAAAAATCAGTCAAGTGGTTCGCAAAATAACAGGATATAAAGCATGATAATTTATACCTAAAACACAGTGGTAGAAAGAGGAGTACAAATTTAGTGCGTTTAGAATGGGTTCAAATTTAAGCAACCATCAACTTAACACAGACTGCTATCTGCATAAGATATTATATATAAACCTAATGGTAACCCCAAATAAAAAATCAGTAATAGATATGAAAAAATAAAAAGAAAGGAATCCAACTATATCATTAAAGAAAGCCAGCAAAGCCATAAGAGAGCAAGAGAACGGTACAGACAAAAAATACAAAAACAACCACAAAACAAGTAACAAAATCGCAATAAATACATATCAATCATTACTTTGAATGTAAATGGACCAAATGCTACAATCAAAAGACATAGGGTGATGGAATAGATAAAAGAGCAAGACCCTTGGAGAGCCTGCGTGGCTGAGTCCGTTGAGTGTGACTCATCTCAGACCTAAAGACCCATGCAGATTGGAAATGAGGGGATGGGGGCGCCTGGGTGGCTTAGTGGGTTAAGCTTCTGCCTTTGGCTCAGGTCAGGATCTCAGGGTCCTGGGATTGAGCCCCACATCAGGCTCTCTGCTCAGCAGGGAGCCTGCTTCCCCCTCTCTCTCTGCCTGCCTCTCTGCCTACTTGTGATCTCTCTCTCTGTTAAATAAAGAAATTTTTAAAAATCTTTAAAAAAGAAAAAAACAAACAACAAATTATTCACTCCAGGTGTTAAATACACTGGGTATGTCACCAATAGAAAATGTAACAGAACTGATTAGGGTGAATGATCTATTATTACCAAATAGGGAAATATGTTACTGTTCCACAGTAGTGGCAGAAAGGGGTCTGGGGTAATCTAGGGAAACTAGTGTTCTATAAAAAGCTGCCTTATCTATTAAGGAGTTAGCTGATGGAAGGTGAATTTGTAATAAAGGGAAATCATAATGTGACACTTGTCAGCTACTGTGTCATTGACCAGTTGCAGATATAAGAAGCAGCAATGGACTATGGTTTTTTGCCTTATGATTTGAATAACATTTACATATTTCAGTAATCTATATAAAATTTATATTATATATTTATATATTTTATTTTTAAGATTTTATTTGAGAGAGAATGAGAGAGGGAATACAAGCAGGGAGAGTGGGAGAGGGAGAAGCAAGCCCCCTGCTGAGCAGGGAGCCCGACTTGGGGCTCCAACCCAGGACCCTGGGGGATTAGGACCTGAACCGAAAGCAGACTTAATAACTTAATAACTTGATGACTGAGCCACCCAGGTGCCCATTTATTTATCTATTTTAAGCTATTTTCCACTTTTCTGTACTATTTTACATAGAGTATGTTTTGCAATTAAGTTTTCAAATTAGTCCACAAATTACATAGTATCTAGACAGGATCAGATTAAGAAGAGAAACAGAAATTACCCAGAGATCCCAGGCCAGGACTCAGTACTAATGGTATTTGATTTGGTCCCTTTAAGAGGACATAAGCACTTAGGATGTATAACAGTTTCACACTTGCATAGTCTTCTTGTCCTTGGATCTAATACAATTATTTTACTTGTCTTAAAACTTGCCTCAAATCTTTTTTGATACTTGTAAGGGTACAAATACGAAATACACGAAGGAGGAAAAGTAGGAATAGACCCTTAAAAGAAAAATACAATATATAGCCCTTATAAACAGAGCTTTGTTACACTCAATTTCACTTTCCTTTTTTTCCAACTCATTTCTGAGAATAGCCCTTCGCTTGACTTTCACAGAGGCCTAAAATTCTGATCATTAGAATTATCCAAGTCCTTGGGGGCTTAAGACACCTCATATTTCTGTTTGGCTATTTAGATGCCCTATGTTTCCAAAATTTTGTCCACAAGCATAAATTGCCTGGATATCTTTGGCATGGCTTATAAATAGCACCCGTGGGACGATTTCCACAGATCAAAACGATTCATAACTTGAATTCCAATCTGAAGACACGGTTGAGCACCAGTTCTCTGCCAGTCTTTACGTTAGGGATAAAAGTAAAGAAGACATGATTCCAACACTTAAAGAGGAAATGACTGACATGAAAAGAAATTGTGTTAATGCTGGGGTACCTGGGTGGCTCAGTGGGTTAAAGCCTCTGCCTTCGGCCCAGGTCATGATCTCGGGGTCCTGGGATCAAGTCCCGCATCGGGCTCTCTGCTCAACAGGGAGTCTGCTTCCCCCTCTCTCTCTCTCTGCCTACTTGTGATCTCTGTCAAATAAACAAATAAAATCTTTAAAAAAATTTTTTTTGTTAATGCTATAATAAAAGTTTGCACAAAAAAATAGGAGTCTAGGGGCGCCTGGGTGGCTCAGTGGGTTAAAGCCTCTGCCTTCGGCTCAGGTCATGATCCCAGGGTCCTGGGATTGAGCCCCACATCGGGCTCTCTGCTCAGCAGGGAGCCTGCTTCCTCCTTTCTCTCTCTTTGCCTGCCTCTCTGCCTACTTGTGATCTCTGTCTGTCAAATAAATAAATAAAATCTTTAAAAAAAAATAGGAGTCTAGAAAAAATGTACTGTGCCTAAGAGGGAGTTTAAAGAAACTTAAAAAGCTTTCAGAAAACTGACATTTAGTCAAATAGGATTTCATCAGGAGGGAGACAGGTATTTTAGATTGAGTAGGGAAATAGGGAAAATATAGATTTAGAAACAGGACAAATCCCAGCTACATGATTCATTAACAATGTGTAAATGAGCTTAGGCAAATCACAATTCAACTTGAATTTCTCACTGGCAAAATTGAGATCTGCCTCAAAGATCTCGACAGTTCCTCCTGCTGACAGGGTGTATTTGCAGCCATCTATACTTCAGACAATAATTCCTTCAAAATAGTTACAATACATCAAACAGCACTTTATATCAATTTATATAAATAATTTAACATATACAGTATATATCTTTTAAAGATTTATTTTTAAAAGATGTTTATTTATTTGAGAGAGGGAACCAGAGAGCAAAAGCAGGGGGAGCAGCAAAGGGAGAAGGAGAAGCAGGCTCCCCGCCAATGTGAGGCTTGATCCCAGGATCCTAGGATCATGACCTGAGCCAAAGGTAGATGCTTAACTGACTGAGCCACCCAGACGTCCCTAAATATTTTTTTTTAATTTTTCATTATTTTTTTAAGAGTTTATTCATTTGAGAGAGACAGAGAATGAGAGAGAGAGCACGAGCAGGGAGAGTGTCAGAGGGAGAGACAGACTCCCCTCCAAGCAGGAAAGCCCAATGCAGGACTCGATTCCCGGATTCCAGGACCATGATCCAAGCTGAAGGCAGTCGCTCAACCAATTGAGCCACCCAGTGCCCAAGATTTTATTTTTAAGTAATCCCTACACCCAATGGGGGCTCAAACTCACAATCCTGAGATGAAAAGTCACATGCTCCACAAACTGAGCCAGTCAGGCGCCCCTTTATATATTTCTTGATTATAGAGTCCATACTTGTTCTGTATCCCACTTTTCTCACCAAGAGATTATTTTCCATCTCCTCGCATCTTTTTCTCTCTCCCCAGTGACTTTTCTCCTTTTGTCACAAAATGTGCCCATGCACAAGTTTTTCTTGCTTTAGAAAGCAAACCTTCACCTGACAATACTTGGTAATTATTTTAGTACTCTTTTTAACAGCCACACTTCTCTGTTTTAGCTCAACATTCTCTAACATCTAAGCTGATTGTTAATTCCATCAGTTTGTCAAAACTGCTCAGATACTGGAAGGAAACTAACAAAATGCTGAAACTATTGCCAATATGCAATGACTAGCTCTCATCTGCTCCATCATTCTGATGCCATTAATGTTGCTGATAGGGCGCTTCTTCGTCACATTTCCTCAAGCTTTTGATATTTCTTCAGTGCACATTTGACATTTATTAAGCACCAAGGTTGTGTTTAAGGAGTTTACAATCAACAAGGGGAAATAACTGGCAAGAATATAAAGTAGAGTGGATATATGAACTGGAACTTATAAAGTTCCTGTAAGAGATTTGGGAAGGCTCATGGGGGTGCCAGCATTTGAGGGTAGATTTGAAGGATAAAATTTCAATTTATAAAAATGGAAGTGAATCATATGCAAAAAAAGCAACAGTAATTTTACACAAAAAGAGGCAGGAAACACAATGTGTACTTAAGAGAAGCATTACAATAGGGAGAAAATGAAAGACCTATTAATACAAACTTTTATTTTTGGGACACTTGGCTGCTCAGCCGGCTAAGTGTCTGCCTTCGGTTCAGGTGATGGATCGAGTCCCACTCTGGGCTCCCTACTCAGTGGGGTGCCTGCCACTCACTCTGCTTGTGCTCTCTCTGAAAATAAATAATAAATATCTTAAAACAAAACTTTTATTCTTATGCAAAGAATAAAGTGGTAAAGAAAGAATAGGCTTATAATGAGTTAATGAAAAAATAGGCTTATAATAAAATCTCATCTGCCCAGCCTTTTCCAGTCTCTGGCCTACTCTGAAGAGACAAGCTTTCTTAACTGTTTCTTCACAGAGTTGCCATATTTTTATTTATTTATTTGAGAGACAGTGCTTGCATGAGTGGGTGGGGGAGGGGCAGAGAGAGAGAGAGAGGATCTTTAAGCAGGCTCCACACCCAGCACAGAGACCAACTTGGGGCTCGATCTCACGACCCTAAGAATAGGACCTGAGCCAAAATCAAGAGACAGAACCTACTGAGCCACCCAGGAGCCCAGGAGTTGTCATATTTTTAAATGATATACTTTGAATACGATTTCTTGCCATATAAATTCTGCATATATCCAAAATGTGCTCTAAAAGATGAAAATCTGGCATTTTTAGAGCTCCCCTCAATTTGCTATACAGAATTATCACTACATTTGGTTAAACAGATTATCAAGTATTTATTGTCTTGTGTTTGACTCATAAAGAACTAATTTGTATATTTTAATTATATTTTTCTCTTGAGAGGACCTACAGAATATTAGTTAGGAGTACCAGCTCTGCAGCCATACTGGAGTTCAAACTGTGGATATAACACTTTCTAGCTGTGTTAACTTTGAGCAATATATTTAATCTTTCTGCCCATTTCCTCATCTGTAAAATAAGGATAGGATGTACATAATTGTAAAATCAAATGAAATGAGTTATTGCTTATAAAAGTACCCAGAACAACCACTGGCACTTAGTATACAGTGTAAAAAAAAAGTTAGCTATTCTATTATTATAGGGTCTTGTTCTAAAGTTTACAATGGTCTTTCTCCTGTGCATTTCCAGTTGCTTCATCCATGGAGGACATGAACTGTACAACTGCAAGGGCCCAACTCACATGGTAAGAATAAATGAGGTTATGCAAAAAGGCAATCTGTTTCCATATCAAGTATTTTATCAAATCCTTGTTTCTGAGAGTCCTTCCACCCAAAGCCTCCTGTCCTGCTCTAATACAGCTGCGGGCTTTGTGCTTTGTTAATGGGTTCTTCCTACATTGCTCCTCTGGATTAGATGCAGTTTCTTTGACTCCAAGTATCTTTCTTTTTTTTTTTTTAAGATTTTATTTATTTATTTGACATACAGAGATCACAGGCAGAGAGACAAGTAGAGAGAGGAGAAAGCAGGCCCCCTGCTGAGCAGAGAGCCAGACACGGGGCTTGATCCCAGGACCCCGGGACCATGACCTGAGCCTAAGGCAGAGGCCTTAACCCACTGAGCCACCCAGGCGCCCCATCTTTATTTCTTGATATACTCCATTTTCCTACAGCAGAATATCTACAAGTAATTTCTTACAATGGTGTGTATAAGTAGTATTACTGAATCTTTTCATGTTAAAAAAAAAAAAGGTTTTATTCCATCCTAACAAAGAACTGATAAAAATTTAAATGGAAAAAAAATTTTTTATCAGCATTTAAATACTGTTACAACTGTCTTCTAGAATGCAGTGAGTTGTTAAGAAATCTAATGCTACTGATTCTTGCTCTTTTCTTTCAAGGGACATTTAGGATCTCTGCTTCTGCCCAGTGCTCTAAAATTTGATAAAGATCCTTGTCTTTTTTCATTGATAGCACTGAGCTGGTGAATCTTTCAATCCAGAAATTTGTGTCCTTCAGCTCTGAGATATACTTGTACTATTTACTTGGTAATATAATCCCACATTTTTAAAATTTACTTTTGATAGAGTTTGTTCTCTAACTGGGATCAGTTGCTGAAACCTCTTGAGTTGATCCAGTATATTCCTCATATTCTTGCTTCTATTTTCTACCTTTTTTAGCCTCACTGAGACATCTACTTTATTAATTACCCTTCTATTCATTCATTTGCTCAACAAATATTTAATGATGACTGACCTACTGTATTTTTCTATGTTCCAGGCAATGTTCTGGGCATTGCAGATTAAAGTAGTAAGTAAGACAAATCTCAAACCTAATGTTGGACAAAATGTTAAGAAGTAGGATAATAATTAATGCCATTAAAAAATTAACAAGTGGGATGCCTGGGTGTCTCAGTCAGTTAAGCTTCTGCCTTTGGCTCAGATCATGATCCCAGGGTCCTGGGATCAAGCCCCACATTGGAATCCCTACTTAGTAGGGAGCCTGCTTCTCCCTCTCCCTGCTGCTCCCCCCTGCTTGTGCTGTCAAATAAATAAATAAAATCTTTAAAAAAAATTAACAAGTATGGGGTTCCTGGGTGGCTTGGTCATCAAGCGTCTGTCTTCGGCTCAGGTCATGATCCCAGGGTCCTGGGATCGAGCCCCGCATCAGGATCCCTGCTCAGTGGGAAGCCTGCTTCTCCCTCTCCCACTCCCCCTGCCTGTGTTCCCTCTCTTGCTGTGTCTATCTCTCTGTTAAATAAATAAATAAAATCTTTTAAAAAAATTAACAAGTAGAGGGATAGGTGAATGGAGGCAGAAGTTTTTAGTTAGGATGGTCAGGAAAGATCTGACATTTGAACAATAACATGAATAAATGATTCAGCAAGATACGTGAGGATCCAGGAGAAGAGCATTCCAGGCAGATAGAACAGGCTGTTCAAAGGACCTGAGGTTTTAAGAACCCTGGTGTATCTGACAAATACCATGGGGCTAGTATGTCTAATAGAGCAGGCCAGAGAAGAAAGGGACAGCGCTGGAAGAATAGTTAGGAGCAGAACAGTACATAGTAAGGTAAAGTAGAATATTGTGGCCATGGTGAGGAACATGGATTTTATTCTAAATTTAATTAAAAGTCATTTTGAGCTGGAAGTACCACTTTAAAAAAAAAAACATTCTGGCTGCTATGTGGCAAATGGATGATAGAACCTCAAGATTGGAAGGAAAGAGGATGTTTAATAGTCAAAGCAAATGTGACAGTGGCTTGCTTAGGGAGATACGATGGCAGTAAGTGGAAATCAGAACCAGAATACAGTTAACCCTTGAACAATGTGGGGGTTGGAGGCACCAAACCCCTGAGCAGTTGAAAATTCACATATAATTTTTGACTTCCTCAACTTCTAATAGCCTACTGCTGACCAGAAGTCTTACAGATGACATAAACAGTTGACTAACACATATTTTGTATGTTGTATGTATTATAAACTATATTCTTATAATACATATAGAAGAAATGTTTAGAAAATTATAATAGAAAATATACTTGGGGTACCTGGGTGGTTCAGTTGGTTAAGCACCTGGCCTTCAGCTCAGGTCATAATCCCAGGGTCCTGGGATTGAGCCACATGTCAGACTCAATGGGGAGTCTGCTCCTCCCTCCCACTCCCCCTCCTACCCCCTTCTTGTGCTAATAAATAAATAAAATCTTAAAAAAAAAAAATATATATATATATATAGCATTGGTATTCATTGGGAAAAAATCCACAGAGTGGACACACACAGTTCAAAGCTGTGCTGTTCAAAGGTCAGCTACATACTTAAAGGCTGACGTAGTAAGAGTTGCTAATGAATATGGCCCATAAGGCAGAGTAAGGAGAAAAGACCGATTTGGGGTAGAGGGGGTCGGCTTGAGCAACTGGATGAATAATGGTACCTTTCTTTCTTTTCTTTTTTTTTTTTTTAAACATTTTATTTATTTATTTGAGAGAGAGAGAGAGACAGTGAGAGAGAGCATGAGCGAGGAGGTCAGAGGGAGAAGCAGACTCCCCGTGGAGCTGGGAGCCTGATGCGGGACTCGATCCCGGGACTCCAGGATCATGACCTGAGCTGAAGGCAGTCGCTTAACAAACTGAGCCACCCAGGCACCCTCTTTCTTTTTTTTTTTTTATTTATTTTTTTTTTTTTTAAAGATTTTATTTATTTATTTGACAGAGAGAGATCACAAGTAGGCAGAGAGGCAGGCAGAGAGAGAAAGGGGAGGAAGCAGGCTCCCTGCTGAGCAGAGAGCCCGATGCGGGCCTCGATCCCAGGACCCTGGGACCATGACCTGAGCTGAAGGCAGAGGCTTTAACCCACTGAGCCACCCAGGCGCCCATAATGGTACCTTTCAAATGCTTAAGGAAAGATGGAGGAAGCAGCAGATTTGGGTGGAGGTGAAGAGGGGAAAAAATATTTTTTTTTTTTTAAAGATTCTATTTATTTATTTATTTGACAGAGATCACAAGTAGGCAGAGAGTCAGGCAGAGAGAGAGGGGGAAGCAGGCTTCCCGCTGGGCAGAGAGCCCAACACAGGGCTTGATCCCAGGACCCTGAGATCATGACCTGAGCTGAAGGCAGAGGCTTAACCCACTGAGCCACCCTGCACCCCAAGATTTTGTTTTTTTAAACCTAAGGCTGAAATACCCTGCACAGTGCAAAGTATGGAGATGGTCTGCATGAGTTAAAATCCTGGATGGGGTATGGAGTCTATAAAGCTTTCCTTGTTCTCTTTAAGATGGAGATATTATGAGTTTGCAGGCTGAAGTTAAAAAATTAAATTAAAAAATTAAAAAAGAGAGAGAGAAATGAACAACATAAGAAAAAAAGGATGGGAGGAAAATCCCAAAACAGAGGAGATGGAAGACAGAGTATATAACAATAGATGCAGGTAGGCAGATACATTTGATGATGAAAAGATGCAGTGCTCCTTGCCTCTATCTCTCAGTAATATAAGAAATTAGGGGGTGCCTGGGTGGCTCAGTCGTTAAGCACCTGGCCTTCAGCTCAGGTCATGATCTCAGGGTCCTGGGATTGAGTCCGATGTGGGCTCCCTGCTCAGCAAGGAGTCTGCTTCTCCTATCCATCCCCCTGTCCACTCTCACTCAGATAAACAAAATCTTTAAAAAAATATGTTAGAAAAAAAAATATGTTAGAAATTAGTTTGTTAACTGTGAAGAATTAGAAGTAGCTGATGGATTGGAGGCAAGTAAGCTGTACAACAGTCACCTCAAGAGAACAGAAGATTGAAATGATCAGGAGCTTCAAGACCAAAGCTAAGTGTTAAAAGTATACTTGAAAATAGCAGTAACCAGCTTACAGTGAGAACATTCAGCTTAACTGTGTATATTTTGCTCCAGTTAATTCTGCTATGAAGGTATAGGAATTGAGTAGGCAGACACACGAAATTTTGCAAGGAAGATCAGGAACCAAGGGACAAGGGATAATTATGATGATTGCCCATGGAAACTAAGTTGGGTAAAGAGGAAGGTAAATAAAAACTATACATGTCTCACCTTCAGGAATTTGGGCTGGAAATTAAAAACTGCTGGGAATTTTAAATCAACCACATCAATGATCATTTTAGATGCAAATGGCCTAAATACACAAATTAAAAGACAGAGATTGCAAATAAAATCTTTAAAAAGAGGTGAGGGTGTAGCAGCGCCTGATTGGCTCAGTCAGTGCAGCATGTGACTGTTGATCTCGGAGTTGTGGGTTCAAGTGCCACAGGGAGTGTAGAGATTACTTTAAAAACAAAATCTTTGGGGCACCTGGGTGGCTCAGTTGTTAAAGCATTTTTCTTTGGCTCAGGTCATGATCCCAGGGTCCTGGGATTGAGCCCTGCATCGGGCTCCCTGCTCAGTGGGAAGCCTGCTTCTCCCTCTCCCACTACCCATACTCCTGTTCCCTCCCTCACTCTCTCTCTCTATCAAATAAATAAATAAAATCTTAAAATATATACATATAAATAAAAACAAAATCCTTAAAAAATTAAAAAATAAAGAGACTGTTAGAGTGGTTTAAAAAGCAAGATCCAACTCTATATATGCTAACTATAAGAAATCCATTTTATTTTTATTTTTATTTTTTTTAAGATTTTATTTATTTGACAGAGAGAGACAGTGAGAGAGGGAATACAAGCAGGGGAAGCAGCAGAGGGAGAAGCAGGCTTCCCACAGAGCAGGGAACCTGATGTGGGGCTCGATCCCAGGACACTGGGATCATGACCTGAGCCAAAGGCAGACGCTTAATGACTGAGCCACCAGGCGCCCCCTAAGAAATCCATTTTAAATATAAAGACATAGATGTGTTAAAAGTAAAAGGGTAGACAGATATATCATGCAAACACTAGCCAAAAGAGAGCGGGAGTATGTAATTTCAGATAAATAGACAAGAACTAGGAATACTATCAGAGACAAAGAGGGATATTAGAAAATGACAGATGTCAATTCTCCACAAAGGATAATCCTAAATTTACATGCACCTAAAACAACTGGACTTCAATATATACAAGGCAAAAATAGATATGAAAATAAAAACATATACATCTATAAGTATAACTGAAGACTTAACATTATGCTCTCAGTAATTGACAAATAGGCAGAAAATTAGTAAGGATAGAGATGATCTGAGCAACATTACCAATCAACCTGACACGACATTCAGAATATTCTACCCAAAAAATTCAGATTATATATTCCTTCCTAGTACACATGGAATCCCTACCGAAGAGGAAGTCTCGAGAGAATTTAAAAAACAATTTAGTCTGAAAGAAAATGAAAATACAACACAGCAAAATCTATGAGATACATCTGAAGCAGTGCTTAGAGGAAAATTTACAGCACCTATAGCATTAAATGTTTATACTAAGAAAAAGAAAGATCTAAAATCAGTAACTTAAGCCTTCACCTTAAGAAAACTAAGCAAATTAAACCCAAAGCAAACAAAAGTAAGTAGTAAGATTAAAGGGAAATTAAAGTAAAAATAAAAAAGCAGAAAAATAAATAGAGCCAAAAACTGGTCTAATAAAGCAATAAGACTGATAAAGCTCTAGCCAGAATGACTAAGGAAAAAATGGAGAAGAAATAAATTACCAATACCAGGAACAAAACAGGAAATACCACTAGAAATCCCACAGACATTAAAAGAATAATAAGGGAATCTATTTTCGTGTGTGGTGTAAGGATAAAGAAGATGTGGTATATATATACAATGGAATACTATGCAGCCATCAAAAGAAATGAAATCTTGCCATTTGCAACGACGTGGATGGAACTAGAGGGTATCATGCTTAGCGAAATAAGTCAATCGGAGAAAGACAACTATCATATGATCTCCCTGATATGAGGGAGAGGAGATGCAACATGGGGGGTTAAGGGAGTAGGAGAAGAGTAAATGAAACAAGATGGGATTGGGAGGGAGACAAACCATAAGGACTCTTAATCTCACAAAACAAACTGAGGGTTGATGGGGGGAGGGGGGTTGGGAGGGGGGGGTGGGATTATGGACATTGGGGAGGGTATGTGCTATGGTGAGTGCTGTGAAGTGTGTAAACCTGACGGTTCACAGACCTGTACTCCTGGGGATAAAAATATATGTTTATAAAAAATAAAATTAAAAAAAAAAAAGAATAATAAGGGAATACTACAGAAATCTCTATACCCATAAATTCAACACCTTAGATGAAATGAACTACTTCCTTCCTGAAATCAACAAAACACACTCAGGAGACAATCTGAAGAGTTCTTTATCCATTAAAGACATCAAATTTGTATCTAAAAATCTTCCAAAAGAGAAAACCCTAGGTCCAGATGGTGCCTGGTTGGCTCAGTCAGTAGAGCACAGAACTGGGTTTTTGTTTTTTGTTTGTTTTTTTTTGCTTGTTTTTGTTTTTGTGGATTTGTTGTTGTTGTTGTTTGAGCAACAACTCTTGATCTGGGGTGGTGAGTTCAAGTCCTATTTTGGGTGCAGAGCCTACTTAAAGAAATAAATTTTGGGGGGGCGCCTGGGTGGCTCAGTGGGTTAAGCCACTGCCTTCGGCTCAGGTCATGATCTCAGGGTCCTAGGATCGAGTCCCACATCGGGCTCTCTGCTCAGCAGGGAGCCTGCTTCCCTCTCTCTCTCTGCCTGCCTCTCCGTCTACTGTCAAATAAATAAAATCTTAAAAAAAAAAAAAGATTTTTTTTTTTTTTTTGAAGTATAACCACTAATTGAGGAGACTCCAAGGAAAACAGTGGTCTCAGGAAGTAATCAAGAACCAATTTTCCTTCTGAGAATTCTATGAATTAGGGCATGGTGAAAGGAGGTGGAGAGGGCCAGTTAGTAAGATTGGGACAGATCAGAAAATAGCTTCATAGGGTTAAAAGTCTAGATGTCATCAAATAACTTCTTCAAGAGTCTTGAACTGGGGATGCCTTGGTGGCTCAGTTGGTTAAGTGTCTGCCCTCGGCTCAGGTCATGATCTCAGGGTTCTGGGATCAAGCCCCAAATCAGGCTCCTTGCTCAGCGGGAGATTGCTTCTCCCTCTGCTTGCCACTCCCCCTGCTTGTGCTCTCTAATAAAAAAAAAATCTTTAAAAAAAAAAGTCTTGAACTGGGTGAATGGGGTAAACCAAGACAAGAAGCAGGATGAGATTATGCCTTGGGAAGTTTTAGAGGTTGGTTAATAAGTTATGATTATAGCTTCCTTATTGGGATCAGTTTCTTGGGCAGTTGTGATAAAGTTGGTGACAGATGGTGGTGGTCTTATCAGTATTAAAAGGAATGCTTTAAAAAAAAGAAAAAAGGAGGGGCACCTGGGTGGCTCAGTGGGTTAAGCCTCTGCCTTCGGCTCGGGTCAGGATCCCAGGGTCCTGTGATTGAGCCCCACATCGGGCTCTCTGCTCAGCAGGGAGCCTGCTTCCCCCTCTCTCTCTGCCTGCTGCTCTGCCTACTTGTGATCTCTGTATGTCAAATAAATAAATAAAATCTTAAAAAAAAAAAAAAAAAAAGGAATGCTTTGGGTGTCTCTTAAAACTGGGGGGAAATCAAACTTACTTTTTAAACTATGTACACATTAAAATTTTTTAGAGCTCTTTGTTATTCTAAGTTCCTTTTTCACAGCATCATTTTCTTTTTGTATGGGTGCAATGAATTCTTAACTAGATTTGTTTTAACCACTCTTCTGTTCCCTATGTTATTTCCTCCAGGTTTTTTTTTTTTTTTTTTTACACTGGTTTCTCTTTCATGGTGCAGGCTTTCCTCTAATTTTTTTCTTAGTTTTCTGTACATGGTTAATAGTGAGGCACTGCATGATGATTAAGAGTACTGTGACTGTAGTTATGCACTGTCAGGCTTTTCCTTTTTTTTTTAAGGAGTTTTTTTGTTTTGTTTTTTTTTTTTTAATTTATTTATTTGACAGAGAGAGACACTGGGGGAGTAGGAGACGGAGAAGCAGGCTTCCTGCTGAGCAGGGAGCTTGATACAGTGCTTGATCCCAGGACCCTCAGATCATGACCTGAGCCAAAGGCAGATGCTTAATGACTGAGCCACCCAAGCATCCTGCCAGGCTTTCCTTTAAGATAATCTTTCAGGGGGCACCTGGGTGGTTTAGCCAGTTGAGCAGTTACCTTCAGCGCAGATCATGATCTTGGGGTCCTGGGACTGAGGCCCATATCAGGGTCTCTGCTCTGTGGCAAGTCTATTTCTCCCCCTTACTCTTCCTCTGTGCTCTGTCTCAAATAAAATCTTAAAAAAAAAAAAAAAAAAAAAAAAAAAGAAACGAAACAAGATAATCATTCTGGGCAGGGGCACCCTGCTCAGTGGAGAGCTTGCTTCTCCCATTCCCTCTGCCCCACTCTCCCTGCCCAGCTCATGCTCCTTCTCTTAAATTAAAAAAAAATCTTAAAAAAAAAAAAAGTAATGTTAACTAAGTAAAGTTTAAATTAAAAAAAAAAAAAGATAATTGGGACACCTGGGTGGCACGGGGGGTTCAGTGTCTCCCTTTGGCTTGGGTCATGATCCCAGGGTTCTGGGATCAGGCCCCACATCGGGCTCTATGTTCTGCGGGGAGTCTTCTCTCTCCTCTCTCTCTGCCGGCCTTGATGCCTACTTGTGATCTCTGTCAAATAAATAAATAAAATCTTAAAAAAAAATAAAGATATATATCCTCATTTTCATTTAATTCCCATTTAAAGCCTTTATCCAACTTATATCTTCACACAATACCTTGCTCCTTCAAGGTCCATCATCCTCCATAGTTCAAAGCTCTCTGCATTCTAGCTAAGCTGTGGCTTTTCCCATATGTAGTATTACTTCACACCCATTGGTTCCTACTTTGCAGGACTTTGCTTTATCCACTGTTGAGTCTATCTTATTTTCTTCATTGTTATCAGTTTATATGTGTAATTACCATGTAATCCTTTATTTTTTGTTATTTTTTAAAAGATTTTATTTATTTATTTGACAGAGAGAGATCACAAGTAGGCAGAGAGGCAGGCAGAGAGAAATGGGGGGAAGCAGGCTCCCTGCTGAGCAGAGAGCCCGATGTGAGGCTGGATCCCAGGACCCTGAGATCATGACCTGAGCCAAAGGCAGAGGCTTTAACCCACTGAGCCACCCAGGTGCCCCCTTTATTTTTTTTTAAAGATTCTATTTGTTTGGTAGAGAGGGAGAGGATAGAGTGAAAAGCAGACTCCCTGGTAGGCAGAGAGCCTGATATGTGGGTTGATCCCAGGAACCCGGCATCATGACCTGAGCCAAAGGCAGATGCTTAACCAACTGAGCCACACAAGCACCCTCCTTGTATTCCTTTAAATGTGGTCTTTGAGGAGAAATGAAGGATAAATATGCCAATCCATTTTAGCTCTTATCAGAAGTCAGCACTGAAATGCTAAAAAGAGGGGCACCTGGGGGGTGCATCTTAAAAAAAAAAAAAAGAAATGCTAAAAAGAGAAATCAGATATTTAATATAGTTTTGAAAATAACTAAGGTATCTCTTAACAGGATGATAAAATAGGAACATAGGACTAAGTATGGTATCTGATTTGGTTGGGTTACTATCCATTGAGTCCTTGTCAGCTACTCATCCTGTTTCTTCAACTGTAAAATAAAGAGCATTTAAAAAGTACTCCGTTTGTTTTGAAGTATTCAGAGAGATAATACAATAGTATCTAAAATGCTACCTGAGGACGTCTGGGTGGCTCAGTCGGTTGTTAAACTTCTGCCTTCGGTTCAGGTCATGATGCTAGGGTCCTGGGATGGAGTCCCACACTGGGCTCCTTTCTCAGCAAGGAGCCTGCTTCTCCCTCTGCCTCCCGCTACCCCTGCTTGTGCGTTCTCTGACAAATAAATGAATAAAATCTTTAAAAAGGAAACAAAATACCATCTGATATAAAGTAAAAACCCAATATTAACTCCCATTCTGCTTTAAAAAAAACAATGTTAAGATTTTTCTTAAAGAAGTATTTTAACTTTTTTTTTTAAGATTTTATTTATTTATTTGACAGAGATCACAAGTAGGCAGAGAAGCAGGCAGAGAGAGAGGAAGGGAAACAGGCTCCCTGCTGAGCAGAGAGCCCAATGCGGGTCTTGATTCCAGCACCATGGGATCATGACCTGAGACCAAGGCAGAGGCTTTAACCCACTGAGCCACCTAGGCGCCCTAGAAGTATCTTAACTTTTAAGAAAAAATCAAGACTTCAAAATTAAAGTGAACAAGGGAGCTAAAAAGAGAGGAATACCAATGTAAATTAACGCTTGAAATGATGCCCAACCACAGTGTATCTTAAAAACAAACCCACATTACTTGTACCTTCACAGTATTTTTTTTCAAGATTTTATTTATTTGACATAGAGAGAGAAAGGCAGAGGGAGAGGGATAAACAGGCTCCCTGCCTTGCAGGGAGCCTGACAGTAGTATTTTTTTTTTTTTTTTTTTAAGATTTTATTTACTTGACAGAGAGAGATCACAAGTAGAGAGGCAGGCAGAGGAAGAGGGGGAAGCAGGCTCCCCGCTGAGCAGAGAGCCTGACTTGGGGCTTGATCCCAGGACCCTGGGATCATGACCTGAGGTGAAGGCAGAGGCTTAACCCGCTGAGCCACCCAGGCGCTCCGACAGTAGTATTTTTTAAATGCTTACTTTTCACAAAGAGTGGGGTGATCCTTTCGTGGATGTTAGTGGTAATATTAGTACAAGATCATAGGAAAGTATTTTAGCAATAAAGCAAACCTCTGCAGATAGTCCTTTTTAAAATTTACTTTTATTTGAGATTTATTTCAGAGGGGCACCTGGGTGGCTCACTGGGTTAGGCCTTTGCCTTTGGCTCAGGTTATGATCTCAGGGTCCTGGGATGGAGCCCCACATCAGACTCTCTGCTCAGCAGGGAGCTGCTTCCACCTCTCTCTCTGCCTGTCTCTCTGCCTAATTGTGATCTCTGTCGGAAAAAAAAAAAAAAAGTCTTTAAAGATTTATTTCAGAAGAGGGGCACCTGAGTGGCTCAGTGGGTTAAAGCCTCTGCCTTCGGCTCAGGTCATGATCCCAGGGTCCTGGGATTGAGCCCCGCATCAGGCTCTCTGCTCAGTCCTGTTTTTGTGAATTACACCTCAGCAATTCTGTTAAAAATAGGACAGGGGCACCTGGGTGGCTCAGTCGTTGGGCGTCTGCCTTCGGCTCAGGTCATGATCCCAGGATTCTGGGATCGAGCCCCGCATCAGGCTCCCGGCTTGGTGGGAAGCCTGCTTCTCCCTCTCTCACTCCCCCTGCTTGTGTTCCCTCTCTCGCTGTGTCTGTCAAATAAATAAATACAATATTTAAAAAAAAAAAAACACATAGGACAACATATTTTGACACATTTCTCATTTCATTATTATTTAGTTTTTAAAATATTTTATTTATTTGACAGAGATCACAAGTAGGCAGAGAAGCAGAAGGAGAAGCAGGCTCCCCGCTGAGCAGAGGGCCCGATGACGAGCTGGATCCCAGGACCCTGAGATCATGACCTGAGCCGAAGGCAGAGGCTTAACCCACTGAGCCATCCAGGTGCACCCCCATTTCATTCTTTAAAGGCAAATTTTTCAAAATAATATGCTTACACTACTATATTTGTATTTGTTGACTTAAAACATACTTTAAAGTTAGACAAGTTCTTGGCTCTCTCATATCATCCATCCCCCTTATATTCTTCCTTAGTATTCGGCAAGTCTGGTAAAATAGTTTATATTATGACCGTGGTTATTGTCTGCTAAATGAGCATACTTTGAAAGTTTTTTACACCTTTGTTTTCCTACAACAATTACATCTTTTTTCTAAGACTCATTTGAGGGGCGCCTGGGTGGCTCAGTCATTAAGCATCTGCCTTCAGCTCAGGTCATGATCCCAGCATCCTGGGATGGAGCCCCAACATCAGGCTCCCTGCTCAGCAAGAAGCCTGCTTCTCCCTCTCTCTCCCACTCCCCCTGCTTGTGTTCCCTCTCTTGCTGTCAAATAAATAACCAAAATCTTAAGGAAAAAAAAAAAAAAAAGACTATTTTAGAGAGAGAGCATGTGCGAGCAATCAGGGGGAGCAGCAGAGGGAGAAGGAGAATTCTGAAGCAGACTCCCCACTGAGCACAGAACCCAACTGGGGGCCCAATCCCGGGAGACTAAGATCATGATCTGAGCTGAAATCAAGAGTTGGACACTCAACTGAGCCACTGCAGTGCCCCACATTTTTTGGATTAGCTTTCCGTACCCACTATTATCAATTTATTCCTTGTACTCTAATTAATTCCAATGTAATTTCACACATGGCAAATATATTAGAAAATCTATCAGTTCCTTTCATTTTGCTGATCTTCTCCAGACTATTTCATCTTTCTGGTGGATCTTCTATGTATTGGAATGGCTGCTCAAGCCTGCTGCACAACTGGCATTCTGCATTTCTCTTCACTCATTCCAGAAATAACCAGCTCCTATCCTGTATCTCATATCTTTCTTTTGCATGGCTTATTCCACCATTTTGGTGAGTGTATCATTCAGGTGCTTACCAAGAAAAAGACAATAAAAGACACAAATGTTTTCAGACTTGACTATATGAAAACTATCTTTAGCCTACACTGACACCTCAGCTGGGAACATAATTTAGAAATTTTTCATTCAAAATCTAATCACCGCTTCATTGATATACTTTCCCATATCACTGTTGAGAAACTTGAGGATATTCTTAACCCCCATTCATTTAAGGGAGCTATTTCCCAACTCCCAATTCCATTTTTTGGGCTGTCTCATTCTCCTGATCTTTCGAAACAAAACATGCCTCACTATGGGTCTTTTTCCATTATGTTAGGTACTCAACAGTCTCTCTCAGAGTAGTGTCCTTAAATGTCCGATTAATACTTTGCCTCATTCCATTTTAAGTTCCTATTAGAGGTGTCTGGGTGGCTCAGTTAAGCAACCAACTCTAGATTTCAGCTTAGGTCATGACCTCAGGGTAGTGAGGCTGAGCCCTGCATCGGGCTCTGTATGTAGTCTGCTTGAGATTCTCTCTTCCTCTCCCTCAGCTACTTCCCCAGCTCGTACTATCTATCTCTAAAATAAGTAAATAAAATCTTTGAAAAAAAAGTTCCTATTAGATGTTGGACCTTCTGAAGTGATCCTGTAATTTTAAACATTTTGTATTTTTAAATTTTTATTTTACCTACTTTCTTTTCCTAAAGCTTTATTTTTCTAAAGAGAGACTGCATGCATGAGAGCCAGGAGAGGGGCAGACGGAAAGGCAGCGAATCTCAAGCAGAGTCGTCCCAGAGCTCAGAACCTGATAAGGGGCTCAATCTCATGACCCTGAGACCACGAGCTGAGAGGAAATAAAGAGTTGGATGCTTAAGACTGAGTCACCCAGGTGCCCCTTTATTGTTGTACTTCTTAAACTTCAAATCTTTTTTTTTTTTTTTTAAGATTTTATTTATTTGACAGAGATCACAAGTAGGCAGAGAGGCAGGCAGAGAGAACCAGGAGGAAGCCTGCTTCCCCTCTCTCTCTCTGCCTGGCTCTCTGCCTACTTGTGACCTGTCAAACAAACAAAATCTTTATTTTATTAAAGATAAAATCTTTATTATTTTATTGAATCTTTATTTATTATTATTAAATAACTTACAAAATCTACTTTTTAAAAAACATTTTATTTATTTATTTGACACAGAGAGTACAAGCAGGGGGAGCAGCAGGCAGGGGGGAGAGGGAGAAGCAGGCGCCTGCTGAGCAAGGAGCCTGATGTGGTACTCAATCCCAGGATACTGGAATCATGACTTGAGCCAAAGGCAGTCCCTTAACTGACTGAGCTACCCAGGTGCCCCCAAATCTACTTTTTAAATTCTGTACTTTTAAATTCTGTACTTTTCTCATGGACATAAGAACTTATTTTTGAAAGCAGTTGTATTTTCAGATTTTCTTATTTTGGTCTTGGTCATTAGCATTGGGGCAATTTTCACAGATCTGGTGCTTGTTGGGGTGCCTGAGTGGCTCAGTCAATTAAGTGATGGACTCTTAATTTCAGCTCAGGTCATGGTCTCAGGGTCTTGAGATCAAGCCCCACAGTGGGCTCCATGCTCAGAGCAGAGTCAGCTTGAGAGTGTCTCTCTTCTTCTCCCCCCACTCTTGTATACTCTCTAAAATACACAAATAAAATCCTTTTTAGAAAAATCTGGTAATTCTTGAATTTGTTCATACTTTGAGATTCACTGTGTAGGGTACCCTGCTTTCTCATTAGAAAACCTTCAAATGTCTGAATACCTTAAAACATCTTTTTCCTGGCAGCACCTGGGTGGCTCCGAGGGTTAAAGCCTCTGCCTTCGGCTCAGGTCATAATCCCAGAGTCCTGGGATCGAGTCCCGCATCGGGCTCTCTGCTCAGCAGGGAGCCTGCTTCCCTTCCTCTCTCTGCCTGCCTCTCTGCCTACTTGTGATCTGTCAAAATAAATAAATAAAATCTTTTAAAAAAACAAACATCTTTTTCCTGAGATCATGGAGTTTCTATAGGAAAGGATCTCGCCAGGGCACCTGGGTAGCTCGTCAGTCAAATGTCCAACTCTTGATCTCAGCTCAGGTCTGGATCTCACAGTCATGAATTCAATCCCTGCACTGGACTCCATGCTGGGCATGGAGAGTACTTGGCCGGGGGGGCAGGAGGGGGATCGTTTTCTCCTTTTCCCTAAGACTTACTGTCAGCATTTTTTTTTTTTAAAGATTTTATTTATTTGACATACAGAGATCATAAGTAGGCAGAGAGGCAGGCAGAGAGAGAGAGAGAGAGAGAGGAGGAAGCAGGCTTTCTGTGGAACAGAGAGCCTGATGTGGGGCTCGATCCCAGGACCCTGGGATCACGACCTGAGCCAAAGGCAGAGGCTTTAACCCACTGAGCCACCCAGGTGCCCCAGCATTTTAGAAACTAGGAATCTATTATCCAAGTATACTGAATTTTAATTGATCTTCATTTTCAATTTATAACTGGTATCTCAGTCTGAAGACTTATTTTAAATTCTCAAGGGTAATTCTCCTCCCGGGGTGCCTGGGTGGCTTAGTGGGTCAAACCCTCTGCCTTGGGCTCGGGTCATGATCTCAGGGTCCTGGGATCGAGCCCCACATCAGGCTCTCTGCTCAGCAGGGAACCTGCTTCCTCCTCTTTCTCTGCCTACTTGTGATCTTTGTCTGTCAAATAAATAAACAAAATCTTTAAAAATATATTTTAAAAAAAAAAGAGTAATTCTCCTCCCATGGTAAGAGTATTTATAATAGAGTATAGCCTAGGTTACTCCTATACTTTTTTTTTTTTTTTTTTTTTAAAGATTTTCTTATTTGACAGCCACAAGCAGGGGAGCAGTAGGCAGAAGAAGCAAACTCCCCACTGAGCAGGGAGCCAGATGCAGGGCTCAATCCCATGACCTGAGCTGAAGGCAGATGCTCAGCCAACTGGGCCACCCTATTGATTTCTATTTTTTAAAATACGTCATATTTCAGTTGAATTTTAGGAGGAAGCTGTATTAAAGCATTTGTGGTACTCCTGTTTAATCAGAAGACCCTGAAGCATAATGTGTAATCGAAAAGAATCTACACATCTGATAGGGTAACTGATATGTAAAATATGGGAAACTTACTCAATGGCCTATCTTTAAGGATTCAAATATTTACATGAAAGTTTTTTTAAAAGAGCTGTGATGATCAGTTTTACAAAGCTGAATACTGATAATTATATAGGATTAGCTTAGTTGCATAAAAACAGTACATTAAAGAGAATACTCCAGATAAAGTCTAGGAGGTAGTAGAATTAGGGTTTTGATTTTTAGGACTTTTTAAAGTTTCCTGAATGAGCACATTTTTCACACACACACACACACACATACACATACACACACACACACACACACACACACACACACACACACACACACACATTTAAGAATGAAATAAGAAGGGGTGCCTGGGTGGCTCAGTGGGTTAAGCCTCTGCCTTCAGCTCAGGTCATGATCTCAGGGTCCTGGGATCCAGCCTTGCATGTGGAAAAAAAAATCTCTGCTCAGTGGGGAGCCTGCTTACCCCACCACCCTGCCTACTCGTGATCTGTGTGTGTCAAATAAACAAACAAAATCTTAAAAAAAAATAAATAAATAAGTACAGTGGATAGAAAACCCAAATTCTCAATCTGACAGTCAACGTCAGTTATCAGGTTACTTTTGGGCAAGTAAAGACCTCATTTTTTTTGGTTACCTGTAATTTGAAGGGCTGCAGAATTTTCAGACCAATTTTAGCAATTTTCAGGCCAAGACCCAAATTGGGAGAATTAAAGAATAAGGAAAAGGTTAAGGAAGCAAACTATTTAGGAAGCAGCATTTTGTTAAGTGTGGTAAGTGTGGTAGAAAGTACACAAAAGAGCAGAAAATAAAAGCATGAACAGTTTAATGGAAAAAGGCATTGGAAAAAAGAACTGTTAGATGACAAAAAAATCATCTAAGACCCATGGCTAGTAATAAAGAATATAATGAAGTATGTCTGGGAGGAGAAGCTCCTGACAGGCCCAGTGAAAAAAGTATTAACCTACTCAATTAAGTTGAGAGAGTTGGGGATAGAAGGTTAGAACAGCAACTTCAGCGCTTTAAAAGGATTACCATTTAGGGCCCAGGTTTTCGGTTGCACTCTCTACATGGGTGTCTTCTAACACTGCACTCCTTTCCCTTCCTATCTTGTCCTCCTCAGGTTTACAGTCTTCATCTTTCACTACATTTTGACTTTTCTTTCTTCCTTTCAGTCTCTCCCTTCTATCTTCTCCTTCTAATTATTACCCCAATCTAGATATAATTTCCTTGTTTCAGTTTACTTATTCCTTATCTCTACCTCAGTTCCAAAGCAATTTCTGCTCCAGTGAGTAGGTGCTGCTTACCTATACATATCCTGCCCCCAAAATCACCCTACTTTCTCAATGCTTTCATTCATGTAACCTCCCTCCCTCAACCTAATTCCACTGTAGATCTTCAACTTATAACAGTTACATATCAATAAAATAGTAAGCTGAATCATAAATTGAAAATACACTTAATATACCTAATACCACAGCTTAGCTTTAGCCTATTTAAAAATTTTTTTAAGACTTTATTTGAGTGAGCAAGAGAGAGATCACACAAGCAAGGGCAGAGGGAGAGGGAGAAGCCATCTCCCTGCTGGGCAGGGAGCCAGAGGCAGGTCTCAATCCCTACCCCGGGATCACAACCTGAGTGGAAGGCAGATGCTTAACCAACTGAGCCACCCTCCCAGGCACCCCATATTAGCCTATTTTATAATAAAGTGCTGAACACGTCATGTAATTTATCGAATACTGTACTGAAAGTAAAAAACAGGATAGCTACATGTGTACAGAATGGTTCTAACTGTATCATTATTTACCCCCATATCACGAGGCTAACTGGGAGCTACAGCTCACTCTTACTGCCCAGCATCACAAGAGGAGTATCATACTGCATACTACTAAACCAGGAAAAGATCATTATTCAAAATTTAAAGTATAGTTTCTAAAGAATGCATATTGCTTTCGCACCGTCGTAAGATTAAAAAAAAAAAATGTAAATTAACCCACTAAAAGTTAGGGACCATCTATCTATACTAAATGACGGTTAGGGATAAAAACAGGAAGTCAAAAGATACTACATATAATTGATGGAATAGAAATGTAATTAACATAGGTGTTACAAACAAAGCCCAGAGTTTTAGGTTACCTGAGGTAACCTAAAAAGGAAAACCAGAAATATTTAAAAGCTACTTTCTCAATGGATTATTACTATAGTAGGAAGATTATAGATTTTCCATTATGAACCCTTCACTGCTTCTGGTTGTTAAAAATGCATGTTTATAATTTGAAAACATATTTTTTTAAAAAGGAAAATCAACCATGCTAATAATCACCTCGGCAGACTATTGAATTTTTTTTTTTCTTCTGAGTTAGCTCTATGTCCAATGGGCTTGAACTCATGACCCCGAACGAGATTGAGAATCACATACTCTATCTATTGAGCCAGCTAGGTGCCCCACATTTGTTCCTTTATAAAAATTTTGCCTTTTGATTTTATCTCTATGTCATGACATCTTAGTAAAGTTAACCTGAAAGGAGCTACACCTCATATACACAGTATAACATTATTCAATTATGAACTGAAGTATCTATAATGGAATAAAAAATTAAGATAAAAATAATAAAACAAATGGAATAAAATGGTTTTTAGAGCCCATTAGATTTTGTGGTTTGAAAGATTATTCTCTATGGGCTCCATAAATCAAGAACACTATCTGTTCTATTATTACAACAGAAAATAGTATGTTTGGTGCATGTAGAGCAACTTTAACAGAAGTCATGGAACCTTAAATACAGTTGATCTAGTTTACCAAAACATTCTGTTCAATTCATACCATTGATTTCACTGGTTTGGGTACACTTTCCTTGAAGACCTTACTCCCACCTGAACTGGTTTTCCTTTTCATGCTTGCAAATGACCCCTTCATATTTCCTATTTTTAAGGAAAACAAGAATAGCATTAATATGTCTTAAAACACTACCAAGTTTAGTAGCCACATATAAATTAATATGATGGGGTTCCTACAACAAAAACAAAAAGGTATCCAAGTCATTTAATTTTCTATATAAAAAAAGAGCGAGCCTGGAAACTCCTTTTCCCTTAAAATTCTACAATTCTATAAATATGATTAGAAGACACCAGTGCAATGTCAATGCCATTACTCTTGTTCTTCAATATTGTTCAGGACACAAGGTCATTCATCTAACAATATAATGCAAATAACAATGTGCACAAAAAGGAATATATATTTCACATATTAAAAATGAACTGAGGAATAAACACAATAATTAAAGAGCTGTATGTTAGTTGTGTGAGTGAAGAAAAGGCCCTACTAGTTGCCTTTAAATCCAGTTAGGCATATTCTGTACATGCAGCAAAGCCTTTATGCTGGAAATGAGAAAGTATCAGGTATATTAACTCTGTAAGAAATAAAATATACTTTGGGTTTCTCAAATGTTGTCCAGTTTTATAGAATTTGTCTTATTTTACCTATGTGTATTTTTAAAAGGCTCTACAAATACTATATACTGACTAAACAGCTTGGTCTTCTTGACTTTGGTTCTGTATCTTATTAAAAGGTAATTTACAATAGGAAGATTAGAATAATACAGCTGTGCTTTAATGTCTTTTTACTGAAATTAAATGGGGAAAATGAACATTACAACATGAACACATGGATAGTGTATTACTGTGGGACATACTCCTAAAAGGCATTGGAGAATTCATGTTATTTTACTGAAAATCTTTAATTCTTTGACGATTGAAACAAAACATACACCAAGTGTTTACTACTCTTTAAATCTGACCATCCTTTTCCTAGGGTTTGGTATGAGAGCTCACTTGAATTCCATCTGTTATTCTTGACTTAATAGGTAAAGATCCAGCTTGCTCCATGAAAAGAACACTTCATACTGGTATTCCAGTCAGGAGCAGAAAAGTCATAGGTCTGCTGAAAGCTGGTTATGAATGCCCTAGAGACATAAAGTAACAATCAGTTTTGCCATGTGAAAAAATCAGTACAAATCTTAACCGATATAGCCTCTTATAATTATGAGGCAGGGAGTAATCCAAGGTTAGTAATGCAGGACTTTCTGAAACAATTCAAGAGTCTTTTCCATGGGAATAGTCACCCTCCTTTCCAGAATGATTTGTGCACATATATGAAAACAGGATAAACATTACTTTCAGTACCAATTCACTCTAGAGTACTTAGACTAAACTTAGCCAAATAATATTCTATTTTCAAATTAGTAACTTTAAAGTTTCAATGAATTTTAAAATTCAAAGATCCAATATAATTTATCCCATTTATCATCATATGCTCGTTACTATGAACTTTGTCTAGGAGACACATCTACTTGCTTCCTTCTCTTGCTCAAAGTAATGCTGAAGTTTAACCGCCTACCTAGATGTACCCAGAAAGAAGATATAAACCATTTTCGGGGAAAACATGCAGGCATTTATTTTTAAGAATTCCCAGTAAGGGGGGGAAAAAAAATTCAACATCTTTAAAAATGTGTTTATTTTTTAAAAAATCAGTTGTGTACAAAAGTGTTTCGTAGTTTTTAATTCTCAAGACAAATACCCAACCCTCCACCCATAGCCCACCCTGCTTCAATGGTCTTTCTGGTAACCCTCCCATTTTCCCCTTACAGGAAGTTAATGGCTCAGAATAGACCCTCCTACAGAATTTATCATCACTAACAGATTATTTAGAATAGAGATCTAGAGAAGCTAACAAGCAAGGTTCTTTCTCAGTGAGGTTAATGAGAATCCCTATAATGGCAGTAGACTTCCAGCAGACACCACAACAAAGCACCATCAATTGCTGAAAGCTAAAAAATAGATATTATTTTCAATAGTATTTCATTTTCTATTGGAAAAGTCTTTAAATTACATTAAATAAGTCTCTTTCCCCCCAAAGAAATAGTCTAGCTTTTATTATGATGCCTGTAAAAAGTAGGTAACAGCAAGCACACAAGGATCATTTAACAGCACAGTGCAATGATTTGTATTCACTCACCCCCTAGAACCAAACTGATAAACCGTGCCACACCTGATTATATATAGCAGCATGGTTGAAGTAACCAAGCAAAAGGTGACACATTCACAACTTATATTTAGGTGATGATCACAGGTTTATGAGGGTAGATCAGTCCAATAAAGCAGTTAACAGAATAAATGGGACAAGGGAGAGACTAACATTTCCCTATCCCTATGCCATGAGATTTTTGATCCATATTGCAACAGTGCAAATAGAACATGTGACATTATATGTTAGACACCGCAGAAAAGTAACATTTGGGAAAAAGGCTATTTATCAGTAAATACTCCAAGTTGCCTTCTTCCCCAGTGATAGCAAACAGCTGATGTTAAGCATTTATTTTAAACTGGTACTAAAGGAATGGAAATGCAAATTTTTTAAACCAATGGTTTGTACCCTGGAATTGAAATTTCTTGAATTAGAAAAAGTGATTAATACAACATCATTTTGTAAAAGTCCATGAAAGAAAGTTAACTGTAAACAGATGGCTTCCTTTATCATATCCAAACATTGTTTCCATCTATGTACAAGAAAGTATACCTGGCTCCAACCCTTCCCTGCCCGAACTCATCTTAAATCTTTAAAACAACAACAAAAATGTTTTATTTCCTGTGTTGCTACAAGTACTGTGGAAACATTATCATACCCCTACTGCAGAGTTTTAAAAGCTCAAATCAGGCATACACTTATAGCCAGGATCTGCTTTTCACATTGATAAACTTATTGATAAGCAACCTAAACAGTAACACAATATGCTGCATTCTGTAGTGCATAAATAAGCAATATCCATTTTAACTGCCAATTCTTTCTTACAGATACTTTAAAAAATTATTTTTGCATAGTTTTAAGCGCCACCAACAATCACAAATGTGAAATACCTCCAAAATGAAAAAAAAGTCTTACTTTCATTTCATAGATTACTCTCCTCAAAAGCAAAATACCCAGAATCCAAACATATATATACTTGAATGTTATTATGTATTTAAGTAAACCACAGTCACAATTCCAAATATTTTGGGGAGCTAACTCAGAGAATCTAATTAGTACAAAGTTCTCAAATATTGATATACCACCTACTGTATACTTACTTGGGTGACAAATCGCTATTCGTGCATTCAGTAATCTGTAGTGAAATACTATACAACTAAGTATTTGTCCTCTTAAAAGTTGGGCACATACCCAGGAAATAGACCCAATTATAATAAAAACCTACTGGAAATATCAGTGACCTCTAGCAAATCTGCCTGCCCTAATAAGATTTTCACATATATATATTCCATAATTTTTGAGGTCTTTACAACTGACAAATCACAAAAATTGAGAATTATAAAAATAATTTCCACCAGGGTACCTTTTCTCTAGACCTGCAGTTTTAGTGTCCTTTTCCCAAACCCATAAGACCAGAGAAAAAAAAGCAATTGTCTTAGTTTTTATGTTTGGGGAAATACATTTATCTGTAGAGAAGTAAAAAACAAGAAACAGGAGGACAGTGGGAAATGCACCAGAAAGGCAAGAGGGATTATCACATTTAATGTAAATGAGGTAAATAAATTGTTGAAATGAAAATGAATTATGGAGAACCTCTTATACCAAATATTGTACTTTTCAATTTCCTGGGCACTGAACATGTTGATTGCAGTTGGATGAGATTACCTATGGCATTAATGTGCATAAAAATCAAAGGCAAGGTATAAAGGTATAGCTGCCTCCAAGAGCTAAGTAGGTAATGTTTGACCTTAGTAACCTCTGAGTTTATTCTCTCTTTTGTCTAACCACAGGACAATTAAATATACCCTGATAATATAGGCAAATAGTAAATTGGGTAGATGTGTTTGATATTTAAAATAATCCAAGTATTACCAAGCCAACCCTCCACTTAAAAAAAAAAAAAAAAGAAAGAAAAAAAAAATCTAACCAACGGTGGAACAAAACTGTCCACATTTCACACAATCCCAACCTTACTTCAAAATATAAAGAAAAGTACAAGGTTTTAGCTATTTAAAATAAATAAAGAAAAAATCTTGTTTCCTTTGGCATCTTAGAAAGTAACTAAACTATAACAATTAAAAGAGGTGACAAAGAAATTTATGCTTAAGCAAATATATAGGGGAAAAAAACATAGCAACTTGTGTTTAGTATGCAATAATATTAACTACAAGAGCTTACTATTAATTAGGAAAGCCTTACAAGTTTTTGGAAGAACCTTCACATCTTTAACATTACAATATAGTTAATAATGGTTCTTTTATTGCTTCTAAGATTATTGAGAAGTCAAATGAAATTATACTGAATTTATGGTTCAAAACTATTTTCCAAACACTTAATGATTATAATTTAGGATAAATAACACTTGAAGAAAGCAAACCTTTTATAATATGACTTCCAATATACAGCCTTACTTTCATTCATTTTCATTCCATTCCATTTTTCTTATTTTGCATTGGTCCTGAAAATTTAATAAGAACTGTGTTTCTATGTATAGAACTGCCTGCATAAATCCATTTCAGCCTTCATAAAATGGTCACATTAGTGTTTGAGCTTGCAAAACTAACAATTTTCAAACTTTTGAACTTAGAATGAAATGTAACTTTAATACGAATAGAAAGTCTGACTATGTACAAGAAAAGGTAAAGTTTTCAATTCTCATATTATCAGAAACATCATAAAGAAAGCTAGATTTATAACACACTTCTATTCCTATGTGTATCTGAAGTATGTACAATAAAACACCACACAGCTTTCAGGCATCAACAGGGGCAAATGCAAGCAAGAGTGACTGGGAAAGGACCTGCTAAAGCAACCTCTATGAAGCCAAAATTAGTCTAAAAAACTGCCAACAGCTGATTGCATCCTTGCAAGTTCTCAAAGAAAATCTCATCAGTTTAAAAATAGAAAGACGTCAAATTCACTGAAAAACTAAGTTGGGTTCTTTCATCGAATCTGGGGAATACTGCAACATCAAGTATTTATTGTTTTTGCAAGAGGAACAAAATTGGCAGCTCCATTTTTACATTATTACTCACACAGGAAAGTTAAGAGTGAAGAACTATAACAAAACATTCCAAATTTACGACCTAAATATGGAGCAAGGGATATTGCCCCGAGGCACATTTCTCCACCAAAGAGAGAAATTTACTACTGGAATATTCGCTGTGTGTGGTGAGGGGGGAAAAATAGATATGGTGTCCCAGTCTGCTGACAAGGACAAAAAGGCTCTGAATAGGTCACCATCTTCAATTCTGGATAAATCTCATATTTAATAATTCTCAAATGCTTAAAATGGTGGTCTTTTCAGCTACCCATTCTAAGAAGTCAAGTACAAGCATGCAAGTAAATTCACAGGCACAGAGGATCCATGTTAAAAACAGTTAAGGTAGCTGTGATGCAAACACCAACAATTTGAATGGCCCTGACACACTCAAAATATTATCTTAATTATTCAACGAAATCCTGAAGCAAACTCTTGCTAGTCTTGGTACACTGCTAAACACTAAAGTAGCATGTTTTTTCCATGGTTTTAGCTTAGCTCAAAGAATTTTTACACTATTAAGAAAAAAATTAAAGTATTTCCCCTTTTTAAATTTACACAGACGTTTAATTAGCTTTATTTACAGAGCAGGGATTTTTTTCAGTCTCCAATGTTGCCTAGATAACATCATTAGGCAAGAATGCCAGTTTAAAAGAAATCTATGCAGAATCCTAAAAATAACAGATGTTGATGCTCCTCAAGAAGGGGCAAGCTTGACTATATCAGCAGCTTTCTCTATGCCTCAGTTACTCAGAAGCAATTCTGTTGCAGTCTCTACATCCCATGATTTTGAAGACAAGGCCACTATTACCGCATTCTGTAGAGAAGAAAAGGGAACAACAACAAAAAAATCAAATCTCAAAATATTTTTAAAATACTGAATCATAACTATATATTGACAAAGCACACCTTGTTTTCTTTTTTTTAAAGTTGCCTTGTATTTGTAGTGCATAAAAAGCTTCTAACCAATGACTGGAATTAGCAAAAGGAGAAGAAAAAAATCACTGATTGTAATAACAGAATAAAGTTTAACAAAATTAGATTCAGAGTATCTTTGAACCACTTTCGTCAGCCAAGGATTTGCAGCAATAATTTTAAATCAATCAATGTATCAAAATAAGCAAGCCTTTTGGTACTTACCCTATCAAAGCCCATAGCACATAGGTTTTCTATTTTTTTGGTGTATTCTGGACTAGAAACTGGTGCTCCAGCATACACATGTGCCCAAAGTCGAGCTGTCTGTTTGAACATTTCGGGATTTTGTTTGTACTATAATGAAGAAAAACATTGAAAGACATGAAAATGCAGTCACAATATTCAATACTTAATTACCTAAGAACTGGTTTTTCTAAGTAAAAGTAATTCACATTTAAAATGTGATTGATTCGGGGCGCCTGGGTGGCTCAGTGGGTTAAAGCCTCTGCTTTCGGCTCAGGTCATGATCCCAGGGTCCTGGGATCGAGCCCCGCCCGCATCTGGCTCTCTGCTCAGCAGGGAGCCTGCTTCCTCCTCTCTCTCTGCCTGCCTCTGCATACTTGTGATCTCTGTCTGTCAAATAAATAAATAAAATCTTAAAAAAAAAAAAAATGTGATTGATTCAACAACTTTCTGTTGCAAATGAGGTCACTCAAGAAAAGAAGTCTGACCTGAAGCTGTGATTCACAAGTGCTGACCAAGGAAAAAAAAAAAAACCAATTATATTTATCAACTTAAATCTCCAATTTCAAGAGATACAAATAACAGAAAGCGAAAGGAAGTGAAGTGAGGTGCAGACATGTCTCCAAACTGCAGTGTCAAACACTATACAACCAAACTGAATCATTTGCTTCTAAAACTGGACATTAACTAACAAATGTGACTGACTTTTGTATTAACCACAGCTCAGAAAAAAATACAACTAGACTCTGCTGTTTTGTGTATTAGTATGCAATGATTTAAGGAAATACCATGTGCAAAGTCTTTTTTTAAAAAGATTTTATTTTGGGGACACCTGGCTGGCTCAGTTGGTACAGCATGCATCTCTTGTTCTCGGTGTTGTCAGTTCAGGCCCCATGATGCGCATGGAGCCTACTTAGAGGAAAAAAAAGATTTTTAAGTAATCTCTACACCTGTCATGGGGCTCAAACTTACAACCCTAAGATTAAAATTCACGTGCTCCATTAACTGAGCCAGCCAGATGTCTTGATATGCAATCTTTATAGCATGTTTTGAGATGTTTATGAACTCACGATACAGTACTTTTAAAAGGTAAAACTTCCCATTCTTATTAGAAGAGATAAATTTATTCTTAAATACTCTGGAACCAACATTACTTAACTAAGTATAAATTTAAAATAACTGTCCAATTCACTTTAATATTTCTTTTAAAAGTATTTTACATGTATTGACTATTTTAAGACTGATCAGCTTCTATTATATATTAAAATGAAAAATCTAGTTTCTACCTTGTTAATTCCTAACGAGGAAGTAAGTCAAATTATTGAACTGTTTTAGTAGCTAGAGGAAAGTTCTAAATGCAACTTCAGCCTTTAAGGCTCAGAACTCCACAGGAAATCAAAGCTGAGATTCAAGCCATGCCTCTGACTACCAAAAGCAAATGAACAGCACATACATACAGCATGTAAAACCCTAATTCTAAGCACACTGAGACAAACAACAGTAGAATGTATTAACGAAGATATATATAAAATAAGGAGTGAACAGCTTTTCAAGGGAAAGGAATAGGTTTACTAAGAGGAACAGGCAGAGGAAAATGGCAGACTGGGTGAAATGACCAGCAGAAATGAATACCATCTTGAGAAAGCAGAAGTCCAAGGAACAGTAAGAATTTATGAGATGAAGCTGGGTTTTGAAGACAGTTCAAATCATGGAAAGACTCTGCAAACTAAAGAATGTGGATTTCCAAGTAGGTGACAGCAGAGCTTCTAATAGGTTTTTAGTAGTAAAGTAAAGTAAGATTTGTACTTTAAAAAGCTCACTGGCAACAATGTAGAAGACAGGATGAGGAAGAGGCCAAGGAAGGCACAGCTATCAGAGCAATTAAATAAGAAAAATTTTTAACTTTATTTACTTACTTATTTGAGAGAGAGAGAGAGAGAGAGAGAGAAGCAGACTCCCAACTGAACAGAGAGGCTGTTGTGAGACTCCATCCCAGGACCCTGAGATTATAACCTGATCCAAAGGCAGACATTTAAACAACTAGGCCACGCCGGTGCCTGAGAAGTTTTTTTAAAATGTGAACTAAGGCAAATCAGAGAAGTATGATGACAGAGATACTGGGAATAGAATCATCAAGAGAAAAGGAGGCACAGGGTATTCCAAGTCTGTGGCTTAGATATTTAATTAAGCTGATGATGGTATCAAACAAGGATGGACAAGTTCGCAGGATTTAAGATTCTATGTTCAGTATGGGAATGCTGTACTGAGGTAGCCATGAAACATTCATATAGAACTATCCAGTTCTGAATAGGCTCTTGCACTCAGGGAGAGGTCAAGCCTAAACATTTTCTCAACTGTCAGGTGATAGTATCAGTCTGGGTATGATCATCCAAGTGACTATGCAACGGAAAATAAAAGGAACAATGTCTAAACCAAGGTACTATATTTAAAAGGAGAAAGAAGAGAAATAATTGTAGGAACTAAGAAGAAACAACTACAACTACCAAGATGAGAAGAGAGTAGTAACTCAGAAGTCAAGAGAAGAAAAAAATTTTAGGTGGAGGGGCGAAAAAAAGTCTCAGTAAATCCTAATGGCTTAGAATAGGGATGGGCAAACTTTCTCACAGGACCAGATAATAACTACCTTAAGCTTTTAGATAATACTGATTTTGTTGCAACTACTCAACCCTGCCACTTGTGGCTGGGAGGTAAACAAATGAATGTGGCTGTATTCCAATAAAACATTATTTACAAAAATAGCCACTCTAGTTCTAATTTGCTGACCTCTGCCTTGGAGATCAGATCAGAACTGAAAGATCAGAACTGAAAAATATTTATTCCATTTGGCAATTATAATAAGATCCTTGGTAACTTTTACCGTGCCACTTCAGCCATAGCAGGAGCTGGTTAAAATTATCATCAGGTCAGGGAGAACAAGGAGCAAATGTTTTACAACCTGAACCTCAGAATTGTGATCCTCCAAGGAGAGTTCTACTTGAAGAAAAACCATTAAATGGCTTCTCAGGGATTTTGTTTTTTGTGCACATAAAAGCCATAGTTCCAGTAGAGTGTTTTGAGCACCCAGATTTCAGTTCTCTTAAATGTGAAAGAGGATCAAGTGACCGTTCACTGCTGTTCTGTAACTAGTGTAAAATATGTACACGTTTATCTCTATTTTTATAACATAGAAATACATTTGAATTTATGCAATTACAAAAAATTTTCACCAGGGAGGGATTATCACTAAATGGAGGGAAAGACAGATGGATACACGTATGATAAAGCATGTATACTAAAATGTCAATCACAGAATCTAGATGTAGGTAGGAATATCAGTGTTCACTGCATAATCTTCTGACATTGTGCGTCTGAAAATTTCCATTAATATTTTTTAAAAAAGCATCTATCACATATCCAATTAATATAATAAAAATAAAGTTTTCACTATTACATCTCACAAAATAATCTCACCACAAGAAAGAAAGCCACCTCCAGATTTAGTTCCACAGAACTACGCACATGTGTTAATACTACAGACCATTACAGTAGTAGAGACTCAAAGGTAAATATAAGGAAGTCTTTCAAAAGCAGCTACCTTACCTGATTTGCTACTACTGCATCTTGTGGATCATCTGGTTCTGCAGCTGCCAAAAGGGCTTGCAATGACAATAATACCGTGCGGAGAGTCATCGCGGCTGCCCTGAAAATCAAAACAGGAAAATATCGCAGTTAAGAACATGCTGCATGACAAAAGCAAAGTGGATGTTTTCTGAATAAAATATAAAAACCAGTGGAGCTAAAAATAATCTGTATTTTATCTTAATCATGTAATTTACAGAAATTTACATATCTGCCTATCACATTTTTCTCTTTTTACTTTACAAAATGAAAGATGAGCTTTCCATTTTTTAAGACAAGTCAAACCATTCTGGGCTGGACTTGCTTTTCTTATTGTTGCCAATATCCTTCTGGTCAGCTTTACTCACTGACTTAAATTTTTATCCATTTCTCTAGACATAAAGTTAAGGTGATAAACTAGTATATTTAGCTTACTTTCAGTGCCACTCATAAAATATCAGGGGCGCCTGGGTGGCTCAGTGGGTTAAAGCCTCTGCCTTCGGCTCAGGTCATGATTTCAGGGTCCTAGGATCGAGCCCCACATCGGGCTCTCTGCTGAGCAGGGAGACTGTTTCCTCCTCTCTCTCTCTCTGCCTGCCTCTCTGCCTGCTTGTGATTTCTCTCTCTGTGTGTTAAATAAATAAAATCTTAAAAAAAAAAAAAATAAAATATCAAGCAATTATCCCTTACTTTGAAGCAAGTGTGATATCATTCCACAACATTCTGAACTAGACCAAGTTATTTGCTTAAAATGTATCACCTAATTCACACATGTATATAACACAAAAATTTACGCAAAAGCTTCATGACATTGGAGTTGACAATGATTTCTTGGATAGGACATCAAAAGCACAGGCAACAACAGAAAAAATAGAGAAAGTGGTCCAACTACATCAAAGTTAACTGTGTAGAGAGAAAAACCTCCTTTGTAAAGGATAAAAACAATAGAGTGAAAGGCAATCCAAAGAATTGGATAAAATATTTGCAAATCATGTATCTGATAAAGGGTTAATGTCTGGAATATATAAAGAACTCCTGTAACTCAACAACAAAAACCCAATTAAAAAATAAGAAGGGACTTAAAAATTTCTCCACTGAAGATATATAAATATCTGATAAGCCCATGAAAAGATGCCTAATATCACTAATCATTAGAAAAAGAAATCAACAAGATACTACCTCACATCCATTAGAATGGCTACTATCAAACAAAACAAAACAAAGACAAAAGTTGCTGGTGAAGATGTGGAGTCATTGGAACCCTTATGCCCAGCTGGTGGGAATGCAAAATGGAACAACAATTACAGCAATTTGGCAATTTTTTTTTTTTTTTAAGATTTTATTTATTTGACACAGAAAGAGAGAGAGAGAGAGAGAGAAAGACAGCGAGAGAGGGTATACAAGCTGGGGGAGTGGAAGAGGGAGAAGCAGGCTTCCCACCGAGCAGGGAGCCCGATGCAGGGCTTGATCCCAGGCATGACATGAGCTGAAGACAGATGCCAGCTGAGCCCTCAGGCACCCCCAGTATAGCAATTCTTCAAAAAAATTAAACACAGAATTACCATATGATTTAACAATTCCACTTGTAGGTTCATATCCAAAATAAATGAAAGCAGGGACGCAGATATTTGTACACCCATGTTCATAACAAGCATTAATCTCAATAGCCAGAAGGTGGAAGTAACTCATTTCCATCAAGCCATGAATAAATAAAATGTGGTGTATATATATATACACACTGGAATAGTATTCAGCCTTAAAAAGAAAGACAAATCAGACACCTGTTACAACATGGATGAATCTTTTTTTTTTTTTTCCCTTTTGGTAAGATTTATTTATTTGACAGACACAGCGAGAGAGGGAACACAAGCAGGGGGAGTTTGAGAGGGAGAAGCAAGCCTCCCACTGAGCAGGAAGCCCAATGTGGGGCTTGATCCCAAGACCCTGGGATCATGACCTGAGCTGAAGGCAGATGCTTAACAACTGAGCCACCCAGGCGCCCCAACATGGATGAATCTTGACATTATGTTAAGTGAAGCCAGGAATAAAAAGACAAAGTATGATTCATGAGGTACTTAGAAAAGCCAAATTCAGAGACAGAAAGTAGAATGGTGACTGTCATTGCTAGAAGGGTAAGAGGAATGGGAAGTTATTATTTAATAAGTATGGTTTCAGTTTTGAAAGATGAAAAAGTGGGAAGGGGTAGGAAAGAAGGATGAAGAGTGAGGGCTCAGAGGACTTTTAGGGGGGTGAAAATACTCTGTATACCATAATGATGGATACATGTCATTACACACTTGTTCAAATGCATAGAATGGACAACACCAAGAGTGAACCATAAGAAAAACTAAGTACTTCGGGTGATTGAGATAGGTCAATGCAGGTTCCTCGGGTGTAACTAATGTACCATTCTGATAGAGGATGCTGATAATGGGGGAGGCTATGTGTGCAGGGGAGGGAGTATATAGGAAATTTTTGTACCTTCCTCCCAATTTTGCTATGAATGTAGAACTGCTCTAAAAAAAAAATGTCCCGGAGACTGGTAGCATAATGATGTGAATATACTTAACAATACTCATCTATACACTTACTTGAAACAGTGAAGATGTCCATGTTATATGTCAATTAAAAAAACCAAGATGATAAATTTTATGTTATATATATTTTAAAAAATAAAAAATTTTTATTTTTATTATTTTTTGAAGATTTATTTGTTTATTTGCCAGAGAGCGAGCGCATGCACGAGCACGCATGAGAGCACAAGCAGGGAGAGGGCAGCCAGAGGGAGAAGCAGGCTCCCCACTGAGCAAGGAATCCAATGCAGGACTCCTGGGATCAGGACCAGAGCCAAAGGCAGATGCTTATCTGACTGAGCCACCCAGGCATCCTTAAAAACTTTTCTTAAAGTGAGAAGCTCTTCCCTTAGAGATTTGTGAGTTTGTATTACAAATACTTCCTACTTCTTTTATTGACAGTTACCTTTTATTTAGTTTATTTTATTTACAGTCTTTACTGGGAGGACACAAACTATTATAGACCTCTGGACTTACAACTTCAAAAATCAGAAACTAAGGTAATAAAGATGAACATGTTGAAAGGGACAGTTTGCTCTCAATATGAAAGGAAAAATCTTAGATTTGATTCTTAACAATCTCAATGAGAAAAAGGTATGTTTTCTGTATGCTTCAAATTTTTCATAATGAAATACTGGGGGAGGTATTTATAAACCATCAAGAATTAGTTGACTAAAAAGAAATCTAAATGACACCTGAAACTAATATTGTAAATCAACTATACCTCAATAAAAAAAAAGGGGGGGGGCCTGGGTGGCTCAGTTGTTAAGCGTTATCCTTCAGCTCAAGTCAGGATCCCAGGGTCCAGGGACTGGGCTCCACATCAGGCTCCCTGTTTGGCAGGAAGCCTGCTTCTCCCTCTCCCACTCCCCCTGCTTGTTTTCCCTCTCTTGCTGTCTCTGTCAAAAAATATATTAAAATCCTCAAAAGAATACATAAATATAAATAAAATTAAAAAAAAAAAAACAACTAAGAACTGGGATGCCTGGGTGGCTCAGTTGGTTAAGCAGCTGCCTTCGGCTCAGGTCAGGATCCCAGCCTTCTGGGATCGAGTCCCACATCGGGCTCCTTGCTCAGCAGGGAGCCTGCTTCTCCCTCTGACTCTGCCTGCCACTCTGCCTGCCTGTGCTCACTCTCGCTCTCTCTGACAAATAAATAAATAAAATCTTAAAATAAATAAATAAATAAATAAATAAATAAATAAATAAATGAACGAATGAACTGATTTAGATGGTTAAGTGTCTGACTCTTGATTTGGACTCAGGTCATGATCTCAGGGTTATGAGACCCAGCCTCACATTGAGCTCCATGCTGGATGTGGAGTCTGCATAAAATTCTCTCCCGCTCTGCACCCCCAGCTTAAAAAACAAAACAGAAAGAGTGAGTGCAGGTAAAAATGAGGGAATGGTTTTAATAATAAAATGAATGAATAAATAAATATTTTAAAATGGTAGAGAGAAAAAAAACCCCTAAATGCAAAGTTTTAAGCTGGACAAAAAAATTAATGGTAAACAATGACATTATTTTTATCATCAGTTGTAATAAAATTATTATTAAAACAAAACTCAGTCTTCTGACTCTACATACTATAGAAATTATAACATCTTTGATAGTGTAAAGAAATGTATATGTTTTAGGGGGCACCTGGGTGGCTAAGTTAGTTAAGCGGCTGCCTTCGGCTCAGGTCATGATCCCAGGGTCCTGGAATGAAGCCCTGACTCAAGCTCCTTGCTCAGCAGGGAGCCTGCTTCACCCCGCTTTCCCACCCACTATGCTCTCTCTCTCAAATAAATACAATCTTTTAAAAAAAAATTTTTTAAATGTGAATGTTGACTGATCTACGTTAATTTTTAAACCTAAATTTAGTAATGTGAGAAAGTACACAGTAGAAATCCAATCTCTCATTCTATTTATTGTTCCTTTTACATAGTACTGACTAAATTCATAATGCACTAAGATTTTTTTAGGATTCCATGTGTAAAAAACAAATCCTAACAGGTAAACAGGAATATGGAATTTCAAAATGTGTCAGCTAATTTTAATGTCAATGGATGATGTACCTTACAAATCTTCAGTAAATTAGTTTTGCCAAGACCTCAATAAACACAGTTAAAATGGCTAATTAAATATTCATGCATACAGACTCAGTAGAGCCTCCAAAACATACAGCAGCTATATGAACGGTCAATACTGTTGATTTTCTGTTAAGGATCTTCAGAAGACCATCCATATAATTGATGTTTATTCAAAACACTGCTACTTAAAAGAGTACGGCAGCTTTTTTGTTATAACTTTTTATTAAAGCATAACAAACAGAGTTAAATGCTATACATCTGGATGATTTTTTATATATGTATACACCCATGTAACCATCACATAGATCAAAATATAGAGAATTTTCAGCACTCAAAAAAAAAAAACCTCACTCTTGCATTCCCTTTCACAAAACCCTCATCCACCCCCACCACTATCCTAATTTCTATCACCATAAATAGTTTTGGCTCATTTTGAATTTTATAAAAACAGAATCATACAGTATGTGCTCCTTTGTGTCTGGCTTTGGTCACTTAATATGTCTGTGAGAGAATTAGCCATGTTGTTTGTGTCAATATGCTTTTTTAAAAACTACTATTGCAGTGTTTCACTGGACAATTATTCCATTATATATCCATTTTCTTATTGACAGGTATATGGGCTATTGAATAAACATGCTACAAATATTCTCGAACAAGTCTTTTGATGGACATATGTATTCATTTCTCTTGGATATAGACCTAGGAGTGGAACTGCTGGGCCATATCAAAGATGTATGTTTAGCTCTGGTAGATACTGCTGGCTGAGTAGTTGAACCACATTCCTACCATCAATGCATGAGAACTATTTGTAAGTATGTAGTAGTATCTAATTGTAATTTTAATTTGCACCTCCCTAATGACTAATGATGCTGAACATTGCTTATTAACCGTCTAGGTATTCTCTTAATCCCTGTTCATGTCTTTTAGAAGGACAGTATCACTGAGTGCACTTTTTTTTTTTTAAAGGTTTTATTTACTTATTTGACAAGAGAGACAGCGAAAAGGAATACAAGCAGGGGGAGTGGGAGAGGGAGAACCAGGCTCCCCACTGAGCAGGTAGCCCGACGCGGGGCTCCATCCCTGGACCCCGGGATCATGACCCAAGCCGAAGGCCAGATGCTTAATGAACAAGCCACCCAGGTGCCCCCTGAGTGCAATATTTATGTGTAGTCATTTTCTTCTATTTCCTCAGGTAAACAGACACCTGCAGTCATAATAGGTGTCAGTGGAAAAACATCAGAAGATAGTTTCCACACAGAACACATTGTGGAGTTAATAAACCATACTAACAAAAAGCTGTTAAATATTAAAGGTAACTTGCTGTATATATTCACAAAAGACCAAAACAGTTTTCTAGCACACCTATCTCAAATTATTCAATGTTTAGTCAATTTATTTTTCTGAGGATTACTAACCTTTAGTTTTCTTTACCAAATTCCAGGTCTGAAGCCTAAAAACATGAATATCCACTGACTGTCAACTATACCTCAATAAATCGGGGAGAGGGGCTTAGGATATCCATGTATATCTCATCTCACTTATTTTTTTAAAAGACTTTATCTCTTTGAGAGAGAGAGTGCATCAGAGAGAGCACAAGCAGAGGGGAGAGAGACCGAGGGAAAGGGAGAAGCAGACTCCCCCACTGAGCAAGAAGCCCCACGTGGGACTCAATCCCAGGACCCTGGGATCATGACCTGAGGTGAAGGTAGACACTTAACTGACTGAGCCACCCAGGTGCCCCTGCCTTTGACATTTTAAAATATTTCAATTATTTTAAAATTCAGCTATTTCACATCTGCCTAATAGAACAGTTGACAAAAAGTGTTTCAGTACAACAGTACCAAGTTCTCTGTCCACATATACACCATAATCTTTCAACTTCAGAAGAGATAATCAGAAGTGGTAGTACTGCTAGCTTAACTGAACAAAAAGGGGAGTCAGTGGGAAATTTTAGTCTGGAGCTGTATTTGTTTTTGAAAAGGGATGTGGGGAGGGGGGAGCAGGGAAAAGAGTATCACTCTGAGAACTGCTGAGTAGGGCAAATTCAGAAGCAGGGAGGTTAAAGAGGTAATGTGACTTGGGCGAGGTGAAACTGCTAAGATTTTGGAAGTTTCACCAATAAAATTTGCAAATGGGGTACAGGGTACCAGAGACACAAGAACCAAGGATCATGATGAAGCTTTGACCAAAGCAACTCCAACAATGTAGTTGCCAGTAACTTAAATGGAGTGATGCAGGTTTTGGGTTAGGGAGTATATCAGTTGAGTTTTCAACATGTTTTAAGTTTGAGATGTCTACTACATACATACTGAAGTACAGATGTTAAAAGCAGGTAGCAGCATATGAGTGTGGAGTCCAAGGACGATAGATTTATGAGTTGCTGGTATTTAAAAAGTGAAGTTCTAAAATCAGATAAGCATACCAGAGAAGTGACTATACATGAAAAGTAGCAGAAGTAAAGACTTAGCCCCAAGATACTCTCCTAGAAACAAGGGAGGAACTAGTTAAGAAACCTGGGAATGCGCACAAGAAAGGGGAGAAGCGAGGAACCCGGAAACCAAGTGAAAGAAGTACAATGTCTGCAAATATTTATTAGTATCACTGAATGTTCTAACTATTATAAGGGGCCTTTGAGATGACTTTTTATGGATAAAAACACTGAGACCTCCAAATTATGAAAGGTCACAAGTTAAAAATGACAGAATAAAATTAGTTCTATTTCATACCATTCAATGTTTAAGGGTATGGAATACAGATCAAGAAACTAGACCCCAAGAGATGCACCAAGGGAGGAGGCTTTACTCAGATGTGCTATTAGAATGGAAAAGCAAAACCAAACCAACAATTCTTGTCTGTTTATCCAATTACTAAATAAACCAAATTCCCCAAATAGTAAATGTTGTCATTTGTTTCACCTTGTTCAGGTTCCATTCTTTCCCTCTCTTAACAAATCAAACACATAGCTTATTACTGTTTTCACCCACTCTGACATCTTTTTTATATACCTCTTGTCTTAGTTTCTCTTCCATTCATATTGCTAGAATATGGCAGGCTGTAATCTAAGAAAATTACATAAAACAATTAATTTAATCCTTTTAATAGCCCTATGAAGTAGGTATTAACCCCATCTTGTGAGATGAGGACAACTAAGGCACAAAGGTTAGGTAATTTGCTCAAGACCACAGTTTAGTAAATGGCAGAGTCATGATTTGAACTAACTCTTAAACACTGCTGCTGCTAAAATCAAATCAGACAAAACATGTGAAAGCACTATAAAGTGCTATGCAAATGAAGATTATCACTTATAAAGGTATTCCTTTCTTTGAATCTGAGAACCTTAACTAAGCTCACTTAACACAATTTTTAACATTTTTGTTGCCTACATTCCACCCAAATCAGAGCTGATTACTTTAATACTTATTTTTCTAGTCTTTTACAGTTATCTTTGAGAGACAGGAAAGAACCAAATTTACCAAAATAAATGAAATCAAGACTTTTCAAGATGTAAAGCTAACTTTGACATAACCTAATAAGTCACTATTTTTTTTTTTTTAAAGATTTTTATTTATTTTCTTGAGAGTGAAAGCAATCACAGAGGCAGAGGGAGAAGCAGACACCCCACTGAGCAGAAAGCCTGATGCAGGGCTCGATCCAAGGACCCTGAGATCATGACCTAAGCAGAAGGCAGACACTTAACAGACTGAGTCACCCTGGAGCCCCATAAGTCACTATTTAAATAATGATTGTGATCTCAATTCTAACATACATTTTTTTTAAAAAAGATTTATTTTACAGAGGTGGTGGCAGGGGCAAAGGGAGAGGCAGAGAGAACCTCAAGCAGACTCCACATTTAGCGCAGTGCTGATGTGGGGCTCAATCAAGCTCATGACCTGAGCTGAAACCAAGAGTCAGATGTTTAACCAACTGCAACACCCAGACACCCCAACACATTTTTGATCATGTACTTGAGACTTCATAAAGTTTTAAATTACAGCCCAAATAAGAGAAAGTATAATATATGCTCATGTTTTGAGGCAATTACATGTTTAGCACTCTAAGCATAGCCTTGGAATTCATTGAGAGGGAAGAAAGTGAATTCAAAATCTCTTACCATTGATCTTTCAGGATATCCAAACAAATAGCCCCTGTGACGGAACTAATATTAGGATGCCATATTTTAGTGATAAACCGGACCTAGAATATAAAGCACACTTGAGTTTTTAAGTAACAGAAATAAAACTCATATAGTTCAAGTATAACTACAAGAAAATGAAATCCTCAGATTAAAATAAAAAGTCCATACTTACATTACCATCATTTTGCCTAGCTGAAGGGAAGGTGTGAAAGATAAAGCATTCAGTAAGCTGAATGCTGTCACTGACATACATTTTTAAAAAACTTTTTAATAAATGTTCCGCCCCTAAAGAAATCCAATAATTACCAGGTGTTTACAATTTACCTACAATAATAGTCCATGCTATGACAATTACAACACAGACTAAAATCTAGTTAGGTAAAGTAACATAAAATAAAAATTAATACAGATAGCGAATGGCAATTTATTCAGTGTCAAGTAGGATGCAGGACAGCTTTGAAGGACAAAGTAAACAAAATCAGTATATGGAAGCATTTTAGTAGTAAATGGCTGGCTCCTAAATTTTCTGTAGAAATTGTTTTCTCAGACTTAAAAAAAAAAAATTCAACATATATTTGAAAGACAATGGCACTCAAGAGACATTGAGGCTTAGAGTTTAAGAAATTTATCCAAAAATCCAGTAACAAGTTAGCAACAGAACAATACACGAACTTACACAACCTCATTTCAGATTCTGAGTCTCTAATCACCTCATTATTTGTCTTAGGATGGATAAGAAACGAACAAAATGAAAATACTGACTCTAACAGATCACCATGAAATGAAATCTGGTTCATCAGATCTTACTTACGAGCTTCTGAAGGACCAAATATTACTATTTTGTGTGTGTGGGGGGGGACCTATTGTTATTTTATCTGACACATATATAATAATCACCTAAGTCAAAACTCCTTTATACTTAACACATTAAGTACTGTAAGTTAAGCAATGGTTTTTTTGTTTTTGTTTTTTGTTTTTTTTTTTTTAAAGTAGGATCCATGTCCAGAGTGGAGCCCACGTGGCACTGAACTCACCACCCTGAGATTAAGATCTGAGCCAATATTAAGAGTCTGATATTTAACCAACTGAGCCACCCAGGTGCCCCAAGCCAAACAATAAGTACTCTACAAAAACTGACTCATTAATATGTGCTCTAAATCTAAGCTATTTATGGAAAGCAGCTAAGCAGACAGCTTCCACTTCTCTCTTTGTGATGGGATTTGTCATACTACCTGTAAATCACTTCTTCACCTAATTACACACTAAATTATATGCTAAAAAAGAACTTCAAATTACCAATGACTTCAAAACACCTAAAACTAATGGAATCTATCCATGCCTTGATCCTTTTTAATTCTTGCTTACAAGAGTAAACACAAAGGTATCTACTCTCAATCCACAGCATCACCAACTCGTTAAACAAGACCATCATCCTACACTTGGGTTACTAAAACAATCCACTGACTTTAATAACTTCATTTTGGTTCCTTTCGATCCATTCTCTACACTGAAATAAAGAGTGCCCTTTAAAACAACTGATTCACTACTCTACTTAAGGCCCTTTAATGACTTCTCATTCCCTTTATGTAAGTCTGCACTACTGAACTGTCCCAGCCCATCTCCCACATCATCTTAAAAAAAAAAAAGAAAGAAAAATTTTTCTCCCTTGGGCCTTTTTTTAAAAGATTTTATTTATTTATTTGACAGAGAGAAAGAGAGATCACAAGTAGGCAGAGAAGCAGGCAGAGGGAGAGGGGGAAGCAGGCTCCCTGCTGAGCAGAGAGCCCAATGCAGCTCAATCACAGAGCCCTAGGATCACCACCTGAGCCAAGACAGAGGCTTAACCCACTGAGCCACCCAGGCGCCCCTCCCTTGGGCCTTTCATACCTGTTTCTTCTCTTAGTAACACATGTTGATGCCCTCTTCTCCTGGCTAATTCCTACTTAATTCTTTAAGTCTTAGTTCCCATACCACTTCTTCCTGATCCTGTTCTCACAGCACCCTGTATGTTCCTATTTCATCATACTGACCACACTTCTATAATTTCTTCCTTCTCTGTCTGGCCTTCCCTAAAAGGCTCAGTATCTATCTTACCAGAGCACCCCAAGTACCTGAAATGTCTCACACTGAATGAATATGCAATTAACATCATGACAAACCTATTCTTAGACCTAACCAGCATCCCTCTGAAATACAAAGCTGGTCAAAGAAGACAGGCATACCAGGCTTATGTACAACAAACATTTCTTCCTAATAGATAAAACCATGATATTCTTATCATATTTTCTACCACTGAATGAATTTGAAGTATAAAGATACAAAATAACCATATGCCATAATTTCAGTAACTCAAGGACATTACAGCATTTTGATTTTAAAACAAAAATTTGTTCTATCTGGAATGCCTGGGTAGCTTAGTTGGTTAAGCATCTGCCTTTGGCTCAGGTCATGATCCCAGGGTCCTGGGATCAAGCCCCACATCGGGCTCCCTGCTCAGTGGGGAGTCTGATTCTCCCTCTTCCTCCCTCGCCCCCAAACCATTTGTGTGCTCTCTCTGACTCTCACTCAAATAAATAAAATCTTTAAAAAAAAAAAAATTGGTCCAATCTTTTCAACACTGGAAAAAGATTTTTATTTCCTTTTTTAAAAAGATTTTATTATTATTATTAATTATTATTTTAAAGATTTTATTTATTTATATGACAGAGAGAGAGATCATAAGCAGGCAGAGAGGCAGGCAGAGAGGGGGAAGCAGACTCCCTGCTGAGCAGAGAGCCCCATGCGGAACTCCATCCCAGGACCCTGAGATCATGACCTGAGCCGAAGGCAGAGGTTTAACCCACTGACCACCCAGGCACCCCTCTTTTCCCTTTTTTAAGAAAATATGTAAATACAAACAAATATTTATAAAATAAAAATTTTCATAAAAATATTTTAAAAATTAAAAATATTAAACATCTTATACAGAAACAAAAATCCTTTTTTAAGAAGATTTTATTTATTTGGGGCACTGGGTGGCTCAGTGGGTTAAAGCCTCTGCCTTCGGCTCAGGTCATGATCTCAGGGTCCTGGGATCCAGCCCCGCATCGGGCTCTCCGCTCGGCAGGGAGCCTGCACAACCCCCCCCCCCCACCTCTGCCTGCCTCTCTGCCTACCCTGTGATCTCTGTCAAAGAAATAAATAAAATCTTAAAAAATAAAATAATTGGTCCAATCTTTTCAACACTGGAAAAAGATTTTTATTTCATCTTTAGAAAAGATTTTATTTTATTTATTTGACAGACAGAGATCACAAGCAGGCAGAGAGACAGGCAGAGAGAGAGGGGGGGGGAAGCAGGATCCCTGCCGAGTGGAGAGCCCAATGCGGGGCTCCATCCCAGGACCCTGAGATCATGACCTGAGCCAAAGGCAGAGGCTTATTAAACCACTGAGCCACCCAGACACCCCCAGAAATATAAATCTTAACACCATGTACATAGTGTTACCAGACCAAAATGAAGGAAGGAAACTATTCTTATAATCTATATTGGCACACCATCATCACTAATCTATTTTTTTTTCCCCTTCACTAATCTTATCTCCTCCTGGAAGACAGTATCCTATTCATTCACTCTTTAGTTCAAACATTTCAGCAACTTCATGGCAAATGGAAGCTCACATTTCCACTAAATTTCTAGTTTCAAACTTGGAACTCAAGGATGTTACAGTATTAAACTAGCTTTAACTAACTTATTGTCCCAAAAAAAAAAAAAAAAAAAAAAAAAAAGGCTATTTTATTTTAAATACGCATGTGCAGATGGGCAGACCCATTAAAAGTTATTAGCAATGATATTTATAATCAATTTCACATATAAAACTACATTTATAATGTCAAAAAACAGAAAAATTCACAACCTAATCTCTAATTCATAACTGGGCAAATCATTGAGTAGAGGTTTCCTAATTTAATTTTTTCATTAACAGTATATTATAATTCACTTTAGAAATAACACTGGTTATATGCACTGAATTAATTTCCTTCTACACCATACTCAGCTGACTCAAAGATATACCTTCTCTATCTAGAAGCAAATCTTCTGCTCTTCAGGTTAATAATTTATTGCAGAATAATAAACAGGAAATACTCTGTGCCCACTGTTATCAAATATGTAAGTTTCAACCTTGTGCAATTTTAGCTGCATATCAGTGAGAATATAACCAGCTACTTTTAATACTTTTATCTCATGAAACTTAAAATTAAACCTGAGCCTACATATTAAACATACACAAACAAAATCCAGCAAGAAATTTATAAATACTTCCAATTTTTCCATTATGTTTACCAATCAGTAAAAATTCATTATATCTAGAAGCTCAACATATTTAGAACATATTTATAATACATTCATTTACATTTATTACAAAAGCTTAATGCCGTAAGTGGAATGAGTACCATATTTAAAAGAATACTAAATTACAACTAAGATTAACTAGTTGAAGCCAGAGGGAGACTTTTCTAAATATTGAAGCTACCTCAATGTGGAATGTCTGGAATTAGCATAGTAGTGGCCTGAAGAACAATAGGAGCTCCGTTATGTTATGAGTCTATTTTTCCCACTATGCTAGAAAACAAGGGTGAGAGAGGGACTAATAAAACACTGATTTCAATGATTAAATAAAATAATGTGTCAAGTGCCTGAAACAGAGCCAGGGCTATGCAATCACTGTGGAGCTATATAAAAGACTATAGAGGGAAATAATAAAACACTTTCACTGAGATTGTAATTTACCCATTTAAAGTGTGTAACTCCATGAGTTTTCAGTATATACACAGAGCAACCATGTAACCATCAGCAGTCACTCCCCATTCCTTCACATACCCTCAGTCTTAAACAACCACTGGCCTATTTTTTGTCTCTATGGATTTGTTTCTTCCGATGTTTCATATAAATGAAATCATACAATGAGTGGCCTTTTGTGTGTAGCTTCTTTCATGTAGCATGATGTTCTCAAAATTCCTCTATATTATATGTTATCAGTACTTCATTTGTTTTTATAACCAAAAAAATGTCCCATGGTATAAATATGCCACATTTTATTTATCCATTCAGTTAATGGACATTTATTTATGTCATTTCCACTTTTTGGCCATTATGAATAGTGCTGGTATGAACATTTGTGTACAAGTTGTTGTGTGGACATGTTTTCATTTCTACTGGGTAGGTACACCTGGGTAGAACTGATATAGGTCATAAGGCAACTCTGTGTACCATTTGACCAAACTATGTATCAAAGCAGTTCTAACATTTTACTTTTTTTTTTTTTTAATATTTTGTTTATTTGTCAGAGAGAGAGAGCACAAGCAGGCAGAGTGGCAGGCAGAGGCAGAGAGAGAAGCAGGCTCCCCGCCAAGCAAGGAACCCAATGTGGGACTGGAACCCAGGACCCTGGGATCATGACCTGAGCCAAAGGCAGTTGCTTAACCAACTGAGCCATCCAGGTCAGCAATGAATGAGAATTTCAACTTATACTGGAAATGTAAGTGCCAATGTTATACTTTCAAACGATGTCACAGAAGGAAGACAATGGCTACTTCAAGAAGGGCCTTTTATTTTATTTTAAAGATTTTATTTATTTGACAGAGAGAGAGAGAAACAGCAAGAGAGGGAACACAAGCAGGAGGAGTCGGAGGGAGAAGCAGGCTCCCTGCTGAGCAGGGAGCCCAATGTGGGGGCTTGATCCCAGAACGCTGGGATCATTACCTGAGCCAAAGGCAGATGCTTAACAACTGAGCCACCCAAGCACCCCAAGAAGGGCCTTTTAGAGTGGGAGTCACTGGTTAATGCTAATATTTACACAGTGCTTACTCTGTGTAGCAAGTTTTAAGTATTACTATTTCATTAAATCTCAGGTACCATGAATTATATAACACACCATTACTTTATGTACCCTGAGAAAGAAAAATTCTACCAATTACATTATGACATGTCATCCATCGAAAGGTGTATCTTGATTTCAGAGACATTAAAACATGTGAAAAAGGGGTGCCTAGGATGGCTCAGTTGGTTAGGCATCTGCCTTCAGCTCGGGTCTGGGATAGAGCACTGATTTGGGCTCCCTGCTCCTTGGGGAGTATATGTCTCCCTCTGGCCCTCCCCCTACTCGTGCTCCCTCCCTCTCACTCTGTCACTCTCACTCTCAAATAAATAAAATTTTTTAAAAAATGTGAAAAATGTTTCACAGAATTATTACAATAATGTATACATGGATTAATTCATTTAATCTTTATAAGCAATCCTAAGTGAGGATTTTATAGATGAGGCAACTAGGGCACACAGCTTGCCTACAACTGTAAGGCCAGGGGTGCCGCGCTGGCTCAGCTGGAGCATGCAGCGATTGATCTTGCGATAGTGAGTGCGAGTCCCACAGTGGGCAGAGATTAGTGAGGAAAAAAAAAATTATTAAAGCCAGTTAAATGGCCAAAGTAGATTTGAACTTTGGTGGACTGCTCTTGTTCTTGGGGGAGTCATAGTCACTGTTTTAGAGATTATGCCCTCACTCCTTCCTCTTCAGGATCAAAAAAGTAGAGCACACTGGGCCTTACGGGATTTGGGTTCTACTTAACCTCTAAGCCTCAGGTCCCTCATTTATTAGAACTGTTAAGACTGGGGCGCTGTCCTGCATAGGGCTCCCTGCTCAGTGGGAAGCCTGCTTCTCCCTCTCCCACTCTCCCGGCTGTGTTCCCTCTCTCACTGTCTCTCTCTCTCTCTATCAAAAGAACTGTTAAGACTGTTTCACAAGTGACAGCAGCTACTGCCATTCTCTAATAGTAAAAAATGTGGTGGCTGAAAGTAGTCTCTATTGAGGGCTTTTCTTTTTTCTTCCTCCTTATTTCCATTAAAAAAGTTTTTTTAGGCTAAGAGGGCATCCTTATCTTTAAACATTTAAAATCTTCTTTTGTTAAATTTGTGGTATTCAACAATTAAAGTAGCCTCAATTATGTATGCATTCCAACGATAACATTAAAACCTAGACTGAATCCAGTGGAGGGTAACCAGGATGAGTATGAAAACTAAGTCACAGATATAAGATGATAGTTTAATAATAGTGTTATCACTAAATGGTCATTTTGAAAAATGCTTTCTTTTTTAATAATTTATTATATATAACTTTCTCAAATTTCTACAAAAAGCACAAACTAATTAAAAAAAATGTTTGTTTATTCTAGAAAGAGAGACAGCAGGAACAGGAAGGGGTGGAGGAAGAGAGAGAATCTGAAGCAGGCTCCACACCCAGCATGAAGCCTGATACAAGGCTTGATCTCACAACCCTGAGATTATGACCTGAGCCAAAATCAAGAGCTGGATGCTTAGTCAACTGAGCCATCCAGGTGCCACCAAACTGCTTTTATAATAGAGAAAAATAAAAATCAAGGAAAAAAAAAATCAACCAGCCTTAAAAGTTAGAAAAACCAGAATGTCCCTTGATGGTTGAATGGATAACGTGGCATATATGAAAAATGGAACACTATTTAACCTTAAAAAGGAATAAAATTCAGATACATGCTGAAATATGGATGAACCTTTAAGACATTATACTAAGTGAAATAAACCAGATACAAAACGACAAATATTGTGATTCCACTTAACTGAGGTACCTAATCAAATTCATACAGAGAAAGTAGAACAATGGTTAGGGAGCTGGGGCCATAGTGTAAGGGGGGGTAGTTATTTAACAGGTAAGATGAAAAAGTTCTAGAGATAGCTAGAGGTGATGATTGCACAACATGACTATATTTAATACCACTGAACTGTACACTTATAAATGGTTAAAATGATAAATTTTATGGTATGTCTACTTTGCAACAATTTAAAAGAATCAGGTGGGCATAGGAGAAAATAGATGTACATAAGATACAGAATAGACACTCCAAACCAGTAGGTGACCCAAGTGCACCCTGGAAGTTCCATTACCATGTCTATTCTTAAATGGGAACCACCAACAGGCTGAATGAATTTTCCAAGTGACTACTATCATATGCTCAAGGACACTCAAGGAGCCACAGAAAATGCAAAGATATATTAAGACATGGTCCTTCACCTGAGGGGCATAAAAGCTAGTAAAAGATACATACCCCAAATAAAACATTAATTGGTACTGTATTTGTGTTGGTACTACAGCTGACCTTTAAATGACAAGGGTTTGAACTGGTCAACTTACATTGGATTTTTTTCTGATAAGTACAGTATAGTACACTTTAAGTATATATTTTTTATGATTTTAATATTTTTTTCTCTAGCTTTCATTATAAGGATACAGTATAAAATCATATATAAAAATAATGTATTAACCGACTTTGTTATTGGTAAGGACTCTGGTTGACAATAGGTTATTAGCAGTTTAAGTTTTTGGGGAGTCAAGAGTTACATAGGGATTTTCGACTACATGGAGAGCTGTTCACAGGATCAGCTGTGTATAAGTAATATAAAATGTTATTAAAAGAGTAGAGGAACGTCACAAAACAAACTGAGGGTGGTCAGGGGAGGGGTGTAGGGAGAGAGTGTTGGGGTTATGGACATTGGGGAGGTTATGTGTTATGGTGAGTGCTATAAGTGTGTAAACCTGGCGATTCACAGACATGTACCTCTGGAGCTAATAATACATTATATGTTTATAAAAAGATAAAAAAATTATGAAAAAAAAAGAGTAGAGGAACAATTTGATGGATACAGTTTAATGTAAAGGGTGATATACTTTACTTAGACCTCAAAAAAACCCCTAAAATTTTAAATGATACAGATAATGATTCAAGTGAAAATGACAGAAAAGTATGAAATAATAAGCACCATCTACAAACAGGAAATAATCTAGGTTGGAAAATGAGACCCATGTTGTGGGTAAAGGTGGTAGAAAATTAGGATTGAAAAGATAATTGGGGTTAGGCTGTAGGAGGTTTCAAATGCCCAGCCAAGGAGTTTAGACTTTATTAACAAAGAAAGAAAAGAAACATCAAAACTTCACTTTAGGAAGATTTACAGAACAGAACCGCAAAGAATGAATACGCGTGGCAAAGACAGATTAAATAACAGGCAAAACAGGAAAGTAATAAAGCTGAAGGCCTAAACTAAAATGATAATAGCAAAAGTAAAAGATAAAGGAAGCTATTCAGTGAAAAATTAAGTTTAGGTTAGTTCCCTTTGTTATACATGACCTAGGGTATTCCATTTCCTCTTTTAATATTCATCAGTTCCAATTATTTGTTCATTAAGATTTTCTTCTGCTAGAATGTGAGCTCCGCGAAAGCAAGGACAGTGAAAGCTCCGTGAAAGCTACAGTACAGTGGCAGACAGTACTCAAATAACTACTGACTAAATTCAGAATATACTCTTTCCTTAAAAAAAAAAAAGAAAGAAAGAAAAAGAAAAAACAAAAACCATACTTCTTTGAGACAAGTATAAATCTGTATAAGGGTTCTCAAAACTTGGGAGCATTGTAAATTTTTTCAGACCTAGAATTTAAGCCACTGGCAGATGAAAATCCTATTCCTGTCTATAGCCTTACTAGCTACCTCTGAGTAAGTTTGCTTTTCATTCTAAAGTCAGCAACAAAGTTTATTTGATATTACCTGAATGCTTGTCCCTACTAAATTTTATATAGACAATAACTCAAAAAGCTGTAATCTTAATAAGCACTAACATATAAATTAAATGGGAAAAAATTTAGAAGTTCATGCACAAAAAACAGGCTTACAATACCTTAGGGGGATTAAATGGATATGTTTCTGGTATTTTTATCTCTAGCTGATATCTTCCTCCTAAAAAATGGGGAAAACAGAAAGTTAAGAATGCTGCTCACCTCAAATATTTGAAACAAAATATAGTGACATGATTTTTCAAAACACGTACTATTTTATATCCAATTTTAACAAATTCATTCTAAAGTTGAAACCCAAAAAGGAAATAATAAAAACACTAGTTAACTGAAAGTTTATTTAAAACATATAAAATAGCCATTACACAACTATATTAGTTTATCAGCAAATAAAAGAGCCTGAGATAGACAAATACATTAAATCCAAAGACAATCCAATGCTCCACTGGGACAGTTAGGTAACATACGTCCCGTCTCCTTTTGTTTCCTCTAGTCCACAGAGAAGAGCTGTTAAATAACAAAAAATACAGAAAAAAAAAAAAAAAAAAGACAAAAAGAAGGTAAGGAGGTGTAAGGGCACAGATGGTACAGAGAAAAAGGACATATGGTTATGTCATAAACTGAAAAAAATCTACCACTAGCTGGTTCTTTCAAATGTAAAAATGCCCCAAACTTTTAACTTGTACCCTCAATGAAAGGCCAACACTTGCTAAAATTTTGAAAATAAAATTCAACAATACCTGGTAGGTATAAAGACAAAAGACTATTCTCTTCTCCTCAATAGGTATACAAAAGAAAACACTTTACAAAGAGATTGTTCTAACCAGTAATATGTAAACAAAACACAACATTCTGTTTTGAAGTCATCTTGAGCAACTAGCAGCCAAATACATATTTAAAAAAACTTTATCTAGCTTCCCATAATGGGATAATTCAAGAAAAGGTAACTGCCGCTCAGGAAACTCTGAAGGGGGGGAAGCCTTCCACTGGATGAGGGGGTGGATTTGAATCCTAACTTCAAGGAACCTTCCAATCCTAACATTTTATGATCTATTAAAATAGAATACACATTATTCCAGAATGTAACAAATAAAACTGTACTACTGAAATACTATGCCTAGCATCTGCTCCAAAATAATAAAGGAATGAATTAGATCAAAGACTGGCCCTAAATTGATAGTTATTAAAGCCAGATGATAAGTAACCAAAGATTCATTATACCATTTGTCTTCTCTAGATACGTAAAACTTTCCATAATAAAAGTAAAATAAAATAAAAATTATGCACTAGCATTATTAACTTCAAAATTTCATTAATTCAGGGGCGCCTGGGTGGCTCAGTAGGTCAAGCCTCTGCCTTCGGCTCAGGTCATGATCTCAGGGTCTTTGGATCGAGCCCCGCATGGGCTCTCTGCCTGCATCTCTGCCTACTTGTGATCCCTGTCCATCAAATAAATAAATAAAAATATTTTTTAAAAATTTCATAATTCAATTTTCAGTATCACCCACATTCTCTCAAATCCATCTCCCTCCATTGTTAGGAATAGATGAATGTGGATCTGGGAGAAAAACAAAGGGGCAATTCATTTGGCAACACTTTCTTCAACCCCTTTCTGGTTCCAATTCTTCTTTTCTTGCTAATTCTTTTTAATGATATCCCATAGTGACTTATGCATGAGTTGAACTAGATGCCTGAATCACAGAGCATATGGCAAGAGTGAAATCAATATAACAGAAAGTAGTCAAAACAAACAAACAAACAAAAAACCAAGTAGGATAAGTAAGAGAAGAGTACCTGAGAAAATTCTGTGTTTATAGATAGAAGTGTTTTTGTTTAGAGTTATAAATGCCAGCTTCAAATATAGGTATAATAAATATGGCCTGAGTAAAATGTAGGTTCTTTTTCCTTCCTAAGAGTATTACTTTTTCTGTTAAATTCTAGATGACTATTTCTATAATCTTTCATATAAAGTTGTTCCTTCTTGAATGTCCAAAACAATTTCTTAGGAGCAGTGAGAGCCCAGAAATACTACATAAATAATGCTGGCCCCTAGAGTCCCCCCCTCAATCCTATTTTTACTCCACATGCTATTAATATGCTCTATTAATATGCTCTGTCTTGCATTTTTATCTGACGACTTTCAATATATAACCACCATAACATTAACCACAGCATTATGTGTTATATATATGGGTGTGTGTATGTGTATATATACACACCTACATCAGAGCAACACAACTAAGCAGGCTTTATAACTACATAATTCATATTTTAAGTTTTCACCATAAATCATTTCTTCTTAAATAGCTTTTATTATAAAAACTTTGTCATTTTTAGACTTAACTTCATTTAAAAAAGAAAATGGGGAAGGGATGAGATTTTTTAAAATACCAACAATTATTTCATAAATTCAAAACAACTCTTAGGAAGAAAGGTTCAAAAACTAAACTGTTCCTTTGCCACTATTACAGCAAAAGAAAAAAACAAGAGTTAAGTAACACGTGCAATATTGCTAATTTTCCCATGGGTATTCTACTTTTTAATCTGATTACTTTTAACACAACATAAAATAGTTTCCTCATTAATCATTATAAACAGTTTAACATTCCACATGGAAACACTTGCCTTAGTTATAGAGATTAAAAAAAACCAAAAACTCTCAAAAACCAAGAGCCCTGCAATAAATATTATCAAAATATATCTTCAAAATCTTCTTCATGTTCATCTTTCCAAAAAAATATCTTAGTTTATGCCCTTGAATAGTGCTCTTCCTAAATAAAATGAACAATTTCTCCTTAATAGTTTTAGGACAAAAAGGACACAATTTATACCCAAAAAGCATATTAAAACTAGTCTTATCGGGGCGCCTGGGTGGCTCAGTGGGTTAAGCCGCTGCCTTCGGCTCAGGTCATGACCTCAGGGTCCTGGGATCGAGTCCTGCATCGGGCTCACTGCTCAGCAGGGAGCCTGCTTCCCTCTCTCTCTCTCTCTCTCTCTCTCTCTCTCTCTCTCTGCCTGCCTCTCTGTCTACTTGTGATCTCTCTCTGTCAAATAAATAAATAAAATCTTTAAAAAAAAAAAAAAAAACTAGTCTTATCAAAACAAAAACTAGTATTATCAAACATTAATATCTCATTTAGTGGCAGCAGCAGAAACACTTAAATATGACCAAACTTGCTTCCAATTAATAAAGAATATGGTATATTTATAACTTAATTATCTACAAATGAGTATTATCCAATTTTTAAAAAATTCATCTACTTTTATTAAGGGTTTCTAAGAATGTAATGAACATTCTGCCTATTAAGTTCAGGAGGTACCTTGTTTATAAATATCCGTTTGCTGGAAGAGTTCTAGAATAATAATGCTATTGCCATACTAGCTTTTAAAAATAAAGGGGCGCCTGGGTGGCTCAGTGGGTTAAGCCGCTGCCTTCGGCTCAGGTCATGATCTCGAGGTCCTGGGATCGAGTCCCGCGTCGGGCTCTCTGCTCGGCAGGGAGCCTGCTTCCCTCTCTCTCTCTCTCTCTCTCTGCCTGCCTCTCCATCTACTTGTGATCTCTCTCTCTGTCAAATAAATAAATAAAATCTTTTAAATAAATAAATAAATAAATAAAAATACATCTAAACAGGGGCGCCTGGGTGGCTCAGTGGGTTGAGCCTCTGCCTTCGGCTCAGGTCATGGTCTCAGGGTTCTGGGATTGAGCCCCGCATTGGGCTCTCTGCTCAGCAGAGAGCCTGCTTCCACCTCTCTCTCTCTGCCTGCTTGTGATCTCTGTCAAATGAATAAATAAAGTCTTTAAAATAAATAAATAAATAAATAAATAAAAATAAAAATACATCTAAACAACCTAAAAAAGATTCAAGAATATTTATAATGCCTACCTTTAAGAAGCAAGTGTATCATTCCATACACTATCTACTATTAAGACAAGAACATGATTTCCATAAGATAACTAATGACCTTTTTTCCATCTAATGATTATCAAAAGGACTAAATGCATGGTATCCATGAAAGCATCCAGATGAGGCCTGGCATATAAGAGGCACTCAGTAAATAATACAAAACTAAATAATGTTAAGAAATGGCTCATATGGGGGCGCCTGGGTGGCTCAGTGGGTTAAAGCCTCTGCCTTCGGCTCAGGTCATGATTCCAGGGTCCTGGGATGGAGCCCCGCATCGGGCTCTCTGTTCAGCAGGGAGCCTGCTTCCCTTCTACTCTCTCTGCCTGCCTCTCCGCCTACTTGTGATCTCTGTCTAATAAATAAAATCTTAAAAACAAACAAACAAACCCTCTTTAAAAAAAAAAAAGAAATGGCTCATATGAACGATAAAACAGGAAATAAAATTTTACCATTTAAGATTTAGTAGGATATGCTAAAGACATTCTAGGGTCTTTAAAAATTTAATGAAAACTAAAATATATTAGAATACTGGGTTTTTCTGATGACTTTGGGTTAACTGTTCATTAAGGAATTATAAGACCTCGCTCAAAGTAGACATAACCACTACTTCCAATATTCAGTCAATCCTCATTTATTCAAAAGCAGAAAGTAATTAGAAACACTGGCTTTGAAGTCAAAGGCTATTAGGACTCAAATCCCAGCTGTGCCACTTAGATGTCTGACCTTAAACAAGGCACTTAATTTCTCTGAGCTTAAGTTTCTTCATTCTATGAACAGTGATAACTACTTACCTCATAAGATTTGTTTTAAGGATTAAATGAGAAAACACATGTAAAGCTCTGAAAATAAGAACTCAGTAAATGCTACTATGACTACAAATTCTGTTATGATTTCTACTAAGCATATATCTGAAGGCAAGAACCTTGGATATGCTACATAATCCAAATGAATAATATTCATTACTGAAGATTTGCCTAATGAGGAAATAAAAGGCTATGAAAAAGCTTCTTTCCTTATATTACCACCCAATTCCATAGTCTAAAGGAGCTACAGACTTAGTTTGTGAACACAAAGTTCAGCAAAGTTGCCTCCTTTCTTTTTTCTGTCTTGAAACGATCATTCAAAGCTTTCCTGAATAAAGAAAATTAAATATTTGGAATACAGCCTGTGTGAAGACATATGAATGAATAAAATACTTAATGACAAACAGGGGAGAGGAGCTTTATAAAAAAAATAAGTATTTTATCAGTCAGAAATTTAAGGCAAGATTTGTTATAGATACCATATGAAGGGTAACTGAGCATCTATAGTCCATATATTAGAGGCTTAATATGCTAGATGTTTTCTACTGTTAAATTCTAACCTATATAAATTGTAACTTGGTTCTACTAAATCTATGTTGGGAAAAGAAAAAAAATTAGCTAAAATTCAGTAAGAAAAAAATCAGTCTACAGCAATATCTAAATTTATTATTTAAATGTTGTAATATCCTAAGCCAAATGAAGTTACCTTCCATGTAATTTATAGATACTTAAGATTATTCTGATTTAATGTTTCAGGTAAGTTCTAATACGCACAATATTTTGATACAGAAAAAAGTACTTGCCTTCATATGGTGTGTCTGGAGGTCCTGCTATTTCTCCTCTTAATTCTGTAAAATTCTCATCTACAAGATCTACTTTAATTTGATTTTTGCTCGTCTTAAAAATAAACAGAAAATAAATGTTAGTTATATCAGCAAGAAAAAAGCCTATTTTAAAGTATTATCTATAAAAAAAATTTGAAACCCCCTCTTTAATAAACTTGATTATCTGCTCTAGTAAAAAATAGTAACCTATGCTTTTCTAGGATTTAATTAGCCAGTTTTAAGAATATTTTAAACCAAAAAACTAACAAATTTTCACTTCATTGTTTTTAATGAAATAACACCACTCTGAACAACAGTACAATGGCTTGTTAACTTTATTGGAATGTTTAGAGAAAAAGAGCAGACACCTATTTTATATTTGCCAACTTCATGTACGTTAGGCCCAACGTGATAAGTCTATTATTCATCTGTAGATGAACGCTGCTATACTGTACACCCCAGGTTACATGGGTTCTATCCATATAAACAGAAAACTCAGGGTCATTAAAAGCCATGTAGGGTATAAACTCTCACTTAAACTAACCACAACAGTTCTAGATGTTTAGGCTAACTAAAATACTATTCCATCCACCCAGCTGGTGAAAACTCGAAGCATCTAACTAATTTAATTTCCCTTTCCATGAAAATTCCTGAAGCCTAAAATGCCTCACTAGAATCATCTAATGCCTTGTATAATTTAAGTTGCTTAGTTTAATTCAGTGTCAACTACCTACTTTTCAAAACAGACTTATTTTAAATTTATCTACATCTATTTATTTTGCCCATTACATTTCTCAAAGTCATTTCATATCTATACTATCATTTCAATTTCTCAATCTGTTAACGGTGACCTTAAATGATGCAGAAAACCCTCCAAGGGGATTCACATTACTGTTCAAAAAGTACCTGTCTGTAAATGAGCTCTCCAACTTATACTTTGTAATCTACACTAATACCTTACTGGTCCTAAGTCTAAATTCCTAATATGGTAAACTTTCTCATTTTTTCAATTGTTAAAAACATACATCCTTAATATACAAATTATGTTTTCATTTTCTTGGTTACGATTTCATATTTTTACCTAAGTAACACAACATATCCACTCTTAAAAAAAAGCCTTGCAGGATTTCAAGAGTAAATTTTTTGCTTTCAACCCTACCTTCTTAAGCTTGTTTACTGGATGAACAATGTAAGAATTACTGTTTTAAGGTCCATGGCTTTCTCCCCCAATCTCCAACAAGTAGATAACAATTTTACTTTTTCTATAGTAAGCAGTTTATATTAATACAGAATGATAAGTACTGAAAAAATATATAACTTAAAACCCAAATTTTAAAGATTTCATATGACTTCTAATTAATCTTATCTTTTAATAATAACAAGATTTAGAAACTTTATACATTTGAAAAACATTCTAATTAGTAGGTTTATTTTTATATAACCTTTTTCTATTTTTACCTTTGTAATTAATATATTTCATTTTTTCCTGAAGTTAATTTTACCCCCAAATTAAAATTAATTACAAATATACACATGAGAAACTTCTTCCTGTGCCCTAAAAAATCATTATCATCCTTGGTATATTTGCGGTGGAGGATGAAATATACAATCTTACCAATGATAAAATACTTTGTCCAGTATGCACAGGAATTAATAATGTTAAAATGAAAATCAGGAAACCATACTTCCACTGACCAATTTAGAAGCTGCAAGTAGAACTTCCAATTCTCCCCTGAGAGTTCTAAGTAAAACAAGAGTAATCCGATCTTGCAAATCATCAACGCTTTCAAAGTTCTTTATAGCTTCCCACAATATTCCCTTTCCAAAAAGAAGTAAATAACCCTAAAATGTCGGGATACTAAAGGACATGATTAAAGTTTTGGGGAGGAAAAGAAGAGGTAAGAGAAATCAGAGAGGCTGCCTTCCAGATTGCCCCAAAATCTCAAGTTAGTAAAATGCTAAATAAACAATTACTAATTGTATTAGTATTCCTCTGTCCTCGTTTCTGTCCTCATTATCCCCAAATTATAATTAGAAGAAAACAGACTTTTTTCTCTACAGAAAGCACACTATTAATGTATGAAAAACGTACTAAATTAGCTTAAAAAAATACAATCACCATGATGAATCCATTATAAAGAAGCATGCTACATGGTCTAGACAGAGTAGGATCTTTATCTCCAGATAAGCAAAGATAAAAACAGAAAATGGATAGTTAAAGACAGATTTTTCAAAGCTTAATTTTTCCATCATGCAATAATTATCCTTTATTATCTCCACAGTTTAACGTCCAGTTACTCCACAATCCAGATTTTTGATCCCAGTGCCCCCAACAAACTAACTTAAAATCAAAGAACTGTAAGGAAGATACAGAAAATGGCAAAAGATGACAGTATTTTAAAAAGTATGCCCTTTGAAGTCTGACAGATATGAGTTGAATCCAAGTTCCGCCACTCAACTGGCATTAATTTAGGCAAGTCACTTAACATCTCTCAATTTTATTACTCTAAAATGAGAACAAAGATCTCAAATTTAATGAGAATCTTCAAGAAAGAAGCATAGCTACCCTTCCCCAATAATATTAATTTTAAAAACCTTTGATTTCAAAGCCCTACTTTATAAAATTTACTTCACAGCTCTGTTTCCAGTCTAAGAATGGAAATGTTATTTCTAAAAGTAACAAAACAATATGTTTGTTATTCATTTTAATGACCAGGAAGACTAAGGCTTTTGGATGAAGCCCTGAAGAACTGTGTTACCACTGTACTACATTTTTTGTGGCAACATCTGCAAAACTGATTTTATTTTCTTCTCCCAACTCAACTAAACACACAGTTGGACCTTTGGTAGTTCTGGTTTTTTTAATATTCCTTTGTGGCTCCAATGGGATTCTAACACATAAAAGGAAAAGACATGAATAGAAGCTACAGTTTCTAGCAAACATTTCCAAAATCAACTATTAAAACATAAAGTATGCATAACAGCACATAATGTTAAATCTTATCTAAATTGACATTACTGCCAATAAAGCAACAGTGCAGAATTTAAAGCAATTCTATTGGCTTTCCAAGGCCAAGTCTCTAGGTGAATTGATATCACAAAATTTGTCTAAATAATTCCTGGAGTCTATTATATGCCAGAAAGAAATCTCAAGTGTTAGTGAACAAAACTAAGTCCCTGCCCACTTGGAGCTTACATTCTAGTGAGAAAAACTAAAAACTGAAAGATTTTATAAGAAAAGCTCTAAGTACATTGCTATTTAACCTGTTTAAACTTACATGTGACCTCAAGCAAGTTAATTAAACACTCAACCAAAGTTTCAACCTCTGTCAACTGGGAATTATAAGAGTACTTACTATGTACAGTTCTTGGGGGAATTTAATTAATACAATATATAAAACAATGTCTGCCAAAAAGTAAATGCTAAATGTACAGTAGTCACTTAACACTGTAATATGTTGACTTTTTTTTTTTTTTTAAATATGGAACACTTCACGAATTTGCGTGTCATCCTTGCGCAGGGGCCATGCTAATCTTCTCTGTATCGTTCCAATTTTTAGTATATGTGCTGCCGAAGTGAGCACATATGTTGACTTTTGACAATGATGTAGAAGCAGAAAATTTCCACCTAAAGCAAATACTATATATATTTTTTTTAAGGACCACTTGTCGCATTACTCTCACTTATATTGATTTGGGAAGATTTATTCTAAAACAAAATTTCAATCTAAATTTCAAATTTTAAATCTAAATTACCCCTGAAAAAAAAAATAAATAAAATAAAATAAATTACCCCTGAAGTTATAGATCATTCTTATATGCTATAAAGAAACTATCATTTTGTTTCCTAGTCAAATCACAACTACCAAAATTTAGGAGCACTATCAGTATCATACAAATAAATGTGAATTTCATTCTTCCTAATTTGTTGGAAATGAGGCTTAAAAGGTTTAGGAGTTGTCATTATTTTCCCCTAAGTTAGTATGAATGACTTATTTTCCCCTACTATTCTAAGACCCCCCCAAATAAGAAAGATTTCCACTTTCCAAGCAGTTAATAAGTAAAAACTATTCTGAAGCTTGAGGCATGTCACATACCCAAAGCAGGTTGACATGGAAACTTAGAGACCAGAAGGGAACTGAAGCCATGGGAACATTTATGACCCTTACTAATAAATACAAGTTTTAGATCAGTGCTGTCCAACAGATATATAATAATATAAGCCACAGGGCACCTAGGTGGCTCAGTCAGTTAAGCATCTACCTTCGCTGGGGTCGTGATCCCAGGATATGGGGATCAAGTCCCGCATCAGGCTCTCTGCTCAGCAAGTCTGCTTCTTCCTCTGCCTCTCCCCCTACCCCCGCTCATGTTCTCCTTTTCTCTCTGTCTCACAAAAATAAACAATAAAATCTTAAAAAAGAAAAAAAAAAAAAAAGTAAGCCACAAATGTTCTTCAAAATTTTCTAGGGGCACCTTGGGTGGCTCAGATGGCTGGGCGTCTGCCTTTGGCTCGGGTTGTGATCCCAGGGTTCTGGGATCTAGCCCCACAGCAAGCCCCACATCAGGCCCCCCGCTTGACAGGGGGCCTGCTTCTCCCTCTCCCACTCCCCCTGCTTGTGTTCCCTCTCTCGCTACATGTGTCTCTGTCAAATAAATAAAATCTTTAAAAATAAATAAATAAAATTTTCTAGTAATCACACCAGAAAGAGTGAAGGAAGTACAGAAATTAACTTTAATAATATTTTATCTCCTATATATAAAATTATCATTTTAACATGTAATCAAAATAAAAAATTCTGAGATTTTTTTTTTTTTTAAACCAGTGTCTTTGGAACCCAGTGTTTAATTTACAAATCACATGCACATTTCAATTTGGACTGCCCACACTTCAAGTGTTCAAAATCCAAATGTGATAGTCAAATCTACAGATATAGAAAGTAAATTATTGGTTGTGAAGAGAGGAGAGGGAAGAAAGAGATGGGAAGGATCTGCTAATGGGTGCAAGGATTATTTTTAAGGATATGAAACATTTTAGAATTAGTGGTAACAGCTGCACAACTTTGTGAATATACTAATAACCTCTGATTTGTACATTTTAAAAAGTCTAAAAACAGTTTTTAAAACTTGAAAAAAAGTCACATGTGGCTAGTGGCTACAATATTGGACAAGTGCACCTATAATACAGAACCAGGAAATAACAGTCTCTCCAATTACAGCAACAGTCTGTCATTAAAATTTTACTTTCTGGATTTCTGTCACCATACTTCACACAATATGTAATGCAGAATAATTAAAGTTCTGAACATATTAATCCCATAATATTTACTGAGTACTCAATATTCACAAGGCAAATAGGTACTGAGTGGTAAAATCATCAACCAGAAATGTTCTCTAACCCACCCTATCCACATCTACAGAGGTTTCATTCTAAGGTATTAAACAATAAATTATACAATTTTTAAATGAAGTACAGAATATCATGAGAGTAATATTTAACAAAGAGAATCTGGAGGATAAGAATAAGCTTCTCTGAGGAAACTACTTTTAAAAGATTTATGAATGATGCCAGTGATGGCATTTCAGGCAGAAAGTCCGCCCTGTGCAAAACCGAAGCAATAATGGACGTGGCATGTTTAAGAACTGAAAAGCCACCAATATGCCTGGAATACACACAAAATAAAGGAGCAGAAATGAATTGGGGAAAGTAGGCAGGAGCCAGATTATAGGGTCAGGAAGAACAATGAGAAACATTTAAAGCTGTGATTTAACAACCAGATTTGAGTCTTTTCAAGAACAAACCACTGTAGTGAGGAAAAAATGCCTGGAGGTAGATTAAAGCAGATACAGAGAGAAAGGTTAGGAACCAGTGAAAGTAATCAGAAAGTCCATTTTGGAAAAAAAGGAAGGAAGGAAGCAAGCAAGGAAGGAGGGAGGGAGAGGAGAAGGGAGGAGGACAGGAAGGAAGGAAGTTCACTTTGATGAAAAGAAGTAAATCAATCAAGAGAGATAAGAGATCGGGGTTGCTCAGTCAGTTGAGCATCCCACTCCTGATTTCGGCTCAGGTCATGATCTCAGGGTCATGAGATCAAGCCTCTCGTCAGGTATCCTGCTCAGCTTGGAGTAGCTTGTCCCTCTTCCTCTGCTCCTCCCCCTGCTGACACTCCCCCCCACGCCTGTGCTGTCTACCTCTAAAATAATTAAAAATCTTTCTTTTTAAAAGATTTTATTTAATTATTTGACAGACAGAGATCACAAGTAGGCAGAGAAGCAGGCGGAGAGAGGGGGAAGCAGGCTCCCTGCCAAGCAGAGAGCCCAATGCGGGGCTCAATCCCAGGACCCTGAGACCATGACCTGAGCCAAAGGCAGAGGCTTTAACCCACTGAGCCACCCAGGCACCCCTAAAATAATTAAAAATCTTAAAAAGAGAGAGATGAGGTGGGGCACCTGGGTGGCTCAGTGGGTTGAGTATCTGCCTTCGGCTCAGGTCATGATCTCAGGGTCCTGGGATCCAGCCCCATGTGGGGCTCCCTGCTCAGTGGGGAGCCTGCTTCTCCTATTCCCTTTCTCTGCCCCTCCCCCAACTAATGCATTAGTGCACATGCTGTCTCTCTCTCTCTCTCTCTCTCAAATAAATAAAATCTTTAAAAAAAAAGAGAGAGAGATGAGGAAAAATTTCTAGAAATAAGTTATTATAAACTACAAGTGTATGCTCTCTTAAAGAAGGAACCAGGATTACTCTTATAGTTTGCTTTTCTACTGAGTGGATGACAATGCAATAAAAAACTAAGATAAGGAAACAAAGTGAGAGGTCAAAGTTTGGAGAAGAGGAAAATAAAAACTCAGATTTGGCCATGTTGAAAAGAGCTATATATGAAAATCCAAAGGGCCAAGAATATGGTTCATGATCTAAAATCCAGGAGTGATCTGGGCTGACGATATGATGACGAGCAAGACCAGGAAAAACCAAGATAGTCTGTTACCACTGGCACCAAAGGAAGAAAGAAAAATTTTTTTTTAATTTTTAATTTTTAAAATTATTTTTAAGAGATTTTATTTACTTGGGAAAGAGAATGAGAGAGAGAGAGAGAGAGAGTATGAGAAGGGGGAGGGTCAAAGGGAGAAGCAGACCCCCATCCCCCAAACTGAGCAGGAAGCCCGATGTGGGACTCGATCTCGGGACTCCAGGATGATGACCTGAGCTAAAGGCAGTCGCATAATCAACTGAGCCACCCAGGTGCCCAGAAAAAAATGTTTTAAGGAGAGAGTAGCTAATGTTGCTGGCAGAGAGTGAAAATAATAGCTAATACTTATGTAACACCTTATAAGTAGTATTCTGATTTATATGTAGTAACTCATTTGACACTTTTAACAATCTTATGTATTAAGCAACACAGAAACTGAGATATAGAGGTCACACAGCTAATAATTAGTGAAGCTAAGCTTCAAAAATGACTTGTGAGCCTAGACATACATACTTAATTTCACTGACTTATCTTAAGATACCATCAGTAACAGAATGCCCTGTTGTATGACAGTGAGAAAAAAGAAAAAAAACCTTTACTTATACTTTGACACAATATTTTGTCATTTAGATTTTTTAAAGGGGGGCAGAGGGAGAGAAAGAATCTTAAGCATGCTCCATACCTAGCACAAGCCAATGTGGGGCTCAATCTCACACCTTGAAATCATGACCTGAAGTGGATGCTTAACCAACTGAGCCACCCAGGCACCCCTAGAACTTTTTATTTTACACTTACTCAACGAAACGTTAGACTTCACATATCACTTGTAAGACTGCAGAAAGAAAAAGTAAGCAAAATAGTTATTTTCTTCACATTTAAAGCCCTGAATGTACACACACACACACACACACACTTACTTCCAGGACCATAAGTAAGAAACTGGTAACAGTGATTCCCTTAGGGTAAATAAAACCAAGAACTATGGGGGAGCCTAGGTGCCTCAGTCAGTTAAGCATCTCTCTTTTGCTTCAGGTCTCGATCCTGGGGTACTGGGACACAGCCTCACACTAGATCCCTCTGCTCAGTGGGGAGTCTGCTTGTCCCTCTCCTTTTGCCCCTCCCCCTGCTCTTATGTTCTTTTTCTCTTTCAAGTAAATAAATAAAAGCTTTAAACACACACACACACACACACACACACACACACACACACACACACACGGATCTGGGACAGATGGGAGACCACAGTGCTATCTGAAAATTATTATTAAAAGTCATCCCTTGGGGCGCCTGGGTGGCTCAGCGGGTTAAAGCCTCTGCCTTTGGCTCAGGTCATGATCTCAGGGTCCTGGGATTGAGCCCCACATCGGGCATCTCTGCTCAGCAGGGAGCCTGCTTCCACCTCTCTCTCTCTGTCTGCCTCTCTGCCTACTTGTGATCTTTGCCTATCAAGTAAATAAATAAAATCTTTAAAAAAAAAAAAGTCATCCCTTTTTCATTTTTTCCATTTCTGATGGGGCTATCATAAAGCTACTAAAATCAACAGCATGGATTGTAACAGACACATAGACCAATAGAACAGAACAGGGAGCTCAGAAATAGGCCCATACTCATATAGTCAACTCATCTTTGATAAAGGAATAATCTGATGGGAGGGGAAAAAATTGTTTTTTTAAAAGATTGTATTTATTTATTTGACAGAGAGAGAAGAGAGAGAGAAGACAGTGAGAGAGGGAACACAAGCAGGCGGAGTGGAAGAGGGAAAAGCAGGCTTCCCACTGAGCAGGGGCCTGAGGCAGGGCTCAATCCCAGGACCCTGGGATCATGACCTGAGCAGAGGGCAGATGCTTAACGACTGAGTCACCCAGGTGCCCCAAAAAACAATTATTTTCAACAAAAATGGTACTAGACCAACTGGACATCCACGTGTAAAGTAATCTTCTATTACATTTTACATTTTCTAAACTGGCAAAATTCTTAATTATCCAAAACTGCTAAAGTTGAAGGGATATCAATAAAGCTCAGAAGCCCTTTTAAAGGCAATACAGCAAAAAGTAATAACACCATAAAATCTGTCACACTCTTCTTTTTTTTAAAAAGATTTTATTTATTTATTTGACAGAGACACAGTGAGAGAGGGAACACAAGCAGGGGGAGTGGGAGAGGCAGAAGCAGGCCTCCCACCAAGCAGGGAGCCCGCCCCATGTGGGACTCAATCCCAGGACCCTGGGGTCATGACCTGAGCCAAAAGCAGCTGCTTAACGACTGAGCCACCCAGGTGCCCTTGTCACACTCTTCAACCCAATATTACAACTCCTAGAAACTGCCTAAGGAAATAATTTCATTACAGGTAGGAAAAAATATATAACCCTAATGGAAATCACTGATGCATTAAATATAATGAAAAAAACATTAATCTAAGTAACCAATTAATTCAGAAATGTCTAGAAGAATTACAGTGCAATTTAACAGAATACTACAAACAAAAATAAATGAATATAATTCTGGTTTCCAACCCAACATGTAAAAACTTAGAAATCACCACTCCCATCCACAGAGGAAAAAAGCTAAAAACTGAAAATCAACAACTCCTCTGAAATCCATCAGAGAAATGAAGCACAGGGCAAATGCTGGCCTGTGACATGGTGACGTGACTGGGAGAAAGTAAGATTCAAAATTATCAGGGCAAAAGCTCACAAGCATGAGCCATTACTCCAGCAGGAAAAACTAAACTGTAATTGACAAAGTGCTGGAGGCACAGTCAGAATAAATTTGAGAGTGAACAACTCTCAAAGGGCCTTGCCACTTTTGTTGAGTTTTTACCTCCAGGTTCCCTACCACATTTTCACAGTGACGATCAGAGGAAAATGCGCTCATGCTCCTGGCAGAGAGCGGGGGAACTGAGAAGTACTTCTAAAGGTCACAGCTTAGCTCGGGATAGGCTCCCTAAAAGACTGAGACCCAGGGACACCTGGGTGGCTCAGGTCATGGTCCCAGGGTCCCGGGACTGAGTCCTGCATCAGGGAGCCTCCTTCTCCATCTGCCTGCCACTCCCCTCTGCTTGTACACACACACTCTTTCTAATAAATTAAGGTTTAAAAAAAAAAAAAAAAAAAGAGTGAGACCCAATTACAGGACGATAGACTGCTTCCCCTCCCCCAAACACCACATCAATAGGGCTCCTGTGTAATAACAGGGGATTACAACTCCAAGAACTGCATGTCTCAGACCTGACTTAAGAAGATGTCTCTAGGGAGCCCCAGAGGCAACAGGAAAGACAAAAATAAGAACAACAGAGGAGATTTTAGACTTTGGTATCTACAGCTATAGCAAACAGTATCCCTGGACAGACAGACATAAAGTCTCACACTGAAGGCCTATCTACCTTGGTTCCTTTTACCCAGTACATCGTTCATGACTTTGGCTTTCAAGAAAAAATTATAAGGCATACCAAAAAACAAAACCACAGAAAAAGACTCAGATGGCAGAAATGCTAGAATTAGACTAAAAATTTTAAACTATGATTAATATGCTAAGTGCCATTATGGAAAAAGTTAACAATGCCCAAATCAAGTAGGTAATGTTAACAAAGAGATGGAAACTCTAAGAAGGAATTAAAAGAACATGCTAGAAATAATTAAAAAAAAAAAAAAAAAAAAACTAACAGAAATGAAAAATGCCTCTGATGGGCCCATTAGTAAGTAAACACAAAAAATGAATCTGTGAGCTAGAAAAAAATGAATAGAAACCCCAAAATCTGAAATGCAAAGGAAGGACAAATGAAAAAGACTAGAATCTCCAAAAGGTGTACATACAAGTAATGAGAATACCAGAATAAGAAGACAGGAAAAGAAGAAATATTTGAAGCAATAATGACCAAGAATTTCCCTAATTTAATGACAGACACTGAATCACAGATCCAAGAAATTCAGAGAATGTAAAAGAGGATCAATCCTAAGAAATCCATAGCTTAGGCATATCATATGCAAACTGAAGAAAACCAAACACAAAAAGCTTGAAAAGAAAATCAGAAGGAAAAAAAAAAAACCTTGCCTAATAAGGAGCAAAGATAAAAATTACATTGGGGGGCGCCTGGGTGGCTCAGTGGGTAAAAGGCTCTGCCTTCGGCTCAGGTCATGATCTCAGGGTCCTGGGATGGAGCCCCGCATCAGGATCCCTGCTGGGTGGGAAGTCTGCTTCTCCCTCTCCCACTCCCTCTGCTTGTGTTCCCTCTCTCACTGTGTCTCTCTCTCTCTCTCTCTGTCAAATAAATAAATAAATAAAACCTTTATAAATAAATAAATAAATAAAATCTTTAAAAAAATCATGAAAGCAAGAAAATGGACTGTAGTATTTAGTGTTGAAAGCAGGAATGCGTGGGTGGCTCAGTCGGTGGAGTGTGTGACTCTTGATTTCAGGGTCATGGCTTCAGGCCCCATGATGGATGTGGAGATAACTTAAAAAATAATAATAATGAAAACAACAGTGTTGAAAGCAAAAAGCCCTACCAACCTAACATTCTATATCTAGCAAAATTATCCTTCAGATATGAAAGATAAATAAAGACTTCTCAAATAAGAATAGGACATCTATTATTAGCTGACCTGTCTTGCAAGAAATATTAGAAGAAATTCTTCAGGAAGTAGGAAAATGCTATAGATCAGAAACACAGAATTTACATAAAGAAAAAAGAAACAAAGAGCATTAGAGAAAAAATAAAGGTTAAATAGAATCTTTGATCTTACTCTTTTTTGGGCGGAGGAGTTGGGGGAGGAAGGGAGGAGGGTGAGGGAGAGAAAGTGGGTGGCAAAGGGCAGAGGGAGAGACAGTTCCAAGCAGGCTCCACGCCCAGCACAGAACCTGATGTAGGCAGGACTCAATCTCACAAACCTGAGATCATGACCTGAGCCAAAATCAACAGTGCGATCCTTAATGGACTGAGTCCCCCAGGGACCCCTGACTTTTCGTATTCTTAATTATCTAACAGATAAGAATATGTTCAAAACAATAACAACAACAAAGTATCTGGTGACTATACCTCATGGGTAAGAAATGAATGAGTTATAGTAGACAGGAGGGAGGAAATGTGAATTTTTTTTTTTTTGGAAACGTGAATTTTGTTACAAAGTACTCTCACTACTTGTGAAGTAGTACAGTGTTATTACAAAGAGTATCTGTTAAGTACATGCAGCAATTTCAAAGGCAACTACTAAAAATAAGAAAGAAAGAAAGAAAAAGCACAAATAATATGCTAAGAGAAGAAAAAAAATGGAATTATAAAATGCTCAATAAAACAAGTTAAGGCAGAAAAAGAGTGTAAGACAAAAAAGAGAAGGAACAAGGGCAACAAATAAAATACAGTAAAAAAAGGAGGGGGCACCTCGGTGGCTCTAATGGTTAAGCATCTGCCTTTGGTTTGGGTTATGATCTGCAGGTCCTAGGATCGAACCCCATGCTGGGCTCCCAACTGAGTGGGAGTCTGCTTCTGCCTCTCCCCCTGCTTGTGATCTGTCCGTCTGTCTCTCTCTCGGAATAAATAAAATCTTAAAAAATGGAAAAAAAAACCAGTAAAAAAAAAAAAAAGGCAGACATTAATCCAAATATATCAACAATAATTTTAAATATCAATAGTCTAAATATAACAAAAGATAAATACTACTGGAGTGGATAAAGAAAAAGGTCAACTATATGCTATCTAAATGAAACTCACTTTAAATGTAAAGACAAAGACACACTGACAGTAAAGAGAATGGAAAAACTATAAAACTAAGAAAACATAAAAGCTTCATGACAACTGGATTTGGCAATGATTTCTTGGATATGACACCAACAAAAATAGAAATAAACTGGAATCACATCAAAGTGAAAAGTTCCTATGCATCAAAGAACACAGTCAACACAGTAAAAAGGCAACCTATGGAGTGGAAGAAATTATTTAAAAGTCATGTAAATGACAAGTGATTAATATCCAGGATATGTAAAAGAACTCTTAAAATCATTTAAAAAAACCCCACACAATTAAAAAATGGGTAAAGTGGGGCGCCTGGGTGGCTCAGTGGGTTAGGCCTCTGCCTTCAGCTCAGGTCATGATCCCAGGGTCCTGGGATCGAGCCCCGCATTGGGCTTTCTGCTCAGCAGGGAGCCTGCCTACCCCTCTCTCTCTGCCTGCCTCTCTGCCTACTTGTGATCTCTGTCAAATAAATAAATAAAATCTTAAAAAAAAAAAAATGGATAAAGTACTTGGGCAACCCTGCCAAGACCGCTCTCACTCTTGAGAACTTTTTATCTTCATTTAATAAACTTCTATCGCTTTACACACACACACACACACACACACACACACACACACGGGGGGGGAGTCAAGTACTTAAATAGACATTTCTCTACAAGATATGCAAGTGGCCAACAAGCACATAAAAAGATTCTCAACATTATTACATAACTATAATTAGGGAAATGCAAATCAAAACCACAACGAGATACAAGGATCTATAGGGATGGCTACTATCAAAAAAAATTGAAAGTAATAAGTGTTGGCATGGACGTGGAAAAACTGGGACCATGTGCACTGCTGGTGGGAACGTAAAACAGTGCAGCCACAATGGAAAACAGTATGTTGTTCATCAAAAAATTGCAAATGGAATTACTATGTGATCAAGCAATTCCACTTCTGGTACATGCTCAAAAATCAGGGTCTCAAATAATCTGCACACCCATTTCATGGCAGCATTATTCAAGAACAGCCAAAAGGGGGGCACCTGGGTGGCTCAGTAAGTTAATCATTTGACTCTTGATTTCAGCTCAGGTCATGATCTCAGGGTCCTAGGATAGAGCCGCATGTTTTGAGGATTCTCTCTCTCCCTCTGCCCCTCCCCCAACTCTCTCTTGTTCTCAAATAAATAAATCTTTTTAAAAAATTCTTAAAGTATATATAAACATAACAACGGAGTTTCAGGGGTGTCTGGGTGGCCTATCAGTTAAGGATCCAGCTCTTGATTTCAGCTTAGATCATGATCTCAGGGTTGTGAGGTCGACCCCACACCAAGGCTCTGTACTCAATGGGGAGTCTGCTTAAGATTCTCTGTCCGGGGGCGCCTGCATGACTCAGTCTGCCTTCGGCTCAGGTCAAGATTCCAGGGTCCTGGGATCAAGCCCTGCACTGGGCTCCCTGATCAGCAGGAAGCCTGCTTCTCCCTCTCCCACTCCCCCTGCTTGTGTTCCCTCTCTCGATGTGTCTCCCTAATAAATAAATAAAATCTTAAAAAAAAAAAAAAGATTCTCTCTCAGGGTCTTGGTGACTCATTCAGTTAAGCAGCTGCCTTTGGCTCCAGTCATGCTCAGGGTCCTGGGATGGGAGCCCCATATTGCATTCCCCACTCAGCAGGGAGTCTGCTTCTCCCTCTCCCTCTGTCCCTCCCTGTGCTCTAGTGCTCTCTCAAATAAAGAAAATCTTTAAAAAATAAAAAAAATTCTCTCTCCCTCTAAAATAAACAAATCTTAAAAAAACAAAACAAAAAAAAAACAAGGAGCTTCACAATACATGAGGCAGTACAATAAAACTATGAGAAAGAGATGAATCCGCTACTATACTCAGACTGCAACATCCTTCTACCACTATTTGACAAATCTAGTAGACAGACATAGATGGACTGATTAGCAAACACCAAACTGGATCTAATGTACATCCATAAACTACTTCATCCAACAGCAGGAGAATATATACTCTTCTCAAGCTCAAAAAACACAAATTCAGATCAGGAATAATATAAATTCAAAAGAACAGGAATATACAAAGTATACTGTCAGACCACAATGGAATCACACTGGCAATCAGGGCAAGTGGCTGGCTCAGTCAGCAGAGCATGCAATTCTTTTTTTTTTTTTTTTTTTTAAAGATTTTATTTATTTATTTGACAGACAGAGATCACAAATAGGCAGAGAAGCAGGCAGAGAGAGAGGAGGAAGCAGGCTCCCTGCTGAGCAGAGAGCCCAATGTGGGGCTGGATCCTAGGACCCTGGGATCATGACCTGAGCCGAAGGCAGAGGCTTTCACCCACTGAGCCACCCAGGCACCCACAGAGCATGCAATTCTTGATCTCAGGTTTGTGAGTTTAAGCCCCATAATGAGTGTAGAGGTTATTCAGAAATAAAATCTTTTAAAAATAAATAAAAATAAACTAGAAATCAATGAGAGGAAGATAGCTGGAAAACCTCAAAACACTTGGGAGATTAAACAACACACTTCTCAATAACACATAGGTCAAAGAAGACCTCTTAATAGAACTCTTAAAATGTTCTGAACTAAATGAAAACAAAAAGACATCAAAATTTGCAGAAGGTAATAAAAATAGTGCTTTGAGGGCGATTCATGTTGAATGCATACATTAGAAAAAAGTCAAAATTAATCTAGGATCCCACCTATGAAATCAGAAAGAGAACAAATTATATACAAAGTAATGAAAAGTAAAGTAATTTAGAAGTTGAAGCAATGAAATTGAAATCAATGAAATTGAAAACAAGAAATAAACAGAAAAGGCAACTAAACCAAAAATTGGTTCTCTGAAACAATCAAGTAAATTGATAAACTCTAGACAGTTTAAGAAAAAAGAGAGAAGACACAAATTACTAAATATCAGAAATGAGAGACCCATCTCCACTAATTCCACAGACATTAAAACAGCAAGTAATATTGCAAACAACTCTATGCTCAAAAATTTGATGACCCAGATGAAGTGAACTGATTCCTTCAAAGACACCATCTGGGGCACCTGGGTGGCTCAGTCATTAATCATGTGCCTTTGGTTCAGGTCATGATCCCAGGGTCCTGGGACCCAGCCCCACACTGGGCACTCTGCTCAGCGGAGAGCTTCTTCTCCCTCTCCCACTCTCCCTGCTTGTATTCTCTCTCTGCTGTGAGACACAATGTGCCAAAATTCAACAGACAGACTATCTGAATAAGATTATATTAAGGAAACTGAATCAATAATAACTTTATAAAACAAAAAGCACCAGCCCCAGATAGTGTCAATGATTAATTCTACAACATTAAGGAAGAAATTACACCAATTCTCTACCACTTATCATCTCTTTTGTAAGGTAGAAGCAAAGCAAAAAGTATTTCCTAACTCATTTTATGAGGCCAGTATTACCCTAATACCAAAACCAGACAAATGACAAGTACAGACCAGTATCTCTCACAAACACGTATGCAAAAATCCTCAAAAAAAAAAAAAAAAAAAGAGCAAATTTACTCCAACAATGAATTAAAAGAACTATACAGTTACCCTTGAACAAGGGGGTGAGGGGTGCTGATGCCCTGTACAGTTGGAAACCTGAATGTAACTTTTGATTCCCAAAAAATTAAGTACTAATAGCTCACTACTGACCAGAAGCCTTACTGATAACATAAACAATCAACACATATATGTTACATGTATTAATACTATAGTCTTACAATAATGTGAGCTAGAAAAGAGAATATACCCATCAGATCATAAAGAAAATACATTTATGTTACTGTACTGTATTTGTAAAAAATGTATTACGTAGACCTATGCTATTCAAATCTGTGTTATTCAAGGGTCAACTGTACACCATGACAAGTGGAATTTATCCTGGCTATACATGCTAGTGCACTGTTCAAAAATTAATTAATGTACTGATCATATCGATAGGTTAAAAGAAAAACCATGCAATCGTTATCAACAGATCTAGAAAAACTATTTCACAAAATCCAAAACCCATTCACAATAAAAACACTCCATATAAACTAGGAATAGAGTGGAACTTTCTCAACATAAGTAATGTTTACAAAAAAACTAAGAGCTAACATCCTATTTAATGATGAGAAACACAAAGTTTTCTCAGTAAGATCAGGTAGAAGTCAAGGATATCCCCTCTTACCATTCCTTTTCAACATTAAACTAGTTCTAGCTACTGCAATAAGAAAAGGTGTACAAATTGAGAAGGAAAAAATAAATTTTTGTTCACAAATGACACCATGTAGAAAATCTGAAAGAAATTACAAATTCTGAGAATAAGCAATTATAGCAAGGCTGCAGGATACAAGGTTAATACACAAAAATCAATCACTTTATATATATCAGCAATGAAAACTGGAATTTGAATTCAAAAACACAAACCATTTAACATTAGCACCAGTAAGGCAGAATAATGAGGTATAAATCTAACAAATATGTGCAAGAATTATATGAGGAAACTTACAAAGCTCTGATGGATGATATTAAAGGACTAAAAAAATGGAGGAGTGACATTACCAAGCTTCAAGATTTACTGTAAAGCTACCGTAATCAAAACATGGTACCAGCCAAAGAACAAAGAGATCCATGAAACAGAATATATAGCCCAGAAATAGACCCACATAAATATAATAGTCAACTGATCTTTGACAAAAGAGCAGTCAATCCAACAGAGCAGTCTTTTCAACAAATATTTCTGAAACAACCAGACATACACACACATGGGGGAAAAAATATCTAGAGACAGTGCTTACAACACCCTTCATGAAAATTAACTCAATGGATTAGAGACCTAAACATAAAATACAAAAGTATAAAACTCCTAGAAGATAACAAAGGGGATAATCTAGATAAACTTGGTATGGCTATAACTTTTTAGATAAAACACCAAAGGTTCAATCCATGAAAGAAATAACTGATAACTAGAACTTCATTAAAATAGAAAACTGTTGTGCAAAAGACAATGTCAGAATGAAGGAATAAGGGATGGGAGAAAATATCTGTGCAAGATATATCTGATAAAGGGCTGTTACACAAAACATACAAAGAGGGGCACCTGGGTGGCTCAGTGGGTTAAGCCTCTGCCTTCACCTTTCATGATCTCAGGGTCCTGGGATCGAGCCCCACATCAGGCTCTCTGCTCACTGGGGAGCATGCTTCCCCTCTCTCTCTGCCTCTCTGCCTACTTGTGATCTCTGTCAAATAAATAAATAAAATCTTTGAAAAAATACATTCATAAAACTCAACAATTAGAAAACAACACAAAAAATGAACTTAAGACCTTAACAGACAAGATATACAGATTGCAAATAAACATATGAAAAGATGGTCCACTTCATATGCCACGGGGTAAATGCAAATTCTAACAATGAGATACCACTATATACCTATTAGAAGAGCCAAAATCTGGACGAAATGCTGGCAAGGATGTGGAACTGCAAAAATTCTCAATCAGTGTTGGTGGGAATACAAAATTATGCAGCCACCCTGGAAGACAGTTGTGGTTTCTTACAGAACTAATCACACTCCCTGGTTATTTACCCAAAGGAGTTGAAAATTTATGTCCACACAAAAACTTGTACACGGTTGTTTATAGCAGTTTTTTTCATGATTGCCAAAACTTGGAGGCAACCAAGATGTACGTCAATAGATGAATGGATAACTGCCATACGTTCAGATAATGGAAAATTAAATATATATTTATTACATATATAAATAGATAACAAAAATAACTATCAAGCCACAAAGAGATACAGAGGAAAGTTAAATGCCTATTGCTAATTGAAAGAAGTCAATCTGAAAAGGCTACATAATGGTGCAATTCCAACTACATGCCATTCTGGAAAAGCAAAATTATGGAGACAGTGAAAAGATCAGCAGTGGTGGCAGTGGGGAGGGAGATGGACAGGATGACACAGAGGATTTTTAGGGCAATGAAAATACTCTGGGGAGGTGCCTGGTTGGCTCAGTTGTTAGAACATGCAACTTCTGATCTTGGGGTCAGGAGTTCAAGCCCCACTTTGGGTACAGAGATGACTAAAAAATAAACTTAGGGGCACCTGGGTGGCTCAGTGGGTTAAAGCTCTGCCTTTGGCTCAGGTCATGATCCCAGGGTCCTGGGATCGGCCCCTGCATCAGGCTCTCTGCTCAGCGGGGAGCCTGCTTCCCCCTATATCTCTCTCTCTCTCTCTGCCTGCCTCTCTGCCTATTTCTGATCTCTGTATGTCAAATAAATAAATAAATAAATAAGATCTTTTTTTTTTTTAAGTATTAAAAAAATAAATAAATAATTTAAAAAAACCACTCTGTATGATATTATAATGATGAACACATTACACTACCCACAGAATAAACAAAACCAAAGGTGAACCACCTATAGACTTTGGGTGATTGTAATCTATCAGTGTAGGTTCATAAGCTATAACAAATGTAACCTATACCTTGGCAGTTTATAGGGGATACTGATGAGGGAAGCTACGCATCTGTGAAAGCAGGGTGTGTCAAAAAATTGTTCTTAAATCTTGTGATTCTACACAAGTCTTCCTTTACATCAACTATCATCACACACAGAGCTAAAATACTTTTACTGTGGTTGTAACTTTGCTCGTATGTAAGAAAGTTCATAAACTGAAAATTCCTATATTTACTAAATATATAAAGGCATGGAAAAAGTTACTCAAAGTTCCCTCTGAAAGAGGATTAGGATTGAAGACAGGAAGGAAAGGGTGAGTAAGTATTGAAAACTATTACTCTGGAGCACCTGGGTGGCACAGTTAGTTAAGCATCTGACCTTGGTTTCGGTTCAGCTCATGATCTCTAGGTCGTGAGATCAAGCCCCACGCCAGACTCTGGGTTCAGTGTTGAGTCTCCTTAAGATTCTCTCTCCCTCTCCCATCTCCCCCATTCTCTCTCCCCACCAAAGTAATGATTGAAAAAAAGAAGAAAACTTTTACACCATATATTTGTGCATTGAAAAAATTTTCACAAAGACCCTGTATCCTTAATTTAAAACAACTTTTTAATCTTTTAAATTCCTATATCACTAAGAAAATGCAAAGGAATTTTAAATGATAAAAAGTACTGACAGTAAAAAAGAAAAAAATAACTAAAGAACTGAAAACAAAGGAAGAAAAACATTAGAACTAAAAGAAAATTGAAAAGTCTTGGGCTCAATTAATAAGATAATAAGTAAAGGTGGGAAAAAGAAACTAAAAAATGAAGTAAATCAAGCCCTGTATTTGCTACATATTAATAACATCATAAATAACAAAAGTATATTACATATGAGATTCTTAAAACACCTAAATTGACAAAAATTTTGAACATGACATTAAGACAAAGAAAGTCACAAAAAATATGCCTTTCAGCAACTGCTCTAAAAAGCCACCTGGATTCTCAAACACATATTCCAATTTACAAAGAATAATCCCATATGGCTTGAAAACAATGAAATGAAAAGAATGATCATAAACACATTTTATAAAACAAACATGGCTCTGAGCCCCTACCCCCAAAACTTACCCACCACAATCCTGAACAAAAATAGGCAAATCTCACTAAAAAGATACACAACTCTGAACAAAATCTTGGTTAACATACATTACAAACTCAAGTACTATTCAAAACGGCCAAGAGGAATGTATTCCGAGAATTCAAGAATGATTTCACTCCATGAAAACTTTTATCAAAAAGTACTTGGGGAGTGCTGCCTGGCTCAGGCAGTGAAGCATATGACTCTTGATTTTGGGGCTGTAAATCTGAGCCCCAGTTGGGTGTATAGATTACTTAAAAATAAAATATTAAGGAGCACATTTGATTGAGCATGGGGCTCTCGGTTTCTGCTCCAGTAGTGATCTCAGTCAGGGTCATGAGTTGGGCTCCACGCTCAGCAATGACTATGCTTAAGTTTCTCTCTTCCTCTCCTTCTACTCCCCCAACCCCGCAAACATGCATTCTAAAAATAAATAAATCTTAAAAACAAAATCTAAAAAAGTTAAAAATATATTTAAATGCCTTAATTTGAACAATACAGGCCTTAATTTGACAAAGTATATACCTGAAATTGAGATAAAATTATATTTTTCTTAAAAAAGGGAAAAGAGGGGTGCCTGGGTGGCTCAGTGAGTTAAACCTCTGCCTTCGGCTCAGGTCATGACCTCAGGGTCCTGGGATGGAGTTCCGCATGGGGCTCTCTGCTCATCAGGGAGCCTGTTTCCCCCTCTCTCTGCCTGCCTCTCTGCCTACTTGTGATCTCTCTCTCTCTCTGTCAAATAAATAAATAAAATCTTTAAAAAAATAAAATAAAATAATAAAAAAGGGAAAAGACAAGAAAATATGCCTTTACTTCTACCACTTAAGAATAATCCTTTCAGGGATGCCTGGGTGGCTCAGTGGGTTAAAGCGTCTGCCTTTAGCTCAGGTCGTGATCTCAGGGTCCTGGGATCGAGTCCCGCAACGGGCTCTCTGCTCAGCAGGGAGCCTGCTTCCACCCCTCTCTCTGCCTACTTGTGATCTCTGTCTGTCAAATAAATAAATAAAATCTTAAAAAAAAAAAAAAGAATCCTTTCACCTAAACACAAACACTATTATAAAATCCAACACGAATTTATTTTGCATAAATGTTATTTTAACCACAAGAATTTCAAACAACAAAGACAGATCTCAAATTATTTCTGAAGCTGTGACTTGAAATCCTCAATCTCTAGAACAGTGAGAAAGTTAATTTCTTCTTGTTTATGCCATGCCCACTATGGTATTTTGTTATGGTAGCCTAGGTTGATCAAGACACCCACACACTGATAAAAAAAGGGAAAGGGGAAAATCATTATTGCCATTGGAGCTGACTACTATACCAATCTTTACTCTGATAATAATTATTTTTCTTTCCAGTTGACGACAGAAAACTCTTCTTTCTGGGAGAATATTAGCTAAGCAAATGTAGAGTTGCCGATTAGGAAAATCAACTTTCTGCAATGCCCAATGAAGTAACTGGTGCAGGCAAAGATCAAATGACCTGGTATCGCTAACAGTGAGGCAACATGATATTATTACACATCTATTAATGACTAAATATGAAATATATACTACACTTGGAGTCTTGCCAAAAATGTTGACCCTGAATCTAGTCAAACCTTTACACATAAACTCCCACTTTACAAGAAATACAAAAAGCACCTTCATAAAGAAATCTCCAGGATTTTCAGTGTCAAAAAGAGAAAAAAAGAAGGGTGTGTGTCAAAGAACCACTGTAAATTTTAGAACACTAAAAATTACATTCTCATGCAATTTGTAAACCTTAAGTAGATCCTGCTCCCCCTCCCAAAAAAGGCTATAAAACCTGAGGACATATGAGATTAAATATCAAGGAATTAATATTTTCTTTGGTAGAATAATGATACTATGGTTATGTAAAAGAATGTTATTTTTAGGAGATGCAAGCTCAAAATTTTGGTAGTGAATTACCTTCATATCAGTAACATTAACAACTGTTGAATTTAATTAGTGGGAATATAAGTATACTTCAACTTTCCATTTGAAAATTTTCTTAATAAGGGGCACCTGGGTGGCTCAGTCAGTTAAGTGTCTGCTTTCAGCTCAGGTCTTGATCCCAGGATCCTGGGATGGAGCCCAGCATCCGACTCCCTACTCAGTGGGGCGTCTGCCTCTCCCCCTGCCTCTTCTCCACACCCCCACACTTGTGCACACGCACGCCTGCATACACATGCGCTGTCTCTCAAGAAAGGAAGGCAGGAGGAAAGGGGGGGGGAGATTTCTTAATAAAAAGTTAAATACGGACACCTGGGTGGCTGAGTAGTTAGGTGTCTGCCTTCTGTTCAGGTCCTGATCCTGGAGTCCCAAGATCAAGTCCCGCATCAGGCTCCCAGCCCAGCCGGGAGTCTGCTTCTCCTCCTGACCCTCTCTCCTCTCACGCTCTCTCTCTCTCTCTCTCACAAATAAATAAATAAAATCTTTTTTAAAAATTAAGTAAAATTAAAAAATAAAACTGGACAACTGATTTTTCTTTTTTTTTTTTTAAGATTTTATTTATTTATTTGAGAGACAGTGAGAGAGAGCATGAGCGAGAAGGTCAGAGGGAGAAGCAGACTCCCCATGGAGCTGGGAGCCCGATGCGGGACTCGATCCCAGGACTCCGGGATCATGACCTGAGCCGAAGGCAGTCGTCCATCCAATCAACTGAGCCACCTAGGCGTCCCTGATTTTTCAATTTGACTTAAAAAAAAAAAAAGATTGTATTAATGGTAAGACTATGATGAAACTGGCTATCTCATGCAGTGCCAGTGCTACAGTAATTTACAACAAACTTTCTGGGAAGCACGTGGTCATCAGCATATGAGAAATTCAGACACTATGACCCAGTAACTTTTTTCCAGGAAATCTTAGGGAAATAAATTAATATAAAAATTATATATATTCCATTCAATACATACACATACATACACACACAGTGGAAGAAACAGAAACAACCTTTAAATGTTGAAGAAAAGAATGGTTTAGGGGCACCTGGCTGGCTCAGTCAGAAGAGCATGATCTTGGGGCCCCTTAATTCAAGTCCCATGTTGGGTATAGAGATTACTTAAACAAATAAAACTTTAAAACAGAAATGGTTTGGTCAGGTAATATTAAATATATGTTAAATACTATTAATATTTAATGCCACTTAATATTTAAACAATAAACTTTTTTTTTTTTTAAGATTTTAAGTAATCTTGGGGCACCTGGGTGGCTCAGTCATTAAGCACCTGCCTTCGGCTCAGGTCATGATCCCAGGGTCCTGGCATGGAGCCCCATGTCAGGCTCCCTGCTCAGCAGGAAGCCTGCTTCTCTCTCTCCTACTGCTTGTGTTCCCTCTCTCCTTGTCTCTCTCTCAAGTAAATAAAATCTTAAAAAAAAAAAAAAAAAAAAAAAGATTTTAAGTAATCTCTACATCCAACATGGGGCTCAGACTCATAACCCCGAGATCAAGAGTTGCCCAGTCCACCAATTGAGCCAGCCAGGCACCTCTGAATAGTAAACATTTAAAAAGAATATTTAATATTTATCAGGTGCCTGGGTAGTTCAGTCAGTTAAACATCTGACTTTTTTTTTAAAAGATTTTATTTATTTATTTATTAGAGAGAGAGAGAGAGCACGCGCGCGCGCTCACACAAGTAGCAGAGTGGCACACAGAGGGAGAGAGAGAAGCAGGCTCCCTGCTAAGCAGAGAGACCAATGTAGGGCTCAATCCCAGGACCTTGGGATCATGACCCTAGCCAAAGGCAGATGCTTAAATTACTGAGCCACGCAGAAGCCCCAAATGTCCAACTCTTGATCTCAACTCAGGTCTTGCTCTCATGGTGGTGAGTTCAAGCCCCAGTTGGGCATGGAGCCTACTTAGGAAGAAAGGAAACAGAAAACATATTAAGAGAAAAAAAAAACACAAAACAATAATACTACATACTATGACCTTGATTTGGTTTAAAAACACACACACACACAAAAAGAAAAGAAAAAGGATGTCGGGTTGCCTGGGCGACTCAGTTAAGTTTGTCTTCGGTTCAGGTCGTGATCCCAGAGTCCTGGGATTGAGTCCCCTGTCGGGCTAGTTGCCCAGTGGGAAGCCTGCTTCTCCCTCTGCATGCCCTGCCAGCTGCTCTTCCTGCCTGTGCTCTCTGACAAATAAATGAAATCTTAAAAAAAAAAAAAGATGTTACTAGCAACAGCTATCTGCATCTGATGAGAGACTGTTGCTTACACCTGTCATCTTTGTACATTTCTAAATTCTCAAAAAAGAGTAAGGAGACAAAGACTGTGCTTCTAATAAATATTTGAAGATTATAAGGTCTTATCCCCATGGTCATACACATAACTTCATCATCACCAGAAACTGTACCTTCTCTGAAATCCATTTCAAGTTTCTCAAATTCCCAACCTCCTTAGATCAAGTTCACTATTTAGTACTCCAAACCCAGCTATTAGCTAGTTTAATCAAACATCACCACTCTCCATCATTATCAATCACTCCCTTGCTAACCTTGAAGCTTTTGTTCCTTCATGGTATTCACATGGCAAAGCCCCATGCTAGTTAAATTCATTCCCCAATTAACTTAAACAAAACAAAACCACCTTCCTGTATCTGCCCCAAGCAGCACTGCTGGGAAAAAACACACACACAACCATCATTAATTGGTCTCACGTTCAAGTGAAGACCACAAATCCCAAATGAAAACTTAACATTGCCCTAAGTGTCTCTGCTCCTATTAAAGATTAATCCTTCCATTTATGCTTGTAATATCCCCCCTCTGTTCTTCTCAAGGATTTTACAGGCTCAATCACTCCTCCTTTCTCTAGCATAATCAGTTTCTCCCATCCATCAATATATAAACATAATCAATAGAATATGAGAAATTTTTTAAGGGGCACCTGGGGTGGCTAAGTTGGTTAAGTGTCTGAGCCTTGATTTTGGCTCAAGTCATGATCTCTGAGTTGGAGATCCAGCCCCGAGTCAGGCTCTGAGCTCAACACAGAGTCTGCCTACCCCTCTCCTGCCTGCACTTGTGTGCTCTCTCTCTCTCTAAAATAAATAAATAGAATCTTAAAAAAAATTTTTTTAAGATTGCTTAAGCCATATTCTTCTGCAGTTCCCCTTCTCTTCTCTGCTCCCGTCAAAACAAACTTTAAAAATTAGTTGACCAGGGGCACCTGGGTGGCTCAGTAAAGCCTCTGCCTTCGGCTCAGGTCATGATCCCAGGGTCCTGGGATAGAGCCCCGCATCGGGCTCACCGCTCAGCAGGGAGCCTGCTTTCTCCTCTCTCTCTGCCTGCCTCTCTGCCTACTTGTGATCTCTGTCAAATAAATAAATAAAATCTTTAAAAAAAAAAATTAGTTGACCACAGATTCTAGTTTCTCACCTTACTTCCTAACTCTGTCCAATCATACATCCATCTTCACCATTCCAATGAAAATATTCTAGTCAAGGTCACCAATGATAACTGTGCTGCAAATTCAGTGCTCATTTCTTTCACTCAGCAGCATGACAAAACTGACTGCTCTCAGAACTCATCTCTTGATTTCAAAGACACCACACTCCCCTAGTTTTCCTAATATATCACTAATAGCTCACTCTCCTTATCTTTTGATGTTTCTTCTAGGCTCAACCACAAAAGATGCTAGGCATCTATGACAAAAACCAGAACTCTGTCCTAGGCTCCCTCCTTTTCTAACCAAATTCTCCTACAGTTAAGTCACCCAATTTAAGCTTTAACCTGACAAGAATGAAGCAAAACTCTTAAATCATCCCCGACACTTTCCATGCTCCTCCCACTCTTTCCCATCTCGGAAAACAGCACCCCCAAAAGTCTGGTTCCTAGGTAAAAGACTACGTGTTTTTCTAGGTTCTTCACTTTTCATCTGCACCATCAGCAAGCTCTTTTGACTTACCTTTAAAACATATCCCAAATACTTCTCTTCAGCCTCCTATTTAACTATAATCCCAAGCTACAATCATCTCTTGCCTAGGCTATCTAGAAAGGCTTCCAAAAAGATCTTCCTTACTTCATTCCTGCCACTTTCCACCTCCACAGGGCAAGATGTCTAACCAACTTCCATCCTCCTTTTTCTTTCCTAATGAAACCCTGATTTTAATTGGGGAGCAATGTGCTCAGCTAAAAAAAATCCCCCAGTTTCTCTTAAACCAAGAAGATGTTATGACACAGGCCAGGATAAAAATAAAAATAAAAATAGATGTCACTGAATAGGATTTCTCAGAAAGCTCTTTAAAAGGGGGAAACTCAGCTGACATGTTGATTATGCTTTTCCCTTTCTGAAATTCAGACATGTTGTCTGGACCTCTGACAGGCATTTTGAGAGTTTAAGGACAAGGGTCAAACTCCTAAGAAAGGTAAATTGAAAGTTAGTAGTCTACTAACACTGTATAATCCCTAACCAAGCAACTCTGGGATATGTTCCAGACTGGACTTTACTCCAGCCAAAATCAACCCCTAACTCCTAAACCCTTTTTCTTTACATCTTCAGTGTCAATTTATTCTCCACACAGCAGCTAAAGTGGTATTTTTCTTAAGGGGGAGGGGTAGATCTTGAATCCCAAGGATCCCACAAGGTAGACGGGTAACCTTGGAGCAACATTTACCTACTCAAAAATACATCTCACATTAGCAGTGAGGAATCAGGCGTCACCCTGAATTGTTATTTCCTTAGTCATAAGTTTAAGGCATCGAAGTGTTTTGTTTTGTTTTGTTCTGCTTTTAAGAGAGAGAGATCTAGAGAGTAGGGGTGAGGTGGGTGAGGGAGAAGGGGCAGAGGGACAAGGAAAGAGATTCCCAATAGGTCTCCACACCCAATATGGAGCCCAATGCGGGGCTTGATCCCACAACCTTGAGACTATGACCTGAGCTGAAATCAAGAGCTGGACCCTCAGCCAACTGAGCCACCCAGGCATCCCCAAAGTGGTATTTTAAAAACAAAAATTTTGTTTTCTTTAAACCCTCAAATGGATTTCAGAGTCACAATACAAATTCCTTACTTTGGACTTAAATTTTATGTGATCTGGCTCCTGCCTACATCTCTAACTTCACCTTGCATCATTCACAGCCTCTTACCCACAATACTCCAGCCACAATAACCTCCTTTTGCTTGCTTAAACATAGCAAATTTATTCCTAATTTATGGCCTTTAATTTACATTCACTATTTCCTCTGATCTTAGAGATGAATAAATAAAATCTTTTTAAAAATTTAAAAAAGTATTTGTTAAAAAGCTTTTGGCATTGATGATACAAAGACAAACCATGATGCTTACTCTTGAGGATGCCTACTCTTGAGCTTCTCGGGAATCATCAGGCTCCCTGCTCAGTGGGTACTCTGGTTCTCCTTCTCCCTGGGTCCCTCCCCCTGATCATGCACACTCACCCTCTCAAATAAACGTATAAAACCTTTTTTCCCCCCAAGATTTTATTTATTTGACAGAGACACAGCGAGAGAACACAAGCAAGGGGAGTGGGAGAGGGAGAAGCAGGCTTCCTGTGGAGCAGGGAGCCCGATGAGGGGCTCTATCCCAGGACTCTGGGATCATGACCTCAGCCAAAGGCAGCACTTAATGACTGAGCCACTCAGGAGCCCCTAAATGAATAAAACCTTAAAAAAAAAAAAAAAAAGTAGGGAGTCTAGTAGTGAAAGACAGCTTCAAATCACTGAAAATCATTAAAAAGTGCAAATCTGGATTGAAAGTCAGATTGGAATTATACTCAAACCTTTGGAAAACTTCAAAATGTGTTTATATATGCAAACGTACATTAAAAAAAGAAAAAATAAAATTAAGATGTATCTCACATGTTTGAACTATTTCATAGACAAAAATATTTTAAAGAAAGAATTACTGGGGTGCCTAGGTGGCTCAGTGGGTTAAGCCTCTGCCTTCAGCTCAGATCATGATCTCAGGGTCCTGTTCAGCAGGGAGCCTGCTTCCCCCTCTCTCGCTGCCTGCCTTTTTACTTATGATCTCTCGCTCTCTGTCAAATAAATAAATAAAATCTTAAAAAAAAAAAAAAAAGAATTATCCCCAGGGGTGTGATTACAGATAATTTTTACTTTATTATAGTTCCATGTAGTTTCCAAAATTCAATAATAAGCAAACATGTTACTTTTGTATTCACAGAAACTGGCTATTTATTTAAAAGGGAAAAGCAATTAAATGGTTCTACAGTGACTATAATGATTACTAGTGCTTTCTGTATGCATAAAGAATTGATCATCCTGATGTATGACTACGTTAATTCCAATTTACCCTCCCAACTATCAGTTTAAGGGTTATTTCCAAGGAACTCTTTCCCTGAGATTAGGTTACACCACCCCAACAGTTCTCCTTACTTAAATTCAACAAACACACATATAATTGTTCAATGTTTCATGGCCTTACTAGATCATAACTTACTCCATAACAGCGTGGACTGTATTTTTTTTTTTTTTAAAAGACTGACTGATTTCAGAGAGAGAGCACTTGGCACGTGCGCGCGCACACACACACACACACAAGCATGAGCAGGAGGAGGGGCAGAGTGAGAAGAGACTCCCTGCTGAGCAGGGGGCCCAATTGGGAGGGGAAGGGGCTCCATCGGAGGACCTTGTGATCATGACCTGAGCTGAAGGCAGAGGCTTAACCAACTGAGCCGCCCAAACTGAGTCACCCAGGCACCCTGGACTATGTCTATCTTATTAACAACACAGATGGTATTCAATAAATATTTGTTAAATAAATGGAGAAAAATGTAGACTTAAACTAAAGAGTTAACCCATAGTGATACAGATGACGTTATAGTATTATATAATACTAAATATATGTTCCCTAAGATCTTTAACAAGGAAAACTGCAAAACAAATAAAAAAAAAGATCACCTTCCCACCATCTTATTTCCCAGATTTGGCTTTGACATTACATCACCCCAAAGCATGAACTGACCAAATTATCAACACTTACACTGAACAGAAACCCATCTTCATCTATGGGCCACCTTTATCAACATATTATAAAGTCCCTACTCTCAGAAGCAGGATAAGCGGTCGTACCTTCATAATGGTTGGGGATGAGCTCCCTGGCGCTTAAAAAAAAACCCTTAAACTCATTTGGGAAAACAAATTGCCAGGTAAGCTTACTGCTTACCTGGCAATGAGCTAAGCAATGGAGAACTGAAAATATAAGTCTCTGCCTTCAATGACTCACACTCACAGTTCCTAAGAGCAGTAAGAGATAAAGCACCTAAGGATTTAATCAAGGTATGACCAAGCCTACAGATAAAATGTCTGACACATATAACCACCTAATATCCCATCCAAACACCCAATGGCCTAGTAATACCACTCTCAGATACACACCCACAATTCTTACACACATGTACCAGCAAAACCTGGAAATAACCAAATGTTCGAAAGATGCATAAACTTCAGTATATTCTATTTAAAAAAAAAAAAAGGAACTACTACAGAAGGATTTAAGAAAAATGAAATAAAATATATTATCACTGCTGAAAAACAACAGTATCAGACAACCCACACTCTAAGTACGCCAATCCCAAACAGGACAGTTCACATAAAGCAAAGAAACCTTGGGGTGCCTGGGTGGCTCAGTCAGTTAAGCATCTGCCTTCGGCTCAGGTTGTGCTCCTAGAGTACTGGGACAGAGCCATACATCAGGCCCCCTGCTCAGTGGGGAGTCTGCTTCTCTCTCTGTTCCTCCTCCCCATTCATGTTCTCTGTCTCTCTTGCCCACTCTCTCCCTCAAATTAAGCAAAAACAAATAAAACCACAAAAACAAAACAAAACAAAAAAACCTAAAAGTAAAGTACCCATAGTCACTTGAGAAAGAAGGCTACATATACTAGCCCTGCATCTGTAATCACTAGAAAAATATGTAATCCCAAAATGGCTAAAAAAAAAAATTAACAGAATAACATGGCAGCCCTAACACCTACGCAAAGGTTTATGCACTTTCTGCAGCAACTTCAAAAAAACAAAAGTAGATGCCTATGAAAGATTTTCTGTCTTACTGTAAATGTTATTAAGCCTACCAATGCCAGGCACTATACAAGACAAAGGAAAAAAGATGAATAAGCATCCTCATGGAGCTCAATGCTATCTAGCGGAACAGAAAGACATATGTACAATTACCAATGTATAGGACACCTGGGTGGCTAAGTCGTTAAGCATCTGCCATCCGCTCAGGTCATGATCCCCGGGTCCTGGGATCCAGTTCCCCACTGGGCTCCCTGCTCAGCAGGAGCCTGCTTCTCCCTCTTCCACTCCCCCTGCTGTGTTCCCTCTCAGGCTGTCTCTATCAAATAAATAAAATAAATAAATAAATAAAAATTACCAATATATCTACAGTTAATACTCTAACAAAATCCTAACAAATTACACTGGGAAACAGGGGTAAACTGTGTTTTCCACAAAAGTTTTATGAATGGCGGCATTTTAGGATAAGTTTATTTCAAAGGCAAAGGAAGAGGAAGGGCTTACTCCAGGCAGACAGAATAACTAAATGGCGAGCAGTTTAGCACAGCTGAAGGTCTGAGAGTGAAGTATGTGTAGGCATGCAACTGTGATGAGACCTGACAGGAAACAGGTCAAGAAAGGTAGGCAAGAACAAAAGTATACAAGTTTGCCTTTATGCAATAGGCAGTAGAGAAACTAAAGGAAATTGACAAGGTCATAAATCATGTGGCATGGGGGCACTTGGGTGGCCCAGTCAGTAAAGCATCCAGCTTTGGCTTACATCATGATCCCAGGATCCCAGCATAGAGCCCTGCATCCAGCTCCCTACTGAGTGGGGCGTCTGCTTCTCCCTTTCCCTCTGTCCTCCCCCTGCTCTAATAAATAAAATCTTTTAAAACAAACAAACAAATAAATCCATCCATCCTGTGGCATGGCTCAAGGAGGGCTGAAGAGAGGATGCAGAGAAATAAATGTAAATAAGCAAACTGTCTTAGACACTTGGGTGGCTCAGTCAGGTAAGCCTCTGCCTTCAGCTCGGGTCGTGATCTCAGGGTCCTGGGATCAAGTCCCACATCAGGTTCCTTGCTCAGTGGGCAGTTTGCTTCTCCCTCTGCCTGCCACTCTCCCTGCTTGTGCGCTCTCTCTCTCAAATAAATAAATAAATAAAATGTATTAAAAAAAGAACCTAGGGATAAAAAAGAGGTGAAGTTAAAAAATAAGCAAACCGTTTTACTATAATAGTAAATAAAAATTTTACTTTTAATAGTCCATCTGGGTGAAAACCCAACCTAGAGTGATTAACAAAAGGAATGCAAAAGAGGAAACAAAGATTTAAGAGATAAATGGAAAATAACAGATGAAATCAACTTAGAAAGTGTAGTAACACAGTATGAAGGAAAACCAGCAGTATCAGAGCAACCACAAGAGGCAAGTGTTGAGAAATGAAGTGAAAGGTATACAAAAATGGACTGATGAGAAGTTACTCTACACTTGACAAGTGGGAAGATAATGATAATGCCTGAAGAAGTAGTTTCCATATGATATGGTGGAGATGGAAGCCTGAGGACAGCAGTTAAGGAATATAACCTACATTTGCTCCAATAACCAAATTTAAAACATCTTTGTAATTAAAGGAAAAGATTTCCGAAACAAAATACAAAAAGCATACCATACAGGGGCGCCTGGGTGGCTCAGTGAGTTAAAGCCTCTGCCTTCGGCTCAGGTCATGAACCCAGAGTCCTGGGATCGAGCCCCGCATCAGGATCTCTGCCCCGCGGGGAGCCTGCTTCCTCCTGTCTCTCTCTCTGCCTGCCTCTCTGCCTACCTGTGATCTCTGTCTGCTAAATAAATAAATAAAATCTTTAAAAAAAAAAAAAAGGCATACCATACAGGAAAAAATAGAAAAATGTGACTTACTTCTTTCTTTCTAAGTGAATTCTACCCCCAAAATGGGCCTTAAACTCACAACCCCAAGATCTAGTCACACACCCTACCAACTGAGCCAGCCAGGCACTCCCCTCAAAGTGTGACTACTTAAAAATGGCTCAGTGGGTTAAGCATCTGCCTTCGGCTCAGGTCATGGTCTCAGGGGCCTGGGATCAAGTCCCACATCGGGTTCTTTGCTCAGCAGGGAGCCTGCTTCCCCCTCTCTCTCTGCCTGTCTCTCTGCCTTCTTTTGATATCTCTGTCAAATAAAGAAAATCTTTTAAAAAATAAATAAATAAAAATAAATAAATAATAAAATTAAACTTCAGACAAAAGATATGACAAAGTTAAGGAAAAGAAAACAGTCACAAAAGGACAAATATAACAGAGGAGTTCATAGAGACACAAAGTAGAGCAATGAACCACAGGCTGGGCAACAGAGAAGTAGAGTTAACATTTAATAGATACAGAATTTCGGTTTTACAAGATGAAGTAAGTTCTGGAGATGAATAGTAGTAATGGCTGTACAAAAATGTACACTGAAACTGTCACTTAAAAATATACAAGATGCTGGGACGCCTGGGTGGCTCAGTTGGTTAAGCCACTGCCTTCGGCTCAGGTCATGATCCCAGGGTCCTGTGATAGAGTCCCACATTAGGATCCTTGCTGAACGGGGAGCCTACTTCTCTCTCTGCCTCTGCCTGCCACTCTGCCTGATTGTGCACTCACTCTCTCTCTCTCTCTCTGACAAATAAGTAAATAAAATCTTTTTAAAAATAATAAAAAAGAAAAGAAAAGTTGCAGGAAATGTAGAATATTACAATCATCTGTGGGAAAAATTTTTAAACTTTTAAAACACTAAAAAGTGCTTTGACATTAAAAAAATCTTATGGTTTCGGAGCACCTGGGTGGCTCAGTCGTCGAACGTCTGCCTTCGGTCCAGGTCATGATCCCAGGGTCCTGGGATCAAGCCCCGAATCAGGTGCCCTCCTTGCAGTGAACCTGCTTCTCCCTCTCTCACTCCCTTAGCTTGTGTTCCCTCTCTCGCTGTCAAATAAATAAGTTTTTAAAAAAAAAAAAAACCTGGGACGTCTGGGTTGCTCAGTTGGTTGGATGACTGCTTTCGGCTCAGGTCATGATCCCGGAGTTCCGGATCGAGTCCCGCATGGGGCTCCCAGCTCCATGGGGAGTCTGCTTCTCCCTCTGACCTTCTCCTCGCTCATACTCTCTCTCACTGCCTCTCTTTCAAATAAATAAATAAAATCTTAAAAAAAAAAAAAAACCAAAACCTTATGGTTTCAATAGTAAAAACAAAAGTATGAATGGGAAGGACATAGGCATCTTCAGCACAGTGGTTACTTCTAAGAAAGAGAATGGAAAAGGGAAAAGGTTACAAAGTGAACTTCATCTACATGTTGTTTTATTGCTTGAGGGAAAGGGCAAGTTAACCAAGTATGAGAGAGTTAAGATCTGCTAAATCTATACCACAAACATAAAGGTATTCACACCTACTGTTTTCTAAACTTCAAAGTGTAAGATATTCCATAATCTTAAAAAGCAGCTTTAAAGGGGCGCCTGGGTGGCTCAGTCGTTAAGTGTCTGCCTTCAGCTCAGGTCATGATCACAGTCAATTTAAATATTTAATATTTTAAGTAAAATATATTTTTTAAGATTTTATTTATTTATTTGACACACAGAGAAATCACAAGTAGGCAGAGAGGCAGGCAGAGAGAGGGGGGAAGCAGGCTCTCCACTGAGCAGAGAGCCCAATGCGGGACTTGATCCCAAGACGCTGAGATCACGACCTGAGCTGAAGGCAGAGGCTTAACCCACTGAGCCACCCAGGCGCCCCAAGTAAAGTATTCTTTTTTAAAAAGAATTTGGGGAGCCCTGTTAAAATATAAATTTTTAAAAAAGCATCTTTAAAAATAATGGACAGGTAGCAAGCAGCAGACATGATTGCACACTATTCTTTCCACCATAATCAGTAAATATTTGGGAGTCAGAGACCTAGTTTCCAACTCCTGTTCCACCAACAAGTTGCCTGATACTGAGAAAGTTAGGTACTTTCTTCAAAGCTGCAATTTTCTAATCTGTAAAATAAGAATAACATCAATCTCATAAGGCTGCCAAACATATAAAATGCCAGATAGCAGGCATTCAACTGAAGTATTACTTTAAATTTGCAGTAAAAGCAAAGAACTGACGGGAGAAAAAGGACAAAGGTTTTGAATGAAATGAAGTTCTCTCCTTTGCAAAATTACATAAGAGAACAAGGGATGTCAGATGGATGCAACCACCACTTTCTAGTTTCCAAGAATCAGTTTTAAAATAGGAATTTTAGGGGTGCCTGGGCAGCTCAGTCAATTAAGTGTCTGCCTTCCACTCGGGTCATGATCTCAGGGTCCTGGGGTCAAGCCCCATCGGGCTCCCTGCTCAGCGGGGAATCTGTTTCTCCCTCTCCCTTGCCCCTTCCCCAAGTTGTACCCCTGTGTGCACACTCTCATTCTCAAAGAACTCTTTAAAAAAATAAAAAACAGGAATTTTACCTAGAGATTCAAGATTACATATATCATAGGATTAGAATCTAGATTTCTTGGTGCAGTTCAGGCAACCAGAGTCACATCAAGAAATCCCAAATAATCCTGTAAAGCTGTATTATCTGAAATGCTTCCAAATAAAGTACTTTTTCACTTAAAAAGGTCACATTTTATTTTTTTTAAGATTTTTTTTTATTTATTTATCTGACAGACAGAGATCACAAATAGGCAGAGAGGCAGGCAGAGAGAGAGGAGGAAGCAGGCTCCCTGCTGAGCAGAGAGCCCCATACGGGGCTCGATCCCAAGACTCTGAGCTCATGACCTGAGCCGAAGGCAGAGGCTTTAACCCACTGAGCCACCCAGGCGCCCCAAAAAGGTCACATTTTAACACAAACTCTTCCCCAATTTATAACTGTCTCCTTTAAGGTCACTTTTTTTTTTTTTTTAAAGATTTTATTTATTTGACAGAGAGAGATCACAAGTAGGCAGAGAGGCAAGCAGAGAGAGAGAGAGGAGGAAGCAGGCTCCCCGAGGAGCAGAGAGGCCGATGCGGGACTCGATCCCAGGACCCTGAGATCATGACCTGAGCTGAAGACAGAAGCTTAACCCACTGAGCCACCCAGGTGCCCTTAAGGTCACATTTTAACACAAACTCTTCCCCAATTTATAACTGTCTCCTTTAA
>NW_019154105.1:35913987-36095596 GCF_002288905.1 Enhydra lutris kenyoni
TAAAAAAAAAATGTTTTTTAATTTATTTGACAGAGAGATTGAGAGAGAGAGAGAGCTCAAGCGGGGAAGTGGCAGGTAGAAAGAGAAGCAAGCTCCATGTGGGGCTCATCTCACATGACCTTAGCCAAAGGCAGCTGCTTAACCGACTGAGCCACCCAGGTACTCTTAACTGTCTCCTAAAGAAGGATTAACAAACACCATGAGAACAAGGCCCACATTTTTCTTCTGCATTCCCCTTGGCCACAGGTTGTTTGCACAGAGATGACAAAGTAACTCTATCATAAGTACTAAAGCCCCTTCATTTAAATCCTTTTTTTCAGGCAAATTCACACAGCACTATATCACTACACTGAAGGAACCCTTTATGATCCAAAACAATAAGCAAAATATGAACATATAGCTAATTTTGACATCTTAACAGCTATCTATTCAGATGTCCCAAGAACTGCTCTGAGCACTGTAAAGACTCTTAATCTTCCTACATTCTTACAAATAAGAAAACTAAGAGCGTCAAAGCTGCAGATATTAAATAGAAAAGCCAGGACCCAAAGCAAATCTAATTCCAAAGCCCACGCTCTTAATCACTAAGCTAAATTTACTGTATCATGCTTAAGGAGTGAAATATCTCTGCCTCCTGCCAAATTTAGTTTTTAACACCAAGAAAAAAAGACAAAATATACTTAAATACAAGGCAATATTAAACTGTCACTCACACTTTGTTTTATTAGCATTCAGCATTTACAGTATTGTTTATGAAAAAAAAAATGGCCCCATAGAGCAACCATATATAATGGTTAGAATGGACTACTATGCAAAAAACCTGGATTCATTAACCAGATCTGTATCACTAAAAAACAATCAATCTCTTCAGGCCTCAGTTTCCTGATCTTATAGATGAGGAATTTGGCCTAGATCTAAGGACTCTTTCAACTTGAATACTCAATGCATTTTTAAAAAAGATTTTATTTATTTATTTGACAGAGATCACAAGTAGGCGGGGGAGGGGGGGAGCAGGCTCCCCGTGGAGTAGAGAGCCAGATGTGGGGCTCGATCCCAGGGTCCTGGGATCATGACCTGAGCCGAAGGCAGAGGCTTTAACCCAGTGAGCCACCCAGGCGCCCCTAATGCATTTTTTTTTTAAAGATTTTATTTATTTATTTGACAGAGATCACAAGCAGGCAGAGAGGCAGGCTTAGAGAGAGGGGGAAGCAGGCTCCCCGCTGAGCAGAGACTCGGATGCGGGGCTTGATCCCAGGACCCCTAGATCATGACCTGAGCCGAAGGCAGAGGCTTTAACCCACTGAGCCACCCAGGCACCCCTCCTCAACGCATTTTAACACATTTTTTAAGACACCACTAACATATTAGTAAATATATACATGTATATTTATCTAAAAGATGGACAGTAAAGGTACAAAAAATGTTCACAGCATGGCTACTATTAGTTTTGTGGGTCACAAAAGGGTGATACAGGGAATTCCAGATGCATCTAAATCTATGCCTGATGGACAGAGATCAAAGTCTTTATAATAGTAAAATAAAAAAAGAAATGCACCCCAAACAGTATTACTTGGACAGGTTGCAATTATTTTTTTTTACCCCATAAAAAGCTTTCTTCACTCAGCCCACACCCAGAACCCCATAAGGCACATTATTTAAATAAGTTACACAGAGCTGTAACTTACATAACTGTAAAAACTGCTTTTCTACTCTTAAAAAAATTGTTCAAACTCTGGTTATATTCATTTCCAGCAGGGAATTTCACTTCTTTCTTTTAATCAAAAAGGAAAAAGTTTAAAAGAAAAAAATAATCATTTACAAAGGGAAAACAAGTACAAAATCCTAAAAACATCACTCAAAACTAGTAGTAGTAGCCATGCTATAAACTTTTTTGTACCTCTACTGTCATCTTTTAGATAAAATATATTACACATCTTACAAATTTAATAGTATGAAATGTTCTAAAGAGTTTTGTCGATAGCAGTGGTTCTCAACATTTGGCAAAGTCTGGAGACATTTTTAGTTGATACAACTGGCAGGGAGAGAGAGTAAGGAGGTAGGGAGGAGGGTTAGCTGTGCTACTGGCAACTAGTGATAGAAGCCAGGGATACTACTAAACATTCTACAATGCAGAGAAGAGCCACTCACAGCAAAGAATTCATTATCTGCCTAAAATGTCAACAGTGCTAAGGCTGAGAAACTATGGTCTACAGAAATCAACAGTTTACTTCTAAAGATTTGCCAACCAGTTCTATAGATCAAACTAGATCAAATACATTAAATTCAAAATGACAATAAATACAAAATCCACTTAAGCACTTAAAAGAAAACTACAGAAGTAGTTTTCATGAATTCAATTTGTAATGCCATAAATTTAAGTATTCCCTACTGTAATCTTAGAAAATGTCAGCGAAGTACAATTACAATATGAAAAACTAGATAACATACAACAAACAAACAAGAGTATGTACACTGACTTAAGGGCATTTTACTTCATTGAGCTTCAAATTTAAAAGTATTTTGCAGAGGCGTCTGGGTGGTTCAGTCTTTTAGGTGTCCGACTCTTAGTTTCAGCTCAAGTCTTGACCTCAGGGTCTTGAGATGGAGCCTTATGTGGGCTCTGAGTTCAGTGGGGTGTATGCTTGAGATTCTCTCTCTCACTCTTTTGCCCCTCCCCCAGCCTGGGTGCTTTAAAATAAAAATTTTTTCAAGTATTTTTCATATTGACTTGCAGCTAAATCTTTAAGTAACTTACAGGTAACACTTAATTTTTTATTTTAAGGTTTTATTTATTTGTCAGAGGGAGAGAGAAAGCACAAGCAGGGGGAGCAGCAGGCAAGGGGAGCAGCAGGCCTCTCACTGAGCAAGGAGCCCCATGGGGAACTCAATCCCAGGACCCTGAAATCATGACCCGAGCTGAAGGCAGATGCTTAACCAACTGAGCCACCCAGGTGTCCCTTATTTTAATGTTTAAACTATTAAATTAGGTTATGTTTAAATCCTGTAACCCGTAATACAAACCAGTCTCAGTTATTTTTAAATAATTAAAGAATGCCTATCCTTGGAAAGTAATGACAGTGTGGTACAATATAAACACAAGCGGACCTAGACCCAAATCCTAAAGCTATGTTTGTAGACAAATAATTTAACTTCTCTGAATCTCAATTTCCTCATCTAAGATATAGGAAATCTAATTCAAAGAATTGTTCTTGGAAATTAGCAATAATGCATAAACAAATGGTACTGACAGCCACTCTACAAATGGTGGTTAGTTTTTAACAGCAATAATAATAAATCTGTGAATACAGATTATAGTTTTATTATAGCCTCAAAATCTACATTTCACTTAGTAATTGCACTCATAAAATAACTATAACATGTATTTTAACCAATTTTCCATTCCTGGCAATTTGAAATATTCCTTAAAATTCACACATATTTAAAATTAATGTCTGACACATAAAGGATGGATTTCCAAACAGCCTCAAGGAAAAAAGGCCTAGATGCCTTTATTACTTTAAGTAACATATTTCTATGACTCAAAACTCAAAAGGGATCCTTTGATGCCTATTACCTCAGACAAATTCGCTTATACAGAAATAATCAATTTTACCAATTTCTCATTGAGACAAATACACATATTTCTCCCTTCTTCCAACACAAATGCTGACCTCCTCCACACTATTCTGCACCTTGATTTTCACATTTGATTTATCTTGGAGACTATATTTTAATTAACACACTTTAAGAATGGCCACTTATAACTTCTTATGGTCAGAATTCAGCAAATGTCAGCTATCTTTATAAGACAACTTAAAATGCCAAAAAAAAAAAAAGTACTTTAATCAACCAGTAAACAAGAGCATATGAAACTTCGGTAAACGTGAAGAGTTACATAGATGAAGTGATGAAATACTTGGTTACATGACCAGACACTCAAAATACTACATTTCCACACTTAAAAAGGAAACACGTGGACTGTACTACAAGTCCTTCAGTGAGCTGAAAGTAATCAACATAACCCACTTATAGAACTGGGCCTACTAAATTATTGATGAAATGAAACACTGGTGAAAATAAAGTCATTTATTGGTTAAAATAGAAGATTAAATTATTTGACCCTTTTCTAAATATACTTTGCAACTTATTTTCTCGAAGAAGTTTCCTTCCAGATTTATAAAGCTACTCTTCTTAAAAAAAATAATTTTTTTGCATTTCCTATTCTCTTCCTCTGAAATACTATAATGCTTACTGGAAGCAAGGCTCAGCATCCCTTACATATAAAGAGCAGTATTGCTTTAACAATATGCACACTAGGGCGATACTAGATTTCTTTTAAGCTTTAACTGAAATACTAAAAATATCATGGTGAAAGTCACCTCATATACAAAGCAAAGAGACCATATGGATCACGAGAGCAGTAACTTACCATTTTTAAGTATTAGAAAATAAAGCATTTGAAAGAAGTCTTATATTAAGTCTCAGGTTTGTGCAACTTTATTATAGAAGAAATGTTTTAGGCTATTGGCAACTGTATTAACTGAATCTTTCATTAGGAATATATATGTCAACTATACTCAAATATATTTTCTTGCAAATAAAAAGTAAGAATCATTGTTTCACTCTATATCAGTACAGACATTTATGACCCTATTTCTGCACTGTACCACAAAAATACAAAGTCATCCTTCCATTCAGAGTTTTGGCACTAGAACAAATACAGAGGTCAGAGTTCATACACATGCTCAGATCATTTCTTACAGACTACTACGTTCAATAAATCTACTGGTATTTGTTATTTTTAAGTTAATTTTAAAGAATTATATTCAACATGTCGAATTGGAAAAATAATCACTGTAGAGTCAGTATCACAAATAAAGCTCACTTATATCTATTACTTATCACACACTCAGAATGCTAAATTGCACAAATCATTTATCGAAGTTCCAACATTAAGAGAAAAATACAAATAGTAATGATGCATTATTAAAATGATATGTGACATCTTGAAAATAATAAGTATTTCAGTATTACTTTTTCATCTCTTTGTTAAATCCAAGGAGGAAAAAAACTTTGCATTCTTGTTGATTTGGGTATGAAAAATTGTACTTATACTTGCATGGTTTTGAGTCAAATCACAAGGATATTTTGACTATATTATATAAATAAATATGACCAACATCAGAGTAAATTCTGCAAGACTCAAGAGCAGCTTGAGACAAAAAAATATATTTTTAATAATTTCAGGTAAGATACACTGGAACAAACCTACTAAATAAGGAGGTATAATAATGTATTGATCTGATGAAATCCTATGTTTTTAATAGGGCTGTTTTTCAAAAGTAAGAATCAAGTTAACTCTGAGGGACATCATAATGAAGTTTCATGGCACAATACAACAGTCACAGAGGCACTGCTTTGGAGAGACTCTCTGATCTGTAACTTGTAAACAATATTTTGAAATAAGCTACTCATACCCTCCATTATTTTTTCCTAATGAATAATATTTAAGTGCCTTTAATACACCAAACAACTTGCCTTCACCCAATCAAAAAGCTTCAGATGTCAACAGAAAAGAGGCCTAGAAATTGGGGACTTGGGGGACGGGGGAAATGAGGTAATTATCTAATCTGGAATCAATTTCCTACCTCAGATGAAAATTCTCTTATCTCCCACTCAAATAAAAGAGTATCCCATTATGTCTCCTCTTCTCTCCCAACACCGAACTAAGGAGGGAGTAACTCTGAACGTCCTTCTTTCATCAAAACCTAAGGCCTTTCACCGCTCCTTCCCAAAGGAAAGGACGGTGGAGGCCAAACAGGCCATAATGTAGAATACCCTTAAAAGTGTGGGCCTTTGAGCAGCGCAGCTCTCCGGATCCAGTTACCACCTTTCCCCTTCCCCCAACCCACTTCCCGGGTTTTCTCAGGCTCGGCCTGCTCCCTCCACACCCTACAGCCAGACTTCCAGCTGTTGCCACTGCCTCGGGGCTCTCTCTAGAGCTCATACCACCCCCCAAGAAATGCCCCCCTCTCCATCTGCCCCCCAAACCGTGTTCCTCTCCAGACCACCCGCCCGCGAGGCGGTCCATCCCAGGGCCCAGGGAGGGGAGGAGAAGGCGACGGAAGCAGAGGGAGACTGCTGCTCTCCCACAGGCAGAAGGGCGACCGCAAGGAGGGCCACCCAGGGGTTACCGGGGATACTGGGGTCGCCGCTGGAAGAACCCTCCCGCCCTGGGCTGGGGTGGGGGATGTCCGGGAGTTCATTTCTGACCTCCTCGCTCTTCAGCACCTCCTTGAACTCCCGCTTGATTCGCTGCACCGCGATGTTGGCCATGTCTCCGCCCGCAGCTGATTCGTACCCGCCTCCTCCGCCACCGCTACGACCACCGCCACCGCCGCCACCTCTTCCACCACCGCCTCCTCCCTCGGCGATTCACACCCGAGCACACGAATGCTGCCACTGCCACCCCGGCCGCCGCGCTCTCCTCAGTGTGGAATCACCTCCGCGCCCGGCCACCAAAATGGCGCCGGGTCCGCGCATGCGCAAGACGGTGACCCGGCCGGGCGGCGCAGCCGCTCCCGTTGTAGCCCCATACGCCTCAAACGCGAGCCCGCGCCGCGCCGCGCCGCGCGTCTCAGCCGGAGCTGCGGCCGCGCGGCTCCGCCCTGCCGCCGTCTGGGGCCAGGAGGGTGCGGCTTCCGCGCTGGCCAACGCTGCCGGGGCCTCCCAAGTCCTCTCTTGTGCCTCCGCCTCTCTTCAAAATCACTGTGGTGTGGTCGGGGCTTCCAGCCATGGCCTCTGACTGAAGGCTGAGCCCAACATAACGGGTTCACGTGGCCCCCTCGGCTACCAGCGCCTGTGAGCGCCGTCCTGACTCAGCCAGACCCAGAGCCCACAGGCTTAATGTGCCTGACTGTGTCTAGTGTATAAAAACATCATTCCAGAACTCGATCCGGCCCATTTTCTGTTGGTGTAGCCCAGAAAAATCCACTGCAGTCCGTTTTTGTTCTGAAGCCATTAGAGTGCCACTGCTAATACTATCATTCCAGGTACTACACGTCACTGAATTAAGAGTGGTCATTGTTGGGTCCCATCCCGTGTATCTGAAACAGGTACTCCATGTAGATGCCTGAGGTGGATTTAGAAGCCAGATGTTGATCTTTGAGCTACTTAGATAATTAATACCGAGTTTTAATAGTGTTTAACCTCCAGTGTACATCAGAATCCCTGAAGAGCTTGTTTAAAAAAAACAAAAAACAAAACACGTTGCTAGACCCCCATCCCTAGAGTGTGGGGTGGGTCTAATAATTTTCTTCTCTAACAAGTTCTCAGATGCTGCTGCTCTTGCTGCTACACTATGAGAACCACTAAACTAAAACATGTGAAAATAGTTTAAAGTAAAATATTAAAGTGAAAAAATGAAGAAGTAGAGGCTTCTTGCGGAGGAACGATAGCTTTACTTCTGTAGGCCCAGGGCCTACAACAGTGTCTGGCACTGGTGGGCCCTCAGTAAATTTTAAATGAACAAATGAAGATAAGAGTAAAATGTTTTAGGTGGAAAGTAAGTTTGAAAGGCAATTTGAAAGTCGTTGCTAGGGTTTCAGTAAGTAATATGGTTTTGGTGCTGAGCGGTACTTTAAATAGAGCATTCTGGAAGAAGTAATAAAGGTTATTTAGAAGTTTTTATTTCATGAACTTCTTTCACCTAATCAATTAGTAAAGTATCCGCCTAGAAAAATACCACAAATACACAGTCTTAGCAGAATTATTAAAATTATGGCACCAAAAAGGAAATATCCCCTGGAGTGAATCATTCAAGTGGAAGCACGTGGAAAAAAAGTTCTTGAACTTCTGCCACAGGAACCAAGAGGAGATATTTGATTCCAGCTCTCTTCCATGCTAGCTATCTTGGCCAAGCGTTGTTTCCTCACCTACAAAATAAGGAAGCTGGATTAGATGATCTCTTTCAAGTTTTAAGAGGTCAGAATTCTAAAACATCGTTTGGAAACATCTCCCTAAGTGGACGAACATAAATTATAAACCCTTCCAGCAGAGCCCCCTAGTGGTCCTAAGAGGAACCAACTGTACGTGTGGGTGATGGTACAATGAATCATTGCTATAATGTAATTCATGCAATGCTATGTGTATCTGTGTCAGTACATTGAAAATAATCATTTTATTTTATTTTATTTATTTGACAGACAGAGATCACAAGTAGGCAGAGAGACAGGCAGAGAGAGAGGAAGGGAAGCAGGCTCCTGGCCAAGCAGAGAGCCCCATGCGGGGCTTGATCCCAGGAACCTGGGATCATGACCTGAGCTGAACGCAGAGGCTTTAACCCACTGAGCCACCCAGGCGCCCGGAAAATAATCATTTTGAAGTGTGCAAAAACTGTTTTGAGTACTCTACATTTGTCAACTTCATTCCGTCCCCAATCTTAATCTTGGAACTTCAAAGAAACTTGCAACACTCAAATCACAGGGGGACTACTTAGAAGGGTATGGTTATTTTGGGGGGAGAGGGGCTTGGTCTTTTTTTTTTTCCCTTGAGAGAGAAAGAGAAAGCGGGAGAGGAGAAAAGAGAGAGGGAGAGAGAGAATCTTAAGCAGGCTCCCCACTTAAAATGGAGCCTGACACAGGGTTCCATCTCAAGACCCTGAGAATATGACCTGAACCCAAAATCTAGAGTTGGACATTTAACTGACTGAGCCACCAAGGCACCCCTGGTCATTTTTAAACACACATAATCATTGGTCCTGAAATTCTACTTCTAGGAAGTCATTCTACAGTCCTTCCAAAGAATGAGGCAACTACATATTAACTGATATGAGACAATTCCCAAAGTACATTTTAAGGGGCAAAAAGCAGTATGCTAAATGCAATGTGGTATCTTGGATTAGATCCTAGAATTGAAAGGACATAACTAATGAAATCCAAATAAATTCTGTAGTTTAGTTAATAGTACCATACCAATATGAATTTCTTAGTTTTGATATGGTATTATGGTTATGTAAGATGTTAACATTAGTAGAAGTGAGCAAAGAATATACAAGAATCTCTGAAACTTTTCTGTAAATCTACAATTACTTCAAAAGAAAAAGTTTACTTTTGAAAAGCACTATGCAGTCCATATTGTGTGTAGTGCACCACCATATGTGTGAGGGAAGAAAGGAATATGCTTATGTATGTAATACTTATGAATCCTCAAAATATCACTGGAAAAATGCATAAGAAACTGACAGTAGGGGTTAACTCTGAGAAAATAACTTAAATGCCTTGAAGAAGGCAAAATGGGAGAATTTTCACCATGTACCTTTTTGTATATTTTACCTATTCAAAACTAAATTTTTAAAAATGAGTTTCTAGTAATGTCAATTATAAGCTCTTCACTATTATGATCTAGTTCTGGTTGACTACTTCATTAAAAATTAATTAATTAAACAAATAATTACCCCTAGTATGTGCCAGGCATGATGTAGGTCCTAGAAGTGTGTCAGTGAAAAAGAAACAGAAAACTTCTGGAATTGCAGGATTCACATTCTGTCGGGATAGGGAGAATTCGTCTCAAAATATTGTCTACAGAAATGTAGGGGTCCCTGATATGTTTTCAGAGGTCAGTCTGCAATGACCAAATTATCATCATAATACAACTAAGACATTATTTGCCTTTTACTGTGTTGACATTTGCACTGATGACATAAAAGCAATAGTAAACAAAAACAATTACTGTGTTAGTAATAATCCTATTAATACCATGCACTCACTATTAAAAATACCAATTTTGGGGTGCCTGGGTGACTCAGTCCCTTAAGCATCTTACTCTTGGTTTCAGCTCAGGTCATGATCTTGTGAGTGGTGAGATTGAGCCCCATGTCAGTCTCTGAGATTCTTTCGCTCTGCCCCTCCCCCGCTAAAATAAATAAATAAAGCTTTAAAAAGAAAAAAAAATACCAGTTGCAGGGACACCTGGCTGGTTCAGTTGGTGGAGCATACAACTTGATTTCAGGGTCCTGAGTTGGAGCCCTGCATTAGATAAAGAGCTTACTTAAAAAAAAAAAAAAAAAAAAAAAAACAGTTTTAGTTTTTTTTTTTAAATGAAGACTTGCAATTTTACTTTTTTTATTTTTTTAACATTTTTATTAATTTTTTTAAGATTTTATTTATTCATTTGACAGAGATCACAAGTAGACAGAGAGGCAGGCAGAGAGAGAGGAATGGAAGCAGGCTCCCTGCCGAGCAGAGAGCCCAACATGGGGCTCGATCCCAGGACCCTGAGATCATGACCCGAGCCAAAGGCAGAGGCTTTAAACCCACTGAGCCACCCAGGTGCCCCCATTTTTATTAAATGTTAATGGACATGAGGGCCATGACCTGACCAGAAGGCAGATGCTTAACTGACTGAGCCATCTAGGCACCCCTTGTTTTTTTTTTTTTTTTAAGATTCTATTTTTAAGTAATCTCTACATCCAACATGGGGCTCCAACTTACAACCCTGACATCAAGAGTCGCATGTTCTGACTGAGCCAGCCAGGTGCTCCCTCCTTTTTTTTTTCTTTTTCTTTTTCCTTTCTTTTCTTTCTTTCTTTTATTATTATTATTTTTTTTTTTACCAGTTTCACTTTAGAATGTGTTTGATGAGCAGTGGAAATTGATTTTATTAAACTTCAATTTTTGAATACATGCCTTTTTAATATTGTGTGTCATTCTTGGGAAGGATAGAGAAAGCACTTCTACTGCATCCCAAAGCACATGGTTAAGCGCTTGCACAAGTGGTGAGTTGTGAGCTAAATTAGCAACTATTTCCATGGAACGCTATTTTTACTTAAAATAATGATTGAGACAAACTATGTTTCTCAAGGACTGGGTATTTGGCAGACATTTTATCACAAATGAACTAGGTGAGCCCATCACATCAAGGAAAACTACTGGCAGAATTTGTTGCCAATGAAAAAACTCAAACTTCCAACTGAAAATTAGAAATTTTTTTTTAAGATTTTATTTATTTATTTGACAGACAGAGATCACGGGTAGGCAGAGAGGCAGGCGGGTGGGGGGATGGGGAGCAGGCTCCCTGCTGAGCAGAGAGCCCTATGTCGGATTCAATTCCAGGACCCTGAGATCATGACCTGAGCCAAAGGCTGTGGCTTAACCCACTGGGCCACCCAGGTGCCCCCAAAATTAGACTTTTAGAAAATACATCTGCCCCTGTGACTCAACAGCTTTCCAAAACACTTAAAGACATTTTTACTAAATTGGTGGCGAAATTAATAAATGCGATTGCTTGAAATTTTACAGTGAAATGTGTTAACATTCGAAAGATCTGCATAAGCCAGTGAACTAGTATTTTCTAAATGACCAGTGCATGATGTTACAAAATCATGCCTGGGTATAATAATATCCATCCAAGGTTTGAGACAGATCAATGGATTTTAACATAACAGGGTACAAAATATTCACTGGTAACATTTCAGATTCCACATTGCAACTAACTTTGAGGATTGACCCCTTGTCTGGATTTAGTGCAGTACTGAAAAATAATATCCACAATTAGCTGAAAAAGTTGTTAAAACATTTTTTCACTTTCCAGCTATGTATTTGTACGAGATTGGATTTTCTTCTTCTACTTCAATCAAAACAATATATGCACATACTAACTGCAAAAGCATATATGAAAATCCAACTGTAGGATGCCTGGGTGGCTCAGTCAGTTAAGTGTCTGCCTTCAGCTCAGGTCATGATCCCAGAGTCCTGGGATTGATTCCGGAATGGGGCTTCTTGCTCAGCGGGGAGCCTGCTTCTGCCTCTGCCTCTGCCTACCACTTCCCCTGCTTGTTCTCTCTCTCTCTCTCTCTCTGACAAATAAATAAATAAAATCTTTAAAAAAAAAAAAAAAAGGAAAAAGAAAATCCGGCTGTGTTCTGTAAGGCAGGCATTAAAAAGAGATTTTATCTTGGAAAATACAATTATTTTTCACTAATAATATATTATTTATGTAAGTATATAATAGGTTGATTATAGTAACTATAATATTAAAAAGAAAGAGCAAATGCAAACAGAGCAAGGGGCAGAGGGAGAGAGACAGAGGGAATCCCAAGCCAACTCCCATGTGGATGTGGAGCCCGATCTCATGACCCTGAGATCATGACCCAAGCCAAAATCGAGAGTCAGCCGCCCAACCTATTGAACCTCCCAGGCACCCTATTATAGTTACTTTTAAATAAATGTTCCAATAATTTCTGTTTTAATTTCTAACACAATGTTGTTTAGCCCACGTAAACAACTGCTCTTTGGAATCTTCAATATTTTTAAAGAGTGTAAAGGAGTCCTAAGTACATTTGAATATACTGTACTGGTTAGACACAAAGGTTAGATCTAAAAGGTCACACACTTTCAGAGTATATAATTTACATAAACATATATGTGAAGGTTATCAACTTGGTTTTATTTATTTTTTTTTTAAAGATTTTATTTATTTGTCAGAGACAGAGGGAGAGAGAGCGAGCACAGGCAGACAGAATGGCAGGCAGAGGCAGAGGGAGAAGCAGGCTCCCCACCAAGCAAGGAGCAGGATGTGGGACTCGATCCCAGGACGCTGGGATCATGACCTGAGCCAAAGGCAGCTGCTTAACCAACTGAGCCACCCAGGCATCCCTCAACTTGGTTTTAGATTGATGGGGAGTTAATCTGGTAACTCCTCTGTTGCCTCCAACAGAACAATGTGTTTTGATCTTTTGATTCATGTAAAAAAAAAAAAAAAAAAAAAAAGCAGCAAGGCATAATAGTGCTTTGCTAACCCCAGATAATCGCCAATCTGAAATGTGCAAGTCTTTTTTGTAGTTCCTGCCAGTTACTGTCACCGCTCTTCAGATTCAAATTTCTTGTTCTTCCGAAGGCAGAGAACGTAGAGCAATTTTTTTTCCCCTACTGCCCTTTCCTGACCTTGTATTGGCCAGCTTTTTGAGACTTTTTTTCCTTTCTTTCTCTCATCACTGCCTATTCTACCCAAGCCTCCCATTTAACTTTTTTTTCTTTTTTTAAACACCCAGTCATAACCCTGAGGTCATTTTGCCTTTTTTTCTTTCACTGGATTCTGCCCTTCCCGTCTTGTTAGCTTCTCTCCCCTACTCACCCCAGCTGCTGAGGAGCTCTAGTGGCAAGAGTGGAAAACAGCATTTAGATCCACAGTTGAACTTCTAAACTTAGGTCCAGGCCATTGGGCACCGCAATATTGATTGTAATGCACATTATAGTATTTTGATCTTAGAGAATAGAGCAGAACTCCTACCGTTGTGGCTTTCGGAATATCTGCAGCATGGAGTGGAAAGCTGATTTTAATAGCATAGAATATGTTTCCTTGTCTTAAGTTACTGATTTAGTACCTGTTAGGCAGAGAAGTTCTTTAGGTGAGAACTTTTTGAGGGAAGGACTTTATAATTTATTTCACTGTTTCAAAGGAATACGCAGCTACAACTGGGACATGGCTATGGGGCCTTCACACTTCAAGTTTAAGATACAAGCCAAGTTTCCCGGAGACTGCCCCCTGCTGACCATCTTGGTTGTTTTGCTGAGTTGGTTGATTCCTTTCTGTCTTCTAAACCAGAGTCCTCTATGTATGAGACCCGAAGCAAAGATTCCCAATCCTTTAAAGTCACTCTTTAAAATTCCCTTTCTTTGGTCATCTCAGAGGCCATGAACTTCCCACTAAATAAAATCCATAACTAGCTTCTACCTACTCGACCCCCTCAATCATGTCAATTATTTATCACTCATTTGTTTTTTTAAAGATTTTATTTATTTATTTGACAGAGAGAGAGATCACAAGTAGGCAGAGAGGCAGGCGGGGGTGGGGGGGGTGGGAAGCAGGCTCCCTGCTGAGCAGAGAGCCCAATGCAGGGCTCGATCCCAGGACCCTGAGATGATGACCCGAGCGGAAGGCAGAGGCTTAACCTGCTGAGCCACCCAGGTGCCCCTTATCATTCATTTAGAACACAGAATTTCAAAAATCATATGAATCTCATCAAGTTGGTCAGATAGTCTTTTTTCGTTCCTGCAAATCCGCTCTCCAACATTCTCCGCCGCTCTGTGACCCCTGGATTCTGGAAGTATGATCTGCAACGTTGTACTGACATCAATAAGACTTCATTACTGTCTGGATTTGGTTGAGTGTGCCAATGAGTAGGCAAGGATCAGCAATGCTATATTTCCTTACCAAAGGCTACAGTTCCTGTCTAACAGCTCTCCCCATCAGCTGTAGCTTCAGCTACTGCTAGAGCTCTTTTAGGATTCTGGTAATCTTGCTCCTTCTACCCCTTCAAGCCTGGAGGTGCCAAGTGGTCCCTGCTACTGTTAGCCTTTATCAGCTTCCTATAGCTGTTAGAGTCTCTTTAACAAACCCTTCTGATTAACCACCTGCTTCCTGCCAGGGCTCTGCTGATACCCGCAGTACAATGATAATTTCTTAGTCTCCTGGATGTGGCTGTCATTGAGGAAAGTTACCACTCTCTCTCTTCCATTCCGTAGGCTCTGCATTAGGGTTAGTGGAGCCCACTGTAACAACTTTCCCCACTAGGGTGATATCTAACCCAGAAGGACCAACGGAGAATGACCACTGTAGGTATAGCTCTATGAATAATAGATAACTATCTTTCCCTTTCTTGATGCTCCCTGGGGTAGAGATTCATAGTCACTTGAATATCACTGTAGCTGAACATTCAACTGTATTTTCCTAGGCAATGGCTCCTTTCTATGGTGAACGATCTGGCTTTAAGTCTCTCTTTCCAGAGGTTTAGAGAAGCACATGCAAACAATTTTCCCTGTGCTCTCTGAAGCTAGCAAGCAGTGTGACTGAGGTAGGCACTCTCAGGAGACCCTACAGAGGCCAAGCTTTTCTGCATAGGAGAGCTGTAATGAAAAGCATAATGCAGGAGACAGACTTATATAAACATCTGAGCAAAAGCACTGTGCTCAGAATTTGATGTAACTACATTTTATCTTCCTTTTATGGTTTTGATGTGTTAACAATGTGAATTCTTACACATCTTTAACCTATTAGTATAATATATTATTAGTATAATAAGTTAACATTAGGAAAGACAGTTTTGTGTATTTATTTTTCTCTTTCCCCTCCTCCCCAGAAGGTTATTTTTATTTTTTTATTTTGTTTTTAAAGACTTTATTTATTTGAGAGAGAGAGACAGAGTATGAATTGGTGGTGGGGAGGCAGGAGGAGAGGGAAATAGACTCCCCGCTGAGCAGGAATTTCCCTACAGGGGGCTGAATGGCAGGACTCCCAGATCATGACCTGAGCAGGTAGGCAGACTGAGCCACCCAAGCACCCCTTTAACTGTTACTTTTAGGTCTTTGATCCATTTTGAGTTAATTTTTGAATGTGGTGTAAGGTATGGGTCCCATCGCATCATTGTGCATGTGATGTCCAGGTTTTCCCAGCATGATTTGTTGAAAAGATTGTCCTTTCCCCAATGAATGGTCTTGGTCCTTGTTGAAAATTCTTTGACCATTTATGTAAGGGATCATCTCAAACCTTTAAACACATGTTATTCTTATCTTTCTTCCCAGGCAAAGCTTTACATTTGAAGAAAAGGCACTATTATCAATATTTATGAGTATATAAGTAACTATGTTAGATGCTACGGATACATAGAGGAATAAGATATGGACCCTGCTCACGAAACTATCAACTTAATGGGGGAATAGAATATCTCTGGGGGAAATAGAATATCTCATTAAAATACATGCAAATAACATAGCATATGCTAATTTAAAAATAAGTGCCACTTAGGGGCACTTGCCTGGCTCAGTTGGTGGACTATATGACTCTTTTTTTAAAATATTTTATTTATTTATTTGACAGATAGAGATCACAGGTAGGCGGAGAGGCAGACAGAGAGAGAGAGAGAGAGGAGGAAGCAGGCTCCCTGCTGAGCAGAGAGACCAATGTGGGGTTCGATCCCAGGACCCTGGGATCATGACCTGAGCCGAAGGCAGAGACTTTAACCCACTGAGCCACCCAGGCGCCCCGGACTATATGACTCTTGATCTCAGGGTGTGTTTGAGCCCTGCATTGGGTGTAGAGATTACTAAAAAATAAAATCTTACTAAAAAAGGTGGGGGGGGCAGGGCACTGGGGTGGCTCAGTGGGTTAAGCCTCTGCCTTCAGCTCAGGTCATGATCCTGGGGTCCTAGGATGGAGCCTTGTATTGGGTTCCCTGCTCAGTGGGGAGCCTGCTTTTCCCTCTCCCTCTGCTACTCCCCCTGCTTGTGCTCTTTCTCTGTATCAAATAAATATATACATAAAAATCTTTGAAGAAGAGAAAAGAAAAAGCAACAACCAAACTATCTTCTGAAGTTGCTAAACCATTTTGCATTACCACCAACGATGAGAGTTCAGTTGTTCTACATCCTCATCAGCATTTGGGAATTTAAGACACCTGGGTGGCTCAGTCAGTTGGGCATCTGCCTTCGGCTCAGGTCATGAACCTGGGGTCGTGAGATCAAGTCCCACATTAGGCTCCCTGCTTGGTGGGGAGTCTGCCTCTCCCTCTGCCTGTCACTCTCTCTGGTTATGCTCTCTCTCTGTCAAATAAATAAATAAAATCTTTAAAAAAAAAAAAAGCATCTGGGAATTTAGCCATTCTAATAATACATCTTATTCTTTTAACTCACAGCTCCTTAATGACCTTTATTTTTCTTATTGTTCCATTTTAGAAGTTCTTTCTATATTTTGGATATAAGTACTATATCAGATATGTATTTTGCAAATATTTTCTCTAAGTTTAAGGCTTATCTTTTCATTCTCTGGACAGTATCTCTTTTTTTTAAGATTTTATTTATTTATTTGAGAGCGAGATCACAAGTAGGCAGAGAGGCAGGCAGAGAGAGAGGGGAAAGCAGTCTCCCCACTGAGCAGAAATCCCAATGTGGGGCTTGATTCCAGGACCCTAAGACTATTACCGGAGCAGAAGGCAGAGGCTTAACCCACTGAGCCACCCAGGTGCCCCTCTGGACAGTATCTTTTGCAGAGAGGAAATTTTAAACTTTAATTAAGTCTAGCTTATTAATATTGTCTTTGATAGATCATGCTTTTGGTGTTGTATCTAAAAATTCTAGATTTTCTCCTATATTATCTTCTAGAAGTTTTATAGTTTTTTTGTTTGTTTGTTTTTTAGTGAAGTCCATTTTGAGCTAATTTTTCTGATAGGTTTAAGTTAAATTAGCATCTAGATTCATTTATTTGCATGTGTTTATTTAGTTGTCCAGCACCATCTATGAAAAGACTAACTTCATTCCACTGAATTGCCTTTACTCCATGTCAAAGATCAGTTCACTATATTCACTATACATACAAATATATATATATATATATTGCACGCATTTGTATGGGTCTATTTCTAGGCTCTATTCAGTGATCCCTTTGTCCATTCTTTCATCACTACCATATACGGTCTTGATTTTTGCAGCTTTATAGTAAACCTTGAAGTCAGCTAGTATCAGCCCTCCAACTTAGTTCTTCTTTTCCAGTATTGTGATGGCTATTCTATGCTTCAGTATTCTTTTAGAGGATTTTAAAATAAGCTGCCCAAGGATCATCTCTGACTCAGAAATTGTAACTCTGACCAGTAATTGATTAGGGACCAGATGTTTTCCTGTAATAGTTGAACTTAATTTATAGAAATGAATAGGATGTACTTTTTTTTTTCTGTTGGTAGTAAAGAAAAGACCAAGATTATGTTTTTTTGTCCCTTATGACACTGACCGGTTTTGCATTTAATTTAGCAATCTTATTTCAGCATTCCTTTTCCCACTAACTATATGCTTCTACTTCTACGTCTCCTTTTCTTTTTCTTTTTTCTGTTTTTTTTTTTTTTTAATATTTTACTTATTTATTTGACACACAGAGAGAGATAGGAGAGAGAAAGCACAAGCAGGGGGAGCAGCAGGCAGAGGGAGAAGCAGGCTTCCCGCCGAGCAAGGAGCCCGTTATGGAGCTTTATTCCAGGACCCTGGGATCATGACCTGAGCCAAAGGCAGCCGCTTAACCGATGGAGCCACCCTTCCTTTTCTTTTTTATGATCAAAAAAAAAAAAAGGGGGGAGGTCGCCTGGGTGGCTCAGTGGGTTAAAGCCTCTGCCTTCAGCTCAGGTCATGATCCCAGGGTCCTGGGATGGAGCTCTGCATCGGGCTCTCTGCTCAGCGGGGTGCCTGCTTCCCCCTCGCCCCCCCACCCCCACCCCGCCCCCGGCCTGCCTCTCTGCCTACTTTTTATTTCTTATCTTTAAAAAAAAAAAAAAAAAAAAGATTTTACTTATTTTCAGTAATCTTTACACCCAATGTGGAGCTCGAACTCAGAGCCCCAAGATCAAGATTCACATGCTCTGGAGGGCCTGGGTGGTTTAATCAGTTAAGCATCCAATTCCTGATTTCTGTTCAGGTCACGATCTCAGGGTCATGAGATCCCATGGAACCTGATTAAGATTCTCTCTCTCCCTCTCCCTCTGCCCCTACAGCCAGGTACCCCTAGTTCTCCTTCTCTGAAGGAGCTCAGAATTTTACTGATTATCTTGTTAATGCATTAAATAAAATTTAATTCACTATGTATTTGCATAATAATTAAAAAATCAATTTCAGAATCATTTTCACAAAATAAAACTAAAATAATTATCTAGCAATAAACATTATAATTATACGGCATGTAAAAAACATGCAGCTTTAGTCAGAAGACTCAAATAAAAAGACATCTCTATTGGAAGACAAAATTTTAATGATTTTCCCTTCTGCTCAAAATGAATTATAAATTTAATGCTATTCCAACTAAAATTTCAAGGGTTCCCCCTGATCTGAACCATTTCATCCTAAATCTAAGAATCTTTGAAAAAGAAAGACACTATTAGATATGAAAATATACTTTAAAGCTGTTGAAAATCAAATCATTTTTTGAGTAGATAGTATAGCGAGAATGGACTGATCCAACAGTTTATAAAGATTTAGTGTGTGATACATGTGGCATTTCAAATTGGTAAAGAAATAATTAATTGTTTAATAAGCAGCATCAGGATAATTTGGGAAAAACAATGCTACCCTCCACCCCACAACAGTCACCATGCACAATAGCTATGTCACTCTATTTACCGCTTCCCAAATACGTGATGCTATTTTCATGCTTCCGTGCCTTTGTGTATGCTGTTCTCTTTGCTTGGAATTCCTTTTTTTACCTCATCCATTGACTGACTTACTATTCTTTCAAGATCCAAATTAAACATTTGTGACACTCTCCTTCCTTCTCCAAACAAACTTACAATCTCTTTGGTGCAGTCATTGTATCTACCACATATATGCACTACTGTACTCATAATGTTATATTTTGATTATTTATTTATATTTCTATACCCTTTGCTAGACTGTAATCATCTTATGGCCAGAGACCATGTCTTTTTAACGTTGTCTCTTTATATCTAGTACAAGGTGCTTCATAATGGGCACTCAATATATATTTTTTGAATTAATGAATGAAATTAAATGTGATGATTCTTTGACTGAAATGTAGTGATGAATAAATAAGTGGTTGTTATAAGCCCATGTGGCAGTTATGAGCATGGTCTCTGACACCAGACTGCCTCAGATTTGAATCTCATCCCCACTTCTAGTTGTGTGATCTTGGGCAAATGACTTAACCTCTTTGTAGTTAGTTTCCCCTTCTGAAATGGATCTAATAGGAGTTACTTCATAGGACTGACATGAAGATTTTAAAAGTTAGCATATCCTTCTGCAACCAGGAAGAAGCGGGATGGTTTCAAAATGAATGGAAAAAAGACAATTAACAGATGTCAACACCAAAATGACACAGATGTTAGAATTATTCTACAAAGATTTCAAAGAAGATATCATAAATGTGTTTCAACAAACAATTTGAGCAGGTATAAAGAAAAAGAACAAAATAGAAAGTTTTGCAAAGAGACCAAGTCTTAGAAGAGAAAGAGGATAAATAAAGGAGAACCAAATGGAAATCTAGAGTTAAAAAATTCAATAACCAAAGTAAAAATCTTAATGGATGGGCTCAACCGAAGAATGGAGAGGACAGAGGAAAGAATCAGTGAACTTGAAGATAGAAGAGTAGAAATTACACAATCTGAACATTAAGAGAAATTGGATTTTTGAAAAATTAGCAAAATCTTAAGGACTTACAGGATTACAACAAAAAGTCTAATAGTCATATTATTAGAGTCCTAGACCAAGGAATAGAGAACAGTGCTGAAAAAGTATTTGAAGAAATCGAAACTGAAAAGGTCCCAAATTCAGCAAAACCAACCAATCAACCAACCAACGAACCAACAAACCAACCGATCAACTGAAAAACCCTTAAGCAGTTGCCAGAAATGGACTGAACACCAAACAGGATAAACTTAAAGAAATCCATGTCAAGGCACATAATAGTCAAACTTCTGGAAACTGAAGACATGGGAAATTTTTGAAAGAACTCAGAGAGAAATGAAATTTACTATAAGGAGAAAACAATTGGAATAATAGCAGATTTCTCATCAGAAGCCATAGAGGCCAGAAAAAAATGGCATAATATTTTTGAAGTTGTGAAAGAGAAGAACTGTCAAACCAGAATTCTCTATCCAGAGACAATATCGTTCAGAAGTGAAGGATCATTCAAGACATTCTCAGATATGGGACACGTGGATGGTTCAGTTGGCTGAGCGTCTGCCTTTGGCTCTGGTCAGAATTCCTGAGTTTGTCGAGCCCTTCTCCCTCTCCCTCTACCTTTCCCTCTGCTCGTGTTCTCTCTCTCTCTCTCAAATAGGTAAATAAAATCTTAAAAAAAAAAAAAAGACATTCTCAGATGAAGGAAAACTAAGAGAATATGACATCAAATTCACCAAATTAGACCTGCCCTCAAAGAGTGGCTAAAGGAAGTTCTCTTTTAAACAGAAAGGAAATGATAAGGGAAAGAATCTTGTAACATCAGGAAGGAAGAAAGAACACAGAAAGAGCAAAAATACAGCTAAATACAATACTTTTCTTGTCTTGAGTTTCCATTTGGCCATTGAAACAAAAATTATAACACTGTCTAATGTGGTTCTCACTGTATATAGAGGAAATATTTAAGACAATTATATTATAAATGTGGGATGGTAAAGGAACATAAATGAAGGTAAGGTAAAATGTCTACACCAGTAGATTTGATTATAGTAGTGGTTACACAAATCTACACATGTGAGAAAATGACACAGAATTATACGCACATGTACTAATGTCAAATTTCTGGTTTTGTTATTGTACTATATTTATGTAAAAGGTAACCATTGGGGGAAATTTGATTTTACATTAAGCCATATTGCATTACTTTTTTGCATCAGCGTTCTCAGATCTTCTGGAATCGTTTGGTCTTTAAGCTTGTCTATTAATCACCTCCCATTTTGTATTAACTATAAATTTGATTAGCATGTCCAATATGCTCCTTTATGTTAAGTGAGTCATGAAAATGTTTAACAGGATAGGGCCATAGAGGCCTCTGACAAAGTACTAGAAACTTCTATTTCACCTTTGTATAAACTGTTTCAACTTCCAATGAACTGTACTATCATCCAAACTTCCTTGTCCTGAAGATTTGTCAAATGCCTTGAAAAATTAAGGATATACAGGGTCCATACCATTTTCTTGCTCTATCACAGTAGTGAGAGTAGTGATGAAGAATAATGGCTACTACTTACTGAGCGATGAGACCAAAGCTTTTTGTATATAATCTTTAAGCTAGTCCTCTCAAAAAGTTTCTGACATAGGTTTAATTATTTTAATTTTTGACATGACAGAAGAATTCAAGCTCCCTAGGGCACATGTAGGTATGGTTTGGTTTTATCTAACATATATTCATTTTTTAAAAAAGGTTTTATTTATTTATGTGACAGAGAGAGAGAGATGAGATTGGAAACACAAGCAAGGGGGGTTGGAGAGGGAGAAGCAGGCTTCTCGTGGATCAGGGAGCCCATGCAGGGCTCGAACCCAGAACCCTGGGACCATGACCTGAGCAAAAGCAAACGCTTAACAACTGAACCACCCAGGCGCCCCCACAAATTCATTTTCTAAATATTGATGTTTTACTGAAAGCAGAGGTATACCTGGAGAAGCTGTAGAGAGTGGGGTTTTTTTGTATGTTTTGTTTGTTTGTTGTTTGTTTGTTTGTTTGTTTGTTTTGAGGGAGTTAGAAATGAAGTAGATGAGCAATGATGTAGATTCCCAAGGGGAAGAATTTTAGGGAGAGTCAGATTAGATAAAGGGATTTCTAAGAAGTTTTATTGTGTCATGTGTAACATAATCCCCATTATTTATCAATGCCTTCAAAGTTTAAGTCATTGTTGTTTCATAATAAGACCACATATGTGGGATTGGTCTCAGGTAAGTATCTGGGTGAGAGCAGATCTAGTCCAAAGAAGCTGCATCACATTTGGGTTACAAGACAGGCTCTGAGAATTTGAGTGTCCAAGTCTCCCTTTTGGTAAGTGGGGGGCCAGGAAGGGAATTCAACCTCATTCCACTCCCAGGCCCACCTTCTTCCCTTGTATTACCCTGTAGGGGTCAGACCAGGGAGAGCAGGAACCCTGTTAGAAAGGAACACTTCATTTAGATCCACTTATTTTTTTAGTGAATTCATGCTGTGTCTTGTTTCCACCCCTTTTTAAAAGATTCACAAACCATTTGTCTAATTTTCCATTCCAGAATTTTGCCAAGGAAAAAATGTGTTCACAGGCTTATATAGTTTCTTCTTTTAGCAAATGAGGACATTTGTCCATCTCCAGTCTTCTGGCACCTCTCTGGTTCCCAACAAAGTTGGACCACATTTCAAATTCTCTCAGTAAAACCGGAGAGGTAAAGTTACACTAAAGGGCTGGATGTTTTCTTATATCCTCACCTGCCTTGGCCTAAAATTCTCTTTCACGTGCAGCTCTTACCTTTTCTAATTTGAGGATAATTCTTTGTGATGGAAAATGAAGGCAAAGTAGGAGGTGCTGCATTCTGCTTTTTCCTCTGTCATCTGTTATCATTACACCTTCTGCTCCTTGTTCTTCTTGCTGAGGACATCAATTTTCCTGACGCTGCCTTTATGTATTGGTGCTATTACGAAGTGGTGTTTTGGGATTAATCTGTGAAAATATATCATAGATGGTTTAGTACAAAAACCTTGCTTTTAAAATTATTCTATTTCAAAGCGTTTTGAGCTGTTCTGCTACATAAAAAATAATAACTATAAAGTATCCTATTTGCAATGTTTCTTCAAAAATGTAGTCTCTCAGGCAGTAATTCAACGACTTTATTGTTCAAATGAAGATCTTTTTTCCAGCCCCATTGAGGTATAATTGACATACAACATTGCATAACTTTAAGGTATACAGTTAAATATTGCAAAATGATGACCACCAAAGAATTAGCAAACACCTCCATCCTGTCACATAATTCCTATTTCTTTTTTGTGGTGAGAACATTTAAGATCTACTCTCCTAGCAATGTTCAGATATATAAAATGATATTATTAGCTATAATCACTGTAAGTTTGGAAGTTTGTACCCTTTGACCAATATCTCCCCTTTTCATCCATCCCACTGCAGTCTCTAGAAACCACCACGTTATTCTCTGTTTCTCTGAGTTCAGCTTTTTTAGATTAAAATGGAGGACCTTCCAAATGGTAGGAATAGAGATTGAGTTCTCTCTCTCAGAAGGTACAAAATGATGATGTGGGGGGATGTGGGGAAGAGATACTGTATTAATAATAGAAATTTTGGGGCACCTGGGTGGCTCAGTTGTTAAATATCTGCATTTGGCTCAAGTCATGGTCCCAGTGTCCTGGGATCAAGTTCCGCATCAGGCTCCCTGCTCAGTGGGGGAACCTGCTTCTCCCTCTGCGTCTCCCCACTTTGGTGCTCTCTCTCTCTTTCTCTCAAATATATAAATAAAATCTTAAAAAAAAAAGGAAATTTTGTTTAAACCATTTTCCCTCTTCCAAGTTATTCATTCTCTCTGTTCATGAACTAGCCTTATGTTTTAATACTCAACTTGAATTTCCATACATTTCCTATAAAAAAAAAAAAGATATTGGCCATCATTTTGTATTTCCCCAAATAGCTAGCCAGAAACACTCTTCAAAGAAAGTGGTTACAATTCCCCATTCAGTTGCTTCATTTACGTGTTTTCAAACCTCAAAGAGGTGACTCAGGGCTGACTCTTGGGGTGGGCATCTTAGAATTCAGCCACGCAAAAGTTTATGCTTGGCATTTTCAGGATTTCATCTCCTCCCTGCCTTCCCTAAATTCTCTTAAGGTGTCAGGATTTTTAGTCCACTTCAATGAGCTATTCTAGAACACCTGCCACATGTAGTCTTTGTCCTTTGCATTGGATTACAGCTATGACTCAGTCTCTGCCTGTAAGACCTTCACGGCCTGGTTGGGAAGACAGCCACGTCAATAAATAATATAACAGTATGTAACGTGTGAAACAACTGAAGCATGTGTAAGGCTGTGAAATAGCGCAGAGGAGGAAGTTCTCACTGAGTGTGAGGTTCAGAAAGTGGCTCAGCACCAGTGAGTGCTGCAGTCACCAGATAGGAAAGGATGAATAAGCACGCAGCAAGAAGTCAAGGTGAAAAGGACATTCCAGGCAGCAGAAATACCACCTAGAAAAGAGCGTGATGTGTGTGGGAAAACAAAGATGTGACCATTGTTCTGGTGCATGTGTAAGTCAGTCAAGTGCGGGGTCCAGATCATGATGCCATCCATGTAGGCTGCGTAAAGGAATTTGAACTTTGTCCGGGCTGCAGAAGGCTTTGAGCGGGGAAATGACATGGTCAGAAAAGATCTTTGAAGATTATCCTGGTAGCAATTTGGAGGGTGACTTGGAGAGGGCTGGACTGGAGGCAAGACCACCAATTAGGAGGTTATTTTATTAGTCTTGCCCTAATCCAGATATTGGTACTGAAAAAGAGGTTATGCCAAAGATTAAGATGACCAGGAGGTCATCTGGTGATGGTTTGGATGTGGAAAAGGATGACAAAATGGCATCTAGATTCCTGGTTTGCATTTTGGCTAGCTGCTTAAGACTTCCAAACTAATATCCCAGCTTCGGCTCTTCCCATTCTCCTGTCTCCCATAGCGGTCTGGGTGATTTTTCCCTTTTGACTTTCTACTTTATAAAATTTCAATTGAAAGAATAGTGTAGGGGGCACCTGGGTGGCTCAGTCGGTTAAGCGTCTGACTCTTGATTTCAGCTCAGGTCATGATCTCAGGGTCCTGGGATTGACCCCCACATCAGATTCTTTGCTGAGTGTGGAGCCTGCTTGGTATTCTCTCTCTCCCTTTCCCTCTGCCCTTCCCCTGCTCGCTCTCTCTCTTTCTCAAAAAAAAAAAAAAAAAAAAAAAAAAAAAAAGAATATAATGAACACCCGCATAGCTTTCATCTAGATTTACAAATTGCAAACATTTTACCCCTTCTTCCCTCACCCCCTGTGTCCTCTCTTCCTTTGTCTCTTTGCAACGGATTTTTGTTGGGTGAATTTAGCCAAGCTGGTACCTCACATTTTCCAGATTTTACCCTTTTAAAGTCCTGTCACAGTTCGTGGATCTGGCAGAAGACATGAGATACCCAGATTAGAGATAGAGGACTTTATCTCTCACAGCATAAACAGTCGGCATGAGCTTCATGTTCACACAGCTTCTTTTGCCCTCACACACACCCCTACCAAGTCCCACAGGGGCAACATGGAGGAGGACTTGGGTGGGTGTGACCCATGTAATGGGTTTGTATCACAGCTGAGGGACTTTGAGCTTGGGAAAACGCCCAGTCTTTTATAATGGGCTGCAAGCAAACCTGCCCAACATTTGCTTTGGAATGCGTCATTATTACATTATTGTCTTATGATATTGCAGAGGAAATAAATGCACCTTCTGTCCCAGAGGAAGACGCTATCTCTTTCTTTCAAGGCTGTTCACTATACAAGTATCTTTTAAAAGATATTCCAGAATGGGGGCGCCTGGGTGGCTCAGTTGGCTGAGCATCTGCCTTCAGCTCAGGTCATGATCTCAGGGTCCTGGGATCGAGTCCCACTTCAGTCTCCCTGCTCGGCGGGAGTGGGGGTTCTACTTCTTCCTCTCCCTCCGCCCCTCTCGCCGACCCTGCTCACGTGTTCTCTTTCTCTCTCTCTGTCAAATAAATAAATAAAATCTTTTTTTTAACTTTATTTTTTTAATAGATTTTATTTATTTATTTGACAGACAGAGATCACAAGTAGGCAGAGAGGCAGGCAGAGAGAGAGGAGGAAGCAGGCTCCCTGCAGAGCAGAGAGGTCGATGCGGGGCTCAATCCCAGCACCCCGGGACCATGACCTGAGCCGAAGGCAGAGGCTTTAACCCACTGATCCACCCAGGCGCCCCATAAATAAAATCTTAAAAAAAAAAAGATATTCCAAAATAAAGTCTGACACTGCTTTTGCTCTAAAAGTGTACAGAGAAGTGAGAGAACTATGGAGAACGGTTGCCCAGCCTATAGTTCCAGGGCCATGAGGTATTTCTTTGCAGGATTTTTAGAAGACAGAAGTGAAGTAACAGCCATTTCCTTCGTGTACTTATAACGTCAGTGCAGAGCACCAGCAAGTGTTACAGTCGTCTCTTATCTGCCTGCTCACCTGCTAGTGTGGACGGACTGCAGCCCTGGCTCCCACCAGATCTCCCCCTGCAGCTCTTCACCTCCTGGGGAGGGTGCCTAAATGGTTCTTAGATAAAATGTGTCAACTGGATTCCTTGCATTACACCCCCATCATCAAAGTTGGAAGCTTCGAGGTGATGAAAGGCCCATCCAACGGACGTCCTGCTCAACCTCACAAATTTCATTTTGTTCTTTCCTCCATCACCTCACATCCATCTTCCTTTCCTGAGTACTCTCCCAGAGGACTACAGACTCTAGAACCAGTCACACAAACACCAGGGATATAGATCAATCAAGATAGTGTAGCACTGGAATAAAATCAATAAACAGATCAATGGAACAAAATAGCCCCCAAATAGGTCCACACTTAGAAGATCAGTTTATTTTTGACAAAAGCACTGAAGGGATACAACGGGGAAGGAAATTCTTTCAACAAATCGTGTTGAAATAACAAGCTATCCAAAACTGTTTTTGCTATTTTGGTTTCTTACCTTCCCAAACAAATTTAAAAATTGGCTTGTCTGTTTCTTCAGAGACTTTGATTAAGATTGGATTGATTATATAGATCAACAACTGACATCTTAACAATTTTGGATCTTTCAGTCTGTGAATATGATTTATTTTTCTGTTATTTAGATCTTTAATTTCTCTCAGCCATGTTTTACATTTTTTCAGTGAAGAAGTCTCGGACACCTTTTGTTTAATTTACTCCTAATTATGTTATTTTTATTTTTTAAAAGATTTTATTTATTTATTTGACAGAGAGAGATATCACAAGTAGGCAGAAAGGCAGGCAGAGAGAGGGGGAAGCAGGTTCCCTGCTGAGCTGAGAGCCCCAATGCAGGGCTTGACCCCAGGACCCTGGGATCATGACCTGAGCTGAAGGCAAAGGCTTAATGCACTGAGCCACCCAGGCGCCCCTTCATTTTCCTTTTGAATCTCTGTATCTTTTTTTCTTGCCTTGCTGCATTAGCTAAGACCTCCAGTACAATAATACTAAATGTGTTGAATGTGGATATCCTAAGTTTATGCCCCATCTTAGAGGGAAAGCATTCCTTTGTCCGTCCATGAGTGATACTAGCTGTAGTTTTTGTACACGTTTCTATGCAGACTAAGAAAATTTCTATTCTTATTTGATGAGAATTTATGCCACGAATGGTTATTTTAGCAAATGCTTTTTCTTGTTGATAGACAGGAGATACATAACTATCTATATTTATATATCTTTATCTAGACCTTTCCTTCTCTCTCTCTCTCTCTCACTCTACGTGTGTGCGTGTGTGTGTGTGTGTGTGTGTGTGTGGTGCTATATAGATGAATGGAATAAAATATACGTAGATCTGGATATGTAGAAATAGTTATATCCGGAGCCGCCCCCCTTCTGTAGAGCTAATTCCTCTGCAGTGTCTTGCCCCAGAGATTTTAGCCAACTCAGAGGCCACAGACTCTCATGCCCATCTCCTCAGTTCAGCAAGATCTCTGTGCTCTGTTCAAATTCAAGCCCTTGGCACTACGGTTAGGAAATTTTCCTTAGGCAGAGAGCTGATCAGTCATGAGACTCACCTCATGAGTTTTCTTTCTCTCAGAAACTGCAATCTATGCTGTTAATTGTCTGAAAATAGTTGCTGAATATGTTTAAGGCAGTTTTACAGTTGATCATTCCACTATGACAAAAGTGAAAAATACAGCAAAATTTCAAAAATGGTTTTCTCTTTCTCTTCATTATGGAATAGCAGGCTTCCCATATTTTTAATTTCCATTGCATTTTCCAAATTACTTCAATGACAAAATTTTCCCTGTATTCAGGAAAAACCTATCATTTAAAATATATGCATATTTATTTGGCACACCTACAATCATTTTGCTTCTACCCTGGGGGAACACACTGTACTTTGAAGGCCAACATTAGATCTTGGAATGAAGTTGAAAAGATTCTTAGCTAGAACAGGAGAAAACAAACATTGCACCAAGGAATTGGGACATGTTTCTCTTTTAGCAGCATGTCTGTATTCAGGTAGGAATAAGGGTAAAGGTGAAGGGCAAAGGAAGTATGCTAAATGAGTTTGTCTCTATTCTATCGGCAAGAAAGAATAGGTTAATTCATATTGGGTAGATAATTGAAAATCTCTGCTATCAACTCTAACAATTGAGACCTAAGCAATCATCTAGTTCAAGGCCACCTGGCTGGCTCAGTCGGCAAAGCATGCAACTCTTAATCTTGGGGTTGTGAGTCTGAGCCCCATGTTGAGTGTAGAGATTACATAAAAAATAAAATATTAAACAAAAAGAAATCTTCTAGGGGTGCCTGGGTGGCTCAGTGGGTTAAAGCCTCTGCCTTCAGCTCAGGTCATGATCCCAGGGTCCTAGGATAGAGCCCCGCATCAGGCTCTCTGCTCAGCAGGGAGCCTGCTTTCTCCTCTCTCTGCCTGCTTCTCTGCCTGCTAGTGATCTCTGTCAAATAAATAAATAAAATCTTTAAAAAAATTAAATTAAAAAAATTAAAAAAAGAAATCTAGTTCATAGTCATTTTGAAATGCAATGTAATGCAAGAAATTTGCAAGGTCTGAAGAAGTTAATTAGTTTGCCTCAGTAATATAGCTTGTTCATGATAACAAATTGCAGTAGAAAGAATATGAGCTTTTAAGATTTGTTTCTATTTCTAGAGTCATAGTCTGCTACTTTGGGGCAAGTTATTTAACCTCTCTGAGTCTCAGCTTCCTCATCTCTAAAATGATAGTAATTTTACCTATTTCAATTGGTTATTGTAAAAATTAAATGTGTTAACAGCTAATCCCGAATAAATAGTTGGTGCTCAGTAAATATTATTATTTCCATATTCTTCCCAGTTATTTGTGGAGTAAAGACACTGCCTACAATAACTCATTTAGACATTGTACAGTCTACTGCTTTGAAGAAAGAAATTCATAAGACTCGGGGCACCTGGGTGGCTCAGTGGGTTAAAGCCTCTGCCTTCGGCTCAGGTCATGATTCCAGGGTCCTGAGATGGAGCCCTGCATTGGGCTCTCTGCTCAGCAGGGAGCCTGCTCCACCCCCTTCTCTGTCTGCCCCTCTGCCTACTTGTGATCTCTGTCTGTCAAATAAATAAAATCTTAAAAAAAAAAAAAAGAAAAGATTAAAAAAAAAAGAAATTCATAAGACTCAATGAATACTGAAACAATATGTTTGTTATAGAACAATGATGCTATAAACATTTTAAAGCAATATTTTAATTTGTATATGTTGATAAAACCTGCCATTTTAAGTCTACTTGACTAGGCTACGGGGTGCTCAGATATTTGGTCAAACATTATTTTGCTATTTCTGATGAGATTAATATTTGAATCAATAGACTAAGTAAAGAACATTCCCCCACCAAATGGGGGTGGGGCCTCATCCAATGAGTTGAAGGGCTTGAATGAAAGAAAAGGCTAATGTTCCCTCAAGTTAAGGAGAATTTTTTCTGCCTTCAGACTCAAACTGAAACATCAACTCTTGCTGGGTCTTAAGACTGCCCGCCTTTGGAACTGGAACTGTATATTGGCTCTCCTAGTTCTCAGGCCTTTGAACTTGGACTGGAATTGTACTATCAGCCCTCCATCTCCAGATTACCAACTCACCCTGCAGATCTGGGGACTTGTCAGCCTCCAAAACTGCATGAGCAAATTGCTCGTTGTTATGCCCCGCCCAAAATGGGTCCGTGATTAAAGGAGCGAGACTGATATAAAGTGAAGGTCAAACAAAGCTTTATTTCGTGCCAAGCATCAAGAATCAAACTGACCGGCCAGGGCCGCGCCTCTTACAGAGAGGGCGACCTTTCTCTGTTTCACCGACTAGCTTTTAAGGGCAAAGGCCGTGCGGTTGGGCCTGGCCACGCACAGGTGGCCGATGAAACTGTAACACACAGAAAGCTGCACAGTCATGCTAGGTGACCAATTGAATTACAATTTACCCTAGTAGACATTTGAACCAGCCTATCACCTTGGTCAGAATTGGCGCCCAAAAGGTGCCCAAAGGGCGGGGCCCATACTCCTTGGTAACTAGGGAGACAGTATGCATATCCCCCCCCCCTCGCCCCACCATTGATCAGACGTCTCCACCTGGCCTGACCCACCCTTGTATCTGGGCTTTGTTACCTGGAGCTGGTTTCCGGGACTTGTTTTTAAGTAAGTCCCCTGGGGGAAGGGGAGCAGGGATAGTTTAAGGGTTAAACAACGTTATTGTTTTAACCTTGATGAAAGCCTCTAGCTAAATAGATCCTTACATTCATAATAAATCTCTTTATAAAAATAAATATACAGAAATATATAGAAACAGAACCATTAGGATATGTGTATGTGTAGATACAAAAAAACACAGAAACGTACATAATTATATTTATGTCTATATCTATATCTTTATCTGTGTCTGTATATCTAGAGAACCCTAAGATAGTACATAGATATACACATGCACAAAGTTATTCCTCGTGTTTTCATAATAGTCAACAAGTGAGAATCCAGTATAGGGAATGCTTATCCAGCCACAGGAAGTTGGGAAGTACTGGACAACAGCTAACTTCTCACAACTGATAAGTTGTGTAAGGAATATATCTGCTTCTCTGAGAGAACAGCTCTTCTTCCAAAGAACATGGCCAGTTCTAGAAGAAATAGAAGTGATTTAGGACAGCAGAAGTGAAGAAGACATGTCAATCAAAACCCTTCAAAACCCAAGTCAAAACCCAAAAGGGATACCTTGAGGGATAGAAAGTTTGAGCAACTCTCCAGTAACATTTCCATCATGGTGCCTTCAAGCAACCAGTTTTTTTCAATTCTCTATTTACGGCATCTTTTTAGCACTCTTGGCAGTATCATGAATCACATTTTTGTGATTTGTTTCCTCACCAGTTGGTGACCATTGGCAGCTAAATGGGGAATGCATTAAGTAGAATACATTTTGCTAATCCTTTCACGTATTTGGACTAAGTGCTATCATAAGCTCATTAAATATGTTTTATCATCCTGTCTTTTAAGTCCCTAAAATAAAAATATTATCAATATATTTAATAAATAGGTAGAACTACAAAAAGTAAAAGTATCATTTGACTTTTCGGAATGGAAATGGTGCAAATACAAAACGTTATTGCAAACACTAGAAGGCACTATTTCTCTACTGAGGCAGAAAATGAATATAACACAAATTTCTTGTATCCTGAACTCCTCCTTTTGCCCAGTATCTATTCAAGAACAAAAAGTACAGCATAACAAATTTAGAAGTATACGTTTCTACAATGTCCTAAGCAGTATTAAAAAAAAAAAAAAAGTGGAAACGGAGAACCAGTGAGATAAGGGACACAATGAAAAATGTAAATCCAATAAAAAGAAGACAGAAACAAAAACCCGCAAAAAGCGATTAAGGAGAAAAGAGATAATGAGAAGAAAATGAGGTCAAAGCAAGTGGTGTTTTTTTTTTAATATAACATAATATATAGGAACTGTTTTCCATGTCAAAGTTCTCCATCGGTTATGTTGAAAATGCTAATTGAGGGGGCGCCTGGGTGGCTCAGTGGTTAAAGCCTCTGCCTTCGGCTCAGGTCATGATCTCAGGATCCTGGGATCGAGTCCCACATCGGGCTCTCTGCTCAGCAGGGAGCCTGCCTCCTCCTCCTGTCTCTCTCTGCCTGCCTCTCTGCCTACTTGTGATCTGTCTGTCAAGCCTACTTGTGATCTGTCTGTCAAATAAAAAAAAAAAAAAAGAAAAAATAAAGAAAATGCTAATTTATAATTAATCAGTGGCTCTGTAGGACTGCAGTGGCTCCTCTTTTCAGTCTCAGCCACCCTGTTTCTCTTAACTGTACTTTTCGAGAAAGAAACTGAAAATGAATCAGAATCCATAATAAAGGAGGACGAGGGGGAGGGGTTTTGAATTATCACGGAAATGCAAATACTATTTGATACCGATAGGTACAGCAGTAGACAAATGTCCTGCTTCTCCCTCCCTAAATGATTGTCTAAACACGTGGTTGAGACAAAGGATTTGAAGGGAGTGTGAATGATGGAGGACTAGACTGTTCCAGACTATTTGGTTAGAGGCTTTTTGGTTTTTGTTTTTTCGTATTTTTTTCAAGAAAGCTCTGTTCCCAACATGGCTCCCCAACTCACAACCTGGGTTGCATGCTCTACCAACTGAGCCAGCCAGGCGCCCCCTAGAGGCCTTTTTTCCCCTTAAGCTTTTGGGACTTAAGGTTCCACAATAGCTGAGATTTGTTTGTTCTTGTGGTTTGTTTTCTTTTTCTCTCTTTTTCTCTGAAAGAATGCCTTCTAAACATTTTAAGTCTTGGCAACTAAAAGCAACCAGGAGAAGACCACAGAGCCGGCTGCTTAGGATTTGATCTAGTTGTAAAGAGGGATCTTGAGGTTGACTTCTATTAGTCTATCTTTGAAATCAACTTAGGAAAGGAAACAAGAGTTAAAAGATCACATACTTGTCCAAATCAAATGTTGTACACTTAGGAACCTAGGCAATCATGTTTCAATACTTGGAGGAAATTTTACTAATTGCACTTTGAGGACAAGGCAATCAAAATGGGTCATTTAGCAAATTGAAGATTAGACTGAAGGTTAAAACATCTGGCCAAACAATTTCCCAATCATCAATCTTCTCTCAAGCTATGAGCTCTCAGAGAATCATGTTTTACATGCTTCACATCTTACTTGTCTTTGTAACCAGCATGCCTGGCATATAACAGGCACTCAACAAATAGTAGCTGAATGAATAAACATGAAAACAGTCTCTTGGAGTTACGCATTCAAGCTATCAACTTCTTTTTCTCTGATTTTTTTAAAGTTTATTTCTGTAATCTCTATACCTAACATGGGTCTGGAATTCATGACCCCGAGATCAAGAGTTACACACTCTTCCGACCAAGCCAACCAAATACCATTTCCCTGATCTTTTCCAATTCTTGTTTTCACTGGACCATGCCCTAGTGATGGAAAGTATCAACAATTTTCTTCTCACCTATTAGCAGGAGGAGTGTCGGAGTCTAAAGAGCACAACTGAGGCTGGTGCCAATCTCTGAGTTAGAGAGAAGGGAGACTTTAAAAGCCAGTAAGGAATTTTGTAATGGCCTTAAGCTCTTTGGAGGAGTAGGAAAGAAACCATTGGAAACTCATCGGCACAACGGGGAATCTTGATGACAGAGGACACATTCTTTCTTCAGTATGAATTTAGACTTTGGTATTTTCAAGATAAGTCATTAATGCAAGTCCATGGGAGATATACTTACATTACAAATGACCAAAGGACTGGCAGTGTTGCTGTTCACCTAGTTCAGAAAATTACTTGAGACCAGAGCCACTAAGAATGGGTACCCCACTGATGAAAAATTCCTGCCCAGCAGAAGCAGATTATATTGTCAGACTTCTTACAGTTATTTGTGCTGACTTCCTTCTTCTCTTTTAGCCTCTTTATGAAACAATAAGGCCCCTAGGCTTGGGCAGATGTTGGGAGAAAGATCCAGAGGAAGAAATCTTTTCCTATAGAAGGAGAAGGACCAGGTTTTTTCCCAAGGATAGTATGGGGTTGTAGGACTATCCTGAAGAGAAGATGTTTGGAGCAGAGGCAGGGCAAGAGCCTGGATGGTCCTGTTAGGAATGGAGGGAAGGGCCTGGTGAGGGCCCCTCCCAATAAAGTCTTTGGATACTTTCCCTTCAGGTATGCAAAGGAAAGCTCAAGTTGTTGATAATGTTGACTCTTGTCTCTTGTATATTATAGTTCTCCTTTCTAAATAACTATTTTTCTATTCCAGCACAGTCTGTCGTGTTAATCTGTGGAGGCTCAAGGGACAGGGTACTAACAAGGAAAGGGCTCTTTTCATCATTGTTTTTTTAAGCACTCCAGTAGAGAAAAGCTATAAGCCCATCAGGTGGACTCTGGCTGTTGGCTGAAGTTCTTGGTTCTTTTTTTTCCCTAAAGATTTTATTTATTTGACAGAGATCACAAGCAGGAAGAGAGAGAGGAAGGGAAGCAGGCTCCCTGCTGAGCAAAGAGCCCAATGCGGGGCTTGATCCCAGGACCCTGAGATCATGACCCGAGCCCAAGGCAGAGGCTTTAACCTACTGAGCCACCTAGGCGCCCCAGAAGGTCTTGGTTCTTTGCCACATGGATCTCTTTTCATGAAATGGCAACTGGCTTCCCCACAATGAGTGATCCAAGAAAGACCAACACAGAAGCTAACATTTATGACCTCACCCTGAAGTAGCATACCATCACTTCTGCCATATTCTGGTGCTCACATAAACCAATCCTGATACAGTGTGGGAAGGCACCATAGAAGAGAGTAAGTACCCAGAGATAGGAAGAATCATTGGGAGCTATCTCAAAATCTGGCTACCAAAGATGAAATTCCTCAATGTATTTGATCATAAAACCCTTTCTTTAATATTTTCCTGGGACTACTGTTCTATGGAACACATTCAGGAAACGCTGTCATAGGTCATGGAAATCTGTTGGAATTTCTGCCAAGTTACGACATCAATCTATGTTTTATTTAAAAAAATTTTTTCCACTCTATCTAAAAAGTTACTAGCAAGGGGCGCCTGGGTGGCTCAGTGGGATAAAGCCTCTGCCTTTGGCTCAGGTCATGATCCCAGGGTCCTGGGATCGGGCCCGCATCAGGCTCTCTGCTCAGCAGGGAGCCTGCTTCCTTCTCTCTCTCTCTGCCTGCTTCTCTGCCTACTTGTGATCTCTGTCAAATAAATAAATAAAATCTTAAAAAAAAAAGAGAGAGAAAAAAAAAGTTACTAGCAAAAAGAAACACGTCAAATGAAACAAAAGAAGAGGAAAGATTGCGGCGACTGTGTGGCTCAGTGGGTTAAGCCTCTGCCTTCAGCTCAGATCATGATCTCAGGGTCCTGGGATGGAGCCCCACACCGGGTTCTCTGCTCAGCGGGGAGCCTGCTCCCCCCACCCCCCGCCCCCCGCCCCGCCTGCCTCTCTACCTACTTGTGATCTCTCTCTCTCTGTCAGATAAATAAATAAAATCTTTAAAAAAAAAAATAGAGAGAGACTCCAGTTAGGAACTGTTGCAGTGTTGTAGGTCAGAGGTAATGGCTATGGGGTTGACAATAGGGAATGAAAAGAAGGAGCTGAAGTGAGATAGATTGTGGATGCAGAAACCACAGAACAGTGTGATTGTGAAAGAAGAAGGCATCTCCAGTGACTCTGATTTCTAGTGTAAGAGACTGTCCATGATAAGTCCATTAACCAATGGTGAGTATGTCCATTGGAATGCTTTTTGCAACAAGGGACATAAGCCCTTACTCAAATGGACTGGAATAATAAGGAAAGTATTGGATCCACAGATCAGAAATCCGGAGGTGGGACGGGCTTTTAGGGCTAACCTAAGGTACCTCCGGTTCTATTTCCCTTCTCTTGCTCTGTTCTCTTCCTTGCGTCAGCTTTTTCCTTAGGCTGCTTTTTAAGATTCTTGAACTTTTCTGGCCTCATATCTGCACAAGATATCTGATAGTTTGGGGCAGGGTGCCCCCAAATATGCCTCTTTGGGATTTTGATTCTTTTGAATTAAAATTACTTAAGGAACAGGGGGCGCCTGGGTGGCTCAGTGGGTTAAAGCCTCTGCCTTTGGCTCAGGTCATGATCCCAGGGTCCTGGGATGGAGCCCCACATCTGGCTCTCTGCTCCACGGGGAGCCTGCTTCCTCCTCTCTCTCTGCCTGCCTCTCTGCCTACTTGTGATCTCTGTCTGTCAAGTGAATAAATGAAACCTTTAAAAATAAATAAATAAAATAAAATTACATAAGGAACAGTCACTACCACAAAGACACTCTCATCCTCTGTCCCCCTGAAGACAGAAAATAAATCCCCCATGTGAAGCGTGCCCTCCTTGCACCTGGAGGGTAGAAAGCATCCTTATTGCCAGAGAGAAGAAATTCAGGGCTGAGAAGGCTATATAAGCAAACCTAGTTACTTCATGAACTTTCTACTTCAGGCCCAAACTTCTTTGTCTTGTCAGTTCTTCACGGATTTATTGTGTCTTTGCCTAAAAGGTATAAAAACTCTCTGCTTTGGTCACCTCTTCAAGTCTCATATTTTTATGAGCTCCCATAAGTATGAAATTAAATTTTTCTCCTGCTCATCTGTCTCATGTCAATTTCAGTATTTGACAAGCCAAAGAACCTAGAAAGAAAGAAAAAAAAGTTTTCCTCCGTTACACTCTATTGGAGAAAAAAGAGGCTATCTCTCCATGTGGGACTCTCTGTTTATTCACTTGTCAACGCCTAGATTGAATCTCAAACCCAGCACTGACTCAGGCCCTGAGACCAAAAAGAATGCTTTGTGCTCAGTTAAACCAGTAACTAGCAAGGAGGCTGGATAGGATTCTTAGCCCTGCGAAGCCTGCCTCTGGACCTGGAAGGTATTGCACGTAGAGGAGATAACCACAAAGTCCGCTGGAATGAATCCCGCAGGCAGTTGGAAATGTGATTCCACAGCACAAAGAATTACAGATTGGGGAGTCATTTGCATTGACGTTCATTTGAAGGCTTGGAAGAATTGAGGTCATTGAGGGTGACCGTGTGTAGGGAGAAGAACAAGAGAACACTGAGGAAGAGTTACGTTAAAGGGTCAATGCTGAGTGATGGGAGCCAGCAGAAGAAAGTGATGGGTGGCCAGAGAGGCAGGTATTTGTGGAACCAGGGTGGTAACAGTCTCCCTGTAGGCATGGAATGAATGTTTCCAAAGGAATTCCCTTTTCATTTGTTTTTCTCTCCCACTCAGTGTAGTTCTTCGTAGACAAATGCCCTCTCATCTATTTCTTTTCTCTCTCGCAATGTCCATCAAAGTCTTACAAATGGCAAACGCTCAGTAATTATCTGTCGCTTGATTAGGGTGGGAAATTTGACTAATAAAGCACATTGTATGAATGTATATGCAAGAGTAGAACCAAAAGCAAGAACATATGAAGAACTGTGATCTTACTTAAACTCAAGTGTTGGTGTCATACTTAACAAAAAAAGTTATAAAGTAAAAGCTAATTTTGTGCTAGTAAAACCACCGGAAGTATCTCCTGAGTACACTGGTGGCTTTAGAAATGTTGTTTGAAGCATATTTACTATTAATACAACAAAAATGGTCCAAATATAAAATTTCAGTTAAAAGTATTAGACGCCTCTCTGTTGTGTTTGAGAAAGTCTACCTTACATAATGCCAATTGAGTGGTTCTCTTGTTCCTCGCAGAGTAGGAGTTTAAATGTGCACATTTTTGAATATAAGAAAGAGAAAATCAAAGAATCACTTCTATACCAGACAGCTCAGTCTCTATTTTACATACTTTTATTTTTATTTGTTTTTATTATTTTTAAAGATTTTATTTTCTTATTTGACAAAGAGAGCAGAAGTAGGGAGAGTGGCAGATGGAGGCAGAGGGAGAAGCAGGCTCCCCGCTGAGCAGGGAGCCCGATGCCAGGCTCGGTCCCAGGACCCTGGGATCATGACCTGACCGAAGGCAGACGCCCAACTGACTGAGCCACCCAGGCGCCCCTGCTTATTTTTATTTTACATCCTTCTGTGTTGTGCAGCATCTTCTCAGTAGGAGAGATTGTTTGGCTTTACTGAAGGGGAGTGGGAATCTGTTAAAATCCTCTGCATACCAGGAAGCAGAAGGTAAGGATTTTTTTATTGGTTGATTCTTTTTTTTTTAAGTTTTTATTATTTTTATTTGATTACTTTATTTATTTATTTGAGAGAGAGAAAGAGAGAGCACAAACAATGGGAGATGCAGGCTACCTGCTGAGCAGGGAGGCCGATGCAGGACTTGATCCCAGGACCCTGGGATTATGACCTGAGAGGAAGACAGACCCTTAACCAACTGAGCCACCCATGCGTCCCTTGGTTGATTCTTTGATTAAGGTTTAGTATATTGGGGCAATGCACAGTTTACAGTTAATACTGAGTGATGATGATGATGATGATGAAGAGGAAGAAGAAGAAGAAGAAGAAGAAGAAGAAGAAGAAGAAGAAAGGAATGAATGAATGAGGAATAAAAGAACATTCTTTATAAAAGTGGAAATTCAATTGGTGCTATGATTTGTATAAGTTATGCATGATGTACAGAAGAAGAGCTAGAGTAAATTCTTATGAATTCTTCATTTGAAGTAATCACTTCTGGTCCTTTCAGATAGCCTTTCTCCATTGCTGCATATAGCCTCTCTGCACAGGTCATTAAACAAGGGCCCAATGTCCAAAAACTGGAGTGCTTTATGGTCCTCAGTTTCCTCATCTGTGAAAAGGTAATAATAATGTTATCTATGGCATTACTGTGAGTTACATACTATAGTTAACACATAGCACAAGAACCAGCATCTCTAAAATGTTCAACTACTGCTAGCTAACAACCATCAGGTTTTATTTTAGACTATCCCTGATGGTCTATTTACTCTTACAAGTAATTGGTGGACAGAGTCATTCAGAATTTAATGGCAGTTTTTCCTTATGTGATTTCCAGTATTTGGGTGGAGAACTATTTATCTGAGCCAAGGACTGTGTGTTCTTTTCTTGTGTCATGTTTATTCAGTCGTGAAATAACCACAGTGTCTGTCTTATGTTACCCAGTAGTTCTATGATCTAATTGTTGAAAATGATATCAGGTCCTAAATTATATTTGAAGGTAGGGTCAGTCTTCCAGTAGGAAAAGCAGGCCTCCACCCATACAGATCATTCTGTTAGGGAAAACCTTGTCCTAGATTTTATCCCTAGTTCACCTACAAATACCTTGGTTTCTATAATTTTAGGGTAAGATTTCTTTGCTTTTACACCGTGCTTTCAAAAAATTGTCAAATACCGTCTCTTTTTCATGCTTATCTGGTGGACCTAACTAATCTTATACTCCTTAAAACTTTTGCTCTAGTCCTAGATAACTATTATATTTAAGAAAGAGAATTTGCCCATGGTTGTGTTTCCAAATGATTCCCACTTCAACTCATGTGGGATGCTACAAAGTATTTCGCCAAACCAATTTATTCATCAATACCTCTCCTTAAATTTCCTCACTGTCTCATTTTAGGCATGAAACATGGTGCCCTTAGCTTGGAGTTAGGGAAAACTCTAGGATTATAAGTTCAAATATCATAAAACCATTCTCTGGAGTCTGACCATGCTCTTGGCCAACCTCAGTATGATATCATAGCAGCTGAATGTTTAGTCAAGTGTTTTAATTTCAAATAAACTGTTATGTGTTGAGGATGGTTCTAACTGGACTGGACTTGGAGCAGCCAGTTTTGTCCATCCCCCCTTAAGTAGTGGGGTTCTGGTGTCAAAATATTCTGCTTATTATGTTCCTCCTAAATTAAGTAATATTACATCCTTTTGTCATCTTTTATTTCCTTTCTTATCTTTTAAAAGCGTCCCTGATGATAACCTAAACTACGTGTCCTTATTTTCTTAGGATATTTTTAGTTAATGTGTAATATCTACACATGCCCTGACAGTAATAGTCAAACAGGGTTTTATTGTTCAAGAAGACTCACAAGACTCAAAATGACAGTGCTTACAAATTTACAGTCTGTTTAAAAAAAAAATATATATATATGTATCTCAATGGCATTAAAGTAAAGATTGCATCACAACAAAGTCTGCCTCACTGGTAGGAGTCTGGAGAGGCCAGGGTAGGCTGCTTTGTTTGCCTTATGTGAGGGTTGAAGCCAGAGGCTGTTTCTCTCTCAGATCAGGAACCACTGACCTGTGCACAGAATATCATAGAAGCAGAAAGCCCAAGATGGTGTCTTGCAGGCGTTTGTTACATTTTACTGGTACTGTAGGTATATTCCTGCTGAATAGCCAATCTCAACAGCAGAGCTGAGACCAGCCATAAAGCATTGATCTCGTTGATATTAATAATCAGTGGCGACAAAGTAGTACAAATCACAACTACCCCCAAACTCCTCAGACCCATGGTTATGAAACAACACTTTCGATCGATAAGTTTCATGCCTTGGCCAGGGGTCAGTGCCAGGCAGGAACTTTAGCAAAACAGTGCAGACTCGTTTCTGGGAATCAACTGTCACAGTTCAGTCCGCCATTCTAATCGGCAGTCAAGACCTTTTTACAACAAAACAATTATCCTTATTTTGACAGAAATGAACTTGCCTTGAAATGCATGCACAGATTCTAAATAAACATTCTAAATAAACATTTGCAATGACCAGTGAGGAGGTGGTATGAATTCAAGCAGAAACTAAACCGCTAAATAATATCAGCATAAATTTTCTCATATTTTTATGCTGACTTGATGATTCTCCTGCCTCCCTAATCTAGAGCTATCTCAACTATAAGGTATACATCTGCTAAATGATTAAGGCCTGTAATCAATTTATCATTAATCAAGTCTACCTCTTCTTTGGAAAGGCCAGTTCTCCTCTGTAGGAATAATGTCCTGTGAAACAAAAACCAAAAGACACAGTCACATTAATATTTTTCTATATAGTCATAGTTAGAACCTCCCACTTTTAGCATTCATTTTGAGAATGTAGACCATTCCTGGAAGTTTGTTTGTTTCTCTTCGGTTCACTTCCTGGCTCTTCAAAAGAGGAAGAGGTTTTGTTTTGTTTTTAAGATTTGATTTATTTATTTGAGAGAGGGAGAGAGAGAGTGATCGAGAAAGAGAGAGAGAGATATCACAAGCCAGGGGAGAGGCAGAGGGAGAAGCAGACTCCCCACTGAGCAGGGAGCCCAATATGGGGCTCAATCCTAGGACCCTGAGATCATGACCTGAGCCAAAAGCAGACATGAGCCACCCAGGCATCCCTCAAAAGAGGAAGAGGTTTTGGCAGGGTCCTTCCTTAGGAACAGGCACCTGATTTTGAAGTAAGACAGAATATTATTCTCTCATTCTAAGTCTCTGTTTAAGTCTTGCCCTCATTGTTAGATTTTCCCTTCTGCCAAAGCCATTTATTGGCTCCTTTCCCCTCAGCAATAATTTCACTTTTCTTTCATTAATCATTAATTTTAATTCAAACCTTTCCTCCTGAATAAGATCCCTCTGCTTTAGCCCCTGGGCTAGTCCATGTAGCTGATAATCAGATGAGATGTGCTTGGACTTAGCTTTCAGTCCGTTCCAAATTTAGTGGGTCAGATTGAATAAGTAGAGAAAATGGGGCTATCCTGTCCATTAGGCAACAAAACATTTGTGCAGTTAGCCCCATCTTGGCAAAGTGGGGGAAGGGATAGTCTATCCCATCAAGCTCTTCGAAATTCTTGCGTTAGGTTCAAATTAGTGGATGCTAGCCCATTCTACGTTCTCACCCTCGGGAGCCCTTGAATGTAAACCCAGGCCAGGGACTACTGTTCCAGTGTGTTTGTTACGGACTGATTGTTTGTGTCCATCCCTAACTCCCGAATTTATGTCAAAACCCTCCCCTCAATGTGATGGTACTAGGAAGTGGAGCCTTTGGGATGATCAGGATTAGATGAAGGTTGTTCCCTCATAAATAAGATTAGTGCCCTTTAAAAGTCATGAGGGAGACTGTTGTTGTCTTCTCTGTGCCTTGTGAGGACTCGATGAGAAATCAGTGTTTTGCAGACTGAAAGAGGGCCCCCATTAGAACTCAACCATGTTGGCACTGTGATCTCTGACTTTCAGCCTCCAGAACTGTAAGAAATAAATTTCTGTTGTACACTAGCCACCCGGTCTATGGTATTTTGTTTTAACACCCCAAAAGGACTAAGACAGCATTAAAAAAAGAAAATTGTCAGGGCACTTGGGTGGCTCAGTCGGTTAAGCACCCACCCTTGGCTCAGGTCATGATTTCAGGGTCTTGGGATGGAGCCCTGCATGGTGGGGGGCAGGAGAGGTCCCTGCTCCATAGGGAGTCTGCTTCTCCTTCTGCCCCTCCCCCTGCTTGTGCGCTCTCTCTCTCTCTCTCTCTCTCTGAAATAAATAAATAAAATCTCTTTTTAAATAATTTTTTTTTAATTTATTTATTTGACAGACAGAGATCACAAGCAGGCAGAGAGGCAGGCAGAGAGAGAGGAGGAAGCAGGCTCCTTGCCGAGCAGAGAGCCCGATGCGGGGCTCGATCCCAGGACCCTGAGATCATGACCTGAGCCGAAGGCAGCGGCTTAACCCACTGAGCCACCCAGGCGCCCCTAAAATCTCTTTTTAAAAAAAAGGAAATTGTCATAAACCACGAAAGACCTTTCTTAATGTTCCTCTATTATCCCCCACTCTCTTTCCCCTACTTCTACTGTAAAAGTTTAACAATTTGTTTCACTGAGACCCAACTTCAGTCTCCCTCCTGTTAAGTTGCAAAACACAAGCGAGAGGTTTGTAGACCAATCCTTCAAACCATCGTCACCCCTGCATCTTTTTAAGTAGTCGTTGGTTTTAGTCCAGTTCTAGTTGTCTCCTAATGGACTCCTTCGAGGGTGATAAGGAGTATGATAAGCCTACCCCATTGACTGCAATGTTTCTTTGCCCATTGTTTGTACCATGTGGGCAGAGAAGGGAGTGCTTTGATCTGAGGAAATGTGAGAGAGCCAAATGGGCACAATATTCTTGTTCCAGCTTTTTGGTAGTTTTGAAGGCAGTGGCTTCAGTCACTAGATATGCAAAACCCAACCCAGAGTATGTATCAAGTTCAATATCCATCTAAGTTCCCCTGAAGCAGTAGATAAAGGGTCAATATTATCTACTGGCCAGTTATGTGCTGGACCTTCTCCCCTGGGAATAATTCCAAAGGCTAATAGTAAACAGAAACATTATTAACAGTTTGAGTTTCGGTAAAAGCCACTGGTACATTTTGTCATGCGGTCCATTGCTACATGGCTTGAATTCCTTAATGTCAACTAATTTCATGGACCCAGGTTGCCACTTCAAGACATCAGACTTGTTGGGGGCGCTGGGGTGGCTCAGCTGGTAAGCATCTGCCTTCGGCTCAGGTCATGATCCCAGGGTCGTGGGATTGAGCCCCACATGGAGCCCCACATTGAGCTCCCCATCGAGCTCTACATCGGGCTCCTTGCTCAGTGGGAAGCCCACTTCTCCCTCCCTAACTCTCCCTGCTTGTGTTTCCTCTCTTGCTGTCTGTCTCTGTTTCTGTCAAATAAATAAAATCTTTAAAAAAGAGAGATCAAATTTGTTGATCCCTTGCATCAAGGTTTCTTTGGTGAGCAGCAACGTGTTTCACTTTTGTTTGCTTTTGGAATTTACATAAAGATTTCCAAAGAGCAGTACCCCTTTTATCATCCGATGGTTTTTGGCATACTTTCTAGGCCAGATTGCAAATCCCTTGGTAACAGCCCAAGAGTCAGTAGACACTCAGAGAGTAGGACTTCTCTTTCTATCTAATTCTATCACTTCCAGGAATAGTGCTTATAAGCCAGCCCCCTGGACCAACTTGTTCTTTTCTTTCACAAGAATTTTGCCATCTGGGGCACCTGGGTGGCTCAGTTATTAAACATCTATCTTCAGCTCTGGTCGTGATCCCGGGATCCTGGGATCGAGCCCCACATGGGGCTCCCTGTTCAGCAGGAAGTGTGCTCCTCCCTCTCCCACTCCCCCTGCTTGTGTTCCCTCTCTCTCTGTCAAATAAATAAATGAAATCTTGAAAAACAAAGAAAAGAAAAGAATTTTGCCATCTACTGGACTCTGGGCCACTGCTTTCCATGACCTTGTGTTCTGGAATTGCTATCAGTGAACCAGGTTGATTGCTGGATATCCTTGAACAATCAGTTGAAATGAGGGACCAAATTCTGCAAGAACAGCAGGGAAGACCTGGTTTAAGTTAACTTGAAGGTTCTCATTTCACATCTCCAACTAGTACTGGTCAAAGAGTCAATTAGTACATCATTCCCTTTTAAGTTTTTCTCAGTAAGGAGAGAAATTTCTCTTAAAATCTTTATCTGTACGAATTACACGTTAAAGTAAAAAAGATACCTTGATGACATACATTTTTAAAATCATAGTTCTAAATTTTAACCACATTTTAGTTTTTATCCCTTCTGTAGTGGCATTCCATATCCCTTAAATTAATTCCATTACCCTAAGAGACTGATTAGCAAGCTTAACCAGTCTTGTACATTGTACTCCTGTATTCAGTAGACCTAAAGTTTTCTTTTTTACCCCCAGGGCATTTCATCCAGTCTTGGTGGTCATCTGATATACTAAAGTAGACCATGGGGGAATATCCAAGTGACAGTCTTGAGCCGAATATTTTAAGAGACGAGAGCTCACAAAAGATGATCGGATAAAACACTCTCTAGACAAGCATTTTGGAATTAGGGGTGAAGGCTGCATAGATCAGTTGACTCTTCATTAATTATATACTTAGATGGCTTATTGACAGGGAGGATTCTCCAAGTTGGAAGTGTATAATGATGTAACAGGATTTGATCAGAGAAACAGTACTACTGCAAATGATAGAGGATTTGTTATAGGAATTTGACTTAGGCAATTGTGGAAACTGGTTCAATAGCTCATGTACGGCTTTCGGTTCTGTGTCTTGTACTGGGTCTGAAGCCAGCATGGCGGGAAGTCCAGAAGGAAAAATGGACACGAAGTGGGGGAGAGCAAAGGAAAACTGGAATCCATGGGGACAGGCTGGCACCTGCTTTGGTCCCTTATGACCTCTAAGCCTTTTTTTTTTTTTTAAGATTTTATTTATTTATTTGACAGCACAAGTAGGCAGAGAGGTAGGCAGAGAGAGAGGAGGAAGCCGGCTCCCTGCTGAGCAGAGAGCCCGATGTGGGGGCTTGATCCCAGAACCTGAGCCAAAGGCAGAGGCTTTAACACACTGAGCCACCCAGGCACCCGACCTCTAAGCCTTTTATTTCAGTGATGCAGGTAATTAACAAGAGAAGCTGGTATCCTTCATTACGAAGCTAAATGGGAAGCTGACTCAGGAGTCAGAGTTGGAGAAGCTAAGGGAGGGGATCCAACAGGAAACGAATTGCTTTGGACCCCGCTGCTGCTGTAGACCACCAAAGTGAGCCAACAAATCATTGACAATGTGTGCAAGCTGCGACAGTACGTGGTGTGCTGCATTGACCCATCGAGTGTAAAAAGATGATAATGGGTGAGTTTATCTAACCAGATGGGGAGTGAATTATGTCACAATAAATCTTCTTCTTCTTTTTTTAAGATCGCTCCTTTCCTCCTTTATCATTTCTGCCTTCCAAATCTCTCCCTTGCCCAAAATGTCACTGTGGTTCAGGTTAACCTGTAACTATGTAAGGAAGAAAATTTCTGGGACTCAGTTCTTGTTTAACTGAGTTAACACAGTACAAAACCATGACAAATATTTTCTGTTAAACTGTGTTAATTTTGTTTAAAAAGTAAACTTTTAAGCTAGATGGAGAACCAACATTCTAGCTCTAAGGAAGTCATCACTGGATATAAGTAAAGGTTCTACCAATATCTTTGCAGTTTAAAAAATGATATGTTTAGGGGTGCCTGGGTGGCTCAGTTGTTAAGTGTCTGCCTTTGGCTCAGGTCATGATCCCAGGGTCCTGGGATCAAGCCCCACGTTGGGCTCCCAGCTCCACGGAAAGCCTGCTTCTCCCTCTCCCACTCCCCCAGGTTGTTTTCCCTCTCCCGCTGTGTCTCTCTCTGTCAAATAAATAAATAAAATCTTTTAAAAAAATGATATGTTTATACAAGAAAGCATAGGACTAAATAACATTGTAAACAGTTACATTTTCTTGTCTCTAAAAGCCCTCATCAGGCTCTCTGCTCAGCGGGGAGCCTGCTTCTCCCCCCACCCCCCGCCTGACTCTCTGCCTACTTGTGAGCTCTCTCTCTCTGTCAAATAAATAAATATGATCTTTTTAAATTGACACAGAGAGAGAGAGAGCACAAGAAGGAGGAGCAGCAGGCAGAGGAGAAGTAGGCTCCGTACTGGAGCCCGATATGGGGCTTGATCCCAGGACCCTGGGATCATGACTTGAGCCAAAGGCAGACACTTAACCGCCTGAGCCACCCAGATACCCAGAAACATGGTTTTTTTAAAAAGCAAATTTAGCTTACTTCCTGGAAATCTCTCAGATGTCAAAGCAAACTAAAACTAAACTAAAACTAAAACTAAAACTAAGACTATGACTATTTATATTCAGGTCATAAGATGACAGATAATTCTGGTAGACATTAAATAAGTATGATGATACTAAGCTTAGAAATTAAGTGATGCATGAGTTTTGCATAGACGTGTTTCCCAATAGCTATAAGTACATGCAAAGATACCCCACATAATTAGTCACTAGGGAAATTGAAGTCAAAATCACAGTGACATACCACTTCATACCCAATAAGATGGCTAAAACACAAAAGACAGTAACAAGTTGGAAAAAATGTAGAATAATGTATGTGGAATTCATGGAACTCTCATACATTTTTTGTAGGATTGTAAAATGGTATATCCACTTTGGAAGACAGTTTGGTAATTATTCAAAATGCTGAACCTAGAATTACCATATGCCCGAGCAATTCCACTGCTGGGCCAGAACAGGCAAATCCACAGAAACAGAAAATACAGTAGTGGGTTCTGGCAGCCGGAAGAAGGAGGTGCATGGAAAATGATTCTTACTGATTATGAGGTTTCTTGTGGCAGTGATGAAAACGTTCTGTAAGTAGACAGTAGTAGTGGTTGCACGAATCTGAGTATACTAAAAACTATGAATTGTATGTTTTATTTATTTTTAAAAAGATTTTATTTATTTAACAGAGAGGGACACAGAATTGTGCTTTAAATGGGTGAATTTTATGGTGTATAAATCAGATCTCAATAAAGCTATTATTTTTTTAAGATTTTATTTATTTATTTATTTGACACAGAGAGAGAGAGAGAGAGATAGGGAGAGAGAGAGAGAGCACAAACGGGGGAGTGGCAGGCAGAGGTGGGGGGAGAAGCAGGCTCCCTGCTGAGCAGGGCTGGATCCCAGGACTCTGGAATCATGACCTGAGCTGAAGGCAGATATTTAACCAATAGTAAATACTAGGAGGTTTAAATTTCATGTTTATACCTCTTGAAAGCTGCTTCACTGAAATCTTTAGATTTACTTGACCAAAGAGGGTATGTAACAGCAAATAAACACATGAAAAGATGCTCAACACTGTATTAGAGAAGTACAAATTAATAACCACAATGAGATAACACTCCACACCTATGCCTAAAACTGAAAAGACTGACCATACCAATTATTGGTGAGGATTAGAAGAAATTAACCCTTACATGCTGCTGATGGGAATATAAAATGGTACCTTGGCAGTTTGGCAAGCTTCTTAAAATAATAATATGTGCCTTCCATATGACGCAACCTTTCACTCCTAGGTATTTATACAACAAACATGAAAGATATTATCCTACAAAGACATATACACAAAAGTTCCTAGTAGCTTTATTTTAAATAGCCCAAACCGAAAACCCAGACAAGTTCATGGATAAACAAATTAGGGTATGTTCTACAGATGGAATGTTACACGGCAATAAAAAAGAATGAACTATTCATACATGAAACCACAGGGATAAATCTCAAAATAAGTATGCTGAGTGAGAGATGTTAGACAAGAAGTACATGCTGTGTGAATACATTTGTATAAAAGTCTATAAGATGCAAAATAATCTAGGTAGTGATGGTTTAGGGAAGAGGGGGTAGAACAAAGAGGAAGGAGGAATTACAAAAGCAACACGCGAGTGTGATAAATAAATTAGTTTTCTTGGTTGTGGTTGTGGTGCTAGCTTCACAGATGTATACATATGTTAATACTTATGTTTAGACATATGTTAATTCAAGGTAATATTTTTTAAAGCATCAAGGAAGCTCTTCGTATAGATCTTTTCTGTCAAATAAAAAATACATAAAAGTCATGTTTTCAGTGCAATGTGCAAATCTATGGTATTTTAGGCATGTATAGATTTTTTTTTTGCATGTTTTGTAGCCACAAACAGGCTACAAAATGATTAAACACCTGAAATAATTCCCTCCTGCTGCCCCTATAATCCTTTTCCACTCTTAATCTTGCCAACCACTGATCTGTTATATTTGTGCCTATATTTTTACTTTTTTAAAAAGATTTTATTTGAGAGAGAGAGTGCATGCGTGAGCATGTGTGGGGGAGGGGCAGAGGGAGAGGGAAAGAAATCATTCCAAGTAGGCTCCACACCCAGCATGGATCCTGATTTAGGGCTTGACTCATGACCCTGAGATCATGACCTGAGCTGAATTCAAGAGTCGAACGCTCAACAAACTGAGCTACCCAGTCTGTACTTAAGATTTTTAATATGGCTTCACAATTGTTCCAGCACCAGTACTCCACACAATGATTTCCTTTTATAAGGCACTCAGTTTATTTGAACTTAACCATGACTGGAGCAGCAGAAAAACTTGACCTTCTGTAAGTGCTTTATAGGTATTTGTTATTATTGCTGATAATGATGACTGCTTGTATACTGTGAACCTTCTTATGGTCCAAAAAACACTTTGCCTGGAAGTCAGGAACATAATGATTAACTAAAATTACAGTTATTCCAAATGAGTACTTTCTTTTTTTGCTCTTGAGGTTTGATTTTTGGGAATGGGGGGGACTGGGTGTTTCCATAAATAATTTGGAGAGATAAAATATGTGACCACTTTTGCCAAGTACAGGCATGTAATAATGACAATTAAATTTTCCATTAAACATTATTCAATATTATAGGTCAATGACACTGTTCTTTTTGAGATATTTTTACCTCAAAATGCAAGATTTAGTCAGGGAATGGAACATATCTTCTCTTACAATGGGCCAGTTTCCCAATTTCGTTATCATCAAAATATCGGTTGCAGATAATTCTGCTGTGATGTCTGTCATTCACCTTCCATCCACTTCTTTAAATGAGATTGCCCATGCCTATTTCTCCAAGAGTTGGCTCACACATAATATTGCTCTTCAGTCCCTAGCCAGCTGGACCAGGAGTGGACTAACCTGGGCTAATTGGTTTTTCTCTCCTCAGAATTTGGAGTTGAAGTTTCTTTGCCCGCTTGAGTGGGAGAGAATACATAGCTGGTATGGGTACGCACTGCATGTACATTTGGGCATGTGTGGTGCTGGGGCATTTGTCTAGGGCCCTGCTACACCATGTAGTACAACTTGGAAACTTGCCATTCCAAATAGTAGGTGTGCAGAATGCCCTGCTACTCAGCTGACACCCCCCTCTCAGCTTTACCCACTTTCTCATGTCTTTTTTAAATATTTAAAATTTTATTTATGTATTTATTTAAATAAGCTATGTGCCCTATGTGACGCTTGAACTCATGACCCTAAGATCAAGGGTCTACTGACTGAGCCAGCCAGGCACCCCTCTCATGTCTCTTTTTTCTATTCCCGAGCAGGATCAGGTAAATGCCTTAGCAATCTTTAGACCAGAGGCAATCTCTGATTCTCAACTTATTGAGGCAGGTAATGGTTCAGAGGGTTCAAGCACCTCTACTTCATGAATGATTCTTTTGGTAACTCCCTTCCTGGTCTTTTTATTTATTTATTTATTTATTTATTTATTTTTTAAAGATTTTATTTATTTATTTATTTGACAGAGAGAGAGATCACAAGTAGGCAGAGAGGCAGGCAGAGAGAGAGGAGGAAGCAGGCTCCCCACTGAGCAGAGAGCCCGATGTGGGGATCGATCCCAGGACCCCAGGATCACAACCCGAGCGGAAGGCAGAGGCCCAACCCACTGAGCCACCCAGGCACCCCTCCCTTCCTGGTCTTAGGGAAGGGGAAAATTCTTTACTCTCCCTCACAATGTAAGGAGAGAGAAGGTCCTCTCTTTAGAACACCGTATTCCCTCTAAAAGGCAGCTTTCATTACTCCTGTCTTCCTTACATGAGGAGGGGGATAATGGTGGGGGTTGTGCTCCTTTCCTTAACTGATGCCTGTCACTGGACCCAACAGGGAAGGGATAGAATCTAAAAGCTGATGCTTAAATAAATAAATAAATAAATAAAAGTCAGGGGCGCCTGGGTGGCTCAGTGGGTTAAGCCTCTGCCTTCAGCTCAGGTCATAATCTCAGGGTGTTGGGATGGAGCCCTGCATCAGGCTTTCTGCTCAGCAGGGAGTCTGCTTCCCCACCCCCCACAACTGCCTCTCTGCCTACTTGTGATCTCTGTCTGTCAAATAAATAAATAAAATCTTTTAAATAAATAAATAAATAAATAAATAAATAAAAGCTGATGCTTCTTCAAACACCAAATGGGTTAGGGGAAGATAGTCCCTTTTTTTTTCCTCTTTTTTTTTTAAAGTAATCTCTACACCCAATGTGGGGTTTGAATTCATGACCTTGAGATCAAGAGTTCCATGATCCACTGCCTGAGCCAGCTAGGTATCCCAGGGGAAGGTAGTCTTTAGTATCGTGTATTTTTAGCTGTGGGCCAAAAACAGAACCTCTTTTCACTTGAAATGAAACAATCCCTGATACAGTGATTTGAGCTGCACTCTTTTCAAACTCTATTTTATATAATTAGAAGCATAAGTGCATCATTTGAAGTAGAGACTTGATAATATGTATATAAGACTAATATTACAAATCATTCAGAATTGCCTGGTTTTTTAATAGTCTAGTTCATTATTGTTTACAGAGCATTTTAATATATATTATACCATTTAATTAAATGTGTGGGTTGTTGCTGACCCACAGTCCTATGGGATTGAATCTATGAACATTCCAGAGCATCCTAATATCCCATTTAGTTTCTAATTATCTTTCTTGCTCAAGGTCCACAGCCTCCTTCCGAGAGCCAAAGGTTTTCTAGTCATAGCTGATCCTAGATTAAATCCTGTTCAGAAAAGGAACATCTTTTCATCTATTTTATTCTCCCATTAATTTGGCATTTAGATTCCTTTTAACAGCTTAAAGTTGACTTCCACTAGCAAGGGAAAGTTAAATAGGTGGCATTTTGGAATGTGGCTGAAGCTAAAAGTCTGTGGATTTAGTCAGACAAAAAGGTAATAATAATAGCCAGGAATGGGAAATGGGTACTTAAAATCCTCCTGTAATGCTTTGGGGTCCCTTTAAGATGTACAATTCTACATATCACCTTAGGAGAAAGAATATTCCTATAGTAGATGATGATATCTTTTAATTTTTTTTAAGATTTTATTTATATATTTGTGCACGCACGAGTGAGAGAGAATGCACATACACAAGGAGGGGGTGGGAGAAGCAGGACCCAGGGATCGTGATCTGAGCTGAAGGCAGTCGCTTAACCAACTGAGCCACCTAGGTGCCTCATAGATGGTATCTTTTAAGCTTTAAAGAGACTGAAATACTTTGATGAGGAATTAGATAGAGATTGTGGAATCAAAACAGACATAGCTTAATAAATGTTAGAACTTAATAACCCCTAGTTTTATTTGTGTGTGTGTGTTTAATGTGTTCCAGAGAATGAAATAAGTAATATATTTTTTAAAAGATTTTATTTTTAAGTGGTCTCTATACCCAGCATGTGACTGGAACCCACAAACCCCGAGTTCAAGAAGTTGCAAGCTTGGTAAGAATGTCCAATGGAAAAAAAGACAGTCTCTTCAACAAAAGGTGTTGGGAAAATTGGACAGCCACATGCAGAAGAATGAAACTGGACCATTTCCTTACACCACACACAAAAATAGACTCAAAGTGGATGAAAGATTTCAATGTGAGACAGGAACCCATCAAAATCCTGGAGGAGAACAGAGGCAGGAACCTCTTTGACCTCAGCTGCAGCAACTTCTTCCTAGAAACACCACCAAAGGCAACAGAAGCAAGGGCAAAAATGATCTATTGGGATTTCATCAAGATAAAAAGCTTTTGCACAGCAAAGGAAACAGTCAACAAAACCAAAAGACAACTGACAGAATGGGAGAGGATATTGGCAAATGACATATCAGATAAAGGGCTAGTATCCAAAATCTATAAAGAATTTATCAAATTCAACACCCAAAGAACGAATAATCCAATCAAGAAATGGGCAGAGGACATGAACAGTCACTTCTGCAAAGAAGACATCCAAATGGCCATCAGGCACATGAAAAAGTGCTCCACATCACTCGATATCAGGAAAATACAAATCAAAACCACAGTGAGATACCACCTCACACGAGTCAGAATGGCTAAAATTAACAAGTCAGGAAACGACAGATGTTGGTGAGGATGTGGAGAAAGGGGAACCTTCTTACACTGTTGATGGGAATGCAAGATGGTGCATCCATTTTGGAAAACAGTGTGGAGATTCCTCAAAAAATTAAAAATAGAGCTACCCTACAACCCAGCAATCGCACTACTGGGTATTTACCCTAAAGATACAAATGTAGTGCTCCAAAGGGGCATGTGTATCTAAATGTTTATATCAGCAATGTCCACAATAGCCAAACTATGGAAAGAATCTAGATGTCCATCAACAGATGAATGGATAAAGAAGATGTGGTGTATATATGCAATGGAATACCATGCAGCCATCAAAAACCTGAAATCCTGCCATTTGCAACTACATGGATGGAGCTAGAGGGCATTACGCTAAGTGAAATAAGTCAATCAGAGAAAGACAGTTATCATATAATCTTTCTAATGTGAGGAATTTGAGAGGCAGGGCAGGAGGTCATGGGGTGGGGGAAAGGAGGGAAAAAATGAAACAAGATGGGACCAAGGAGGGAGACAAACCTTAAGAGACTTTTAATCTCAGGAAACAAACTGACGGTTGCTGGGGCCTGAGAGGGGAGGGATAGGGTGGCTGGGTTGTGGATATTGGGGAGGGTATGTGCTATGGTGAGTGCTGTGAATTGTGTAAGCCTGAGATTCATAGACCTGTACCCCTGAAGCAAATAATACATTATATGTTAATTAAAAAAAAAAAAGAAAGAAAGAAGTTGCATGCTCTACTCACTGAGCCAAGCATGCACTCATAATATCTTCTAAAAAGAAGAAATGTGGAAGGGCAAATTGCAACTGTACTGAAGCTATCATACTGCTTCTCCACACTTATTAAATATTATCCATACTTGCTTATTAAACATTATCCCCAATGTCAGGGGACAAATAATTTGCCTTTTTTTTCCTAACCCAAATAAATGTCTTTCTTACTCAAATTTCTACTCATGAAACAAATATATTCCTTCACCACATCCCCTTCCTTCGTATGTTACACAAAATTTTGAAAGATCATTCTATAAATTCTATCTTAATGTTATTACTTTCTAAAAATTAGCAAATAGAATATTATCTATTTATTATTATATAGAATAAGACAAACATCCAAAATCTTATTTGGTTTCTTTAGCAGTTTTTTTTTCCCCTTTGCTGTTTTAAATTATGAAGATACAACTCATTTTCTCTGAGGAAAGCACACAACAGTAATGAGACAGCAAACTTTTCAAAATATAAGAGTAATTTAATTTATTCTGATGACTATAAAAGTGAATATACTTTCTCAAGATCTAATTCTCCTGAATTTAAGTTATATAATTAACTTCAACTGGCTAACAGTGAAGGTTTTACACTGAATAATAAAACAGCTCAAATATGAACTTGAAGTGCCTCACTAACTTTCAAAAAAAGCTAGTTGGGGTGCCTGGGTGGCTCAGTCGTTGAGTGTCTGCCTTCGGCTCAGGTCATGATCCCAGAGTCCTGGGATCGAGCCTCGCATCGGGCTTCCTGCTCAGTGGAGGCCTGCTTCTGCCTCTCACTCCCCCTACTTGTGTTCCCTCTCTCGCTGTGTCTTTCTCTGTCAAAGAAATAAATGAAATCTTTTAAAAAAAAAAGTTAGTTACTATAGAAGCATTATTGACCAAAATTAATCCCAAGTAAATTAAGAATTTACATATAAAAAATAGAGAATTTAGAAGAAATTAGAATAAATATTCATTAAATGTTTGGATCTGTATTTTCTTTGTAGCCCACATGATTTTCACTCAAAAATGTGCCCAGTGTCCCAGCACACAATAGGTATTCAACAAACACCTGCTGAACTGAAGATAACCTAGGCTTAGAAGGAAAAAAAAAGCTCAAAGGAAAATAGGAAATATTTAATTAAATTTAAAATTTTAAATTTCAGCACATTAAAAATTAATGCAAAGAAGACTGTAAACTGTAAAAGCATTGGAAGTAAATATGATAGGTTTTAAAAAATATATTTTATTTATTTGGAGAGAGAGAGAGTGAGCACAAGCAGGGGGAGGAGCAGAGGGAGAAAGAGAAGCAGACTCCCTGCTGAGTAGGAGGCTGGATGCAGGGCTGGATCCCAGATACCAGGATCATGACCCGAGCCAAAAGCAGATGCTTAACCAACTGAGCCACCCAGGTGCCCAAGAGTAGAGATCTTTATTAAAAAGATAAAACATTAAAAAAAAAGATAAAACATAAAAACATAGATGTCTCTGAATTTCAAGTTATCTCAGGCATTTTAACAGTTGGTAAACTGTTTTAATAGGTGCAAAACCTTCAGGTCTGATATAAAACATCAATCTCAACTACTGTTTGGAATGAATGGATTAATTTTAAGAACAAAGCCCAATATCCTTAGAATATTAATATTAAAAAACAAAGCAATTCTTAATATGCTCAATTCAGACTACAATCCAGCTGCTGCAGTATTTTTAAAATTTCAAACATGAAGGGTACCTAGGTGGTTCAGTTGGTTGAACATCTGACTGTTGATTTTAGCTTAGGTCATGATCTCGGTGACCTGGGATTGAGCCCATGTTGGGCTCTGCATTCAGTGTAGAGTTTGCTTGAGACTCTCTCTCCCTCTCCCTCTGCTCCTCCCCTCGCTTATGCACACACTCTCTCTCTAAATAAATAAAATATTTTAAAAAATGTTTTTCAGGAGTGCCTGGGTGGCTTGGTGAGTTAAAGCCTCTGCCTTTAGCTCAGGTCATGATCCCAGGATCCTGGGACTGAGCCCCGCATCGGGCTCTCTGCTCGGTAGGGAGCTTGCTTCCCCCCTCCCCACCTGATTCTCTGCCTACTTGTGATCTCTGTCAAATAAATAAATAAAATCTAAAAAAAAAAAAAAAAAGAAAGAAACCATCTTCTTTAAAAAAAAATTTTTTTTTCAAACATGGTAAGATCAGAATTATCTCACTTCTTTTTTTTTTTTTAAAGATTTTATTTATTTATTTGACAGAGATCACAAGTAGGCAGAGAGACAGGCAGAGAGAGAGAGGGAAGAAGCAGACTCCCTGCTGAGCAGAGAGCCCAATGCAGGGCTTGATCCCAGGACCCTGAGATCATGACCTGAGCCGAAGGCAGAGGCTTTAAACCACTGAGCCACCCAGGCGCCCCAGAATTATCTCACTTCTTAATACCACCATCTTTACCTTTTAACATTCCTTTTCTTAGTGCTTATTCATCTGTGTAATAATCTTTACCCAGATGTAATCATAGTGAGCATGTTGTCTCATTTTCCCCCTTAACAATAGGTCCATAAGCATTTTTCTGTGTGCTGTACGGTAGTCGTAATTCATTCACTGATGACTTCTATAGAACATTATACTGGAAGTCCTAGTTAGAGTCATTAGACAAGAAAAATAAATAAAAGTCCTTCAAATTGGAAAAGAAGTAAAATTATCTCTATTTGGAGATGAAATTATCTTATATGTAGAAAACTCTAAAGATTCCACAAAAAAACTGTTAGAACTAACAAATTCAGAAAGGTTGCAGGATACAAAATCAACACTAAAAAATCAGTTTGCATTTCTATATACAAATAATGAATAATCCAAAAGAAAAATTAAGAAAACAGGGTCTTCTGGGTGGCTCAGTGGGTTAAGCCTCTGCCTTCAGCTCAGGTCATGATCTCAGGGTTCTAGGATCGAGGCCCGCATTGGACTCTCTGCTCAGCAGGGAGCCTGCTTCCCCCTCTCTCTCTGCCTGCCTCTCTGCCTACTTATGATCTCTCTCTCTGTCAAATAAATAAATAAAATCTTTTAAATAAAAGAAAAATTAAGAAAATTCAATTTATAATAACATCAAAAAGAATAAAATATTGAAGAATAAACTTAAGGAAGTGAAAAACCACTACACCAAAAACAAGAAAACATTGCTGAAAGAAATTAAAGATACAAGTAAATGAAAAGACGTCCATCCTGTCTTCATGGATTGGAAGACTTTATATCATTTTGACATCTATACCACCCAAAGTGATCTATAGATCAACACATTCCCTATCAAAATCGCAATGACATTTTTTGCAGAAATAGAAAAGTCATTCCTAAAATTGATATGGAATCTCAAGGAACCCTGAATAGTTAAAAAAAAAAAAATTAAATATGAAGAAAAAAGTTGGAGGTCTCACTTTTCTAGATTTCATAATTTACTATAGGGCCACAATAATCATAGTCCAAACAGTGTGGTACTGACATAAAAATGGACACATGCACACACAAATACGATAGAATAGAGAACCCAGAAGTAAACACTCACATCTGTGGCTCGATGATTTTTTTTTTAAATTTACTTATTTTTAAAGTAAATTAAAGTAAAATTTTACTTATTTTTATTACTCATTTTTAAAGTAAATTAAAGTAAAAATTTAAAGTAAAAATTTACAAGCAGGCAGAGAGGCAAGGGGGAAGCAGGCTCCCCGCTGAGCAGAATGCCCGATGTGGGGCTCGATCCCAGGACCCTGAGATCATGACCCGAGCCGAAGGCAGAGGCTTTAACCCACTGAGCCACCCAGGCGCTCCAGGTCCAATGATTTTTGACAAGAGTATCAAGATTATTCAATAGGGAAAGAAGAGTCTTTTCAACAAATGGTGCTCGGAAAAATGAATATCCAATGCAAAGGAATGAAGTTAGACCATTACCTTCCACTATATAAAAAAATCAGCTGAAAATTGATCAAAGATTTAAACTTAATAGCTAAAACTATAAAACTCTCAGAAGAAAACAGACAGGGGGGAGGGAGGCCCTGGGTGGCTCAGTTTATTAAGTGTCTGCCTTTGGCTCCAGTTGTGGTCTCAGAGTCCTGGGATCAAGCAGCATTAGACTTCCTCTCCCTTTGTATGTGCATGCTCTCTGTCAAATAAATAAAATCTTATATTAAAAAAGAGAGAGAGAGAGAAGAAAACAGAGGAAAAGCTTCATTGGATTTGGTGATGACTTCCTGGATATGACACCAAAAGCATAGACAATAAAAGGAAAAAAAATAAATTGGACTTCATCAAAATTTAAAACTTTGTGCAAAGGACACTGTCAACAGAGTGAAAAGGCAACCCATGCAATGAAAGAAAATATTTGCCAATTATATATCTGATAAGGGGTTAATATCCAGAATATAGAGAACTATAACTCGACAACAGAAAAACGAGCCACCCAATTAAAAAGTGGGCAAAGTACTTGAACAGACAGTTCTCTAAAGAAGATATATAATACAAATTGCCAGTAAATACATATAAAGATTTTCAGCATCCCTAATTATCAGGACAATGCAAATCAAAGCTATAATCACACCCGTTAGGATGAATAATATGGAAAACAAAGGAAGTAACAAGTGTTGGTGAGGATGTGAAGAAACTGGAAGCCTCATGCGCTGCTGGTGGGAATGTAAAATGGTACAGCTATTGTGGATAACAGTATGATGGTTCCTCAAACATATGATCCAGTAATTTCACTTCAGGGTGTCTGTCTAAAAGAATTAAAAAGCAGTGACTTGAATAGATATTTGTACTCCCATATTCATGGAAGTTTTACAATAAGCCAAAAGGTGGAAGCAACCCAAGTTTTTATCAGTGGATGAACAAATAAACAAAACATGGCAACCACATGCAGTGGAACATTATTGAGCCTTAAAAAGGAAAGAAATTCTGCTATAAGCTACATGGATAACTTTAAATTATGCTCAATGAGGGGTGCCTGGCTGGTCCAATTAGTTTAAGCATCTGACTCTTGGTATTGGCTCAGGTCATGATCTCAGGGTTGTGAAACTGACCCCATGTCCTGTGGAGTCTGCTTAAGACTCTTTCTTCCTCCACCCCCCCCCAATAAATAAATCTTTAAAAAAGAAATTATGCTAAGTGAAATAAATCAGTCACAAAAGGACAAATATTGTATGATTCATTCATTTTTTAAGCCTTTTTAAAGTAATCTCTACACCCAACATAGGGATCGAATGCATGACCCTAAGATCAAGTCACATGTTCTTCTGGACTGAGCCAGCCAAGCACCCTCTGTGATTTATTTTTATGAAGTTCCAAGTGTAGCCAAATTTACAGAGACAGAAAATGGAATGGTGTTTGCCAGGGACTGGAAGAAGGGGGAATGGGAAATTAGTGTTTAACAGGCATAGAGTCTTAATTGGGAAAGATGAAAAAGTTCTGGAAATAGATGTTGGTGATTTTTGCACAACATGAATGTATTTAATACCATAGAACTGTATTCTCAAAGATGGTTAGAACGGTAAATTTCATGATATATATATCTATCTGTGTATTTGTGTGTATATATACATATGTATATGTGCATTCACACACACACACACATAAAACCACTCTTTTGGATTAAATTATGTCTCTTCAGATTCATATATTGAAGCCCTAACACCCAATGTGACTATATTTGGAGAGAGGGCCTATAAGGAAGTAATTAAAGTTAAATGAGGTCACAAGGGTAAGCCCTAATTCAACAGCATTAGCGTCCTTATAAGAAGAGACGTTAGGAGGGCCTGGCACAGAAGAAAGGCCATGTGAGGACACTGCCAGATGGTGGTCATTCATAAGCCAGAAGGAGAGATCTCACCAGAAACCAACCCTGCAGACACCTTAATCTTGGATTTCCTACCACCAGAACTTTGAGAAAATAAATTTCTGTTGCTTGAGCCATCCAGTCTGTGGTATTCTGTTATGGCAGCCTGTGTAGAAACAGGCAGCCTGATACAACCACAAAAAAAGGTAAAAAAATATTAATAACTGGGGCGCCTGAGTGGCTCAGTGGGTTAAGACTATACCTTCGGCTCAGGTCATGATCTCAGGGTCCTGGGATCAAGTTCCGCATTGGACTCTCTGCTCGGCTTCCCCCTCTGTCTCTGCCTACTTGTGATCTCTCTCTGTCAAATATATAAATAAAATCTTTTTAAAAATATTAATAATTTTTTCATCGCAAAAGGAATGCAAGGATATGTAAAAATTCAAACCAGACAAAAGTGTAAAAAGTCATAAGGAAGTCTCTCATCACCTACTCCTCTTCACCCACGCTCCCTGCCCCCAGTAACCAATGTCAGTAGTTTTAGGAATATCTTCCAGAATGCTTTTATGAATATATAAAGCATATATTATTTACAAACACTTTCTTCTTCTAGATCAAGAATCAAAGTAGGGTCTGGTTCAGAAAGGGAAGAAACTTTCAAGTTTGTTAATCCCTAGCACATAATTTAACATATTCATCCATTCATTCCATTACCATTATATGTTTAGATGATTTCTTGATTTTTTTCTCCATTATATAAAACGTGGTTAACTTTTTAAAAATCTATTTTAAATTATTTCTAGGGGTGCCTAGGTGGCTCAGTGGGTTAAGCCTCTGCCTTTGGCTCAGGTCATGGTCTCAGGGTCCTGGGATCAAGCCCTGCATCAGGCTCTCCGCTCAGCGGGGAGTCTGCTTCCTCCTCTCTGTCTGCCTCTCTGCCTACTTGTGATCTCTGTCTATCAAATGAATAAAATAAAATAAAAATAAATGACTTCTATACTCAAGTTTCTTAGATCCTAACACACAATGCAACAACGTTATCTATTCCATTACCAGTGATCACATAGGTTATTTCCATATTTTTATTTCATCATATAACTGCAATTAATATCTTTATAATGTTATTAACTTTTAAATTACTTAAGTTCCTAATAGTGAAATCGAGCTAATGGATGTGATTTTTATAGAACTTCTTATACACAGCCAAATCTTCAAAAAGCTAACTGCCAACTAAAAATTTCTACCAGTAGAGCTAACAATACCAATATTAGATACTCCTATTTAAAAATATCTCCAGGGCTGTCTGGCTGGCTTGGTCAGTGGAGCATGAGACGCTTGATCTCAGGGTTGTGAATTTTTTTTTTTTAAGATTTTATTTGACAGAGAGAGAGATCACAAGTAGGCAGAGCAGCAGGCAGAGCGGGGGTGGGGGGGGGAAGCAGGCTCCTTGCTGAGCAGAGAGCCGGATGCCGGGCTTGATCCCAGGACTCTGAGTCCTGACCCGAGCTGAAGCAGAGACTTAACCCACTGAGCCACCCAGGCACCCCAGTGTTGTGAATTTTGAGCCCCATGTTGGGTGTAGAGATTGCTTAAAAATAAAAAATCTTAAAAATTTCTATAAAGTAGTAGTTTACAAAGGAAATTTACTTTAATTTGCATTTATTTATGTATTTATTTATTTAGAGTAGGGTCCACATGCAGCATGGAGTCCAATGTGGGGCTTGAACTCATGACCCTGAGATCAAGACCCAGAGCTGAGATCGAGAGTTGGATGTTTAACTGACTGAGCCACCCAAGCACACCTTAATTTGCATTTTGACGAGATCAAAGATTTTCAAGTATTAGTTATTTGTATTTTTTTGTGTGTCAACTCTTGTTGTGTTCATACTCTATACCTATAAAGTATTAGCGGCATTGATTTCTTCCATATGGATATGTATGAGTTCTTCATATATTATGGTATTACTCCTTTATCAGTATTTATTCCCAATATTTTCCAAATGTTGTGTCTTTTAGTTTTGTGTGTCCATGGGCATCTGGGTGGCTCAGTCGTTGAGTATCTGACTCCTGGTTTCTGCTCAGGTCATGATCTCATGGGTCCTGAGATTGAGCCCTGCCTTGAGCACTGGGTTCAGCAGGGAATCCTCATTAAGAGTCTCTCCCTCTGCCCCTCCCCTGACTCATGCATTTGTACACATGGTCTCTCTAAAATGGATAAATCTTTTGTTTTTTTTTTTATGATTCCTTCTTTTGCCTCAAAAAGTGACATTTATTCAAAGAAAAAAATGAAAAAATATCCATCCCTTGGTTCCCGTCCCTTCCCCCTCCTGCTCCTCTTCAGTCCCTCAGACTGAACCCTGGGTGGGGCTAGGTAGCAGGACAGCTCCTCAGATGAGGTCAGTGACATTGAGGGGCATCTCCTCAATGGAGGTGTTGTAGAAGGTCTTGATGTCTCAAAGAGTCCTCTTGTCTTCTGTCACCATGTTAATAGCCACACCCTTACGGCCAAATCGTCCACTGACCAATTCTGTGGATATTGTTTTCCCTGCTCGTGGGAAGGTCATAGTTGATGACTAAAAAAACCTGCTTCACAACAATGCCTCTGGCCTAGGTCAGGGGAGAGGACACGACAGCATGAGCGCGAGGAGGGGACACAATTGAGCCAGAAGGGACTGGAGTTGAGTGTAGGCAGCCAAAGGAAGTCAAAGGAAACAGACATGTCCTCTCCCCCAGCAACCTCAGGCATGCCAGATTTTCTTCCAAGTTGCTGCTTTCCTGAAGAGGGGCACGAGCAGGCCCCCTGGAGAGGGAATCAGCTTGGATTAAAATGGATAAATCTTTAAGAAAAGTATTTATTGGGTAACTCTTTTGGGTCCTCTACCTCTTTGGGGGCTTTGTACTGTTAATAAACTTTGATTTACTATCCCTCAAATCTTCCTTTGTTCCCCAACCCCAAATAAATAAAAAATAATTTAAGAAGTATTTATTCAGTATCTACTATGTTCTGGGTACTGTGGGAGGAATTCTATGTTATTCTTCAAATTATTTTATGTATAGAATCACACACATTTTGTCTTTCTATTGTTTAAAGTTTAGAAAGTTTGAACTTTACAATTGGGCATAAACCATGTAAGACCCCGTATCACTGTCTGGGAATAAAGCTGGCCCTTTCTCTCTCTCACGGATTGCAAGAGGATGCTGGGCAGGGATGCAGTCATCCAATGCTTGGCTAAGGTTACAAGATCAGCCCAGTCAAAGCAGTTCCCTCACATGGCTAGCAAGTTGGTGAGGCTGTTGGTAGAGGCTCTTGTTCCTCTCCACGTGGTCCCTTTACAGAGCTGTTTGAGTGGAGTTGTGTGTATATTAGCTTCCCCCAATGCAAGCAATCCAAAAGAATGAAGTGGAAAGCTGCAATCAGTGCCTTTATGACCTAGCCTCAGAAGTCACACACCTTCAGCTGTATTCTATGGATGGGACCAGTACTGATTCAAAGGGCTGGAGGGGGACTACATTTCCAGAGGTGAGAATCACTGGAGGTTACCTTGGAAGCTGCCTACCAAGGATCCTAACATCCTAACTTTCCTGTAATATAGTTCATAAAGCAGGTATTGATAATTTTGCAACAACCTGTTTAATTCTAGTTTTGTGCCATTCTGTTGTTTTAAACAGTGTTCTCAAACACATCTGCGCACATGAGTACACCTAAGCATTTAAGACTTTGTTTCACAGTTAAAATTCCACACGTTAAAAATCCTCTGCTATACAGTATCAGCACATGAACTTCATTAGAGCATTAGATCCCACCTCAAGCTCTCTAACTTTGAGGAAACAGAGTTCAAGATGGCAGATTAAGGCCAAGAGGTTTGACTTCTACTTACTGGTAATCTGTAAATTAATGAAGAAACACTTTGAGTTTTACCAAAAACTTCTAATTTTCTAGAAATCTTTATCTGTGTGCAATATCCGCGTGCATTAAAAAGATCTTGCAGACTATACTACTAACTTGCTGAAGGTGACTCAGGCGAGAGGATTTACAGAGTGGCTGGGTAGAAATTCAGAGAGGTGAAAAGATCAAGTCACAGTAAGGAAGACAGTTTTTTTACAGCTAACTTTCACCTCTTCTCCAAGACAGGTGGAGGATATGCCTCTGTGAAACCTGTTTGGAACTTTCGCTTTTATTTTGCCACTGGTCCTGTTCTAATTAAAGTTTGTTCATTCGTGGACCTAAAACAGAGTAGCCCTAGGTTTTGCCATTCTGGGAAATTTCCAGGGCACCAAAGGTTTAGCTGGGAGACTAGGAAGGCCAGAATGGGGATGGAGGAAGGACCAAACTAGTTCCCAAAGAAGTGAGGTTTTTACCCCCCAAATAGTATCCTTATTCTGGCAACAAAGGCTAAGGGCTGCTGTCCAACAGAGCTTCTTCCCCCCTGCCCATTCCCCATCTCCCGACCAGCAGCAAGCCATGGTTGGTGACATATTCCCTTTAATATTTCTCTTGAGCTTGATTTTGGATAGCTTTTCGGGTGCAAAAACGTTAGGTCGGGTAAAGGGGATTCAATAACTGCTACATTTGACATACATTTGTGCATCGAACTAAATTCTCATCTCCAATTTTCACCCGGGCCTAAGTGAGCCAAAAAAACCCCCAGCCCCTTCTCCCCACATAACCAAACCAAACCAAACCAAACCAAACACTACACCTTACACACGCAAAACAAAAACCCCACAACTCTACTGTGGTACCCTTTCTTAGCAGACACGAACTTGCGCCCACCTCTGCTTCTCCCCTCGCTATTCTAAGGGCTCGGGTCAGAGAGAGCCAGCAAACCAGGCAAAGGGAGACGCACAGCAAAGGACATTGTTCACCAAAGACGAAACAGAGGTTACGCCGGCCAGTTCCACAGACACGGGGCCTCGCCCTCTTCACTTCACTGCGCTCGGCCCCACCCCTCCCAACCGGAACTGCAACCCCCGCGCTCTGCGCCCCCACGAATAGCGTGTGGCTCGCGCCTGTAGCGAGCGCGCCCGCCCCGCCTACCCCGACGCACTGGGCAGGCGCAGGGCACGCGCATGCTCCGCAGGCGGGCCGCTGGGGTCTCGAGTCGCAGCAATCTGTTGCGCCGCCGCCCGCTGGAGCCGGCAGATCCGGGTCTCGTGGCTTAGAGTGACGTGGTCAATCGAATCAAAACAGAGGAGGGGAGGAAGCCAGCGGCCAGGAGCAGCACCGGCCGCGGCGTCCCGAGCAGCCGCAGCGTTCCGGAAGCTTCAGGCGGTCTTTCTGCCGAACCTTGGTCCCGGCCCCCATCCTCCCCGCCCCGTCGGTTGTTGTCTGGGCGGGTGAGTGTCTCCCCCTCTACCACCGCCGTTTGCCGGCCCACCCTCCCCTCACCCTGATTTTCTTGGGGGCTCCTCAGGCTCTGGGGGACTGCGGCGGCTGCGGCAGAGCGGGGCTGGCTTCTCGGGCCCCGTGGTTCTCCGGCCGGTCTGGTGACTCTGCACCGGGAGAAGCCCGCTGCTGCCGAGCCCGCGCCCCGCCGGCGAAGAGCGAGGCAGAGAGCCTGCAATTTGGCTTTCTCTGCAGGAAACCAGAGTCGGGGCTTAGCAGGAAAGTGGACGGTAGCCACGGGTGGTTTTATTTTTAGGGCAAGACAGTCAGCTCGGGTGGAGGCGTATAATGGAGTAAAAAGAAGAGAGTCGTAGCTGGAAGGAAGAACCCACAAACCCTGAAATCCACACTGTATCATTTACCTCTCTTTCTCTAGGTTTGATGAATTCATTAGGATGCGTCCTTTGTTGTGATTGATGAGACAGGAAAGCTGCCTTCCAGAAAGCGGGAGCTTTTTTAGTCCTTATTGTGCGAATTGAAAGTATTCCTTATTTCTGTTTGTTCAGTAAGTGGAACCAGAGCTGACAGTAAAGAGGTAGCACCCTTTATAAGACATAATGTGCGATAAACTGGTTACCGGAGCACTTGAAGTCCAGTGTTGCCGTTTAAAGACAAAGTTTTCCAAAGTGGCTGCTTCTACGTGTGTTTGGATTTTAGCCAAGATGATGTTTGTTAGCTGTAGAAAGTCACTAGGGTGTTTTGAGTTGTCCTAGTTTGCAGAATCGAAGATCTGGCCTTAATAAGAGAAGGTGTCTTGGTTTTTGCATCGCGAGTCGAGTGAGCCTCACGCCCGTAATACCTGCGTTTGTTGAAGAGCCCTTCCAATTTTTGTGTTATTGTCAGAAACCGTTGGCAGCTCTACATACACAATAACTTGGATGGTGTAAGCCCTTTCAGGTGTTTTAGCCTTGAGACTTAGGAGGCGGTTTCATGGCCCAGTTCAGTGGAGATTGTAGAAAGCTTGTGTTCCCTTCCACTTCAGGTGATCTGCCACGCAGATTCCTCTGGTGTAGCTTGCTTCAAGCCCTGCCGTCCTCCGCACCCCTGGACAGCACAAAGGAGACCAGAGGGCCAAACCTCCTTTTCGCCCTAACTTGGAAACCCCACCCCCCTTTATTTTTGTCCCCAGAGAATTGGTTGAGGTGTTTCTTTGGTAAATGGCAAGAAAGAACAGCAGAAGTATGTGCTAATTGATTGCACCTTATGAAATTCAGGAAGAGTACTTAGGCATTTAGACCGCTTCCTTGAAGGGTGTATCCTTGTGTGGTAGATCCTGGGCCTCTTAACAGATTTCTTTCTCCTGTGTGCTGTGTGTGCAGTTCAGATCTTTTTTCTTAATACCACAGTTGGAATCCTGCTGATTTAGATAAATGAAATTAGGTTTCCTTGAAGTGGGGTTTTTTTTTTTTTAACCTTTTATGTAATGTGAACTGAATATTCTGGTTTACGTGGAATAGTTTATAATTGGAGAATTATTACAGTGAATAAGGAAAAAAGAAGAAAATAAGTTATTGATAATCCTGCCATCCAGAGATGATCAAAATGTTCGCAGTGATTTATATCCTTCTAGACTTCTTTTTTGCAGTTATACATTTTACACAAAAGTGGTATTATATTGCATATGCTTTTCTGTAACCTGTTCTTCCTAACGTGGTAGTACTTTGGAGTAAGAATTTATGTTTTGGTGGAGAGGGACTTTTGGGCCTTAAATTTTAGGGTATATTCACTGTGTTTGCCAATCCCTAATGATTAAAATAATTGTTTTATTATTATTTTTTTAAAGATTTATTTATTTGAGAGAGAGAAAGAGAATGAGCAGTGGGGAGAGGCAGAGGAAGAAGCAGGCTCCCCGCGGACCAAGGAGCCTGATAGGGGACTAATCTCAGGAGGGATCATGACCCTAGCCAGACTCTTAACCGACTGAGCCACCCAGGCGTCTCTAAAATCGTGGTTTTAAAAGATTTCCTCCCAGACTTCTTTGATAACATTAAGAAGTTAACGTGCATTGTGTGTCACTGTAATGTTTTCTTGTTTAACTCGTGGGAGAGCAGGGACAGAATAGCCTAAGCTGACGATAGAAAGTTTAAAAGGGTTTTACTGATCTAGTGATTTGATTCAGGTAAAGCATTAGTTCTGTTCCATAGCTACACTATGCTCCAAATGCTGACCATCTGGCCAGGCCTCTGTCCGTGAGTCCCGAAAGATTTTACTTTATGAATCCCACTTAAGGGTGTTGGGTGTATACCTGTTTAGCCCAGTGCCTTCTTGGTGGTGCCAAAAGAAAAGGAAATGTCCCCTTCACTTCAACTTCAGAGGATAAATATTTATTAGGAAGTATCCTAAATATGCTATTAACCGTTCACGTTCCTTAATCATAAACATACCTAAAACCTTAAATCTCAATTTTTATTCCGTATCTCTTGGATAATGAGTCCCAGATGCTTACTACTTATTTTGCAACTTAGTTCTTTTTCTCTGATTTGCATTTAATTATAGTGTTTAATATATGCATTCTAAATTTGGCCACTACTTCCCTTTGCTACCGCTTCCACTTTTGCCAGCTTTCACTATCTCTTACCTGGCCTACCGTATTAACCTCCTGGTCTCCTAACCTCCACTTTGTCTTTTTGTGGTGCATTCCCCTTACCACAGCCTAAGAGATCTGTTAAAGTGCAAATCAGATTATGTTACCCTTTTTTTGGAAAAGCCTTCCATCATGTTCAGAATAAAATCCACACTACATGTTCTGGCCCTGCCTCCTTCCCTTAACTCACCATATATCCCTCTGCTTAGATTAGTATCCTGGAGCCTGGCCACGTCAGTTTCTTCCTGTTTTCCAGCCCTACTGGCACTGTCGCTGGAACTTGCCAGGCTTGTTCCTGCCTTAGGGCATTTACACTTGCTGTGCCCTGTGGCTTCAATATTCTCCAGATCTTGCTGTGGCTGATTCTATCATGTCATTCAAGTCTCAGTTCAGATGTTTCTTTTTTTTTTATTCTTTTTTTTAAAGAATTTATTTATTTATTTGACAGAGAGATACAGTGAGAAAGGGAACACAAGCAGGGGGAGTGGGAGAGGGAGAAGCAGGCTTCCCGCTGAGTAGGGAGCCCGATGTGGGGCTCAATCCCAGGACTCTGGGATCATGAACTGAGCCGAAGGCAGCCACTTAACGACTGAGCTGCCCAGGTGCCCCTAGATGTTTCTTTGAGAAGATTACTCCCTAATTATCTCTCCATTCTCTTATTTTCTTCATAACATTTTGTACTATCTGGAATTTCCTTATTTATATATTCTGTTTCCTATACTAGAAATTCATCTGAGAGAATGGGGACCTTGTCTATCCTTTTCACTGTAGGAACTCAGTGTATGTTAGTTGAATGAATGAACTTGCTGAACAGGTGTGTATTCCTCTTGAACATACTGTTTTAGATTAGTTCTTTGAATGGGAGAACCCTTGATTTCAACTTTTTTTTTTTTTTTTTCCTTTAAATAGGGTAGTACCTTGATTCTCTTACTTGATGTTTGGGCTAGAGAATGGCCACATTCTATTTTATGTTTTATTTTTATGTTTAATTTTTTATTCCCCCCACATTCTGCTTTAGATTTGTAGAATTAATCCCTGGGAGGAATGGGTCCTAGGAGTCTGCATTTTCAACAAGCCCTTGAGGTGATTTTAATGCATATTAATGTTTAAGAATGTCTCTTGATATTGTAATGGCTTTTCTCTGGGAGATTATTTCATGCTTTATAGTAGTAATGATAGCTACCATTTCGGGGAACACTCTTATATGTTAAGTACTATGCTAAAAAATTACATGTTTTTTCATTAATTGCAGAACAACTCAGGTGGGTCTACTCCCATTTTACAAGTGAAGGAACTGTGACATAGTAAGTGGCAGAAAGTTGGATTTGAATACGTCTGTTAATCACTGTACTTCACTGCCTCTGAACTAGAGTTTAGAACTGTACACAGTACTTTGGTTTGAAAGGCCATCTTTTTGTTAAAGGCAAGATAGTGTATTCTGTCCCATTTCCAATCCAGTCCTTAAGGAAGTCCATTGTTTTGTTGGGCTTTTTAACTGAAGTTTCACAGGCAAAGTTGCAGAAGATGACCTCTACAAACACTCCTAGGTCTTCCTGCTTTGTTGTATTGAGAGCCTATCAGGCTTAAATTTTAAGTATTTGAAGTGTTTTCTCCTTCCTGTGCATTACCTTGTGTTCCACACATCAGAAACCTGTCACTTTCTGTCTGCTTGTATAGTCATTTGAATTTTTCCTACATTTTCTCCATTGAGTTGGGTGATTTACTACTTGGGACTATTACTTGATCATCGTAAACTGAATAGATTTCTCACTGGAAGACCCCTTTCCAAATGAGTTAAAAAAAAATTTAAATTTGTTTGGTGTGTTGGTTTTTTTAAGGTGGGGGAACTTAATCTAGAGAAATACTGTCTGTCTTTAGTCTCTTCCCAGTTTTTAAGCCTGGCTGTTACCTGTGGAGGCTCAGGTCGCACATGACCTTTACCCGAGCTCTGTCCTTGCCCACCTCAGGCTTCTGTAAATAGCCATATGTCTGCTCCCATCACTTCACCTTTTGTATTTAATTGTCGGTGGCTATCTGGCCAATTTCATTGGGAGGCCCATGAGGTCAGGGAGGACCAATTAGATAATCGGTAGGCTTGTTGATGGAATAAATAAATGAAGGAAGATCACAACTTTAATCTATGCTTGTAAAAGATGGTACATTGCTTAAAGGAATTATTTGTGATCTTTTCCCATATAATTTAATAGGAGTTAGAACAAAACTTCAATATAAGATACTAAATTGTCTAAGTTGGTACTGACAAATAGTGCTATATTAGTATATGGAGTGTAAAGATTCTGCAAAAAGTTTTGCACTCCCAACTGTTCTTTGTTATATTTTGGCTATATATTAGGATTTTTTTAAGATTATAAAACTTCTGGGGCACCTGGGTGGGGCTCAGTTAAGCGTCTGCTTTAGGCTCAGGTCATGATCCTGGGGTCCTGGGGTAGACCAGGGGGGAGTCTGCTTCTCCCTCTCCCTGTCCCTCTTGGCTGCTCGCTTTCACTTGCTCATTCAAATAAATAAATAAAATCTTTAAAAAAAATCATAAAACTTCTGAGACTATTAACTGCTATAGGCTTATAAGTTAACGGTATTCTTTTGGTTTGTATTTATGTGTATATTCGTGCTTTGGTCCACATAATAAATACTAACCATATGAATAATTGTTTCTGTAGTTGGGCACATATGAGTAGATCTTGCATCTGTGTAAAGGGCATCGTGGGCACTTTCAAAGCCATTTTGAAAAGTGGCTGAAAATTATTTTCAGTCTGAAATTAAAATACAGTTACCTGGTTGAATATCAGTAATAATGGCATTGACTATTTATGGCGATATTTGCCAGTCCCTTGAGTTCCTTTGCATACTTTATGTTTACCTGTCACATCAGTTCTCTAAATCAGATTGTTATCCCTAATTTACACGGAAAAGAGGAAATAGGCTCTGGCGAGTTAGGTAAGTTGCCCAGGGTAAAGGCCCTGGTACTATTGGGATTCAAACCCAATTTTCCCTTGACCTTGGACTTTGTTGTAACGGTATTGACTAGTCTTTTGTCTTACAGATTCCTAGAAGTTATAATAAGTAAACCTACTTATTATAACTGTCAGAATACACTAGTAGAACTACTTTCATGAATTGATTTGTTCTAATTAAACCTGAACTGGATATGGATTTCTTCTCTTTTAAAAAAAAAAAAAATTTTTTTTTTTTTCCAATTTATTCGATACAGAGAGAGAGAGAGAGAGAGATCACAAGTAGGCAAAGAGGCAGGCAGAGAGAGAGGGGAAAGCAGGCTCTTTGCTGAGCAGAGAGCCCGATGCGGAACTCTATCCCAGGACCCTGAGATCATGACCTGAGCCGAAGGCAGAGGCTTAACCCACTGAGCCACCCAGGCACCTTGGATATGGATTTTTAATCGCCCCTCTTAACACGAGACATCCTTGTTACTGAAAAGCTGCAAGAGATAGTAGTATATGAAGCCCAAAACAACAAAATCTATAATCTAATTCAGAAGTTAACTGTGTATTTTCTTCCAGTGTTTTATTTATTTAAGATGTATCTTTGGTGTAAATGAGATACAATACTCACATAAGCGTGTGTCTTCATTTTGTTTTGTTTTAGTTTTTTTTTGTTTGTTTATTTAGCTTAATGAGCTTTTTTTTTTTTTAGTAACCTCTACACCCAATGTGGGGCTTGAACTCACAATCCCCAGATCAAGAGTCACATGCTCTTCAGACTGAGCCAGTCAGGCATCCCTTTACTGGCTACATTTTAGAAGATATTTTGAATAAACTGATTACTGGAGGTTTTCATTTAATGTTGAACATGAATGTAGTTTCCAGTTTTTACCATTATAAATGATATTGTGATGAACATTGGCTTTAAAAGTTAACCTCAGCTCTGAATAATTAGAGTAACCGGTCTAATAATTTTTAAAAAGTTATATTTAAGACATTTTAGTGATTTGAAATGTAGTGACTTTAATCATAACTTGACAGGTGTATACCACATGCATGTACTTATACTTCCTAGAAAATTTACATGAGAGTTTTTAATAGACATTGCCTCAGAGGAGAGACAAGTACCTTTTACTTTGCTTTTTTTTTTTTTAACCTTTTTGTATTTGAATTTTAAAACTGTAAATGTGTATTGCTTTTAACAAAATTGTTTCTTTGAAAAATTAAAATCTTGGTTCTAAACTAATACTCAATTTAAAAATATATAATAGGATTTATATTTTGTTTATAACATTTTAAACTTCAGTGCTTTTGTTTTGGAGAAAGTTACCTTCTCATTGCTTATTTTCATATTGACTTTTCATTTCCTTTTTTAAATTTAGATCAAAGCACAGATGTCTCAGCTTTGTAAAAATACAAAATGAAGCTGGTTTTTGCTTGACTGCACTCATTGACAAGTACTACATGTAAAGTGTTTCCAGAATTTAACAGCTAATATAGATGTTTCAAGTCAGGATAGGAGTGCAGTAAACATCCTCATGGTATGTGCACCAGACTTAGAGGTCAGTGTTCTGGCTGCTGTCTTGTTTTATCTTACAACATACTTTTAAAAATACAAGTTATTTTTTTTTTTTTGGCATAGTATGTATTTTATTTCTTACTCTTAGCAAAGGTAATATAAAAGAAAGTGACCTGCTTAAAATTTTGAAGACTTTAAAAAAACTGTGATGTTTATTCAAATTTCATTTTTTGATAATGTTGGTTTCTTTATCTCAGTGGTTCTGAGTATTTTTCCTGTCATCGTGAATGGCATTTATGTGCATCTATGTATAGAAATGTTATCTAGCCATAACATTATTGAGAGGAGTTACATGAGGTTGGAGAGCAGAAGCCATAACTCCTTTCTGTTCAAGAAATCATATAGGCAAGCTGATGAATGAGATAAAAAATCTTGATTCCACTCTTAATTTATTTGAATGATGTAAATCATTCACAAACTTATTACTTGTGATTTACTTCACAATTTCAGAACACAGTGATATTTTGTAATACAGCTACTGAAAACTGTTTTCTTAACTATGTAACTTCTATCCACTATGATTTGGGATGACATCGTATGGAATTTTTGTGTCATCTTCTGTTGAATTTTTGTTTCTAACTTAGGAAAAACAGTCTTTTTTCCTTAGTTTAAAATTTTCTTATTCAGAATATGACTTATGTACTTTTGAATAGAAATTTTATTTTATTTTATTTTTATTTTTATTTTTTAAGATTTTATTTATTTATTTGACAGAGAGAGAGATCACAAGTAGGCAGAGAGGCAGGCAGAGAGAGAGGAGGATGCAGGCTCCCTGCTGAGCAGAGAGCCTGATGCGGGCCTTGATCCCAGGACCCTGGGATCATGACCTGAGCTGAAGGCAGAGGCTTTAATCCACTGAGCCACCCAGGCGCCCTTGAATAGAAATTTTAAAAAACATTTCAGAGTATGAAAATTTTGGTTATGATATTGGTTATGGTATTTGGTTATGATATGATATATGATATGAATATAAACAAAGATCATTTGTTTGAAAAGTTTTCTTTGTTTGACCATTCATGATAAATATTACCCCAGACCTTGAGAGAATCTTCGGGATTGTACAAAAGTAAAAAACAGCCAGAAAAGGAAATTCATAGGTGAGGGACCAAGATTCAGAACAGAAGACTTCTTTCTGCTCTTTTTCTTTTATGCAGAAGAGTGATAGCTGAGCCTCACGGGAATACAAACATACCGAAGCAGTATACAGAGATCTTGGGCTGAGATTTTAGGATAAATTTCAAATCTAAGGGCTTAGAGTTGAATTGGCCTAGAGCATTTTATAGCTTAAAAAGCACTCTTACACATTCTCATTTGATCCTCAAAACAACCCTAAAAAAAAACCCTTTAAAAAGATAAGTTTCTGGGCGCCTGGGTGGCTCAGTGGGTTAAGCCGCTGCCTTCGGCTCAGGTCATGATCTCAGGGTTCTGGGATCGAGTCCCGCATCGGGCGCTCTGCTCGGCGGGGAGCCTGCTTCCCTCTCTCTCTCTCTCTGCCTGCCTCTCTGTCTAATTGTGATCTCTCTCTGTCAAATAAATAAAATCTTTAAAAAAAAAAAAAAGATAAGTTTCTGTTATCATGCCTGTTTTATAGATAGTGAAACTGAAGTCACAGAGAAACTAATTTATCCTTTTCTCAGTAGTGCCGTAACTTGAATCATATATCTAAGATGAACTCTTTCTGCTATCCCATGATGTTTTAGCCTAAGGTGATTCCTAGAATACAGTCAAATAGGTAAGGGAGGAAAAAGGTCACTGAGGAAAGAGACGGTAGCGTCTCAGACATAGGAAAATAGGGTCACATTAACTGAGTTTCCAGAAGAGTGGTGGCAGCCCTGGGGATGGACCTATAACAGAGTCGCGTGCTGCAGAGATGTGGAGGAATTGAAGAGCTGAGGAAATTCTTGATGACCTCCAAGTGTTAAGCTTTCAGAAGCAATGGGATAGAAGGTTAGTTGAGGAGAGTAGTTCTTTTCTTCGATTTTGAGCTTTCTCCTGAGAAGTCATTTGTCTGTGACATTTATTTTGGCTGTTAATTATATGCTGGTATGTAATTATTATTCTGTGAGTTAATTATAATTAATAATTAACTTGATTGCAGGCTCTTAGAGGTAGGGGATGCCTTTTATTTCTTTTATATACTCCTCTAAATTCCTCTTCCAGTTACTTAGTCCCCTGAAACTTGTTAGATATATCCTTCCGAGGAAAGGAGAACTAAGAGAAGACATGGGTTTGAATCCCATGTCTGCTTGGTGATGTTGGATAAGTAGCTGAAGCTGTCTGGGCCTCAGTTCTTTTGTCTTTAAATGACTAGGTGAGAACTGCTGCATTCCCAAAGTAATAGTACAACTTGTCAAGTTGTGATTTGTTGAATTATGAGTAAGCAAAGACTTGTCATTCTCTAATATATATCTTATCCATACAGTGATGTCTTACGCAATAAGCCTGTTAGTCACATTCATCTTGTTTCTTGTATACATTAGCATTCCACTTTGTGGAAAGTAAGTATTTTGTTGTTATCCTTTCTAGCCTGCTTTAGTTTTTTCCTTTTGAATAGTATGCTCTCTCTGAAAGGGTGTTTTAAAGGTTTTGTTATCGTAAAAATATTTTGTAAGAATTTCAGAGTTTGGTCTTAATTGTATTTTCTCTTGTAAATGGCTCTTGGTGGAACAGTATAGGGTCACCCTGTTGGGATCGGTACAGGAAATACAAGGAATTTGTAACTATAATTGCTTGGCTATTAATTTGAGTTTTAGAACTTGTCATGATAGAATCCACAGAGTCTTAACTCCTAAGAACAAAGAATTGTGACTATTTAGGCTATATAATGGGGTTTATTTCAACAGTTAAATTTTTAAAATGTCTTTAACTTCTCCCAGGCATAGCTTTAGCACAATTTTTAGTAAATGATTGACTAATTTGAACTCGTGTCTGCATCCTTTCCTTGCCCGTTTCCCATCAGAGATGCAAATGTGTTTAAAAGTATGTCATTAGTAAGAAGTAATAGGAAGTCAGTTGATAGTTATGTAATTTCTGTATTGCTCCGAAGGGATCTTTGTAAGAGTGAAACAAATGTTGGTAGCGGGATTGGTCATATCGAACAGATGTAGAATGAGTCCTGATCAGGAATTTACATTGTGACTTCCTGTGCAGAGTTTATCTCAGATGTGTGACCATGGTCAAATTGCTAGCTTCCCTGAACCTATTTTCCTCATTTAAAAACAGGGATAATTCTGCTTTGACTTTGTCGGAAGGACTGTTGGTAGCATGTAAAAGTACTTAGCCATTATACAGGCAGATATAAACTATAGGTATGGCTATGTTTGATTAAATTTTCCATATAAATTCATTTTCATTTTCCAATAAAAGAATAGAGCAAGTGAATGTGTTACAAAGAAGTGTTGTATTTGAGTGAACTTAAACATCTTATTACATTGAGATGTTGGGTCATCCGATGAAAGTAATCCCAAATGGTAATATTTTAGTCTGTAGCATCATAATGTTAGTATTACTAAGTGATAGACAAATATTTTGTTCTCCATGTTTAATATGAAAGGTAGCCAAAGTTTGGGGATATCTCTACCCTTTCATTTGGTCCATTGTCTGATTTACTACTGGATAAAAACTTCTGCATAAAAACTTGGGGTCAGAAAGGTGTTTCTAGAAGAAAATTATTTTTAGAGGTAAGCAGTTATCTCTGTGATATAATTGGGAATAAGGTTAAAAATAGAGTGGAAAGCAAACTGAGGTGTAGGCTCCCTAAGTGCCCTGGAGGCAGTTCTAGCAGTTTCTGGCATATTTCACTTTCTCGGTTTTATAACTTTGGAGCTCTCATCAGTAGAATTGTTGCTTTTTAGAAAAAAAATAGAATGCTTATTCTGAGTTCCCCATTTCACTGACCATCATCTCTATTTTCTGTTAAAAAAAAAACCAAATTATATGCATTCTAAATTGTTACTTTGCTTTTTGCTCTTGCTGTGGGTTTTTATTTTTTAAATGGAAAGAATTTTGATACCATTGTTGATCACTGTAAAGATTTGGTTGGCTATTTGAAAAGATGATTTCATCATAAATCACTTTCTTAAAATCACAATAGAAGATAATTTCCATCCTCTGACCTTGAATCAACCTTGGTTACCCATGCTTTTTCAAGAAGAGCCCCCTATGTTTGCCTGGGGGGAAACAGAAGAATGCTTTGTTTTTCTGTAACACTATATTTACATTTTAATTTTTTTAAAAGATTTTATCCATCTATTTTTGAGAGAGTGTGCATGCAAACATGAATAGGGTGGGGGAGGGGCAGAGGGAGAAGCAGACTCCCCACTGTGCAGGGAGCCCAGTAACAGACTCAAGCTCAGGACTGGGGATCATGACCATAGCTGAAGGCATATGCTTAACTCACTAAGCCACCCAGGTGCCCTGTATAAAATTACTTTAAAAAGATCTTAAATATGTTTGAAATTTTTGGTGCTAAAAGATAAAATAGTACAATGAGTCCTTGTGTACTCATCAGTTGGCTTCAGCAATTATTTAACTCATGGTTGTTTTATTTTATCTATACTTCTCCCTTTGCATTTTCAACTAGATCCCAGGCATTATCTCTCTTTGACTGAAAATACCTAGAGGGATCTCTCAGAGATAAGGACTCTTTTTAGATGTGCTAATTGACATTGTAATTATGCTAAAAAAATTTTTTTAGTAATTCCTAAATGTCCTTTGATCCAGTCACTGTTCAAAGTTTCTGGTTCTTGCATAAATGTTCTTTTATAATGTTTGTTTGAATCAGGATTCAAACAAGGTCTGTACATTGCATTTGATTAATGTCTCCTAAATCTCTTCACCATATCCCTGCCATATTTTTGTTTATTTACTTCTTGCCATTTATTTACTGATAAATCTTAGTTTTCCTGAATTTAGGTGCTGCATCCAAAGTTTTTTCCTTATTCAAAGAGTTGATACATGATGATTATAGGATACTTGAAATGAATAAAGTGGAAAGTAAATTCCTGTCACCCAGAGACACCCAGTGTTGAACTTTTGGTATACATTCTTTCAACTTTTTTGAGCATGTGTTTTCCTGTGCTTTTTAACCGTGTGCATGTGCTATGCTTATTTTTATATCCTATTTGATATACTTTAATATTGTGTTGTGATCATTTCCCCATGTCATTATGAAAGAAAATGAAACATTTGGCTGCATGATACTTTGCAGTATGTATCATAATTTAAACATTCCCTTTTACCCAGACGTTTAGATTGTTCCAATTTTTGACTCATAAAATTATGAGAACCATCTTTGTACATAAATCTTTGTATTTTAGATTTTTTTTTTTTTGATAGAAGCAGAATAATTCAGAGGGCATGAATATTTTTTAACTTCTGGATTCATTTTGCCATAATAGTTATTATAATTTTTAATCTCAAATACAGTCTGTAGCTTACTTAAGAATCTGTTTGCATATGCTTATGTTATTAAAATGCCTTTGCCAGCCATATTAGTCAGATGTGTTTTTTTCCCAGTTCTTTTGCTCTTTTTATTTTATTTGGGATTTTCTTCTTCTTCTTTTTTAATGCACACGGTATTATATTGTAAATTTGTTGGTATTTTCCATTGTATGTGGTAGTTCTTCCACAGTGATCAAATACTCAACTAAATTGTCTTCTAGAGTTACTGATAGGTTTTTTTCCTTTTTACTTGCTAGGAGGTTTTCCTAGGACCATTTATTAAAATATTGATCCTATTATTTGTAATTCAGACTTTGATGTATAAATAAATACATTTCGTGGTTGGTATGTTCAGAAAATTCTATAAGAAAGAATTTATTTATTATTTACTAGGTCGTATTATCTCTTATCCTTCTGCTTCCTCCACCTTCTTTTTTCCTCCTTACCATCCCAGCTATTGTGTATATCCAGATGTCTTTGATTCTGGATGTGCCTTCGGAAAATGCCTTGTAACAAAACTAGTCTACTCCTTGTCTTTTTCCTCTTGTTCTTTTTTAATGTATATTTTAGAAATGAATTTAAAAGTGAATTCCCATTTGCCTTTATTTTAAACTCAATTTGACAAAACATCATATCAACATTAGTAGTTTGTGGTATTTACAGTTTCAGTATTTTGATTTTCTTGTTAAAGCTTCCACCGGAGGGTGAGTAGGAGAAAGGAATGGTAAACTTTTTTTTTTTAATTTAAGTTTTTAATTTTAATTACAGTATAGGAAATATGCAGCATATGTTAGTTTCAGGTGTACAATATAGTGATTCAGCAGTGTGGTACAAGTGCTCATTATGATAAACGTACTCTTTAGGGAAAGGTAAACTTTTCCAAACTGAGTTTGCAAAGAATGATTACACCACATTTAGGGGAGAGGCTGATTTTAGAAGTACCCATTGTGTGGTCCATTATATACTTAGTCATTCATTTCTTGTTGATGATGGAATTTGGTTCATTTTGTAATACATTTATTTAAGTTTAGAAACCTTTATGTGTGTGTGTATATATATATATATATGTATATACACATATATATGTATGTATACATATATACACACACATATATATGTATGTATACATATACATACCCACACATACATATGCGTACATATATACACAAACCTTTATACATATGTATGTATACATATATACACACACATATATATGTATGTATACATATATATACACACACACATACATATGCGCTCACACACTTTTTTTTTTTTTTTTTTGGAGAGAGGGAGAGAGGGAGGTGGGGAAGGGGCAGAGGGAGAGGAAGAGAATCTTAAGCAGTCTTCTTGCCTAGCATGGAAACCAACATGGGGCTCAGTCTTACAACCCTGAGATCATGACCTGAGCCAAAATCAAGAGTCACATGCTTAACCAACTGAGCCACCCAGGTGTCCCACCTTTTATTATATAAACTCTAGCCAACAAATTCAGTGATGACAAAGGGTAAGATGAGGATTAAGAAGATTTAGTATATTCAGTCCAAGAGAAAATTGAGATGCAATTATTTGTTCCTAGAGCTAATAGTTCTGGTAGGGGAAGAATAAAAACCTTACTGTATGGTTATTCTTTTAAAAAGTTAATATTTTGGGGGGGTGCCTGGGTGGCTCAGTCATTAAGCCTCTACCCTCCGCTCAGGTCATGATACCAGAATCCTGGGATCGAGCCCCACATTGGGCTCCCTGCATCAGCCTCCCAACTTGGCCAGAATCCTGCTTCTCCCTTTCCCACTCCCTGCTTGTGTTTCCTCTCTCACTGTGTGTCTCTCTGTCAAATAAATAAAATCTTTAAAAAATAATAATAAGGGGCGCTTGGGTGGCTCAGTGGGTTAAAGCCTCTGCCTTCGGCTCGGGTCATGGTCCCAGGGTCCGGGGATCGAGCCCCACATGGGGCTCTCTGCTCGGCAGGGAGCCTGCTTCCTCCTCTCTCTCTGCCTGCCTCTCTGCCTATATACACACACACATACATATGCGCTCACACACTTTTTTTTTTTTTTTTTGGAGAGAGGGAGAGAGGGAGGTGGGGAAGGGGCAGAGGGAGAGGAAGAGAATCTTAAGCAGTCTTCTTGCCTAGCATGGAAACCAACATGGGGCTCAGTCTTACAACCCTGAGATCATGACCTGAGCCAAAATCAAGAGTCACATGCTTAACCAACTGAGCCACCCAGGTGTCCCACCTTTTATTATATAAACTCTAGCCAACAAATTCAGTGATGACAAAGGGTAAGATGAGGATTAAGAAGATTTAGTATATTCAGTCCAAGAGAAAATTGAGATGCAATTATTTGTTCCTAGAGCTAATAGTTCTGGTAGGGGAAGAATAAAAACCTTACTGTATGGTTATTCTTTTAAAAAGTTAATATTTTGGGGGGGTGCCTGGGTGGCTCAGTCATTAAGCCTCTACCCTCCGCTCAGGTCATGATACCAGAATCCTGGGATCGAGCCCCACATTGGGCTCCCTGCATCAGCCTCCCAACTTGGCCAGAATCCTGCTTCTCCCTTTCCCACTCCCTGCTTGTGTTTCCTCTCTCACTGTGTGTCTCTCTGTCAAATAAATAAAATCTTTAAAAAATAATAATAAGGGGCGCTTGGGTGGCTCAGTGGGTTAAAGCCTCTGCCTTCGGCTCGGGTCATGGTCCCAGGGTCCGGGGATCGAGCCCCACATGGGGCTCTCTGCTCGGCAGGGAGCCTGCTTCCTCCTCTCTCTCTGCCTGCCTCTCTGCCTACTTGTGATCTCTGTCTGTCAAATAAATAAAATCTTTAAAAAAAAAATAATAATAATAAAAGCTAATACTTTTTGAATAGTTCAGAAGCCACAAAATGGTATACAATGAAGTGTCCTTACTACTACTGCCTCCTAGCCACTTAGGCCCCCTTCCAGAGGCAACCAATTATGTAATTATTTTTACATACTAAATTCTTAAGGTTTTAGATCATTTGTGAACATAGATAAATTTTTATCTCTATAGATAAGAATTATATTTAAGTTTTTATTGTGGGAGTTTTGGCATCAGTCTTTAGTATTTTGGGTAGAATCATTTATTTAATGTACGAATGTTTACGTGTATATACAAGTTTACATATCCTTATGTAAATACATAATTGATTTGAGCAGTAAAATGTAGTATGACAACTTCTGAAAACGAGAAGATGTCATCTGATCACCTTATCAGAAACCGTATAGTCATTTTAATGTGGTGTAATTCTTCCCTGTGTTTAAATTCTGGGCATATAGTAATTCTACAATCTTTTCCCCCCTAACCACAAGAATTTCACATTGAGCATTCTGGATTCCGTACTCATTTCTTATGAGGGAAATGAATTTTCAGTAATACTGCTCTTGGAAGCAGGGCAGGGAACTAATCTTTATTGAAGAAGAGAGAAAACTAGAGATTGGCAACAAAGTAGGGAGGTTAAATAAGGGTACATATTTTTATAATGCAGTCTTGGGAAAAATAAAGGAAAAATCAAGTTATACTAATTCTTGGTTTTGTACTTTTATAGGAAGATTTTATTTATTTAGCAGAGATAGATAATAGGTAGAGAGGGAACACAAGCAGGGGGAGTGGGAGAGGGAGAACAGGTTTCCCACTGAGCAGGGAGCCCGATGCAGGGCTTGAACCCAGGACTCTGGGATCATGACCTGAGCTGAAGGCAGTTGATTAATGACTGAGCCACTTAGGTGTCCCATAATTCTGGGTTCTTAGACCTGATTTTCTTTGCTTCCCTTTTTTTTTTTTCCTTTTCTTTCTTTTCTCTTCTCTTCTTTCTCTTTTCTTTACTACTCCTCCACCCCTCCTCCCCCTTTCCTTTCCCCTTTTCTTCTCCCCCCCCCCCCCACTGTGGGGCTTGAACTCATGATCCCAAGATTGAGTCGCATGCCTTACTGACTGAGCCAGCCAGGTGCCCACTTCCCTCTCGCCGCTCCCCCATCCCCCCTCCTCTTTTTAAGGAATGGATATGAGATGTGTAGAGGATAAGTTGTCATTTTGTTATGTTTTGATGTAGGTACCAGGAGGATTTGTTTAAAAAAGGAAAGGAAAAGATCTTTCCAAGTCATGAATTCGGTTCATGATGGAACCTCAATGGAGCAGGGGCAGCAGAAGCCAAAGACTTCAGGTCATAAAATATAAAGTGATTAAGTGCTTGCTTGGAAGGTCAGAAATACCTAATACATAGTATTCTACCTTAAGTAAAAATTAATTTATTAGCCTCTTGGTAAAATTACAGGGAGAGTACTCCAAAAAATTTCTGGAGAACAGTGGGTAATTGTGGAATTAATAGTACGTTGCCCAGTTTCGCTCATTTAAGATGGAGTGTCAGTAATAATCTGTTTCTTTTTATCATTTGCAAGGACTTCTAGGATCACCTGGAAGTAGTGTTAGTCTGCTTTGTCTTCTCTGGTTCCGTTACAGTTTTGTGTGCTTTCCTTATATTTTGTTGTCCTTGACAGTTTTGAGAAGTATTGGTTAGGTATTTTGTAGAATTCCTCTCAATTTGGGTTTGATGATATTTCTCATGATTAGACTTAGTGTGATGTTTTGGGGGAAGAATACCACAGAGGTGAACTACCTTTCTCATCACATCTTATTAAAGGGTACATGACAGCAACATGATTTATCACTAATGATATATACTTTGATCTTTAGGTTAAGGTAGTATTTGCTAGGTTTCTCCACTATAAAGTCACCTTCTTTTTCTGTATTCTACCTGTTAGAAGTTAAGTCACTAAGTCCAGGACACATTCAAGGTCAGAGGAGAGTTAAGCTTTACCTCTTAAAGGGGTTAAATCTACTTAAATTATTTGGAATTCTTTGTGGAAGATTTATTCCTTTCCATCCTTCTGCTTTCCCTTCTCTGGTGGGAGTATTTAAAAATAAACCACAAATAACACACATCATCGGGACGCCTCGGTGGCTCACTGGGTTAAGCCGCTGCCTTCGGCTCAGGTCATGAGATCAGGGTCCTGGGATCGAGTCCCGCATCGGGCTCTCTGCTCGGCAGGGAGCCTGCTTCCCTCTCTCTCTCTCTCTCTCCCTGCTTCTCTGCCTACTTGTGATCTCTCTCTGTCAAATAAATAAATAAAATCTTAAAAAAAAATAACACACATCATTGATATGAACATTTTTATGGTCCTTTTTTTTTTTTTTTTAATTTGTTTTTTAGTAACTCTGCACCCAGTGTGGGACCCAAACTCACAGCTCCTAGATCTAGAGTTCAAGAGTTGCCTGTTTTACAAAGGAGCCAGCCTGGCACCCCTATTGGTCTTGATACATATTGTCAGATTACTTTTCAGAATTTTGCAGCAGTTAGCTGCAGGACTAGCAGTGTATGAGTAAACTTCCAGTGTACTTTTGTATTTTCTGTGTTTTGTTTTTTAAGTGAAAGTTCACATTAGTTTGCATGTATTTGATGACTTAGTTAAGGTGATTTTTTTTTTTTTTTTTAAAGTAAACTCTACCTTCCAGTTTGGGGCTTGAACTAAAGATCAAGAGTCGCATGTGCTGCAGACTGAGCCAGCCAGGTGTCCCAGGGTGACTTCTTATGTTTGTTAATGAGCAATAGTGGCTTTTTTGGGAATTGTCTTTTCTCTTGGGCTTTACCTATTCCAGAAATTTTTTAGAGACTCTGATGGCTATTTTATTAGCTCTTTTGTCTCTTAGAGACTTAAGAGATCTATCTACCATTTTGCTTACTGGCTCCTAATTTTTAATGATCTTCAGGGTTTTGTCTTTTATTTGCATTTCATGACCACATCCTTCTCGGTCCTATTGAATTTTTAAAAAATTTTTCCCTATTTCTGTTACATTTACCTACCTACTCATAGGAAATTTGCTATCCACTGGTAAAGCAAGAAGTAAACAGTTTAAGGCCATTTTTTTTTTATTAATTTTACTTTTTTTTTAAGCATATAATATCTTTTTATCCCCAGGGGTACAGGTCTGTGAATCGCCAGGTTTACACACTTCACAGCACTCACCATAGCACATACCCTCCCCAATGTCCATAATCCCACCCCAGTTTAAGGCCATTTATAGGTAAAGGTCATGTACCAGTAGTTCCATTCCAACTTAGTGTGAGAACTGTTGCAGGTTAATTTAGCATATGACCAGATTATTTCCTTTAAAAATTCATGACCGAGTCTCCCAACCATTTTGTGTTAAAAGCACTTTTGAAATATTTACTGTTTTGCAGTGTGCTATAGAAATTGCTAACTCATTTGAAAATGACTTTTATAACCTTGAAACCTATGTTAACATTTTATTACATTTTGGAAATTTTTGTTACTCCTAGGTATTTGTAAAATTGCCTCTTTTATTTTATTTTTTTAAAGATTTAATTATTTATTTATTTGACAGAGAGAGAGACATAGTGGAGAGAGGGAACACAAGTAGGGGGAGTGGCAGAGGGAGAAGCAGGCTTTCCGCGGAGCAGGGAGCCTGATGTGGGTCTCCATCCCAGGACCCTGGATCATGACTTGAGCTCAAGGCATATGCTTAACGACTGAGCCACTCAGGCGCCCCAAAATTATCTTTTGAAAGAATTTAGAATATAATAGTTTCTTAAAAGGATCTAACCAAACCAAGTATTTTCTTCTGTAAGAGGAACAAAAATGAACACTCACATACACATACTAACATAGAAATGCTTTCCTCCTTAAATCTTTTTTTTTTTTTTTGAAGATCTTATTTATTCATTTGAGAGAGAGAGATCACAAGTAGGCAGAGAAGCAGGCAGACAGAGAGGGAACCAAGCTCCCTGCTGAGCAGAGCGCCTGACGCAGGGCTCTATCCCAGGACCCCAAGATCATGACCTGAGCCGAAGACAGAGGCCTAACCCACTGAGCCACCCAGGCGCCTCTCCCTAAATTTTTAATGTCTTGGAAGACATTTTTTGCCTTCATGTGAGTCCTTAACCTCTATGGCAACAAAAAATAGTTCCAAAATGAAAGAGCTTAAGTAAAATTATCTAAAGATAATCTAGGGTTTATTGTTAGTGTGTTAGTTAAAACATTAAAGAAAATTAAAATACCTTCTAAATATTATTTCATATTGTCATTGGATATTATTTTCAATTACTGTCTTAGGATTTTAGATCTTTTTTTTTTTTTTTTTTTTTAAGGTTTTACCTGTTTGAGAGAGAGAGAACAGGTGGCAGGGAGAGGGAGAAACAGACTCCCTGCTGAGCGGGGAACCTGATGGGGAGGGCTTCATCCCAGGACTCTGGAATTATGACCTGAGCTGAAGGCACACACTTACACACTTAACTGACTTAGCCACCCAGGTGCCCCTAGATCTATTTTTTATGGTTTGTAATTTTATTAACTCTTTAATAGTCTAAGATAGATAAATATTTAAATAGAAAAATATGTAAAAATAGACCTTTATGAATCTGGCTTTGGAACCACCTAGAAGGAAGGGACACAAATAACCTATAAAAAGTTCTTAATCTTACTATGATATAACAATGGATTAATACTACATAAAAAACTATAATAAATAAATAAAAAGCAGCTATAAAGAGCTGCTAAAATCAGACAAAATTTTGAAAAAGAAGAAATATAAATGCCAATAAACTTGAAAAGATATGCAGCCTTATTGGAACTAGGAAATAGAAACAATGAGTTACATTTTGGGGATCAGACATTCTGGTATAGATATATCTTGAGTATATCCATATGTTATTGTACTATCAGTGATGATAATACTATATGTAATTACTGTGTTATACACTAACATGTACTATGTGCTGTTGATAGAATTGGCAAAGGCTTTTTGTGAATGACCTTAGGCCTAGATATTAATTTTTTTTGTACCCCACCCCACAAAAATATGGGCACAAAGATGGTTGTTGCAGTATTATACTAATAAAAAGTTGGAAAGTCCGTGGGGGCCTGGCTGGCTCAGTAGAGCATGTAGCCCTTAATTTCAGGGTCATGAGTTTGAGCACCCTGTTGGGGGTAGAGTTTACTTAAAAAAAAACATTGGCATGTCCCTAAGTAATCTCTACTGAAGGAATGCTAAATATGTTCATGTTTTTAGAGAATTATGTAGACATTACAAAGAATGATGTAGAGCTTTATGTATTGAAAGGTTGAAAGTTTGTTGTTGTTGTTGTTGTTTTAAGATTTTATTTATTTATGTGAAAGAGAGCATGGGGAGGGTAAGGGGCAAAGGGAGAAGCAGACTCCCTACTCAGCAGGGAGCCTGATGCAGGACTTGATGCCAGGACCCTGGGATCATGACCTGAGTTGAAGGCAGAGGCTTAACCGACTGAGGCACCCAGGAGCCGTGGTCTGAAGGTTTTTTATGCTACAAAACTGCAAGTTGCAGAATATGTATAATATGATCTGTAAGATCAACCAAAATGATATTTGTATATATGTACTTATAAGGGTGTACATAGATGCATATGTATGTATTTATAAGGGTGTACATAATGCATATGAAAAAACCTGCAGATATTCACAGCAGACTGTCAGCAGTGGTACCTCTGGGGAAAGGGAGGAGACTTGGGCAAAGAGGAATGGAAAAGTTGACATTTTCCGTTTTACTCTGTGTACTTCTGGCATTACCACTGATACCAAGTGATTTGATAAAATTATGTAACACTGATAACTTCACAGTTATTTGCTATTAAGAATGTTTAGCCTCATTAAAAACAACTTTTAAGGGGTGCCTGGATGGCTCAGTCAATTAAGCATCTGCCTTTGGCTCAGGTCATGATCCTGATGTCCAGGGATTGAGCCCTGCATTGAGCTCCCCACTCAGTAGGGAGTCTGCTTCTCCCTCTGCCCTCACCCTACTCATGCTCTCTCTCAAATAAATAAATACAGTCTTTAAAAAAAAAAAAAAGAACCTCTTTTAAAAAGTTAATTTCCCAAGTAATAAATCTTGTATATAAGCATGTAATTCTATGGCATAATTCTACAAAATAGGGTAGTGAAACTACAATATCTACGTTTTCACCTTTTCCAAAGTTATAAGTAAGAGATTAAATTTGACTTCCTGAAGGTGAAATAAGGTAAATTAAACCCACCCAGCATGAGCTGGAGTGTTTAAGGTTCTAACAGCAGATAATAACCTGGTTAACAGCACTGGAAAGTTCCGTCAGCATATAGAAACAGGATGAGTCAACTGACTTATTACCACTGAACTCTACCAGGTCTGGTAGTTGCAGTGGAAGGAGGAAATGACCTGAATCTGAGGGATATGGGGAATTGCATTTGCCCTCCCAACATTCAGAGTGAACTCTTTGACTTCTGTGATAGGAGTTAAGAGTGGATGGTTTGAGAGCTTTAGATGTGTGCACAGTTCTGTCCTTTATGTGGCATAAAAAGCAACCCATAAACTGTTGGTTAATTTATGCCCACAGGTTTCTGTCACAAATCGTAATTGTAATAGGAAAATACTGATGTATAAATTAAATGCTTATTATTAAAAATTTCAGAGTATGGAAAAGAATTGTATAGGAACTCTCTAGTATCCGTCACCCAACTTCAGTAATTATCAACGAATGGCCTGTTTTATTTCATCTATTTTATTTATGCCCACATTTAATTCCTTCCTTCCTCCCCTGGATTATTTCGGATTTTGATTTTTTTCAGTGTATTGTTCATGTTTTCATGACTTAGGCATTTTATGACCAATTGCAATAAAGCTGGTTGTCTTCAAGAGTCAAGTCCATGGGGCGCCTGGGTGGCTCAGTGGATTAAGCCTCTGCCTTTGGCTCGGGTCATGGTCTCAGGGTCCTGGGATCGAGTCCCCGCATTGGGCTCCCTGCTCAGCGGGGAGCCTGCTTCCTCCCTCTCTCTCTGCCTGCTTCTCTGCCTACTTGTGATCTCTCTCTCTCTGTCAAATAAATAAATGAAATCTTTAAAAAAAAAAAAGAGTCAAGTCCATGGCTTTGGTATTATTTAGCATTGTTCTTGTATTAGGGACATATATTGAGGTGAACAACAACTCTGCAACAAAGACATCAAAACCATTGTTTTAATATCCTTAGGTATTTGTAAAATACCCTGCTGTACCCTGAAATAAATTCTAGGTATTTGTAAAACACCCCAAATAAATTCTGATGTACCAGAATTCTGATGCAATAACGATAGAGTTCTGTCTTGCCCACGATAGAGCAGCTATTTAATGTCTGTGGACGCATGAGGTTTAAATGTGAGGTAGGATTGGTTAAGTTTTTTGCTCTAGTGCTTAGCTGCTGATATGCATTGACGCTTGTTCTGAAGTTCTTGCCAAAAAAGAGCTGTTCCATTCTGTTTAAAAAAACAAACAGACAAAAAACCAGGTAATTTTAAAGTGGAAACTACTAACTGAAAACTGCATAGTACTTAAAATAGCTCAAGTTTATGTGAAGAAAAGTTCCACAGAGGCATAGTACTATTGAAGAATGTCCTGGGTATAAATACATTTTCTTATTTTACTGGAGGCTAAGTAGTACTGTCATACACTTTAAAATCCTAGTTGATTTGGAATATCTGGGTGGCTCAGTCAGTTAGGCACCTGCCTTCAGCTCAGGTAATGATCCCAAGGTCCTGGGATCAAGTCCCACATCAGGCTCCTTGCTCAGTGGGGAGCCTGCTTCACCCTTTGCCTGAGGCTTCTGCTGCTTGTGCTCTCTCTGACAAATTAGTAAAATCTTAAAAAAAAAAAAAATTCAAGTTGATTTACGTGCTTCTGGCATATGTAGATAGAGAGAAGATAAATGTCAGAGATTCAGCAAATATTTATTCATTGCTGTGGCTTACGCAGTGAAGGAGGTGTTTAGAGACAGAGTGAGTAAGATAGGTTCCTGCCCTCAAGAAGCTGTGGGCTCTTTGGAGGTGGAGGCTTTTTGGAGGTGGAGGGTGATGGTGGTATTGGTGGAATCTGGCCTTATTAATCAAGTGGATTTTAAAAAAGACTTAAAAATATCTGTGTTTTGCAATTTTTTTTTTTTTTTTTTAAAGATTTATCAGAGAGAGAGAGTGCGAGCGCGCGCACAGGAGAACACAAGCAGGCAGAGGCAGAGAGAGAAGCAGGCTCCCCACTGAGCAAGGAGCCCGATTCGGGACTCGATCCCAGGACCCTGGGGTCATGACCTGAGCCGAAGGCAGTGGCTTAACCCACTGAGCCACCCAGGCGTCCCTGTGTTTTGCAATTTTTGTGGGTGATAAAAACAAGTCTCCCTTTTTTCATAAAAGGCGATTTGTTAGCATTTCTGCGTTCAGAGGGTACAGAACTGGGTAGGTATTAGGCATTTCAGTATTTGAATTTCCTTTTAAAAAATCTTATAGTATCTTTTAATTTCAGCTGACATTTTATTGGCCTGGGGAGGCACAGATAAGAGGGAAGGAGGGACCACAATTGTAAGTAGAGATTTGCTTATGAATTTGAAAAGACAGGTGAGAAACAGGCTTTCAGGGGTGAATTTTTATCTGCCTGTAAGAATGGGATACATTTACTTTCAGGGTTTTCTGTATTGGGTATGTACAGTAAGTTCTCTAACATGAAGGCTAATCATTTTTTTAAAAAATTGGGCTCAGACCATACTGTGAAGTAGTTCGTATTAGGTATTTCCTACTTTCTGAAAGAGTTAGGCTCTCCAGCTTAGATGGCCTGAGACTTCTCTTTCCCTTCTAATTCCCACATCCTCTTAGCTCAGGCATACAGAGCTCCAAAGATACTAGATGGGAAGTAGGTTTACCTTGACTGTTCTGAAACTTGATTTCATCTCAGTCTATCTTGGATATTTCCCCAAATCATTACAAAGAAATTTGCCTCATTCTTTTTTTTTTTTTTAAGATTTTATTTATTTATTTGACATAGAGAGAGAGTGAGCCTGAGCTGGGGGAGGGGTAGAGGGAGAAGGACAAGATGATTCCTCAATGAGCTCTGAGCCAGCTGTGGGACTCCATCCTAGTACACTAAGACCGTGACCTGAGCCGAAGTCAGCCTCTTAACTGACTAAGCCACCCAGGTGCCCCATGCCTCACTATTTTCAATAGCTGTGTAGGATTTCATGTACTCATACTATCATTTATTTAATCAGAACCACAGGGAAGAAGGATATATATACACTTTGCTTTATAATTTTTTTCTTTCATAAACAGTGAACATCCTTATACAACAACATTATGTGATTATTTGGATATGGATATCCAAGTTAACTAGATAAATTAATTTTTACCGATCTTTGGGTAGATGAAAGTGATAATTGGATTTGCATCTCTTAATATGTTTTGTTTATTGGCTCTGTATTTCCCTGTAAACATGATCTTATTTTTTGTAAGGTTGCCATTTCTATAATGATTTTTCAGAGTTCACTGTAAATTAAGGAAATGAACCAGATGTGTGTTGCAAACGTTTTTCCAAGCTCTTTGTCTTTTTATTTTACAGTATATTTTTGGTTTGTAGAAACTTTTGTAATTTTTGGCTGCCAGATTTATTGGTTCTATATGGTTTCTTGGATTTATGTTGCTTTGCAAGTATTCAAGTAGTCTTCTTGTAGTTATACATTTCTGGCTTTTAAAAATTAAAGTTCTGTACTTTTTTTTTTTTAAGATTTTATTTATCTGTTTGACAGACAGAGATCACAAGTAGGCGGAGAGGCAGGCAGAGAGAGAGGAAGAAGCAGGCTCCCCGTGGAGCAGAGAGCCCGATGCGGGGCTCGATCCCAGGAACCCGGGAATCATGACCTGAGCTGAAGGCAGAAGCTTTAAACCACTGAGACACCCAGGCGCCCAAAGTTCTGTACTTTGAAAGTCTTAATATATGAGTACACATTCCTTGTAAGAAGTGTTCAAAAATTGACAAAGTGAAAGTCTGTCTTTAAATTATATTCTTTTCCCTAGAGCTAACCACTTACTAAGTTGGGTATATATTTTTCCAGTCTTTTATGTGTGCATCATACTTCAATTAAAAAGAAAAGGGTTATCTTACCATTTATTAGATGGTTGATGGTCGAAAGTGGCACCTTTATCATATTCTAAATGCCCCTTAAAAAGCTTGGGTTAGTTTGTGGGTGTTCTAATCCATTTTTCTAGTTGGTTTAGTTGACTTTTTTTGTGTGGCCTTATTTTATTTATTTACTTTTTAAGATTTTATTTATTTATTAGAGAGAGAGACAGTGAAAGAGGGAACATAAGAGGGGGAGTGGGAGCAGGAGCAGGAGAAGCAGGCTCCCTGCTGAGCAGGGAACCCAATGTGGGGCTCCATCCCAGGACCCTGGGATCATGACCTGAGCTGAAGGCAGATGCTTAACAATTGAGCCACCTGTGTGACCTTATTTTAAAAAGTTAAATCACTGGGACACCTGGGTGGCTCAGTCAGTTAAGCAGCTGCCTTCTGCTCATGGCATGATCCCAGGGTCCTAGGATTGAGTTCCTGCATCAGGCTCCTTGCTCAGCGGGGAGTTTGCTTCTCCCTCTGCCTGCTGTTCCCCCTACTTGTGTGCTCTCTCTGACAAATAAATAAATACAAAAAAAAAAAGTTGGGGGCACCTGGGTGGCTCAGTTGTTAAGTGTCTGCCTTCGGCTTGGGTCCTGAGATTGAGCCCCACCATCAGGCTCCCTGCTGAGCAGGAAGCCTTCTTCCTCTCCCACTGCCCCTGGTTGTGTTCCCTCTCTCGCTGTGTTTTCTCTCTGTCAAATAAATAAATAAAATCTTTAAAAAATACAAATTAAAAAAAAAACGTAAACCACTAACACATTTGGAATTTGTTTTGGTGTAAGGAATGAGGGTGGGGAGCCAATTGTGCCCTACATCATTTATGGAATAATTTGTCTCCCCCCCCCCACAGTGATTTAATATGCTGTCATCAAACCTGGATAATTCTAGAAAGGACGCACACCTGTTATCTCTGACCTATTGAAAGAGCATTTTGGTTAGGCTTCCTATATTGACCAGCTTTCTTCTTACCAGTTTTCCATAATACAGCCAAGGTGATCTTTTTGAACCACCCTTTATGGGCTTCACATTGCTATTTGGATGAAGACCTACGGCTTTGAGTTCCTCCACCATGTCAATACTCTTACTTGATCCAGGGTCTTTACACTCCTATTCCTTTTGTGTCTGCAATGCCCTCCCGAACCCAGTCCTCACACCTTCTACTTCTGTCTTGCCCTGTTGTATTCTAGTGCATCCTTCCACTTTCAGCTCAAAGTTAACTTCTTTTTTCTTTTTCTTTTTAAAGATTTTGCTTATTTATTTGACAGACAGAGATCACAAGTAGGCAGAGAGGCAGGCAGGAGGGTGTGGGGGAAAGCAGGCTCCCGGCTGAGTAGGGAGCTCCATGTGGGATTCCATCCCAGGACCCTGAGATCATGACCTGAGCTGAAGGCAGAGGCTTAACCCACAGAGCCATCCAGGCGCCCCACAAAGTTAACTTCTTGGTAAAATCTTCCCTGGCTCCCTAGGTGAGTTTAGAACCTGTATGTGCTCTCTAAGCACCATTTATCTTTTAAAAAAAAAAAAAAAAAATTTTTTTTTAAGTAAACTCTGCACCCAATGTGGGGCTTGAACTCATGACTCTGAGTTCAAGAGTCCCACATCCTTCTGACTGACCAGCCAGGTGCCCTCCCCATCCCCTCTTTTTTTAAAATATCAGCTTTTTTTAGATATAATTCACATGCCATATTTTGCATTTTGTGTAAAATGCAAATGCAGTGGTTTTTAGTGTATTCATGGAGTTGTGTAACCATCACCCTAATCAATTTTGAGACATTTTCTTAACCCCAAGAGAAAGCAGGTATCAGTTAGCAGTCAGTCCCCATTTCTTCCCAAGCCCTCTAGTCCTGGACAACCAGAATTTTTTTTTTAACTTTTTTTTTAAAAAATTGGTAAAATATTTGTTATATTTGGTAAAAAATTTGTTATAACAAATATATTTGTTATATATATAAAATATATAATATATAATTTTATATATATATATATATATATATATATATATATATATATATAAAACAAATTTTTGCTGTTTTGGTTTTCTGTGTCCTTATTCACAGTTCACCCCTTTTGATAAGACTTGCAGCTTCACTGAGTTGTGTGATCAAAGTTTAAGGCATTAGTACCACTTTCAGCTCTGAAGTTCTCACCATTTCTGTTCTTCTCTCCTTTTAAGATTTTATTCATTTGTCAGCGAGAGAGAGAGAGAGCACAAGCATGGGGAGCCACAAACAGAGCAGGCATAGGGAGAAGCAGGCTCCCTACTGGACAAGAAACCCAGTGTGGGACATCATCCCAGGACCCTGGGATCATGACCTGAGCCCAGGCAACTGCTTAACCAAATGAGCCACCCAGGTGTCCCGGTTCCTGTCCATTTTTTGTTTGGGATATTCGCAGGTTGTGACACCTTTTTCTTTTTTGGTTAATCTCTGTGATAGGCCACAACTTAAGGTTCACAATTTTTTTTTATTTTTTTTTTTAATTTTTTAAAAAATATTTTATTTATTTATTTGACAGAGAGAGAGATCACAAGTAGGCAGAGAGGCAGGCAGAGAGAGGGGGAAGCAGGCTCCCCGCTGAGCAGAGAGCCCGATGCGGGGCTTGATCCCAGGACCCTGAGATCATGACCTGAGTGGAGGCAGAGGCTTTAACCCACTGAGCCACCCAGGCGCCCCCACAATTTTTTTTTTAAGATTTTACTTTCGGGGCCTCTGGGTGGCTCAGTCAGTTAAACATCTGCCTTTGGCTCAGGTCATGATCCTGTGGTTCTCGGATCAAGCCCCACCTTGGGCTCCCTGCTCAGCAGGGAGTCTGCTTCTCCCTCTGCCTTTGCCCCTCCCTCTGCTTATGCTTTCCCTCCCCCCCGCCAATAAATAAATAAAATCTTAAAAAAGAAAAAAAATACATTAAAAAAAAAAAAGGGTGGGGTGGCTCCTGGGTGGCTCAGTGGGTTAAAGCCTCTGCCTTCAGCAGGTCATGATCCCAGGGCCCTGGGGTCTCGAGCCCTGCATCAGGCTCTCTGCTCAGCAGGGAGCCTGCTTCCCTCTCTCTCTGCCTACTTGTGATCTCTCTGTCAAATAAATAAATAAAATCTTAAGAAAAAATAAAAAAATATTTTATTTTCAAGTGCTCTCTACACCCAAGATCCAGGGTCACATGCCCTACCAACTGAGGCACACAGGCACCCCTCTTCAGTCCTCTTCTGATATTCCCATCTTAGGGAGATCATTTGCATGGTGTTTAAGAGCTAGGAACATGCATGTAAAGCTTTTGAAAGAATATAGTGTGCTTATTATGATTATTATATTCAGAATGATTTCCCATTGCACTTCAGAGCTGTGGTTCCCAGGACCAAAACCAATCAAAATCAAGTAAGTCAAGGAAAGACCCTGCTGAAGGAGGTCGTTTTTTTTTTTTTTTTTTAAAGATTTTATTTATTTATTTGACAGAGAGATCACAAGTAGACAGAGAAGCAGGCACAGAGAGAGAGGGAAGCAAGCTCCCTGCTGAGCAGAGAGCCCGATGCGGGACTCGATCCCAGGACCCTGAGATCATGACCCGAGCCGAAGGCAGCAGCCTAACCCACTGAGCCACCCAGGCGCCCCAGGAGGTCGTTTTTTAAAGCCAAGTGACTTGCTCAATGATCTTACATAATTGAGTTTCAACTTTCCCGGAAATGTTAATCCACGAGCAGCAGGCAGTGGTGGTCACAGCACAGACACCTCCTTGCCCAGTTAAACCATAACTAAGGGGTATCCTATTAACGAAAACAACTGCAAAACAAAACAAGAAACAGAAGAAAACAACTGTGGCCAGACAGTCTAAGATTTTTGTTGTACAGCTGTTGTGGATTTTGTAATACTTTCAAGAGTTAATGAGAGGTTTCTGATCGTAGCCTCATTTAGATTTATTAATCTAAACTAGGGCCCTGCCAAAGAAGGTGAATCTTGAATCATGAAAGCCTCCTTTTAGGTCTTTTCTAACTTGGCAGTGTGAATTCAGGGGAATTAACCAGTGAGGTGAAACAGTTACAGGCACACTTTGATAACCAAAGAGGCATTGCCAGCAGTCTAGGCATTGATGGATAACCACCATCAACAAAGATAAACCCTGTTGGGGCACAGACCATTCCCGTTAAGGTAGTACTGTTAATAGGTAGATTCAGAGAGAATATTGTGTTTGCTCGTTCAAGACACAGGTCAGTTAGGTTTTCTCTTTAGCTTGAAATAAAATATTCTAAGTTTCGTAACTTACCCCACCCCACCGCCCTGTAGCAGTGGCCTGGGAGGTATGGATGATAGCATCATCTTTCCAGGCAAGTACCACTGTAAAAAAAGGGAAAAAGAAAGGGTTTCACGTTTAGTTAAAATACGAAGTCTTGATCCAGTGTCTTTGGAGGAGCGCCTTGATGTCAGCTAATCTTCCTAGTCAACCTGATATGGAGGTCTCTGGTGTTTGCATAGGACCGGATGTCTGGTGCAGTTTTTGTCAGTGGTGGGATGTGTGTCCAGGGTTCGAGTCCCTCTCCTCTGGGTGGTGAAGAGGATCTGGTATATAATCCCTTCCAAGGAAATTCCAGGGCAGTCTTTGTTCTTAGTGACTCCGAATCAGAAGAATGGGAGAAAACTGGAAACAGTATGGTGTGTCACAGCCAGATACTTGAGGAAACTTAGAATTCAGGATCCAGTCCCAATATATAGACCTTCTTTACCAAAAACACACATCCTACTTTCCTTGCATAGGGAGATGTTTCCCTTATTATATATTGAAGTTTTTAACCTTTAGAAACCTTAATTTCTAATGGAAGTAAAGAAGTAAAACAATTGCGAATGGACATTGCTTTAGCATCCTGTGACTTAGCAGACTTTAAATACTTTCTGTAATTCTAGAAACGTGCTTTCCCCAAATATCTTTAGTTCCTCTGTAAAAGGAAGGCAAAATTGATAAACCTGTGTTTAGTAATTAGCATTTCAATATTTTATCTTATTTAGAAATGATATGGCTGTTTAATGAATTTAAATCATTATCTAAATTAACAGAACTTTAAAGTTTCAGGTTATCAAAAAGATTAGGAGGAAACTAAAGTTTACCTAAAACCTTTTTATTTAGTCTTTTTAATTGTTTTTAACAATTTTGTTTAGATTACACACAAAAGCCTTAGACATTAGGCCACTGCCGCAAACTGTTTTTTTGGCTGACAGATTTTGAGAGAGAAAATGAGCTTATAAAAGTTTTGTATTTGATCTGATAACCCAAAAGACATGTCTTGTTTTAGTTTAACCAACATACTTAAACTAGCTTTTATACTGAAAGTTATCCTACATCATGTGAATTTGAAAAACATTTGGGTTCATTTCTGTAATATTTCTGAGGTTTAGAAATACTTAATAAGCACTTGTTTTTAAGCCAATTAAACAGTTCTTTTTTAAAGTAAGCTCTACGCCTAGCATGGAGGTCGAACTCAAAACTGGAGATCAACGGATGCCTGCGCTCCCACCTGAGCCACCCAGGCGCCCCATGGAGAAGACTTCCAGGACTTCTATTTCTTGGGGCACCTGGCTGGCTCAGTAGGAAGAGCATGCAACTCTTGATCCTTAAGGTCAGAGTTCCAACCCCACGTTGGGTGTAGAGATTACTAAAGAAAGAAAAAAAAAAAGATTTGTATTTGTAGAGACAGGCATACCACCCTGAATGTACCAGATCTTGTCTGATCTTGGAAGCTAAGCAGTGTCGGGCCTGGTTAGTACTTGGATGGGAGACAGGAAAGCTTAAGGAGGCTTGGCCTAGAGTTTGGACGAGAGAGGCTCATTTGCAATTTGAATTTTAACTCCCCCCAACCCCTCACATACACACTGCTTTTAGTTTCAGTCTTAGGAATTGGGGTGGTCTAGATAGGAGTTAATATTTACATCTCAAAGGCACAGGGGAAGAATGCAGGTTGCTCTGAGACTTTGGTTTTATAAGGTCAATAAGCCTTTTGAGATAAATAGAGGTTTTGGAATTGGTAATAAAAGGAATAGGTGAACTTTGAATTGCCTCTAGGGCTGCATTTCTAATTTTGCCAAGATTTGTAAAATGCAGACAGTTGCTCTCAATTCCTCAAAGAATCGGGTTATAATTTGAATGACGTCATAGGTGGGTCCACCCATCTGATTGCCTTTTTTTTTTTTTTTTTTTTTTAAGTAAATACTTTTACAAAGACTTCAGAAGATTTTTTTCTTTCCTTCTCGGTACCTAGTTTCATTTTAGCTTATGGGAGGAGGCCTAAAAAAATATTCTTATCAGGATGTGTGTATCAGCTTTCAGTCTGGCCAATGGCTGGTCCCTGAGCTACTCAAAAATTCTTTTAGGTTTCTTGTTGGTTTTCGCCTAGGACAAATAGCAAACATTTCTGGCCGTGTCAAATAACCCCCCTTAGATAGAGAAGTACTAGAATGAGTCCTCAAATAAAGGAAGATAGGAGGAAGCGGTAAGAATGAAAGCTTTTTGCTAGGTACCTTTTACAACTTTAGTTTTTCACTAGCCTTTTACAACAAATCTTCTAATGAAGATATTTTGGAATTTTGAAGTCTCTTGCATACCGTTTAAAATAGGCATCCCATTCTGTTTGATTTGAAGCCTTGCTTTTAAGTGCCCTTAAATGATTTTATCTAATTGAAATGTTTCTTGTAATGGACATTGTAATTCCTCTGAGGAAGTTTGGTAGGACCCTAGCCACAATTAGAATTTAATGTGCCTTTCTGTGCAGCATATCTAGCTGTAAATGGGGTATAATCCACATTTCTGTCTGGCCTCATTTTGGGGCTGCCAATCTGATGGTAACCAAGCCAGGTTGTGAGGACATAATAGAGCTTAGTAAGATTTTGCCACTTTGTCAACATATCTTAGGCATAAAATAAGCAGGGGTGCCAGAAGGAAGCATTTGGGTTTCTTGGGAGTTGAGGGGGATGTGCCTCTGGGTTGGGAATTGTGCAGCGTTACAGTTAACTCATTGCACAGGAATTTTCTTGAGGTTGGAGGTGGCCTAGTGTCAACCTAACCTGTTCAGTGACCCACTTAATGCGGGAGTTTTTGAGTTGCGTGATGGATACTCTTAACAGCTCATAAGTGTTCTTCTGGTGCCCACCAGCTTTTGTGGCTTTTTTTTTTCTTCTGAGATTCTTTTAGCTATAACCCTTTATCTAGACAAAATAAGACAAACGAACATGCACCCTAACATACCAGCAGCAACCAAAAGGTGTTACTGTGGACTGGCCAAGAAAAGGCCTTGCATACCATCACCAGTTCTCAGCATGCATTCAACCAGCAGACTCCAATAAGTGGGGACTGTGGGTTGGAACTGAGGAAAGGACTAAACCACCATATCCCAGTAAGTGGGTACTGTGACCGAAACTGAGGAAAGGTATTCCAAACAACTGGGGAATTGTGGGACTGAACCAAGAGGTAGGGACTCAGCTTCCAGATGGAACTGTATGTCAGCTCAAACTGACCCACTAAGCCCGGGACTGAAAAGCTGGTTGGTTAGAAGTTCAACACAGATAGCAGAGCTCAAAACTGACAGGAACTTCCCAATTCCCAGTGGCCCCCAGAAATGGCTAGGAAAAAAGAGAACCCGAACAGTTCATGGGGTACCACACCTGTGTTTCTTGTTGTCCCCAAAGCTGTCAGAAGTCTTACTTGATCCTGCCGCTTTCACCAAATTAGTTAAATAACAAAACTTAAGCAGTAAATTTAAAGATCAAATTGGCCTTATTCAACAATTCATGAGCTGGGCAGCATCCCATCTAACAAATAGAAAGGAGCTCCACCAAGCTGTAGAAAAGGTTTTTAAAGGCAGAAAGAGGGTGGAAAAAGGAAATTATTAGCAAAGAATATATTGTTTTAGGCAAGATCACCTTCCCAAGGGGAATGGTAGGGATGTATGGATGGGTTAGCTCACTAATGCTGACTGGGTAATTTCGTGTTGATTGGCTAAAGGTTATGGTTCTTAGAGTTGAAACTGCAATTAGATTGGGTGATTTGGTCTTGGTTTGCTGACATGGGCTTTAGCATGAGTGACTCCCATTTTTGGGCCTGCTGTCTCCTTTTTAACAATAAGAATTTTAAGGGGTGGCATAAGCGTTTGGTCTATGGCAGTACTGTAGCTAACAAAGTTAAAGTAAGCAGAGTAGGACTCTAACATCATCTGCCACACAAGAGAGCCAGGATAGAGCATCTGAAGACAGTTACATTTGTAGGAAATCAGTCTGATGGTAGAAGGGGTAGGCAGTTGTTTCTATAGATTCATAATTTATATAATTAATTCATAATTTATATGTTAGTATAAATTTGTAAATGTAGGTCATTAATAAGTAAACTAGCCTTAGTTTAAGAGAATTACTATGAGTCTGTACAATAATATGAATTTTTCATAGCTCAACAGAAAGAGTAAAGCTCAGTAGTTGTCTTACACTTTTTTTTCTTGCTCCTAGATTTAAACAGTCGAGTTAAATCAAGCTGGGCAATCATGGCAGAAGGTGGATTCGATCCCTGTGAATGTGTTTGCTCTCATGAACATGCAATGAGAAGGCTGATCAATCTGGTGAGATGAATGGGATAGTCCTATTCAGAATTGAACTGTGTACCCCTTCTGTCCTATTTTTGTGGGCATGGGTTATTGGAGAATTTTCATTTGATGGTCACTAAAATTATTTCATAATTAAAATTCCACAGCAGTTTAAGTCATAATGGTCAAAGTGACTGCCAGCAATTCTTTTATTAGAGATAAAAACAGATTGTTATCTGTTTATGGTAAATTTATGGTGGTGGTATCACCGTCATAGGTAAGTAAAACGTGTGTATAACCTTTTCTGTTCTGTATTAAGGAATATGGTCTTTATCTATATGGAGCTTGTTTACTTGATAAATTGCTATATGAAGTCACAGTTCCTGTTGTGACATGGTTCAGATCCTACTCTAACAAATGACATAACAATAAAAATCTCTATACTCTATATAAAACATTTCCAAATCCAAATCAGTTATTCTATAGAGGCAGGTTCTGAACAATAAGCTTTAGATAGTCTCATTGAATTGATTGTTGTGAGGTTTGAATTTATAGGGTTTTTAAGACTTTCCTAAGTCTCTAGAATCTTAAATACAGGACTTTTAATGTATTATACTTTATACTTTTTATGTGCAAAAGAAGAAATTAACTATTATTAGCAATAAGATATATTATTATTATGTCAGACAACATTTTATTGTTCTAGAATACTCTTGTACAGAGGTATATTATCATAGACCAGTTAATAAAGCCAGGAATAAACATTTGTTCAAATATTTGAGTTTTTGGTGGTTAGTAAGCAGGTTTTCTGCTGACGCAGTGTCTATATATAGTGATCAGAAGTGTGATTTTTGTGAGTGATATTCCTCTTAGAGTCAGCATGTGCTGGGACTTATGATCCTAAAGAATGTCTTAGAGGGAAATCAATAAAATAAGAACTTATAAATTAGACTCGTGGCTATAGAGATAAAATGGCAGAATCATATCTCTGATAACTTGATGTGAAAATAGATGAGTCTGAGGAGAGAATATTTAAAATATATTCTCCTATTCATGATGTTACATAGCTGATAGTTTTTATGTCTAAATTTAAACATAAGGCATTTTTTTTTTCCAAATTACTGTGATACTAGGAACAAAAAAATAACTTGAATTTAACTGGTAAATTTTCCCAGGAGATCAGTTTTTAATAAGAATTACTACCTCTTTTTTTTCTTAGTATAGTATTTTTATTGTTAACATAGTATCATGCTTTTTCCTCTTAGCTCTGCTGGGGTTTTTTTTGTTTTGTTTTGTTTTTAGAGATAGCTAAAACTAAGCCCTACTTTTTATGATTCCTTGTACATTTCTGTCCTCTTTAGTAGACTGCCAATGAAACCATACTTAGCTTTTGCTTTGTTTTGTCTTTAATGCATACATTCATGCCTGATGGAACATTGTTTATAGCAATCCTAGCGGAAAGTACTTTATGTGAATATAGATTTTAGATTTTACAAACCTTTAAAAGTTTACAGTTTTTAGTCTGTGCTGCATATTTTCACATGCTATAAATCAGTGATGGGTGATCCTGGATGGGTGATCTGCTGGTGTATAACATGCTGATAAGCAGAGTTGAAGATGCCAGAAGGGAGGAGAAACTCATTTGATTCAATAAGGAAACTTGCAGATTAGGCTTGATAGACATTTGTTTGATTTGAATTGTGCTTTATAATTTTTATTTCTTTTATTTAACTCCTAATCAGGCAGCATTTGGTGGCCATATTTACCTTGTAGCTATTTTATTTTTTATTTTATTAACATATTATTTCGTTCAGGGGTACAGGTCTGTGAATCACAATTCACCGCAATCACCGTAGCACATACCCTCCCCAGTGTCCATCACCCAGCCACCCACCCCCTCTTCCCCACCCCCCAACAGCCCTCAGTTTGTTTCCTGAGATTAAGAGTCTCTTATGGTTGTTTCCCTCCCCAGTCCCATCTTGTTTCATTTTTCCCTCCCTTCCCCCATGATCCCCCAAATTCCTCATATCAGAGAGATCATATGATAATTGTCTTTCTCTGATTGACTTATTTCACTCAGCATAATACCCTCTAGTTCCATCTACTACCTAGTAGCTATTAAGTGCTTTCTCAAAATGTTTTTTTCTGAAAGAGTATCTTTTAAAATAAGATCTCTAATTTCAGAAATTCAGAAATAAGGTCTAACTTCTCTAAATTCAGTAATGTGTAATAGTCTTTAGTGTAGCATTATTTCTGATAGTGAATAGTTTAAAAACACACCTAACTGCCTACCAGGAGGGCAGTGGTTATATCTTGTATGTTCATATGATGGAATCTTATACAGATGTTTGAAATAATTATGTCTTTATTTATTTTTAAATATTTTATTTATTTATTTGACAGAGAGAGAAATCACAAGTAGGCAGAGAGGCAGGCGGGGGGGGGTGGGAAGCAGGCTCCCTGCTGAGCAGAGAGCCCTATCGGATCCCAGGACCCTGAGATCATGACCTGAGCCGAAGGCAGAGGCTTAACCCATTGAGCCACCCAGGCGGCCCAAAATAATTACTTCTTTAAAGAATATATAATAACATAAGGGAAATTCATATATGAAGTGGATAAAAGCAAGATATAGAAATGGCATTTAGGGGGCGCCTGGGTGGCTCAGTGGGTTAAAGCCTTTGCCTTCGGCTCAGGTCATGATCCCGGAGTCCTGGGATCGAGCCCCGCATCAGGCTCTCTGCTCGGCAGGGAGCCTGCTTCCTCCTCTCTCTCTGCCTGCCTCTGCCTACTTGTGATCTCTCTCTCTGTTAAATAAATAAATAAAATGTTTAAAAAAAAAAAAGAAAGAAATGGCATTTAGTACGGTCTTGCTTTTCTGTACCCACATATACCATATATATGTGTACACAGGAAAAAAAGACTTGAAGAAAATATGTCAATATGTTAACATTGTTTATCTCTGGATTGTAGAATATCAACTGAGGCTTTTTTAAAAAATAGTTTTCTGTATTTTCTGTGATAATATATCTTATAATCAGAAAAAGGTTATTTAATGAAAACTATCTTTTTTTCATTCAAGTGTTGTCAGCTTATAACATACTAGGCTTTTCTACCTCTCACTCATTCTGTATCTTCTACTCTTATACTTTTTAGTATATTTCTCTTATTACTCTGTGGAAGTCTAACTCCCCAGCCTTTATTTTATTTTATTATTATTATTTTAAAGATTTTATTTATTTATTTGACAGAGACAGAGATCACAAACAGGCAGAGAGGCAGGCAGAGAGAGAGAGGGGGGAAGCAGGCTCCCGGCTGAGCAGAGAGCCCGATGCGGGGCTCGATCCCAGGACCCTGAGATCATGACCCGAGCCGAAGGCAGAGGCCCAACCCCCTGAGCCACCCAGGCGCCCTGGCCCCAGCCTTATTTTAAAAGCAGTTTATCCGAGGGTATAATTTTTCTGTATTATTTATAACCACCATGATTTAGATGTCTACATGTTCAGGAAACTCATGGATATAATAATAAGGTATTACAGTATGATGATAGAGCAGAAATTTATTTTCATCTTTCTAAAAATGGACATTTAATTCATCTTTGCAAGAGGGTAATATCTTATTAGTTTTAGGTACTAATTTGGAATTTTTGTTATTTTTTACCTCATATAATCAAATTGGATTTTCTTGTAGGTTAGAGTATTACCAATTCCTAAGGATTAAAGTGCTGATAGCAAGTAAAAACCTGGGGAAACTTGAGGATTTTTTTTTTTTAAGATTTTATTTATTTATCTGATAGAGATCACAAGTAGGCAGAGAGGCAGGCAGAGTGAGAGGGGGAAGCAGGCTCCCCGCTGAGCAGAGAGCCCGATGCAGGGCTCCATCCCAGGACCCTGAGATCATGACCTGAGCTGAAGGCAGAGGCTTAACCCACTGAGCCACCCAGGCACCCTGAAACTTGAGGATTCCAGTGAGCGTTTATGGTTAGCTTATTAGTTGGATGCTGGTCTGCAGTTTAGTTTTGCCTGTTCTGGGGGAATAGATGGGCTTTGCCAAGGGAGGTATTCAGCTTAGGAGCAGTTAAGATTTTATCATTATTTCCTTTCTATTTCAATAAAGTTCTATTCATTCACAATTTAAGCTAACTGCTTTCCCTAATTCAGTAACAATATCAGTTAAGGTTCTTTATTATAGGTTATAGAAGTTCTGGCTGAGTTAAGCAGAAAAAGACGTATTAAAAGGAAATCATGTGGCTCACACAGGAGAGCCTGGCACAGAAAATGAATAGGATCAAAGAGAGGGTGAGTGCCAAAACAAGAAAGAGCCAAAGTCGTGCCGTAGAACAAGAGCAGCCAAGACGCTGCTTGCTCCCGAATTCCAGAATTTTGTATGTCCAAGTGTTGATGCAGCATCTCCATCTAGATAAGTAGTGAGTGTCTTACTGTTAATATGCACATTACCAGACTTTTTTTCTTGCCCCCAAGCTTAAACTTTCTTGACTTCTCTATTCACTCCATTGTTCTGGTTGCTTAAGCCATACCTTTTGTGTCAGTGTTTACTCTTTCAGCCTCATAGCTAATGCAGAAACAATCCTTTTGTTTCAACCTTGAAAATATATCCAGAATCCAGACATTTCTCATACTTCCAGTGCAACATCCTGGTCTTTCATATTTTATACTGGTGAATCAATGGATATTGTTTAAAACTGAAAAATCAAGGGGCGCCTGGGTGGCTCAGTGAGTTGAGACTCTGCCTTCAGCTCAGGTCATAATCTCAGGGTCCTGGGATTGAGCCCTACATCGGGTTCTCTGCTCGGCCAGGAACTGCTTCCCCCTCGCTCTCTGCCTGCCTCTCTGCCTACTTGTGATCTCTCTCTCTTTGTCAAATAAATAAATAAAATCTTAAAAAACCCTGAAAAATCAAGAAGAAGCAATAATGTGTATTTATATATAAAGACATGGAGATAAATACGAAAATAATCACCTAAAAGTTGAAAGTGGTTGCCTCTGTAGGAGGGGAAGTGGGTGGCGGGGGGATGGGAATTGCTTTTTTGGGGGGAGAGAGCACACAAACTATTACAAATACAAGAAGAAACATATTTTAGAAGTATCTGAGAAGTGATAGTGAAAGCCATAGACATGCCTTTGCACGTTGGAGTATGAGTGTGTGTATGGGAGGTGTGTGTGTATGTCAGTATAATATGTTTGTAAATATGTAGAAATGGTTTCCAAGGGATTTACCTTGGGCTTATAATAATGGTTTCGTTAAGGAGAATTTGAAGCTAGTCTAGCTACTAGTACCCATAGAAAGTCTCTGATGTAAATTTGCCTTTTGCAAATGAGGAAACTGAGGCACAGAGAGGTTAAGTCACTTTTCCCAGGTGTTAGAGCTGACCAGGGAGTGGCGGAAGCATATTCAACCCTGGCAGTTCAGCTTTAGGCCCTGGGTGGTTTCTGTAGTGCCGTGCACAGTTCTGCTGCCTGGTGGTCTCCTTCAAGCACCTTTAAAAACACTGTATTTGTGGGGCGCCTGGGTGGCTCAGTGGGTTAAAGCCTCTGCCTTCGGCTCAGGTCATGATCCCAAGTTCCTGGGATCGAGCCCCGCATCGGGCTCTCTGCTCTGCGGGGAGCCTGCTTCCCCCTCTTTCTCTGCCTGCCTCTCTGCCTACTTGTGATCTGTCAAATAAATAAAATCTTTAAAAAAAAAACAAAAAACAAAAAACACTGTATTTGTGATCAAGGGCCCTGTTGGGGGCGGGGGTGCGGTAGGAGAAAGCAGTAAGGGAGATTCTTCACTGTATTTCACATTTTAAAACTATGTGAATGCATTACCTAGTCAAATAATCTTAAAAATAAAACATTTATTTATTTATTTATTTAAAAGAGAGCTGCTGCCGTGGGAGAAGCAGGGGGAGAAAGAGAGTCTTCAGCAGACTTCCTGCTGAGCTCAGAGCCTGATGTGGGGCTCGAGCCCGTGACCCTGAGATCATGACTTGAGCCAGAATTAAGAATCGGCGGCTTAACCAACTGAGCCACCCAGGCGCCCCTAAAAATAAAACTTTATAAGCTACTTCAGAGACATTATAAGCAGTAAAATAATATACAATAATTAAGACAGACTTTTTTCACTAAGGAATAAAATTTTTGAATGCACTGTTACATTATTTGAAAAGAAAATATATTCTATGATGTTTAGCTTTACAATAATTCTTTTTTTTTTAATTTATCTCTCATTTTCTATTTTATTTTATTTTTTTATAGATTTTATTTATTTGACAGAGAGAGATCACAAGTAGGCAGAGAGGTAGGCAGAGAGAGGAGAATCAGGCTCCCTCCTGAGCAGAGAGCCAGATGTGGGGTTTGATCCCAGGACCCTGAGATCATGACCTGAGCTGAAGGCAGAAGGCTTAACCCACTGAGCCACCCAGGTGCCCCGCTTTCCACCGCTTTCCAATAATTCTAATAAGACTTTTTTCTCTTCTTACATTCTTTGATTTCTAAATTGGTAGATTTTTTTTTTCTCATCAGTATTTAAAAATATATATATAACAATAGAAAAAGCTAGTGGCACCTGGGTGACTCAGTCAGTTAAACATCTGACTTCTACTCAGGTCGTGATATCCATGTCCTGGGATTGAGCACTGCCCTGGGCTCCCTGCTCATCAGGGAGTCTGCTTGTCCCTCTCCCTCTGCTGCCCCACTTCATGCTCTCCGTTTCTCTCTCAAATAAATAAAACCTTAGGAAAAAAATAGAGGACACTTATATGTTTCTTACGGCAAAACGGACACAAGCAGTAATTCAAGTTCTTAACTGTTGCCTCATTAGTGCTTATGTAGGTTTTGATTCTTTAACTGCTAAGCTGTATTAGTACAAAGAATATAAGTATGATTTTCATTCATTTTATTGTCTGTCTGCACTATTGACCTTAAAGCAAGTGACTGTATTTCTGACTGTGTTATAGGAGTGTTTTAGATGATACATTGTAAACAGAATTTAAGTGTAAGGTTGGTAAGACTGCAGTACAAAGAATGCCCATTTTGGGGTGCTCATGACAAAGCTTTGCTTACTCACTTGGCATGTCTCCTTCCAGTGATTTAATTACATCATTTGAGTTACACACATGTTCATAATAGTTGTATTTTGCTGGGTGCATGTATGTTTCTATTAGTCTTAGGAATGTTCAGAAACATTAACAAATAGAGGCATTATCAGAGATTATAGTCTATTTCTAGCCTATTCTAGTTAGTGCTTTACTCATCAAATACTGGCTGATAAGACTCAAAGAAGTGGATAAGAATATACAGTGAGTTTCTTGCAATTAAAATCAGACATCTATATCAAGTTTTTCTGTTTCATTACTTGATTTAATATGGGAATATGCCCAGTGATGAATATGGGTTTTTGTTGATATGATAGTAGAATACTACTACATGTTTAGAAAGATGCCCACATAAAACTGTAATCTAATTATAAATCATTTTTTAAAAGATTCCGTTGATTGATTGACTGATTTGAGAGGGACAGAAAAAACTAGCAGGAGGAGGAGCAGAGGGAGAGGAACAAGAAGACCCCATGTTGAGTATGGAGCCCAGTACGGGGCTCGGTCTTATGACTCTGAGATGGTGACCTGAGCCAAAATCAAGTCAGACGCTTAATCAGCTCAGCCACCCAGGTGCCCCATAAATCATTTTTTTAAGTTGTCTGGTATTTTTTTGTCCCTTGTGGTTAGTATTTAAAAAAAAAAAAAATCCTTATAACAACTATATTTAGTTGTTTTTGGGTATAGTGTTTTTTTGTTGTTTTTTTTTAAATGACTACTACTTCCTTAAAACAATAAAAATGGCCTGCAGAGGGACTTTTTCCATTCTTCTCATTGAAGCCTTTTGCAGAATTATTCCGGCTGCACCCTCTTCTGCTCCCTTTCCACCCCTCCTTCTCTTCTCCTTGACTAGCTGCCTCTTGGCATAAAGTTTCTTCTATTAATGATAGAAGTTCCAGCAAGAGAGAACAGATTTAGTAATGTGAACTTGGATTATGCTCTGTGTTTTTCCTGTTCTGTGTTGTAACCTAAGATTTGGAATACAGATAATCCCTTTTTTTTGGTTTGTCAAGCTCTATATTTCGGGTCTAAACAGTATAACTGAAACTTCTACATTTTTAATTTACTTAACTTTATTTTCATATTAAAATACTATGAGCATGTGATCTGGGAGATCCTTGGTCAGATTTCTCTTAATAGGCCCAAAGACCCTGTAAATTGTGGCTAATGTTCACTGTACTTAAATAAGTTGCATCAAGATTGATTGGCCTCTTTCCCAGAAGAAAAATATGTATGCCTGAAAAATTTCTTGAGAAACTTCTCCACCTAGCAAATATGGCTACTGATAGTATCTTTTTCTTATTTAATTGTAAACTTAAATTGTAAAATATTTAGTTACTGAAATAATATATGAATATGTTCTTCCAAAAAAAAAAAAATCAGTGCATTAAAAGTAAGACTAAACTCGTCACTCACGTCTCTGTATGTGGCTTATTCTTGACTTCCCTAAATGAATTTGGGGTGCACTTTCCCAGATCTTTTTAACAAATATATATTTAGATACTGTGGTGTGTGTGTGTATTTATATATATATATTTCCCCAATTTAATACTGATATCTACCATTTTCATGTGGCTACAAAGCCTTTTAAATCATCTGATTAACTTTTGAGTTTTATTTTAGTCAATAAAGGAAATTTTTTTTTACTTTTTTCTTTCAAATCTTAATACTTTCTATCAGTATCATCCAGACACTGGAAGACTAGTTAGTCCTCCTGTGATTAGAGGTATAATTCACTTTACCAATTAGGAAGTGAGGTTATGTTTTATTTAAAAGATAAAATGGTGGGGCGCCTGCGTGGCTCAGAAGGTTAAAGCCTCTGCCTTCGGCTCAGGTCATGATCCCAGAGTCCTGGGATCGAGTCCCACATCGGGCTCTCTGCTCAGCAGGGAGCCTGCTTCTCCATCTCTCTCTGCCTGCCTCTCTGCCTACTTGTAATCTCTGTCTGTCAAATAAATAAATAAATAAATCTTTAAAAAAAAAAAAAGATAAAATGGTGATTGCATGTCAGTATATTTAATTCAATAATTCAAGCAGTATACTAAGTGTCGAAAGAGAAAGTAAAAATCTCCCTATATTCTCCCACCCCTCATTGCTTCTTTACTGAATATGAACTAGTAACTGATTCTTTTATATTATTCCAGTTGTATATCTGCAGAACAAATTACTCCAGAACTTAGCAGCATAAAAGAACCTTTTATTAAGCTGACAGACCGTCTGTCTGAAGTTCACACACAGCATCGTGGGGATGGCTCATGTGCTGCATCATATCTGGGTTCTTAGCTGTAAGACTCAGGCTGGGAGCAGGAAGTATGTGGAGGCTCACTTACTTACTGTCTGGCAGTTGATACTGGTAGATGACGGAAACCCTACCTAGTGCTGTCAGCTGGAACACCTACTTGGATGGCTTTTTCGTGTGGTTGCTTGGCTTCCTCGCAGCACGGTGGCTTGGTTCCAAGGTTGAGTATCCATCCCAAGGGAGGATGTGGGAGGGAGAGAACCAGGCAACAGGTGGATACTTTTTTTTTTTTAATTTCCTTAAGTAATCTCTACACTCAACATGGGGCTCAAATTCACAACCCCAAGATTAAGAGTCGCATGTTCTACTGTCTGAGGCAGTTAGGCACCCCAGCATCTGGATGCTTTTTACGACTTGGCCTAAAAAGTTGCATACAGCACTTCTGTTATACTTTTTTAAAAAAATTTTTTCAAGATTTTATTTTTTTGTTTCACAGAGAGAGAGAGAGCGCCCAAGTAGGCAGAGTGGTAGCAGAGAGAGAAGCAGGCTCCCCACTAAGCAGCTAGCTTGATGTGGGGCTCAATCCTAGGACCCTGGGGTTATGACCTGAGCCAAAGGCAGATGCCAAACTGACTAAGCCACCCAGCTGCCCCTTTTTAAAAATTTTCATTTTAAGTAGGCTCCGTGCCCAATGTGGGGCTCGAATTCTCCACCCTGAAATCAAGAGTTACATGCTCTACCGACTAAGCCAGCCAGAAGCCCTCTTTATTAAATTTTTTTGTTGTTATACTTTTCTTTTTTAAAAAAAACTTATTTAAGAGAAAGAAAGTATGAGTGGGGGAGGGGGCAGAGGGAGAGGGACAGGAAGACTCCCTGCTGGGCAGGGAGCCCATAGTGGGTCTCCATCCCAGGAACCTGAGATCATGACCTGAGTGGAAGTCAGATCCTTAACTGACGAAGCCACCCAGGCGCGGCATCTTTTTTTTTTTTTTTTTTTTTTTAATTTATTTATTTATTTGAGAGAGAGAGAGTGCGAGCAAGCGTGTGCATGCAAGCGCTGCGGGGGAGGGGCAGAGGGAGATAGAGAACGTCAAGCACACTCCCTGCACCAAGCACAGAGCCCAGTGTGGGGCTTGATCCCACAATCCGGAGATCATGACCTGAGCCAAAATCAAGAGTTGGTCATTCAGTTGACTGAGCTACCCAGGCGCCCCTGTTATACTTTTGATACAGTGGTCAACAAGCCTGTTCAGGTTCAAGAGGAGAGGAAATAGACTCCACCTCCTTTTTTTTTTTTTCAAGTATAATTGACAAATAACATTTAATTTCAGGTATACAACAAAATGATTTGATACTTATATATTACTAAATGATCACCACAGTAAGTCTAGTTAACGTCTATCGTCATATGTAGATACAAAGAAGTTTTGACCCCTGTAGCCATTTTGCCTGCCCTCTACCACACACCTCTGGCATCCACCAGTCTGTTCTCTGTATTTATTTGGTTTGTCATTTTAAATTCTGCATATAAGACAGATTATACAGTATTTGTCTCCTCTGAGTTATGTCACTTAGCATGTGTCCTCAGAGTCCGTCTGGGTTGTCACAAATGGCAAGATTTCATTCTTTCTATGGCTGAATATTATTCCTCTGTGTGTGTGTGTGTGTGTGTTTGTGTGTGTACACACCATCTTTATCCATCAGTAGACACTTAGGTTGTTTCCATATCTTGGCTCTTGAAAATAATGTGGCAGAATGCACATGGGTATGCGTAGATCTTTTCAAATAAGTGTTTTCATTTTCTTCAGATAAATAACCTGAAAGTGGAATTGCTGGATCATGTAGCAATAGTTCCAGTCTTACTTTTTTTTTTTTTTTTTTTTTTGAGAAACCTTACATCATTTTCTATAGTGGCTGCACCAATTTATATTCCCACCAGTAGTGAACAAGTCCCACTAATGCCTGTTATTTCTTGTCTTTTTGGTAATGGATATTCTAACAGGTGTGAGGTGATGTCTCACTGTAGTTTTGATTTGCAGTTCCCTGATAATTAGTGATGTTGAACATCTTTTCATGTACTTGTTTCATCTGTATGTCGTCTTAGGGTAAATGTCTATTTAGAATGTTTAAATCAGATTTTTTTTTTTTTTTTTTTTGCTATTGAGTTGTAGGAGTTTTTAAAAAAATATTTTGGCTATTAATCTCTTATCAGACAGATGATTTGCAAATATTTTCTTCCACTTAGTAGGTTACCTTTTCATTTTGTTGATGGTTTCCTTAGTTGTGCAGAAGATTTTTAGTTTGACATAGTTCCACTTATTTATTTTTGCTTTTGTTGCCTTTGCTTTTGGAGTCAGATCAAAAATATACCACTAATACTCGTATCAAGGAGCTTACTGCCTGTGCTTTCTTCTAGGGTTTTTATGGTTTCAGATCTTACATTCAAGTCTTTAACCCATTTTGAGTTAATTTTGATTAATTTTAATTAATGTTAATCAATTTCTTAGTTAAGACCCTCCACCTCTTAATAGGGAGTAGAAAGATCTGGAAGATCATATGTGACTGGAAATAAGGGTATGGATGGTTTTGGAAAATACAGTTTGCTACATAGACCATTCTAGAAATTTGTTTCACATAGGAGGCATCCATAGTACACATACATTTCTGCAACTGTTTTTTTCTTACTTTGTATATCTTTTCATGTTAGCAAATGTCTTAGTTTAGTTTTCTACAGCAATACTATAGCCTGGGTGGCTTATAAACAACAGCAGTTTATCCTTAACAGTTTTGGAGACTTGGAAGTTCCAAGATTAGATGCCAGCATCGTTGGGTACTGGTGAGAGCCCTCTTCCTGGTTGCAGACCTGTTTTCTGGTTGCATCTTTCCATGGTAGAGAGAGTGCAAGAGTATTCTGGGGTCTCTTTTATTTATTTATTTTTTTTAAGATTTTGTTTATTTATTTGACAGACAGAGATCACAAGCAGGCACAGAGGCAGGCAGAGAGAGAGGAGGAAGCAGGCTCCCTGCTGAGCAGAGAGCCTGATGTGGGGCTCGATCCCCGGACGCTGAGATCATGACCTGAGCCAAAGGCAGAGGCTTTAACCCACTGAGCCACCCAGGCACCCCTCTGGGGTCTCTTTTAAAAGAACATCCGTTGTGGGTGCCTGGATGGCTCAGTTGGTTAAGTGTCTGTTTTCGGCTTATGTCATGATCCCAGTGTCCCAGGATCAAGCCTGCGTCAGGCTCGCCGCTCAGTGGGGAGTCTGCTTCTCCCTCTGACCCTCCCCTCTCCAGTGCTCATGTGCACTCTCTCTCTCTCAAATTTAAAAAAAAAAAAAAAGTGAAGAAAAAAAAGGACATCAGTCCTATTCATAAGGGCTCCATCCTTATGATCTAATCACCTCTGAAAGGCCCCACCTCCAAATACTAGCACATTAAGGTTTAAGATTTCAACATTTTTAACAGTGTAATGGTATTGGAATTTTCTCTTTCAGAAACACAAGTAAGAGGTAAATATTAAAATTCTGAATACTTGAAATAATATAGAAAAATAGAGCAAAAAGTCTAAATCTTTTGACTTTGGCAACTTCCTGTGGCCTAACCCTCAGCTCTGACCCCGTGGTCACTATTGCTTGCTTGGCTAGAGGTTGCATTTAGTTTGTGGACTTCCCAGTCACATATCTTATGCATTTATATATCTTTACAGATATACATATCTATCTAACTATCCTTATATAGGTATAAAATCAAAATCCCTTGTACCATCAGGGTATAGCATATGAATTTCCCTGTTCCCTTGTCTGTGGCTTTAAGTTGTGTATTGATTTTGGTTCAATAAATTAATTAAACTCACCATCAGAAGGTATTTTGTAGGCTTGGAGAAAGTATATGTATATCATTTGGGCAAAGAAACCCAACCTATTAGTGTTTAGACATTTAAAAAAATATTTTCAAAATATTCAGACTTCCCTTTAACCCAGCTATTTGAAGTCTTCAAGCTTGAAAGGTGCATGGATTATTGTGGTTGCCACAAGTTATTTTTGTTAATGTTATAGGAAAATATGTAGAGATGATACTCAGTCATTAAGAACTTAGTATGATCAGGGAGTCCTGGGATGGAGCCCTGCAACGTGTTCTCTGCTCACTGGAGAGTTTGCTTCTCCCTCTGCCCCTCCCTCTGCTCATGCTCTCTCAAATAAATAAATAAAATCCTGGAAAAAAAAAAAGAATTAAGTATGATCAAAATACTAGGTTTTAGATGATCTCCCAGTTGAAACATTGGACTTCTGCAGTGGTGTGATTATATAGAAATATTTGAATTGAATATTCTTTTTTTGTATTTTGTCATTTCTTTAAAGTATCCCTCCTATAATTGGATAATGTGTATGAAAACTTAAAATGTGTATACCTTTATTCTAACAATTTCTCTCCTTATCCTAAAGAGATTAATTAAGTGAGTAAGAATGTATTTATAGGAACATTCATGTATAAATTGGGAAATGATGTAATTAAATGGAATACTGTGCAACATTAAAAGTAATGTAGAGCTGGTTTTGGACATTAAAAGATTTGTTGACTAGGAACACCTGGGTGGCTCAGTTGGTTAAGTGTCTTACTCTTGGTTTCAGCTCAGGTCATGATCTCAAGGTCATGGGATTGAGCCCCACACTTAGCAGGGAGTCTGCTTCTCTCTCTTTTTCTCACCCTCTCACTGTCCCTCCCCCCGACGCATGTGTGCTCTAAAATAAATAAATAAATCTTTTTTTTTTTAAAGATTTTATTTATTTATTTGACAGACAGAGATTACAAGTAGGCAGAGAGGCAGTCAGAGAGAGGAGGAAGCAGGCTCCCTGCTGAGCAGAGAGCCTGATGCGGGGCTCGATCCCAGGACCCTGGGATCATGACCTGAGCTGAAGGCAGAGGCTTTAACCCACTGAGCCACCCAGGTGCCCCAATAAATAAATCTTTTAAAAGAAGATTTGTGACTGATTGTTGAATATGGAAAAAAAAATAGCAAGATAACATGGGGAGGGTTGTTTTATAAGATTATATACACATACATATATGCAGTTGATCCTTGAACAACAGGGGTTTGTACTGTGCGGGTCCACATATACCCACGGGTTTTTTTTGATAGATACAGTACCATACTGTGTTTTCTCTTGTCATTATTTTAACGTTTTCTTTTTCTCTAGCTTGCTTTATTATAAGAATACAGTATATGATACAGATAGCATACAAAATATGTGTTAATCAACTGTTATGGGTAAGGCTTTCAGTCAGCAGTAGTGTATTAATAGTTAAGTTTTGGGGGAGTTAAAACTTATACACGCATTTTTGACAGGGGGCCAACATCCCTACTCACTGTGTTCAAGGGTAAACTGTATTACAAATGCGTGTGTCTGGAATATATTACCCAGAATGTTAAAAAAGAGTTATTGTATGGTAGGCTTTTGCCCATTTTGGTCACTGCTCTTTCCCTAAGAACTACTAGAACATTACTGAGCCCCACTAGGATGTAGGAAGTGTTCTGTATTGATACTTTGAGGAAAGCCACAGGAATCTCCCTGTGTGGATATTTTCAAGCCAACCTTACAACTGTGAGCTGTGGTGAGGTCTGGCTAGAGAAGACATTGACCCAACTGTTTAGTCATTGCTTTGAAAGTACTTTGTTGTTGGTTTTAGAGTTTCATTTTTTTAAAAAATAGTAGTGATAAATTTGAGCATGCTTATTTCACAAATAAGCAGCCCTGTTGTATAGTAAAAGGACATTTCTCTCTTGCCTGTATATTATTGCAGTGATGCTGTGATCTAAAAACATTATCCTATGGGCCATGAACTGAGTTTTTTATATACATATTTTACTTTATATATGTTTAATTATATCATTTAATCCTCATGATGCCTTAAGGTTCATAATGTTAGGAAGGCAGTTAGGGTAGTTAGGTCTGAGCAAGGAGGGAGAAAGCCCATAGTGGCCACACCCTTGCAGCCATCCCTAAGGGTTAACAGCCACACCTTCACAGCCACCTCCACGGGCTAACAGAGCAGGAGAGGCCTAGCCATAGAGCTGGCCCAGAAGCGACAAGAGAACCTCCAGGAGCTGAGCAGGCACACAGAAGGTGTAGCTTGCCCTAAGGTCCAGGCAAATACTCATTAGAAACTCAAGAATATGGAAGACATAAGTAAATAGAGTTATAACAGAATGCATCATGGGTAAGCGGATGTACAGAAGCCAAACTGTTATATAACCACCAGCTGTCAGTCAAAAATGTCAGTCAAAGCCAAGCCATATACAGAAAGCAGGCTTAATGCAGCTAGAGCTTCTTGGAGCCATTGCCACTCTTGCTCGCTTTCTCTCTTGAAAATGTGCTACACTTAGTATCCTCAGTAAACTCTGTCTCCCCATTCTGGTCTGAGGTCTCTAATTCTTTGGCATATCTGGGACAGTAACGAAGTAACCCAGTAACATCGGTAGGTCATATTTACGTCTTTTATAGTTTGAAACTTTATAGAAAGTAACAGACACAGAATTTGAACCTGAATATCTCTGACTTCAAGTAAAGCTTCACTTTTAAACACTCTTCTATTTACCAGTGCATAGGCAGCTCCTGTCCATCCGATGGGAGGGGACTTCCAGTATGTGTGCGGTTCCTGAGCAGACATAGGAAAATAGTAAATAACTTCTTGTTTAGGTACTTAGTTTGGGCCACTATAGCAAAATACCACAAACAGGTGACTTGAACAGCAAACATTTATTTCTTACAGTTCTGGAGTCTGGAAAGTCCAAGATCAAGTGCACACAGATTTGGTGTCTGGTGATAACTCTACTTGGTTGGCAGACGGTTGCCTTCTTGCTGTATCCTCACATAGCATGGAGAGAACAAGGGCTCTCGCCTCTTCTTCTAGGGCACTAATCCCATGATGGAGGCTTCACCCTTATAACCTTCTTTAAACCTAATTACCTCCCAAAGGCCCCGCTTCCAAATACCATCACATTGGGGATTTAGGGCTTCAGCCTATGAAGTTGGGGTACATCCAAGTCTCCATAACAGGTACATTTTGATAACTCCAAAAAAGAGACTGTTCTTTGTAATTCTTTTCAATAATTTTTTTCCAAAGTAAGATTGCTCATAGAAGATCCACTTACCTGCTTTTTGTCATTAGAATCTTCTCTTTGATCTACATTTTTCTCCTAGACCTCCGACAGCGAAGATATTCTATTAGGCTTCTGGGATTTCCTAACAACTATTTTAGATTCTTTAATGTTCCCTAACATGAAATCTGTGTGCCAGGTATCTTTTATTCTTTCAGTTTCTTTCTTTCTTTCTTTTTTTTTAAGATTTTTATTTATTTGACACAGAGAGAGCGAGAGAGGGAACACAAGCAGTGGGAGTGGGAGAGAGGGAAGCAGGTTTCCCGCTGAGCAGGGAGCCAATGCAGGGCTGGAACCAAGGACCCAGAGATCATGATCTGAGCCAAAGACAGACACTTCCCGACAGCCACCCAGATGCTCCTCTTTCAGTCTCTCTTAATCCCTGTTTTCCGCTTTTTTCCCCAGTAAAGAAATATATTTATTGTACTCATAACTGTGATGTCTGTGATTTTGAAGCTAATTCACTTCAAGAACTTTCCATGACCATCCTAGTTAGGTGGAGAGATCTAAATCTACTTTTAATTCTTTTCTGGGATCCTGGGATCAATGTTAACATGAAAGTATACCAGGACAGCAACTATTGGCTATAGATAATCCACACGTGGTTCCCTCCTCATCCCCTCCATTGTAGTACAGAAAATAATTGAAGTCCGTGACCATCCTATAGATACTGGCATTTCTATTTCCTTCACGTATTATCCTTGGTTTCCTTCTACTTGCTTTCACAAATAGTTTCCTTTTGGAGTAGCCAAAATTAGCATTAATAGTACCACTGTGTTCTTCAAATAAGTCAAAAGAAAACTGAGATGTATTGTAAATTAGGCCTTTGTTTAAACAGAATTCCATCAAAATAGTGAGATTCTCTTGTTGTACTAAATTCATGGTTTTTGAATTTTTTAAAGACTGTAATGTATTCATCATAGGTGTTTGAATCTGAACACTGGTTATAGACATAGGTATAGATATAAATATATTCCAAAACCCTGTTTTGGAAGCACCCTAAGTGCTGGACTAGGAATGTGGTCATGATTCTTTGGCACCTCATTCATTATTCAGAGCCTGCAGCATTGCCTCCTTGTGAACATGGAGAGTGTCACCACAAACTCGAAGAAGACTGGTCAGAAGAGCAGGATCCCACCACAGCTCTTGGTGGAATGTTCCAAAGATTCACGGCACTCAGCCAGGCTCCCAGTGAATAAATTCTTCTCATTCTTGGGTATGTGTGTGTGAGTTTGTGCACATGCCCACAGGCACTCATTTTTAATTTTCTTAAAGCTCAGGGAGCTCCTGTCTGCACAGCATGAGCCACAGGGTTTATCCTTTCTTGCTGAAGAGCATTTGACTCCCACTCTCCTGGCTGCCTTTACCTAGGAAAAATCACTTCTTATGAACCAACATAGCTTCCATATTAAACTGGCATAGTTTCTCTTTTTACCAATTATATGTGAATTAATTTTTTAGAAACTTTTATATAGTGGGGCAAATTGTACATTACTTTTTTTTTTTTTTTAAAGATTTTAATATTTCTTTGACAGAGAGAGATCACAAGTAGGCAGAGAGGCAGGCAGAGAGAGAGGGGGAAGCAGGCTTCCCGCAGAGCAGAGAGCCTGATGTGGGGCTCGATCCCAGGACCCTGAGATGTTGACCTGAGCCAGAGGCAGAGGCTTTAACCCACTGAGCCACCCAGGCGCCCTGTACATTACTATTTTTTTTTTTTTATTTGTCAGAGAGAGAGAGAGGGAGAGAGAGCAAGCACAGGCAGACAGAATGGCAGGCAGAGGCAGAGGAAGAAGCAGGCTCCCTGATGAGCAAGGAGCCCGATGTGGGACTCGATCCCAGGACGCTGGGATCATGACCTGAGCCGAAGGCAGCTGCTTAACCAACTGAGCCACCCAGGCATCCCTGTACATTACTATTTTTAATCATAGTCCCAAAGGGAGGCCTACTCTTTCTTCCGGTGGCACTTTTTTTTTTTTTTTTTTGAGAAATTTCCACGGGACTCAAACTCACGACCTCATGATCAAGAGTCACTTGCTGCTGTATGGACTGAGCCAGCCAGCGCCTCCAGAGCAATCTCTTTTAGTGCAGAAGGGAAACGTTGGCTATCTTGGTCTTAGAGACTAATTAACTATACCTATGGTTATTTTCATTTTAATCTGAATTTGCTTCAGATCAGTTATATAGTACATCAGTTCACGGAAGTATTTTGTAACCATTCAGAATTGAGCTTGAGAGAATGTAATGATATGTTAACTAAAATTATGACACAGAATTTTGTACATTGTGAAGTAGAATGAAATTGTGTTAAGAATTTAGACTTTAGGGTGCCTGGGTGGCTCAGTTGATTAAACTAAATCTGCCTTCAGCTTAGGCCATGATCCCTGGGTCCTGGAATCTAGCCCCACATCAGGCCCCTTGCTGACGGGGAGCCTGCTTCTCCCTCTCCCTCTGCCCCCCACTGGTACTTGCTCTCTCTCTCTAGTGCTCTCTCTCTCTCTCTTTCAAATAGGTAGATAAAATCTTAAAAAAAAGAATTTAGACTTTGGAAAAAAAAATTTATAATTTGGAGTTCACACTAAGTAGCTAACCTTCCACAAACTCAGGTTTCATCCATTCATAAAATACCAAAAATAGAACCTGCCTCCGGCCCTTGGTTGAGGATTAAAGAAGACAAGTTAAAGTTCTTAGTACATACAAGTTTCTAATATTTGTTGTCATAATTGTGATTATGTGAAAGTGTGCATATTTTAAGACTAGAAAAGCATACATGGGGCAGTGAGTTAATCCACATTAATTTCTAAGTATTCATAATGTTTTATTGTAATATATAAATTATGTTATTTAAATTATAATAAGTCACTTTAAGAGTAATAATTTATAAATTTTAACATATAAAAATATTTTTATTTAAATATATCTCAGATATAAAATAATGAGAAAGTACTGCAATTCCACACTGTTGAATGATGTAGGTATCTGTTGTATATTGGTATATGTCTCCGACTTGGGGGCAGTCAGACAAATGACATCAGTAGCATACTGTGATGATTTGAGTGTAGAGAGCATTTGGTTCTGGGGTTAAATACAAAAGCTAATAAGTAGCATGGCTCTTATGCTCTAGCCACACTAGCTTTGTGGTTGGTTCCTCATCACCATTCTTGTTGTTCACTTTGCCTGGAATGCCCAGAATGCTTATCCCCTTGACCTTCACTATCATGTAGATACCCCCTTAAGAGTCACTGCCTCTGTCTTGCTGCCGGATTTAGATATAATGCCATCCTGTTTTTGTTCTCTGCAAGGCTCTCTGACATTTTTATGATATATTTATTTGTCAGTTGTCTGATTTCCCCCCAAGACTGTTATGATCCATAACAGTTAGAAACTTTGCCTTTTTCATACCATATCCTCAGTACCTAGAACTCAACATGGCACATAGTAGGCATTCGTTAAATATTTTGAATAAGTGAACAAATGATTGTTGTATTATTTTTTTTTTCAAGATTTTATTTATTTATTTGACAGAGATCACAAGTAGGCAGAGAGGCAGGCAGAGAGAGAGGAGGAAGCAGGCTCCCCGCTCGATCCCAGGACCCTGAGATCATGACCTGAGCTGAAGGCAGAGGCTTAACCCACTGAGCCACCCAGGCGTCCCTGTTGTGTTATTATTATAAGGTAGATGTAATTCATGAGCATCTCACATTTCTAAGTGAACATTTTTATATAGCTACACAGAAATATTTGTTTTTTTCCTCTTATCCCATGTGTTATTTTCTAGGTTCAGTGATTTAAGGGCAAGGCAGTAAATATTTCAGGCTTGCTGTCTTTATACTCACCTCAGCTATTGTAGTGAAAGCATCTGTAGACGAATGAGTGTGGCTATGTTTCAGTTAAACTACAGGTGTACCTAATTTTAATTGTACTTCATTGCACTTTTCACATACTGCATTTTTTTACAGACTGAAGGTTTGTAGCAACGCTGCATTGAGCCAAGTCTCATCAGTACCATTATTCTATCTACATTTGCTCACTTCGTGTCTCTCTGTCACATTCGGGTAATTCTTGTAATATTTCAAACCTTATCATTATTACTATTTATGTTGGTGATCTGTGATCAGTAGTCTTTGATGTTACTATTATAATTGATTTGGGGGCACCATGAACTGCACCCATATAAGATGGCAGACTTAATCCATAAATGTTGTGTGTCGTGACCACTCCACCAACTGGCTATTCCCCTACCCCTATCTCTCTACCTCTCCTCTGTCCTCGTTATTCGCTGAGACACTGCAGTGTTGAAATTGGGTCAGTGAATAACCCTATGATGACCTCTAAGTGTTCAAGTGAAAGGAAGAGTCCCACATCTCATAGTTTAATTTAAAAACTAGAAATGATTAAGCTTAGTGAGAAAGGCATATCAAAACCTGAGATGGACTGAAAGCTAGGCCTCTTGTGCCAGCTAGCCAAGCTGTGAATGCAAAAGAAAAGTTCTTTTTTTTTTTTTTTTTTAAAAAGATTTTATTTATTTATTTGACAGAGATTACAAGTAGGCAGAGAGAAAGAGGGGGAAACAGGTTCCCTGCTGAGCAGAGAGCCCGATGTGGGGCTCGAACCCAGGATCCTGGAATCATGACCTGAGCCGAAGACAGAGGCTTTAACCCACTGAGCCACCCAGGTGCCCCAAAAGAAAAGTTCTTGAAGGAAAACTAAAACTTCTATTCCAGCGAACACATGAATGAAGAGAAAGCAAAACAGCCTTATTGCTGATAATGGTAAAGTTTGAGTGGTCTGGATAGAAGAACAACCAGCCACCATCTTCCCTTAAGCCAAAGCCCAATCCAGAGCAAGAGCCTAAATCTCTTCAATTCCATGAAGTCTGAGAGAGGTAAAGAAGCTGCAGAAGAAAAAGTTTGAAGCTAACAGAGGTTATTCATGAGTTTTAAGGAAAGAGGTCATCTCCATAACAAAAGTGCCAGGTAAAGCCCCTAGTGTTGCTGTTGAAGCTGCAGCAAGTTACCCAAGTTACCCGGAAGTTAACCAGATCTAGCTGAGATAGTCATGAAGGTAACCATACCAAACACTAGATTTTCTTCTTTCCTTTTTTAAAAGACACAGCAACAGCAGGAACACAAGCAGGGAAAGTGAGAGAGAGAGAAGCAGGCTTCCCACTGAGCAGGGAGCCCAATGCGGGACTTCATCCCAGGACCCTGGGATCATGACCTGAGCCGAAGGCGGACGCTTAATGACCGAGCCACCCACGCATCCCTAACACTAGATTTTCAACGAAGATGAAACAGCTTCTACTGGAAGAAGACCCCATTTAGTACTTTCTTAGCCAGAGAGGAGATGTCAATACTTGGCTTCAGAGGACAAGTTGACTGTCTTATTAGAGGCTAATGTAGGTGGTAACTTCAAGTTGAAGTCAAGTGCTCACTGTTCCCCAAATTCTAGGGTTCTTAAGAATTATTCTGATTCTGTTCTGCTGTGCTCTGTAAATGGAACAAGCCTGCATGACAGCACATCTGTTTACAGCATGGTTTACTGAATATTTTAAACCCGCTGAGACTTAATTGCTCAGAAAAAAAGAGATTCCTTTCAAATTATTACTGCTCCTGGACAACGTACCTGGTTACTCAAGAGCTGTGATGATGATCTCCAACAAGGTGAATGTTGCTTTCATGCCTCCTGACACACCATGGAGTCTGTAGCCCATGGATCAGGGAATCGTTTTAACATTCAGGTCTTGTTACTTAAGAAATACATTTCCTCAGGCCAGGGCTGCCACACACAGTGATTTCTGTGATGGATCTGGGCAAAATAATAATCTGGTCTCTATATCCGTAAACTCTGTTTGCTTTCTGTTTTTATATTCCACAATAAATGAGATCATATAGTATTTATGTTTTTCTTTGTGACTTCCTTCACTTAGCCTGATGTCTTCCCAGTCCATCCTTGTTGTTGCAGATGGCAGAGTAATATCCCATTGTGTATGTTTACCACGTTTTCCTTACCCATTTGTACACTCGTGGACATTTAGCTTGTGTCTATGTCTTGGCTATTGTAAGTAATGCTGCAGTGAAGTGGGGGGGTGCATATATTTTCAAACTAGAACTTTCCTTTTCTTTAGATAAATACCCAGAAGTGGAATTGCTGAGTCATATGGTGATTCTATTTTTAATTTTTTGAGGAACTTCCATACTGTTTTCCATAGTGGCTTGCACCAAATTACATTCCCACCAGCATTGCATAAGGGCTCCCTTCTCTCCATGTCCTCATCAACACTTGTTGTTTTTTGTCTTTTTGATAATGGCCATAGAATGTATAATTTTTGAAGCGTTTTTTGATTAATTCCTTTCATATTTAGGGTTAGGATATACAGCATATTTTTACATTATGATCTGTTTTCCCATTTTAGTTCAAGTAGGATGACTTCTAGACATACACACCAAAGCAAGTCTGGTCCTCTTAGAGAACAAATTACAAAATGATTTGTGTAGTTAATTGCAGTAATTGCTTAGATGAGGTTGTAATTGGTGTGGCACAATCGTAATAATCACTAACATTCCTTGGGTTGTTACTACATTTCACATGCATTATCTGTTTTTTTTTTTTTTTAAAGATTTTATTTATTTATTTGACAGAAAGAGATCACAAGTAGGCAGAGAGGCAGGCAGAGAGAGAGAGAGGGAAGCAAGCTCCCTGCTGAGCAGAGAGCCCGATGCGGGACTCGATCCCAGGACCCTGAGATCATGACCTGAGCCGAAGGCAGCGGCTTAACCCACTGAGCCACCCAGGCGCCCTCATTATCTCTTTTAATTCTCACTAGTACTCAAATATAGGTAGCAGTATACCTGATTTACCAGGTGAGGAAACTCAAGCTTAGAAGTATTAAAAGACGTTTCACAAGACCTTGAAACTCTAGAAGGTTGCAGATCCAGACTTAAAGACGAGGTCTTTCTGCAGAGCTCATACATAACCGGCTAAGCACAAAGACTCTGTTGTTGCTTTTCCCCCAGCAACTCCAAGTCTTGAGTTATTGCTGTAATGCAGAAAGGGTATTATTACAAAGTAACAAGGCTGATTTGAAAAATTCCATGCTCCTCGTTCTCTTTACTATATAGTCATCTCTATTTTAAGGTTTATCATATTATCGTTTCTAAACATCCTAAAATGTCTCAGCATAGGGTGAACATAAAAGGATGATGTATGTCTGCGATCGTTTTTTTCTTTTTACATTTTTTGGAAAATTGATAAGCACATGGTTCCCAAATTAAATTGTGGAAAAAGAGACATTGGAAACTTCAGCTTTCATCTCTGTCAGAGTCTGCTCCTCCATCCCTTCTCAACCCCTGTGGTATCCATTTTTATTAGTTTCTTATTTATTCAGCCACTGCCTATGCAAATACAAGCAAAAAGGGAAAAAAATAGATCGCTCCCTTTCAAAGATACATTTTCTAGAAATAGAATCGGTTTTTTTCTCGATCTGCTTCTAATTTTCAGTGAGAAAAAAATCTCATTAACAGAGTTTACTCTCTTTCTAGTCGTCTTCCTCTACAGTTTACAGCTTCTCCTTTGGGAAGTCTATTAACGTGCAATAGGAGTCTCTGTCACAGGTGCTTTTTTTTTTTTTTTTAAGATTTTATTTATTTATTTGACAGAGATTACAAGTAGGCAGAGAGGCAGGCAGATAGAGAGAGAGAGAGTTAAGCAGGCTCCCCACCGAGCAGAGAGCCCGACATGGGGCTCAATCCCAGGACCCTGAGATCACGACCCGAGCCGAAGGCAGAGGCTTTAACCCACTGAGCCACCAGGTGCCCCTGTCAGAGGTGCTTTTTTAAAAAAATTCCTTAATTTAGATAAGTGAACTGCACTAGATCACAGTGTATTTGAAAATGATTTTTAGTAGAAAAAAGGCCCCCAAAGCTGGACTACTCTTCAGTGTGGTCTATGTTAGTATTTGATTCTGCTGGTACAGTATATCTAGTATGGTAACATTCATTAAAAAATAAAACATGACTTTTCTAATAAAGATTATCCCTTTTTGGTTAAGTCCAATGGCTAACTTTCCTTTCTTCTTATTCATTATAGTTGAGGCAGTCCCAGTCCTACTGCACAGACACGGAATGTCTTCAGGAATGTAAGTAATGATGGGACAGGAAGAACCTTAGCATTGGGGGCAGAATTAGAGGACAGAGAACTGTGAATATTTGTCAGAATTTCTTACAGTTTACTGTTTAAGGAAATGGTTCTCAGTAATGTATTTCCTACTTAAATATTTCGTTTTTTAATTAAAAATTTTTTTTGCCTCGAAAACAAACTCTGGTCATTGAAGAAAATTTTAAAATCATAGATAAGAAAAGACTTCCAGAATACTAAAAGATAACCATTATTGACAACTTGGTGCAAAACCTTTCAGACCTTTTTCTTGGCAAACATACGTGTAACAGCACACTTTTGGCTGGTCCTACCAGACCATCAAGGCTGCTAGCACAAACCCCTCACCCTTTCTCTATAATCTCTTTGCATCTATTGGCAGCTTTGGGAACCTCTGAATGAAGGGAGGAAGCCATTCTTTCCTATGGTTTGGAAACTTGGGGCCTTTTGGTTCTGACATTGGCATTTTCAAGAGAGCATAGGCAGTTGGGAGGTTTCTCAGTGTAGCTTTATGGCAATGTTGATATATAAAGTGAGATGTGAGCAGGAAGATGGATCCTGCATTGTGAATATAGCAGAGAGACTTCGTGACTATTTTTTTTTTTTTAAGATTTATTTTAGAGTGAGAGGGTGCACACAAATAGGGGGAGGGGCAGAGGGAGAGAGAAAGGAAAGGAATAGAAAGGAAAGGAAAATTCCCCACTGAGCACGAAGCCAACTTGAGGCTCGATCTCACAACCCATGGGAGCTAAAACCCAGAGTTGAAGGCTCAACCAACTGAGCCACCCAGGTGCCCCTAGACTGGCTATTAGGTGAGACATCTTTTTTTTTCAGGACACAAATGACTTGAGGGGAACTAATAACTAACATTTAAGCCAGTTCTGTCGTAGGCCATAATAATTTGACTAAGAATGGAAGTGTGACATTAATGGGAGGCTGAAACCTGGTACAATTAATTTTAAAACACTTGGGAAAATGGAATCACTTTGTGTTGTTTTTCACTACTGTATTATAAACATATCAGTATATATTTATCTTAAAAAATAGTAACTGACTAAATAATAATACTTTATGGGGATATACCAGTGTTTGTATGTTTGTTTGTTTAAAGATTTTATTTATTTATCTGACAGGCAGAGATCACAATTAGGCAGAGAGGCGGGCAGAGAGACAGCGAGGTGGAAGCAGGCTCCTTGCTGAGCAGAGAGCCTGATGGGGGCTCGATCCCAGGACCCCAGGATCATGACCTGAGCCAAAGGCAGAGGCTTTAACCCACTGAACCACCCAGGCGCCCCTCTGTTTAAAAAAAAAAAAATATATATATATATATATATATATATATATATATAGTTAGTTAGTTAGTTAGTTAGTTATTTAGTTAGTTAGTTAGTTAGTTAGTTAGTTAGTTATTTTAGAACACGAGCTTGTGCATGCAAGCCGGGGAGGGGTCAGAGGGAAAGGGCTAGATAATCTCCAGCAGATTCCCTGCTGAGTGTGGAACCAGACTTGGGCCTTGAGCTCATGACCGTGACTTCATGACCTGAGACGAAATCAAGAGTTGGATGCTTAACTGACTTAGCCACCCAAGCACCCAGGTATATTCCAGTGTTTAAATTATTTCCTTTCATTGAAATTTTAAGCTGCTGGTATATTTTTTGCTATTACAAATAATAGTTGAACAAGCATCCTTTGTATGCACATTTTTAAGTTGTTTTTTTACCTTCTCCTTCCACTTCACTTTCTCCCACCCTTCACTTCCCTCTGGCAATCACCAGTAGTTTCTTTGTGTCTATGAGCTTGTTTTGTTTTGTTAGATTCCACATATAAGTGAGATAATAGGCATTTGTCTTTCTCTGTCCTCCTTATTTCACATCCATCCATGTTGTCACAATGTCAAAATTTCATTGTTTTTGTGGCTAAAAAATATTCTCTTGTATATGTACACTGCAAGTTCTTTATCCATTCATTCCTTGATGGACATTTGATTGTTTCCAGCTCTTAGCTCTTGTAAATAGTGCTACATTGAACATAGGTGTGCGTATATCTTTTTGAATTATGTTTTCATTTTCTTTGTAAAAAAACAAGAAGTAGAATTGCTAGATCTTATAATGGTAATTGTTTAAATTTTTTGAGAAAACTACATACTGTCTTTCATAGTGGCTGCTCCAGTTTACCTTCCTACCCACAGTGCACAAGGGCTCTTTTTCTCTATAGCCTCACCAACACTTATTTCCTGTCTCTTGGGTGATAGACTTTCTAACAGGTATGAGATGATATCTCATTATGCTTTTGTTTGCATTTCCTGATGATTAGTGATTTTGATCTGTTGGCCATCTGCGTCTTCTTTGGGAAAATGCTTATTCAAGTCTTCTGATGATTTTTTTTCACTATTTTTTTTTTTTTTTAAGATTTATTTATTTGTCAGAGAGTGAGAGGAGCGAGAGCGAGAACAGGCAAACAGAGTTGCAGGCAGAGGCAGAGGGAGAAGCAGGCTCCCTGCCCAGCAAGGAGCCCGATGTGGGACTCGATCCCAGGACACTGGGATCATGACCTGAGCCGAAGGCAGCTGCTTAACCAACTGAGCCACCCAGGTGTCCCTTCTGATGATTTTTTAACCAGATTGTTTTTTGCTATTGAGTTATATAGGTTCTTTATATATTTTGAATATTAACACAAAATATTAACACAAAAAATATTCAAATATTTGAATACTTCTATGATTTGCAAATATTTTCTTTTTTTTTTTTTCTTTTTTTTAAGATTTATTTTAGGGGGCGCCTGGGTGGCCCAGTGGGTTAAAGCCTCTGCCTTCGGCTCAGGTCATGATCCCAGGGTCCTGGGATCGAGTCCCGCATCGGGCTCTCTGCTTAGCGAGGAGCCTGCTTCCTCCTCTCTCTGCCTGCCTCTCTGCCTACTTGTGATCTCTCTCTCCATCAAATAAATAAAATATTTTTTTAAAAAAAGATTTATTTTAGACATTGAGCATGCGCTCAGTGGGAAGGAGCAGAGAGAAAGGGAGAGTCCAAAGCAGACTCTGTGCTGAGCGTGGAACCCGATGCAGGGCTCGATCTCATGACCCTGAGATCACAACCTGAGCTGAATGCTTAACTGACCGTACCATCCAGGCATCCCCATCTTTTTTTAAAGAGCAAATATTTTCTTGTATTCAGTAGGTTACCTTTTTATTTTGTTGATTGCTTTCTTTGCTGTGCAGAAGTCTTTTAGTTTGGGGTGCCTGGGTGGCGCAGTTGGTGAAGCGTCTGCCTTCGGCTCAGGTCATGATCCCAGGGTCCTGGGATCAAGCCCTGCATCGGGCTCCCTCCTCGATGAGGAGCCTGCTTCTCCCTTTCCCTCTGCTGCTCTGCCTGCTTGTGCTCTCTGGCTCTCTCTGCCAAATAAATAAATAAAATCTTAAAAAAAAAAAAAAGTTTGGTAGAACTCATCAATGAAGCCATCTGGCCCTGGACTTTGGTTTATTGGGAGGTTTTTCATTACTGATTCTTCTCCTTACTAGTTATCAGTCTGTTCAGATTTTCTGTTTTATCGTAGGCTGCATGTTTCTAGGAATTTATTCATTTCTTGGTATATGATTATATACCAAGAATATGGTATATGATGATTCATACTAGTCTGTTTTCATCCTTTATATTTCTGTACTGTCAGTTGTAACATCTCCTCTTTCATTTCTGATTTTAGCTGAGTCCTGTCCCTCTTTTTTCTGGTTAGTCTGACTAAAGGTTTGTCAGTTTTGTTTATCTTTTCAGAGACTCAGTATTGATCTTTTCTGTTACCTTTTTAATTTATGTATCATTTATTTCTACTCTAGTCTTTGGTATTTCCTTATATCTACTGATTCTGGGCTTCCTTTGTTCTTTTTTTTTTTCTCTCTAGCTTTTGGGGTGTAAAATTAAACTGAGACGTTTCTTATTTCTTGAGGTAGACATTTATCACTCTGAACTTCCCACTTAGAACTGCTTTTGCTGCATCCCCTAAATTTGGGTGTTATATTTCCATGTTTGTTTGATTTGGGATATTTTTGGATTCTATAAAAAAAATTTTTCTGGGGCACCTAGCTGGTTCAGTTGGTAGAGCATGTAGCTTTTGATCTTAGGGTCCTGAATTCAAGCCCCATGTTGGGTGTGGAGCCTACTTTAAAAAATAATAAATAAATAAAATAAAAGTGGGTGAATACTGTCTTTAAAAATTTTTGTTCTTCTTTAATCTACTGGGTGTTCAGTAGTGTGTTTAATCTCTATATATTGGTGAATTTTCCAACTTTCTTTGTATAATTGACTTCTAGTTTTATGTTGCTGTGGTTGGAAAGATGCTTAGTATGATTTCAGTGTGGTCAACATCTGATTTGTTCTAGAGAATGTTCTGTGTACACTTGGGAAGAGTGTGTATTGTGTTGCTTTTGGCTGGACAGTTAAGTCCATCTAGTCTGGTGTGTCATTTAAGGCTGATATTTCCATATTGATTTCCTGTCTAGGTGATCTGTCCACTGATGTAAGTGAGGTATTAAAGTCTCCTACTATTACTGCATTGCTATCTGTTTCTCCATTTAGGTCTGTTAATATTTGCTTTATATATTAGGTGTTCCTATAAATATTTGCAAATGTCATATCCTCCTAGTGGATTTACCCCTTCGTTATGTAATGCCCTTATTTGTCTCTTACAGTCTGTATTAAAATTATTTTATCTGATATGAGTATAGCTACTCCAGCTTTCTTTTGGTTTCTGTTTGCATGAAATATCTTTTTCTGTGCCTTCACTTTCAGCCTGTGTATGTCATTACATTTGAAGTGAGTCTCTTACAGGCAGCATATAGATAGGTCTTGTTTTTTTTTAATCCATTCAGCCACTCTGTGCTTTTTTTTCCCCTCCAAGTAAGCTCTGCACCCAACATGGGGCTCAAATTCATGACCCTGAGATCAAAAGTCACATGCTGACGGAGCCAGCCAGGCTCCCCACCACTCTGTGTCTTTTGATTGGAGAATTTAGTTTGCTTACAGTTAAAATAATTAGTGAGGGGTATATATACTTGCCACTGTGTTCATTGTTTTCTGGCTGTTTTTGTAGTTCCTTTCTGTTCCTTTCTTCTCTTGCTTTCTTCCTTTGTGGTTTGAGGACTTTCTTTAGTGTTATGCTTATATTTCTTTCTCTTTATCTTCTGTGTATTTACTATAGGTTTTTGTTTTGTGGTTACCATAATGCTTACATAAAACAACATAAGAGAGTCTATTTTAAGTTGATAACAACTAAAGTGTGATCCCATTCCAAATCCCAACATTTTAACTCCCCCTGCTATATTTTATGTACATTTTAAGGCTTTTGGCATATTACCAAATCGCATTTATTAATAGGCTAGTTGCTTATACTTACTATTCTTGAAGCTGAGCTCCACTTTATTTTGTATCTGACACTAAATACAGTAAGTGCTATTATAGAAGGACTTTAATTGCATTATTAACTATTGTTACTGCTGTGTAAACCGGATGGCCCATTAAATTCTGTAAATACAACAACTTAGAGAAATAGGAGCTAGTACAGTGCTTCGCCCAAAGTAGAAATTTTGTCAGATCATCGTCCACTGGTGCAGCCTCTGAACAAGAAGGTAATAGTCATGTGCGGACTTTGTGTTAGATTGTTGGGATACTGGGTGGTGGTTCCTCCAGTCTTGATTTCTTTGTGGTATTTTTTCAGTAGCATTCATTACACTATGCCCTCCGATGAGCAGCTCAAAATTTTCCCCTAGCAGGTTAAGTTAAAACCTGTTCTTCTAGTTGAAAATAATCTTATTGAACTCCTTATGGAAAAACAAGTATGTATTACATTTGTGGTATTTACCATGCTCGAGCCAGCCGCCCCTTAAACCAAATAAACTCTTTATTTGAGTGAGATTTCATTTCTTAATCTACATATAAAGACAAAACTTTAGAGCTTAAGTATCAATTTAGTTATATTGGCCAGTTTTTCTCCACTGCTTCCTTCAGCATTTGGTGGAAATCCTGTCTGAAAGCTGTATTTTTTTTTTTTAAAGATTTTATTTATTATTTATTTGTCAGCGCGAGAGAGGGAGAGAGAGCGAGCACAGGCAGACAGAATGGCAGGCAGAGGCAGAGGGAGAAGCAGGCTCCCCGCCGAGCAAGGAGCCCGTTGTGGGACTCGATCCCAGGACGCTGGGATCATGACCTCGGCTGAAGGCAGCTGCTCAACCAACTGAGCCACCCAGCGTCCCTGAAAGCCGTATTTTTAAGCAGTTCATGCAGTTGTTTCCTGTGGGCGATAGAATTACTTTTCTTTGTATTCTAAATTTTCTCCAGTGAGTTTTTGCTATTTTCATAAAATATATATTAATTAAGAGTCCCCACAGTCCCTTCTCAATTTCAGTAATTTGCTAGAATGGCTCACAGAACTCAGGAAAACAGTTTACTTACATTATAAGTGTATCATAAAGGGTACAACTCAAGAACAGTCAGACAGAAGGGTTGCACAGGGCAGGGTATGTGGTGGAGGGGTGCAGTTTCCCTGTTTTCTCTGGATGTGCCACTTTCCCAGCACTCCTAAGTATTCACCAATTAGGAAGCTCTCTGAACCCCATTGTTTAGAGTTTTTAGGGAGATTCCATTCTGTAGACGTGAATGACTAAATCATTTGTCATTGGTGATTAACTCAGTCTCCGGCTCCTCTCCTCTCTGGAGGTTAGGGAGTAGAGCTGAAAGTTCCAGCTTTCTAACTATATGGTTCAACTCTGGCAAGCAGACCCCATCCTGAAGCTCTCAAGAGGCCCATCAAGGTCACCTCATTAGCATAGACTCAAGTTTATTATTAGTAACAACAAATGACATTTCTCTCCTGTCTCTCAGGAAATTCCAAGGGTTTTAGGATTTCTTTGCCAGGAACTGGAATGAAAACCAAATCTGTATTTCTTATTAGATCACAGTACCTATTGTGCCTGCCATGGTATCATATTGCGTGTATTTGAGATGATTTAATTGAATATGGAGCTCATGACTTTGTGTGGTAGCAGAATTTAGCTGCAATGTGTTAGCAGATTCAGTTGCCGCATGATTCTTTATATTGAGCTAACCTCCGCTTCATTGTGGTGTTCACCTATAGTTTTGCTGTCTAGAGCAGTACAGAGCAAGTCTGCTCGCTCTTCCAAAAGACTGCCTTTCAGATAAAGTGTTATATGGAAACCGGCTCTATCACTAACGTGATTCTGGAGTAAATCAACGTGAAAACAGGTAGCTGTGCTGGAGATAATGTAATTATTCTCTACAACCCCTAAATTATGGAGTGAAAACCTCCTGGTGCTACTGTGCCACATTCACTGTTGTTCTTTTTCTACTTTTCCAATGGAAATCTGTATCAATTTATAGAAATAATCCTTTGGGATCTAACAGCTCTTAGAGCCTCCCTCTTTACTCTTTCATCTTCCTGGTATCCAGCTAAGTTAATGGCTTTATTGTGAATATTCCATTTGTAAGCTATTTGTAATACATTTGCTTGTAACTAAAGACTTAAACTTTAAGCAAAATAGAATGCTGTACTTTCATGTAGAGTCCTTTTACATTTTTTTATTTCATGTCTTTCCAGCATTTACTCTCTTAAGACAAAGTTTCTAGACAGTAAGGGAACAGATTTTGTAACTCCGATGTGATTGTGCCCCTGATATTTGTAAGTGCCAAAAAGTTATCACAATAAAAACCACAGTGGTGGGGCGCCTGGGTGGCTCAGTGGGTTAAAGCCTCTGCCTTGGGCTCAGGTCATGATCCCAGGGTCCTGGGATCTAGCCCTGCATCGGGCTCTCTGCTCAGCAGGGAGCCTGCTTCCCACTCTCTCTCTCTCTGCCTGCCTCTCTGCCTACTTGTGATCTCTCTCTCTCTGTCAAATAAATAAATAAATAATCTCAAAAAAGCGGTGGGGGGAGAAAACTGACTTAAAACAAACAAACAAAAACACACACACACAGTGGCCAGAGCCTATCCACCTCTCTTTACTGACTTTAAAATAGCTGCTCCTTAGGGCTTCTGGCTGGCTCAGTCAGAAGAGCATGTAACTCTTCATCTCCGGATAGTGACTTTCAAGCCCCATGTTGGATGTAGACGTTACTTAAATAAAACTAAAACTTTAAAAAAAAGGTTTTTTTAAAAGCTGTTCCTTATAGTTGTTTGCATTCACTGCATGTATGTAGTCTGAGGGAATTTGAGTAGCATACCCGTTTTGAGACTTTATGAAGTGTCTTGTCATAAGGGACTGCAAATAATCACAGAAAGCCTTCAGTGACTCCATTCATCTCTGTTTCTGAATATTTCAGCAAGTCCAAGTCAGTTCAGATACCTAGTATCTCTGGTCATGAAAGGTCATGATCTCAGGGTCCTGGGATCGAGCCCCGCATCTGGCTCCCTGCTCAGTGGGGACTCTGCTTCTCCCTCTCCCTCTGCCTGCTGCTCCCCCTACTTGTTCTCTCTCTCTCTCTCTCTGTCAAATAAATAAAATCTTAAAAAAATAATAAAAATAAATAAATAAAAGCCAGGAAGAGGAGAATAAGCATATATGAAGTCGTAAGTGTAAGAAAGAAAACTAGGCAGTAGTCAGGCAAGACAAAGGAAGAAAGTGTTTTAAAAAGGAGAGAATGGTCATGGAAAATGAGCTCTATAATTATCCATGAGACTTAGCAGCATGGAGATGTATAGGCGACCTTTTGAAGAGCTGTTTCCAGGATGGAGGTGGGTACCCACCTGAAGGGTGAATGGGAGGTAGTGAAATGTAGTCATTTCTTAAGCTGTTAGCTTTGATAGCTGGGCAAGGAAAGGGTTTGAGGGAGGGATTTTTTTTCCCCCCAAGTGGGGAAAGTTGATATGTTTAAGTGATTTACAGGATGGCTGCAACGGGGAGCGGTGTTGAATACATAAGAGAGTGGGTAATGGATAAGATCTCTGCAAGAGAGATGTAATCTAAAGCCAAGTGGAGAAATTGTCTTAGTTACGAGGGAGGCACGTTTAATATAGTTGGAGAGAACAAAGAAAGGAATGGGTATGATACAGAGGAAAAAAATACTAATGCATTGTGTGATAACACAGTTTTGGTGACCTGGAGTCCTGTGTTTTCTGTTTCTGGGGAAGTGATGGGGGCTTGGTCAAGAGGCCACATTCCTCTCCAGCCTGGGCCAGCCGAGCAATTGCTTGGCTGTTGTTCCTTTTGGTCACTGACTCTCGGCCTCAGTAAGGCCACCCATCCCTTCCCTTGCTTGGGAGTGAGACCTGGGCCCATGTACCCCAATTTCGTGCATCAGCTTAGTTTCAACGTCTTGTCCGGATTTCTTCTTTATCTCCAGGCGGGGAGACTAAACTAAACAGTTACAGTCCTGATAAACTATTTTAGTAAACATGTAGATATCCTGTTTTTCTTTAGAAATCTAATCTTTAATTTTCATTTTTGACAACTGAGTTCTCTAATGTACCTCAACGATAAGTTTGTTTTATTTATCAGAAATTTGTTAAGCTCATACTGTGGGCCAAGCACTAGGCTAGGTACTTGTTATAATGGATTAAATAAGATATGGCTGCCTCGGGCGGCTGGGAGAGACCAACACACACAGCCCTGACATTTTACTTTTGATAAATGCATAGACTTTAGAATATCTAGATCTGAATCCAACTTCTTTTTGCAAAAAAGAAGGCCAAATTATTATCTCTTTGGGAATATCATGAAATTCATTTATATATTATACAACCCAGATAATCCCTTTTCCTTATACTCTGTTATTTTTTCATGCTGCTTCTATAATTAAAATGTGGAATTTTCCCGTCCTGAAGTAGAGTGTTTTTACTGTACATCAGGTGGTCTTAATATGGGTTTTGTAGATCTCAATGTATCTAGGGATTGGTGGTTTTGTGCGTTCATGAACCTTCCAAATTATATGCAAAATTGAATGTGTATACATGAGTTCTTAGAGTAGAAAGAATCCGTAATTTTTCTAAATGCTCAAAGAATTCTATCACACCAAAATGTTAAGAACCACTAGACTATTAAAATCCTTATGTAATACAGGTTTTGTCCTATGACTGTTTTATACCATTAACCATTTAGATTTTCTCACAAGAGGAAAGGGAAGTTGAAGATGTATTTCATAATTGCCTTCTTAGAATTATTTATACAATTTTTAATATTGATACAATTTTTGAAATTGGCATTTAAACATTAGAATTTCTTTTATATTATCTAACAATGTTATAACCACGCTACAGTTTTTTTTGCAAATATGTTTTTTGTTTGTCTTTAGTACCAGGGCCCTCTGGTGATAACGGCATCAGTATTACCATGATCTTGATGGCCTGGATGGTTATTGCAGTGATCTTGTTTCTACTGAGACCTCCTAATCTAAGAGGATCCAACCTAACGGGCAAGCCAACCAGTCCTCATAATGTAAGTGTTGTGGATTAGAAATTCATTTGGATAGGGGAGGGGTATGGCCTGGAAATGGGAGGAGTTTGTTTTGACTGAAATACCAGAATTAGCAAAAGGAAGATTTAACTCACGGAGTAAGTTCTTGCCGTGGAGTCCTTATAAATCTTGCAACACCAAATAGCTTAGTCTTCAAGGAGTTATGTAGCAAAGCACAGACCAGTAGCCCAAAGAGAATTTTAAAACACATTCCAATCTTCACTTGCATTCCAGTCTTTCTAAATATTAAAAAAAATCCAGTTTGTAATAAACCACAGCAATATTTCTCAAATCTCAGTCTTCCACTCCCCAGTTCCTCACAGTCCCTTCAGCTTCCTAAATTCTCTCATTAGCTACAGTTCAAATGTTTTTCCCTCTACTTCATTTTCTCCCCTTCTTTCTTAGCTATTAAATACAATAGAGGTCCTGAGCCTGTCTGGTGAAATCCCTTTTTCCTCTTGTTTTCCCATCCAATTTCTCTTAAACTCTTCTATTTCTGCATAATAGGTCAACTGAACTGACGAAGGAGAGGTAGGATCATTCATTTTAGCAAATCTTGATAGTCCTGATAACTACCATTTTTAGAACCTTCTAGATAAAAAATGATAAATAAAGTGACCCAACAGGGAGTTTTTGGTGCTGTCTTTAACAGAAACTTCATGGAAGGATTCCTTTTAATCGTTTGGAGAATGGGTATTTATGTTTTTTCTTTTCTATTTGTCTTGGATATTACTTCTTTAAAGATATTTACATGGTGAATTCACTTGTTGAACACCAAATTATCCCACTGATTCCCTTCTCCAGTCTTCACCATGTGGAATTCCTAAAATAACTTCTTTTTTTTCCCACAATTCTTGTATTGCTAATATTAGAAGTTGAGTTAAACTAACTCCTTACGTGAGAGAAAGCCAATGTGGAATGATAATTGGTCAGTGCTTTGGTTTGTTTAGGAAAGGAACATTTAGATACATAGCCATGTTGACTTTAAGAAAGAAGGTATCATTAGCTCTATATAAAAAGCCTTAAATTTTTTTTTCTTTGTTTCTTTTGGAGAAGAAGTTATCCATAGAATAGCTTATATGTTATCCTGGTAAGATGCTTTCTCCTTGGTATTTTTTCTTACTTTCTAGGTATAGTTTTATTACTTTCATATCAGAGAGCAACTTCCTCAACATTTGCAGCTAAAGAAATCCAACTTAAGCCAGCCTAGAAGCCATTGAAAGGGACAGAAATTTAAGATGACAGCCCCAAAACCTTATTTCATCATAGGTCAGCAGTTCTTGGCTAGTAGGCCCACTGCCCTAGGAGTAAGCAAGAAAACATACTAATTTCAAGTAGAAAATTGACCAGCCTCCACCAGCACCTCCTGTAACGTGTCAGAATAAATAAATGGCATCTCCCTGAAGATTCCTAAAAGCTCTGAACTTTCCCTTCCAGTTCACATACTTTCTCTTGCAAGTAACAGTGACCAGCTCTGCCTGGTTTAAACAAGTGGCTCTATTGGTTCACGCATCAGGCTATCCAGAGAGATAGGGTTAGTGTTTGGATTGTCTAACAACATCACCAGAGGGGGCGCCTGGGTGGCTCAGTGGGTTAAGCCTCTGCCTTCTGCTCAGGTCATGATCTCAGGGTCCTGGGATCCTGAGCCTCATATCAGTCTCTCTGCTCAGCAGGGAGCCTACTTCCCCTTCCCTCTCTGCCTGCCTCTCTGTCTACTTGTGATCTCTCTGTCAAATAAATAAATAAAATCTTAAAAAAAAAAACAAAACCAAAAACAGTATCATCAAAGACCTACTTTCTTTCTTCAGCCATCAGCTTCGCTCCAAAGTGGGCTCCCTTTGTGGTCACAGAATGCCTGCCAGTAGCAACAGGGGCCATATGCTTCCTTATTGACCTTCGGTAGGGAGAAGCAAGAGTCTCTACCTCACTTTGTAATGTGCTCGGTCACCTTGAGCCAGAGGGATGGTGCCATCTTTATTGGTGTAAATGTCACCTCTGGAGCTGTCAGGGAGAGCAGTGTCATCCAAATCATTTTACTGTTACATAGTTTCCCTTTCTTCCATACCACAGGGAGGAGTGAGACAAACGTTGGTGAATTATAGTGTTAATCTAGCGTTCCCTGGTGTAACAGCAACATGAGAAGTCCAAATAAGTATATGATTAGGGATTGGAGGGTGGGGGTCATGCCTTCAGTTCTTACTATGTGCTAGATCGGTTGCACTGGGATTCAAGAAGTCGGTTCCATAATTTCTGTCTTTCTAATGCCAGGGACAAGATCCACCAGCCCCTCCTGTGGACTAACTTTGTGATATGGGAAGTGAAAATAGTTAACACCTTGCACGACCAAATGAACGAAGATGACCAGAGTACTCTTAACCCCATTAGACTGTTTTTCCTTTTGCATCTGCAATATGGGATGGTATTGTTTTCATGAGCTTCTAGAAATTTCACTCGCAAGCTTATTTTTGCTTCCTGTGTTATCACCATTCCTTTTTACAGTATATTTGAGTAAATGATTATATTAAAAAATTTACATGGGCTTTTTTGGTTATCCTAAACTTAAACATTCCACTCATTCTGTTTGTAACTGTGATCATAATTTTTTTGTGATGATTTCTGGCCTGATTGAAGGAAATTTGAGATCCTGCCTTTAAATATTTTAAATAGTTTTGATAGGTTTTTAAAATTGCTTTTTTTTCATAAGGTATTTATAAAGTTACTTGGTGTTCTCTGAGATTGTATGAAAAAAATTAGAACCACACTGTATTTACATTTACCTTAATAGTTTATTTGTGGGTGGCAGTTTTTTCTAGTTCTTGGGACTGTGGCAGCCTTTGGAATATTTTACAGATCTATGTTATCCACTACAACTGGCTTATGTTGCTAGAAAAAAGAGGGGAGAAGAAATGAAATAGTTGTTTACTAAGTTTTCTATTCCCACAAAAATGTCTAATATTAGGAGAACTTTAAATAAGCATGATTTAAATATGGTGGGTGATTTACAGTCCATTATAGCCTTACGAGGTTCATGAAAGGAGGAAAAAGGTTAACGCTTTCTGCCTTTGCCAGGTATATTCTATACAGTAATAATTTAAGCTATAATTTATTTGTTAAATGGGTGCCTCTCAGGAACCTTTTCTGTTCTAACACTTCCCTGTTAAATGGAACTCTGAAAGCTGTATTGGGGCCTATTTGGTTGCTGACATTTGAATGCTGTTTACTTATTTAGCCTATTTTTTTCTGTGAAGAAAAAATTGAGTCTTTTGTTACCTTTCTGACTTCAGAAAATATTTGATGGTTTACTCCAAGGGAAAAAGAGGAAAATGAAAAAGCAATCAAGGATCTTTTTTCTCACCCCTTATCTCATTCTTTTTTAGTAATAAGATGGATTGGGGTGGGGAGGAACATTATTATAAGTAAAATTTTGAAATGTATAAAAAGTAAAAGGTTGCATTCTTTTGCTCAGTTTGAAAGAAAATGAATACAAATGGCATAAATACAAGTCTGGCATGACCTATGTGGTTATGGAATTTTTTTCTTAGCAAGTGATTACAGATGGTTTATGGGTGCTAGAAGATATTTTGCTATCGATGTAAGGATTTTCCCCCCAGATCAGTCTAGCTTTTCACTGTATCGATCTGAGAAATTACATGTATGAATTAATAAACTTCTCTATATCATTGTACTGTTTAATAGAGTCTCTGATAAAATTGTGTGATGCTCCTAGGGTATTTTTCCCCCTTTATTATGATTACATTTTAGGCCATAAACTTTTTAAGGGCTTCATTTCATTATATAATCCAATATTGACTGCTTGCATTCCTTCTGTGGATCTTAGCTTTGAGCTCAACTTCTTGACATAGTATCATCTATTCTTAATTACTTGTGCTAATTGAGGGGTATCATAACACAGGTAAGTCAAATCTTAGATAAGGGAGCACCATAAATTTAAATCTTCCTCTTGCTGTGGCCTACTGGAAGCGTTCTCAGCTTTACAGCTGTTAGAGTATTCAATGCGGAAAGGGCAGGGATGGCATAGGTTGGAGTTAAATCTCTATAAGCATTCCTTTTTCTGCCCTTGGCCCCTGGACTTTGAAGGCTTGCACATACATCCTAGCAGTCTGTTCTCTAAGCTGCTAGAAAGCCAACCTCTGGCAGAGATGCTGATGCATTCACTGAATCTGTGGCTCACAAGTAATTGAGAATTGGCTTTGGTTGAAGCCAGTTGGCCTTGATGAGGAAACAGTGTGTCTAGTGTTAGTTGGCTAGAGACCTACAAATCTAGATTCTTATTCCTGGTTCTTCATTTCTGTCACATACACTTAATTGACAGTACATCTAGTATATTAACCTTTTCTATATGGACCATCTAATTAGGAACAAAAGTTCCTAGAGAAATACTTAGTTTTGGGGTTTTTTTGCTTGTAAAATTTCTCTGCATTTCTGAGAAAGACCGCATACTACTGCTTATAAAGTATTCCTGTTAACCTAACTAGTAATTTATATTACTCAATTTAATTCTTAAAGCTTCTACATGTGGCCTTTTTATTGAGCACACTCTTACTCATTACTTGGCTTACATTCACCGGAACTGTGGCTACATTCATTTTTAAATCATCTGGAGAAAGAAAAGATAAAGCTTCATATTTTAATCACTTTGGGCTCTTAAATGTTCCACAAATAACATTAAGTTTATTTTGTTTTAGAGTCATGTAATGTCCCTTATGCAAAATAAAGTTTTCTTGCTTTCCATATGGAAAAAGTTAACATTGGAACTGTGTATAGTAAAAGAGTTTATCATGTATCTATCCAAGCACTATCCCGTGGCCAGCAAGTCATATTTTAAATAAACTTGCAGAGATTTTCTAAAGTAACTATTAGGTTCAGCTAGTCCATGGTTACTTTTAGTGTCACCGTGGTGTGTGATGTGATAGTGTTTATAGAATGACTGAATTCTTTTCAAAGGAACCTTGGAAATGTATCACTCTGAATTAAAGCCTGTCACTCTAAATAAACATGCTAAAATTTGACCAGTTTATCAGCTTAAGACACAAAACAGCAACTTGAGGAGAAACGAAGAGTTTACACATAAGGGGTTAAATTTTTGTTGTTGCAATGGTAGATTTAGTCTTAACATGATATTTCTAAATGAAGAGCATATGTATTTGTTACCATGTCTAATGATTACTTTGTTAAAAGCGAAAGTGGTCATGTGATGTACTAAGTATGAATTGCTGTTTTTCACTGTTTAAATCATGCCAAACAAATCATGTCTGTGCCATCCAGGGTTTATTGTAATCTTTTACTGAGTACTTGGACTGGGATAAAGGGCTTGTACTATGCACTTTTTATTAATGAATAAATAGAAAACATTAGTAACTGTTTTGTTTTTTTGGGGAAATGAATCTTTTGCTTAGTAGAACATTTACATCCTTTATTAAACGGTTTCTTTGTAAGACTTTTTACCCCTAACTGAAGACCTTCCACAGAGAGAACTTTAAGTTACAAGAAAAATACGTATGTAATAGCAGTGGGGCCAATATTCAGAAGTAGGGATTCTGAGAATCTCTAGGAGATTAGATCACAATTACATTTCTTTACTTACTCTTTTATTTTTTAATTTCTTCCTAGAATATAGTGTTAATAGACCTATGCTTTGAAGGAATAATATTCAATAATGTTAATTATGTATTTGAGCAGGCCTATGTTACTTAAAGGGAGCAAGATGTGTAACTGTACGAACACACACACAAGTGAAGATCTGTTTTTTGTCTTGTGACCTGGAATGCACCCAGATACCAAAGATCATTAATCCCCACATACACGTAAAAATGGTAAAATTGCCCTGGCATGGGTCAGTGTCTGTGTGATACTTAAGTGTTCTTTAAAATAGTAAAATGTGTGAGACATATAATTTTCTGGAGGTAATTAATGATTTCAATCTAAAATTTGTCATGAATGTCAATATATACCTGAACCTCTGTAAAACTAAGTTTTCATTAAATGGTTCTGCAATATTAGTTTTCCTCTCAGAAAGTAGAATTCTCATAAGTTTTTTTGCTTCCTGCCATTTCATCTGATAGTTGTCTCAGTTCCAAATCTGTTTTTAAGAGTCGATTTTTCTCACCACCAAGAAGTTCCATAAACACCAATTGAGATTATGATGCTCTCACATTTTTAAAAAACTGGAGTTATCAAAGTGATCTTTTCCCCTGGGCAACTTTGCATATCTTTTCTCATACAAATAGACTATGTCAGTTCAATAAACATTTCGACAGTGTATTTATTTCTGCTTTAAAATGGGTGTTATTCAGGGGTGCCTGGGTGGCTCAGTGTGTTAAGCCTCTACCTTCAGCTCAGGTCATGATCTCAGGGTCCTGGGATCGAGCCTCACATCGGACTCTCTGCTCGGGAGGGAGCCTGCTTCCCCTTCTCTCTCTGCCTGCCTCTCTGCCTGCTTGTGATCTCTCTCTCTGTCAAATAAATAAATTTTAAAAATCTTAAAAAAAAAAAAAAAAACCCAAATAAAATGTGTGTTATTCAGAATTATGTTACAGAAAACATTTTAAACCATCAGATGCCAGATTAAGACGTCTTGTGAAGGGGAGGTAGAAGATGTTTGGGAAGCAGGGAATAGATAGGGATGAAGAATAATATGTGTAGCTTTTTTTTTTTTTTAAGATTTTATTTATTTATTTGACAGAGAGAGAGAGAGATCACAAGTAGGCAGAGAGGCAGGCAGAGAGAGAAGGGGAAGCAGGCTCCCTGCCTAGCAGAGAGCCTCATGCGGGGCTCAATCCAGGGACCCTGAGATCTTGACCTGAACCAAAGGCAGAGGCTTAACCCACTGAGCCATCCAGGTGCACCTATGTGTAGTTTTAAGAATAAAGCAACTTTCATGTCAAGAAAGAATATTCCTGGGGTGCCTGGGGGGCTTAGTCGGTTGAGTATCCAGCTCTTGATTTCCATTCAAGTCATGATCTCGGGGATGTGGGACTGAGCTGTGCTTTGGGCTCTGTGCTGGTGGGGAGTCTACTTGGGATTCTCTCTCCCTCTCCCTCTGCCTTGCCCCCTCTAAAATAATAAATATTTTTAAAAACCATATTCCCTTTTATAACACTCTGCTTATTTCCAGGAAGTTTAGGAATGAGAAAAAAATATAACCCCTGCAATACTAGAGTCCTTCTTACTTCTTATATATTTAGTTCCCATACTGCTCATAACCTCAGACACTCAGGCTATGTTTTGATGATGAATGGATTTGAATTGCATTGCCTCTATTCATTTTGAAGAACTGAGCACAGTTTCTCAGAGAGGACAAGTACTACATAGAAGATTCAGCATTACGGAAAAAGTCTACTATTTTGCTGTTTTTGTTGTTGTTTTTTAATATTTGTTTATTTGAAGGGGGTGGAGCACAGAGAGAGAAGCAGATTCCCAGCTGAGCGGAGAGCTGATGCAGGGCTTGATCCCAGGACCCTGAGATCCATGACCTGTAGTCATGTAATTGTAATAATTATCTCATGTGCAGTAAAAATATTTAGCATTGCTAATAGTGTTGAGCCTTGGAGGAAAAGTGTTCAAGTAGCTTTGTGTGAGCTGGGCTTAAGGTAAGTAATTCATTCAGATCTTTAGCTTTTCTTACATCTAAAAGATAGCATATAATTTATAGCATATAGCTTATAGTGATTCTCAAAATTTCTGGTTTGGAGACCCCAAAGAATTTTTGTTTATATGCATTGTTTTATCTATCAATATATACTGTATCCAAAATTAAAACAGAACATTTGAAAGCATTAAGTATTTTAAAATAACAATATACCCAATACATGTTAACATGAAGGTTTTTGTGAAAAAACCATTTTCCAAAATGAAAACTTGGAAGACTGGCATGTTTTACATTTTTGCAAATCTCTTCAATAGTTGGCTTAAAAGAAGTCTGGGTTATTATTATTATTTTTTAAGATGTATTTATTTGAGAGAGAGTAGGGAGGGGCAGAGGGAGAGGGAGAGAGAAAATTTCCAGCAGAACTGTGGACTGAGCAGGGAGCCTCATGGCGGGCTTGATCTCATGACTCCAATATCATTACCAAGAGCCAGACACTTAACTGAACCACCAGGTGCCCCAGGTTATATTTCTACTTCTACATTCAATATGTTAGTTCCCTTCTTGTGAAACTGTGTGAATATTAGTTTTTGGCAACTAAATGACTAATGGTATTTTGAGCAGCCTGTACTAAGGAAAACAAATTATGTAACCATTGGACTGCCTACTTATTTCAGAGCATTAGTTTCCTCATTTACTTATCAAATATGGTACCACTTTACAGAATGCTGAAGTAAATATCAAATGAAGTGTTTGTAAAAATGTTAAGTCCTAAATAAATACTGTATATAAAGGCCCTCACCATCCCAACACACACACACACATACATACACACACACACTGTCCCTTTTCAAAACCTTAAGTTGTACAGATACTAGGTATTTAGGGGGGCACTTCCATTGAATTTCTGTTGGGAAGAATTCACTCTACTAAGAATGGACAATGGCACATTTAGGCCAGAGTCTGGCATAAGAAAAGCATTAAAGATTAAAACATTAGGGACCCCTGGGTGGTTCAGTCAGTTAAGCATCTGCTTTTGGCTCAGGTCGTGATCCCAGGGTCCTGGGATTGAGTCCTGCATTGGGCTCCCTTCTCAGTGAGAAGCCTTCTTCTCCCTCTCCCACTCCCCCTGTTTGTGTTCCCTCTCTCACTGTCTCCCTGTCAAATAAATAAAATCTTAAAAAAAAAAAGATTAAAACATTAAATAGAATGTCAGTGTCCAATCAATATTTTAAAATCCTTGAAAGGTAAACTGGAAAGCAAATACATTTTGACTAATAGGTGAATAAATCCATTGCAGTAAAAGCTAAAGAGCAAACTAATTAGACTTAATAGTTCTCAACGTTGGCAGCACTTTGAGAGCTTTAAAAACCTGGTGCTTTGGCCCCACACCTCAGAGATCGTGGTATAGGGTTTGACCTAAGCATCTATAGGTAATTCCAGTAGCAGCTAAGGGTAAGAACTCTTGGCATTAAGAATGCTATGCCTTGGGGCACCTGGGTGCATCAGTTGGTCAAATGTCTGACTCTTGATTTCTGTTCAGGTCATGATCTCTGGGTGGTAAGATCAAGCTTAGGTCCAGCCCCCCTGCAAGCCCTGTCTAGCCCCACCTCAGGCTCTGGGATCAGTGTGGAGTCTGCTCAAGATTCTCTCTCTCTCTGCCCCTCTGCCCCCCACAGTCTCTCTCTAAAATCAACAAATCTTTTGAAAAAGAGTGCTAAAGCTTGTTTTTAGTTCTAGAGATGAAAAACTAAACAAAAGCATAGATTAATTTCCTTTATACTAGCTGACTTCTATATATGGGCAGGGAACTAAGTGAAATCTTATATTCTCCTGCAGTAGAGTTATTTTTAATAGTGATATCTCACAGTTTTTCCTAATGCTTAAAAATAATGCTTTTTTATTTTCTTAATTTTTTCTTACGGGGATGAGGAAGGGAGATGTCATCCTTCTTATGGATGGCCATAAAAGAAGCCTGTTCAGTTCATGAGAAGGCTCTATGTTAAAAAAAGAAGAAGAAGAAGAAGATGAAAGAAGGAGAAAGAAAGAAAAAAGAAAGAAGGAGAGGAGGAAGGAAAAGAAAGCATGCCAAGGAAACAAAACACCACTGTTAAAATAAGGAATAAAGATAGGATTATTACTTTGCAAGGACTTGGATCACAATGTTAATAGGATAAATATTAATTCTTCACATAATAGACTTAATGGTCTCAGAAAACATGAATTCTTGTGGTGATAAGGCCATTTGTTTTTAGTCCCTGTCCTCAAGAAGTTTATATAGTATTTACCAGGGAAAGACAAATACAAAAGCTAACAAATAAGCTAATATTTCAGGAACTAACTGCTAAAGTGAAGTTAAAAAATAATGGTGAAAGAGCTTTCTGAAGAGATGATATTTGAAGGGGCGCCTGGGTGGCTCAGTACCTTCGGTCCTGGGATCGAGCCCCGCATCAGGCTCCCTGCTCAGCAGGGAGTCTGCCTCTCCCTCTCCTTCTGTTCCTCCCCACCCCACTCATACTCTCCCTCTCTCAAATAAATATATTTTTTAAAGATTTTATTTATTTATTTGACAGAGATCACAAGTAGGCAGAGAGGCAGGCAGAGAGAGAGAGAGAGTGAAGCAGGCTCCCCGCTGAGCAGAGAGCCCAACGCGGGACTCCATCCCAGGACCCTGAGACCATGTCCTGAGCCGAAGGCAGTGGCTTAACCCACTGAGCCACCCAGGCGCCCCAAATAAAGTCTTTTTAAAAAAGAGAGAGATGATATTTGGGGTGAGATTTGATGATGCAGATATGCAAAGATCTGGGCAGTTTTCCAAGAGAAAAAAAGTACGAAGGACATGAGACTGAAGCATAATTGGCATTTTCAAGGGACCAGAATAAGACCAAATGACCTGTACAAGTTGAGATCAGAAGTATGGTCTAGAGAGGTGCTTGGGTAGCTCAGTCGCTTAAGCGACCAACTCTTGAGTTTGGCTCAGGTCATGATCTCAGGGCCATGAGATTGAGCCCAGCCTTGGGCTCAGTCTCAGCATGCAGTCTCCCTTTCCCTGTTCCTCTCCCTCTGCCCCCCCCCAACTCATGCATTTATGCAAGAGCTCTCTCTCTCTCAAAAGAAATGAGGTATGTCTACATCTTAAAGGATCTTGAACTCCAAAATAAGGAATTTGAGTTTTCTCTTTTTTTTTTTTTTAAGAATTTATTTATTTGAGAGAGAGAGAAGATGGGAGAGAGAGAGAGCATGAGAAGGGGGAGGGCCAGAGGGAGAAGCAGACTCCCCGTCAAGCAGGGAGCCCGATGTGGGACTCGATCCCGGGACTCCAGGATCATGACCTGAGCCGAAGGCAGTCGCTTAACCAACTGAGCCACCCAGGTGCCCAGGAATTTGAGTTTTATTATGAGTATAAAAGCCCTTGGGACATGGGGCGCCTGGGTGGCTCAGTGGGTTAAGCCGCTGCCTTCGGCTCAGGTCATGATCCCAGGTCCTGGGTTCAAGCCCCACATCGGGCTTTCTGCTCAGCAGGGAGCCTGCTTCCTCCTCTCTCTCTGCCTGCCTCTCTGCCTACTTGTGATTTCTCTCTGTCAAATAAATAAATAAAATCTTTAAAAAAAAGGGGATTTCAGAAAACTTACATACTTAGCCCCTGTCCTCAAAGACTTCATAATCTTATTTGCAAATGGAGTATGCATCCTCTTGATAAGACAACAGAGTATGGGTTAAGAGCAAAATGTGGGGGCGCCTGGGTGGCTCAATTGTTAAGCATCTGCCTTGGGCTCAGGTCATGATCCCAGGGTCCTGGTTCAAGCCCCACATCGGGCTTTCTGCTCAGCAGGGAGCCTGCTTCCTCCTCTCTCTCTGCCTGCCTCTCTGCCTACTTGTGATTTCTCTCTGTCAAATAAATAAATAAAATCTTAAAAAAAAAGCCCTTGGGACAGAGGATGAGAGATACATGATTTGACTTATGGTTTTAAAATCTCACTCTGGCTGCTATATGGAAGATGAACTGTGTGCATCAAGAAGGAAGGTAGGAAGCTAGGAAGGCATTGTGGTCCAGAGAAGAGGTGCTAATCTCTTTGGCAAACGGTTGTGGTAACGTGAATTAGAAGAAGAGATCAGAATTGCAATATATGTTGGAGGTAAACCCAACTGGCCACATGGATGGCCTGACAGTGAATGGAAGGGAAGAGAGAAAACAAGACTTAAGTCTAGTTTTGGGGTCTTAGCCACTGGATGGTTGATGATTGAAATTGAGATGGGAAAAGTTGATGGTAAGGAAAATGGCCAATGAGAAGGAGCAGATTGGGAGCAATCAGTTAGGATACAAATTAACTTGCTGGAATAAGGAGACAGACTCCAGTGGCTTAACCCAGATCGACTTAAGTTCTCTTTCAGGTAACAGTTCAAAAATATAAGCAGTGTAGGGCTGAAAGCTAGCTTTAAGTATTCAGAACTCAAACTAACTTGCTCCACTGACCCGTAGAGCAGTGTTTCTCAAACTGCTGTTGTCCACCCGGTGTTGTCCTCTGCATTGTCAAAGGTCACCACAATACTTACTGGGTCAGTGCTCCAGCCTGAGGGGAGGTGGTGAAGGAAACATGGAGGGCCTACCTGTTCATTTAAGGGTTTGTCCTAGAAGTTGTTCATCTCCCTTCCATTCACATTCCGTTAGCCAGAACTTGGTAACATGACCATACCCAAAGGAGGCTAGATGTTGGGGTGCCTGGGTGGCTCAGAGGGTTAAAGCCTCTGCCTTCAGCTCAGGTCATGATCTTGGGGTCCTGGGATCGAGCCCCGCATTGGGCTGTCTGCTTGGCGGGGAGCTTGCTTCCCCCTCTCTCTGCCTGCCTCTCTGTCTACTTGTGATCTCTCGCTCTCTCTGTATCAAATAAATAAAATCTTAAAAAAAAAAAAAAAGGAGGCTAGATGTCATTGATGTTCATCCTGGAAAATATCTGCCCAGTTAAAATTTGGGAATTCTATTACCAAATAAGTGAAGTGTGGCTATTGGAGTCAGCTGGCAGTTGCTACCACAGAGGAAAAACAATACTCATGTGTTGGCTGTGATGATTTTAAGGTGCATACGACATATCCAAATGGAGCTCTTGAATAGGTTAAGTAAGAGACGTGTAGAGCTAAGTAAGGTTCCATCACTAAGAGAGAGAAAAATTAAAAGCCAACAGAATACAGGTAATACTCGAATTTTGGGGACTGGATAAAATTACTTAAAGAGATAGTAAGACAGAAAAGAAGAAATCCCAGGACTGGGACTCCAGGTACTGCAATATTTAGAGCTCTGATTGAGAAAGAGGAACCAACGCACCGGGAAGGAACATCCAGTGAAAGAAGGAAACCATGTTTGATAAGTCAAATCATGGGAACGGCGAATTGAACATTTTAGCAGAAAGGATTCATTGGTGAACTTGCTAAAAGATGTTTTGATGGAGCAAGGGGGATGAAAGCCCATCTGGAGTAGCTAAAGAAAGAACTGGGGGTACAGAAGGAGAGAAGTGCAAGCGGTTCTTTGGAGGAGTTTTACAATGAATGGGGGCAAAGCAATGGGGCAGTTACTTGAGTGGGAGCTGAGTCTTGGGTGACGGAGATGTTCATATTGTTTTATTGAGATGGGAGAAAAGATTATCTACAGAATTGTTAATACCCAGAGCCCCCTCTCTTCCCCATACTGGGGTCGCCTCTTTGTTGACCTCAATCCCACTATCTCCATTTCAGTTTTATTCAATATCTTTAGAAAAATGTAGTAGTCCTGCAAAATACTCAAGTTGCTTTTTAAAAGATTTTATTTATGTATTTGAGAGAGAGAGAGAGAGAACACATGCTCGAGAGTTGGGGGTCTTGGGGGGGTGTGATGAGGAGCCAGGGAGGAGCAGAGGAAGAGGGAGGGGGAAAGAATCTCAAGCAAACTCCATGCTCAGCACGATGCAAAAGCTCTGTCTCGACCCTGAGATCAAGACCTGAGCCAAAACCAAGAGTCGGACACTTAACTGACTGAATCACCCAGACACCCCAATACTCAAGTTGCTTTTTAAAGAATCAAGGTCACTAATTTATATGGCATCTTCTGTTTGGAATTCAGAACATCCCAACATAGACCAACATGTCATGTTTCTAACTCTGGACTTCAGCCTTAGCAAAAATGAGTATAAAATGAAGAAAGATGGATTTGAGGTGTCTTTACTGATCACCTTAGGGGACTTCCCCCAAACAATAATCCAGTTTACTTCTTTGGTACTCAGGAGAAGTTTACCCCTCTGTAATGGATGGTAGTAAGGTTTTACTTGGGTGAAAGTTAAGCCTTTCTTTTATAAAATGGACTGTTATTAGGCATATCAATTTGGGGAAAGAGCACCTGTGGAAGTTGAGCTGGAAATTGATTTCCTTAAATATATCTGTGCAGGGCAAAACTAAAATAAACTGTCAGAAATCAGGATAGTGTCACCCTTGGTGGGTGTTGGGGGTGGGGGGAGTGTTGGAGAACATTACCAAAGTCTTACTGCTTTTATTTCCCAATCATCTCTTGAATCTGTTCATTGCTCTGAATCTCCATGGCTACTACCCTGGATATGCTATTTCTAATTCTTAATTACTGTAATTAGTTCTGAATTGCTCTCTTCACATTCACTCTATTTATTCCTGTAACTACCCTCTTCATTCCCCCCAAGTTAATTCCCATATTTCCTTTAAGTGTTCAATTATCACAACTTGAGGAAGCATCCCTAATACTATGTTTAATACTCCTATTGTATACTCTCGTAAGACTATATATATCCCACCTTAATAAAGTTGTAACTTTACATTTATCTGTGTGATTGATGTTTCCCCATAGAATTAAATTTATGAAGGAAGGGAATGTATCATTCTTTACTCAATTATATTCCTAGTGACTAGCACGTTGGAAATACTTGGAGAGAAATACTTATCCAATGAAACAATGTTTTTTAAGTTTGAAGAGGAGCCCATGTATAAATTGAAACCATACATAAAAAAATTGATATATAGTATGGAGAGGGTGGTTGGGTTATGGACATTGGGGAGGGTATGTGCTATGATGAGTTGCTGTGAACTGTGTAAGCCTGATGATTCACAGACCTGTACCCCTGGGGCAAATAATACATTATATGTTCATAGCAATAATTAATAAAAAATTTATATATAAAGCAGATTAAACAGATAAAAGTAGAACTGCTCTGATTTGGAGTCTCAGAGCCCTGTCTGTTTTAACCTTCCACTCATCCACTCATTCTCTTTCTCACAGAGTGACACCACCAGAGAAACTTAGAGCTCCAAGAAACATAATTTGAAAATAATTGGTCTATATCAAGTAGTTCTCAGGCTTTTTGTTCCCAGAACTCCTTAACACATTTAAAAGTTGAAGGCCCCAAAAAGCTTTTTCATGTTGATTATAGATATTGGCATTTACGTTATTAGAAATGAAAATTGACAAGTCATACATAAATTCCTTAACGTTGACAATAATAACTCTATGACACTAACATTAACCATATATTTTAATGAAAAGTTACTGTATTTCCAAATTAAAAATTAGAAGACTGTATTGTTTTGCATTTTTATAAATCTATAATATCTGCATTGATCTGTTATGATATCACATGTCATACAGCCTCTGGAAAATTCCACTGTATACTCCTGAGAAGATGAGAGTAAAAAAATAAATAATAGGTATTATTATGAAAATGTTTTGACTTCCTGGATTCCTTGAAGTGGTCTCAGGGATTGTCAGTACATTTTGAGAACTGTTGTCCTAGATCCAAAGCTCCATTCTAGCTAGTATTGATATTTTGATTTAATTTCTGCAATTATACTGTTTAAAAGATTTGGTTATCAAAATACTAAGAGTGTAAAATGAATTCTAGGTAGAAAAAATGTTTAATTCAAAACAAGAAGAATAACAGAAAAGTTTTTATTACAAAGCTAACTGTAATAGGTAATTTAAATCTATGTATATGCCAAGTTCAAAAAGATAACCCTACTATAGCACAGTATTTGTCACATGTATTGCGATTATTTGTTCACGTATTTCTCACACTAAACTGCGAGCTTTGGAAGAAGGAATAGGGCCTTAACCCATTTTACATTTTTGGTCTCTAGGATAAAGTCTAACACACAACAGGCACTAAATATTTGTTGGACTAATGAATTTACCTGCTTAGAATGTACAACACCTACATAACATATCACACTTTTTACAACTCAACAGCAAACGGTTTAATCAATATTCAACAGCTTTCTTGAAGTTGTCATGATCCTGTCAAGAAAACCATCATCTCCGGGCGCTTGGATGGCTCAGTAGGTTGGGCGTCTGCCTTCCCATCGGGTCATGATCCTGAGTCGTGGAATCAGCTGGCATGGGGCTACCTGCTTGGCGGGGAGTCTGCTTCTCCCCCTCCTTCCCACTCTTGCTTTCTCTATCTCTCAAATAAAATATTTTTTTAAAAAGAAAACCATCATCTTGGGGTGCGTGGCTGTCTCATTCGGAGGAGCATGGGACTCTTGATCTGGTGGTGAGTTGGAGCCCCATGTTGAGTGTAGAGATTACTTAAATAAAACTTCAAAAAAAATCATCTATGAGGTATTTTAATGCGTCTTTATAAACTCCTAATCACGTTCCTCATGACGTATTTAAAAATGGTCTTTGACTTCAACTACAGATTATGTGACCTGATGTAATTCTCCATGAGGAACACACCAAAAAAAGTCCAGACTGCTTTTCTTTTTTCAGATCTGAGACTTAAGATCACTTGGGAGAGGAAAAAGGGAACAGAGCTGCCTTCCTCATTAAAAACGGGCAGCGTCCATACAGTAATTTTACTCTTCCTCATACACGGAACTTGTATGTTGCAAACTCTCAGCACAGACAACCCAGTTCCCGAATTTGGCAGGAGCAGCTCTGGAAAATATGTCTGGAGGGCGTGGGTGTCGTGCTTCTCCTCCCAGGAATCAGGGCGGAGGCCCGAACTGGTCCAGTCATGACAGGACTCAGCATCCTACGAGACGCGAGGCGCCTCCTTCCCAGAAGTGGCGAGGGAAGGGATCTGAGTAAACCTTGGCCGCCGGGCAGTCTGACCAGCAGGGTCTAGGGGGCCGGAAAGACCAGGTCGGCTCTCGGGGCTGCTGGGGAGACCGGAAAGGGGGCCGAGATCTTCCGGTCCCCTCCGGCCGCAGCGGGCCAAGTACCCCGCAGTCCTAGATTATGGCCGACCCGGCGCGCACGCTGCATCACCTCCGCGGCGCCGACCGTCAGCGGGAACCGGGACACAGGGAGGAAAGCGGTGCCAGACAAAACACAGGCTGCAGGCGACAGGGAAAACTAGTAGCTGGCCTCGCGGACCCCGAAACCCCACCCCGAAGGCCTCAGCCGACTCGTCGCGCACGCAGCTCCGCCCACTGTCGCTCGCGGTAGGGGCGGGACCGCTGAGCTGGCCCGAGCGGATTCGCCCAGACTCGGCTGGGGGCAGGGCCTCCCAGCTAGCTACGATTAGCCCCGCCCTGACTCCCCGCCCCTGGGGCCCGCAGGAAATAGGGGCGGGCCGGGGCCTAGCGTGGCGGGAGGAGGAGCAGGGATGCCTTGGAGGCCAGAGTCCTGGAGGGCCTGGCTGCGGGGGAATGAAGCCTCCGCCTTCCGGGGCAGAATCCTTTAAATACGGGCTCGGGCCCGGAATTCTGGGTGCAGTGCTTGGCTGCCTGAGAGAGGGGTGTGCACGGTGAGGGGAGGTCAGGCGGAGCAGGGCGAGCGTGCAGGAGCTGCTGCAGCACGGCTCGTTGCGAGGAGCTGTCCGAGGAGTCGGGATAGGAGCGGCCGCTGCTCTCGGTGTCTGCAAGTAGGTAAGCGCCTTTCGCGGGCTGGCCCTGCCGCCCGGTCGGGAAGGTCCTGGGTCCCGGCGGGATGTGCAGGGAGCGGGGCGGGGGGAGTGAGCACTGCCCCCGGTCGCGCTCTGCGCCTGGTCAGGGCTCCCAGCCTCATGACCCTGGTCCTCCCCTTTGGGCTCTGGGCGGGAATCGCCTTTTGGTCCGCTGTTCTGAGAATGGGATAACTTGGGCTTTTTATTCTACACTCGCCAGTCTTCCAACCGCTTCTCTTTCTGCTTTTTCTCACTTTCTGACTTGAAACAAATGAGATTTCCCAGGAAGCTGAACGTCCACCGAAGGAAGTGGTCCTCTGGCTAGGGACCCCATTTTGGTCTCAGAGTCCTGGTCTTTTGTTTTGTGTTTAGTCGGCTCACCTGGGGAGCTGCTGCTTTCCTCCTGTCACCTGCCCCCCTTAAAAATGAAGCCAGGAAGCCCCTGAGGGCGAAATCCGAAGACATTCTATCTTGACATCTGTATGGGCTGTCCTGGAATCCATTGTTGGCTGCCACACCATGTAATTGCTTTATTTCATGTCAGGGAAAGCCTGTGTGAGACCTTGAAAAATCATACTTCTTGGGGCGCCTGGTGGCTCAGTCGGTTAAGCCCCTGCCTTGGCTCAGGTCATGATTCTCAGGGTCTGGGGATTGAGCCCCGCATCGGGGCTCCCTGCTCAGTGGGGAATCTGTTTCTCCCTCTGCCTCTGCCCCTGCTCTCGTGGAGCATGTGCTCACTCGAATGAATAAATAAATAATCTTTAAAAAAAGAAAAGAAACAGGAAAAGTCATGCTTCTTATATATAGGAAGATAACTGATTGGCTTGAAAATTATGCTATATTAAAAAGAGGGATTCACTGGTAGGGAGCTTTTCACGGATATACAGAGGAGTAGCTGTCCATTGACTGCCCTCAAAGACACAGTGAGTCTTTGAGTTTCTTCAAGTCCCCTATGAAATGGAGAACAGTAGTCTGGTCTGTTTCTTCAGGGGGGTTCTGGAAATGAAAGAGCTTACTGTCTGCTCTGAGATGTGCTTGTTAGTACCCAGCATCTAGTTAAGGTACGTGGTAGACAACTCTGTTTGAAAGGATCTCATTTCTTCTCCCATTGCTGTACTCCTTTCTCAAATATTAAGTCTGTATCTAATAAGCATACTTCATCATCCCTCTTATTTCCACAGTTTTATATGATGCCCTTTAGATGCAACACTAACACTGCCTTTCTCACTGAGTAAATATTTTTCCCGTGGTCAGGCATCTGTTGCATCTGTTAGTATTTAATTTTTGGAAATGACTGAGGTGATGTGTGAAGTTGACGTATCCCAACTACAACGTCCATTTCCTTAGCTACTGGGTAATTACGCAGAATATACTGAAGAGGGGTGGGGATGGAGGGATTATATTCAGCTTAAATTGTAAGAGGACCTTCAGTATTTGTTACCCACATCTTCTAATTTGAAATATTGATCTGAATTTTTTAAATTTTAGATGAAGGGTAGTTTTGGAACAGCCTGGGTTGTTGAGATTTCCCCAAAATACAGAGGTAAAAACTCATTGCAAACTGACACCCTTGGTAAGCAAACATTCCCATTTCCCTGACAGCACAATAGAGGATCAGAAGGTACGTAAAGGTAGAAATGGAATACGGAATCAGAAGACATCTGTGTCAGGCAAAATATGTAACTAACACTGTATCAAACTCCATAATAAGGGTTGAAGATTTTATTGGAACTTCCAAGTGACCATTTACTGGGACTTGCACAGTTGCTCAGTAATTTTCCCATTGTCACCTACAAGCCATGCTTCATGTGAAATAGCACCACAGGGACACCCCCCAAACACATGGAGTTCTTCTCTAGTATAGGTCCATCAGTCATTTACCCCAGCTGCTGTATGTAAGGCAAGCTGCGTACATTGTACGTAAGGCAAGCTGCGTACAGCCTGGCAATCAAGGTGGTTAAGAAGTATCTCTGGAAAGACATGCCAGAGTTCTACATAAAAAAGAGAGGCTGATAGTATTCTGGGCAATTTCAGCAAAAAAATGCAATGATCAGCCATCTGAGCTAAAGCTATTCAAATAACAGTCTTCATCTCAAACAGCCCTTATGGAGAGTCAGTCATTCAATTAGTGTATATTGAGAACCTATTGTTCTAAGTGTTGAGGTAACAGCAGCAGATGAGAGCTGTTAGCCTGGGAGCACCTTATGAACTATGAACTCCTTGAACCCACGAGATTTAGGGGATTTTTGGCATCACGTAGGCATTCAATCTGTGTTTATATAAGAATGTTATAACCTCTTGGCTCTTGGATTAAATGGTAACCCCGAAAGATCCTCTGGTCCAAAAATACTTTGAAATTCTACTTTCTAGGTGTTCCAGATATACTGGTTGTAATTAGAGGTTGACAAGCTGTTTCGTAAGGGTGTTACCGTGGGGTAGTTCTCTGTATTCATTACATTCAGAACTTCATCTTCATCCTTGCAGATCTGGAAGGTAGATTTTTTTTTCCCCTTCTGTGGGCCCAGAGTTCATGAGACATTAGATGTTAACTTAAAATGACTGAACTCGTAAGAGACCAAATGGTTACACTAGAATGAAACTTTGATGTTACAATTAGGGAAATTTTATTGCAGTCCCTGGAGTACTTATATCTCAAATCTGGGTCATCCATTTCCAGTATTATGATTCCTGGGAATCTGAATTCCTAAGGGAGAGTGGAATCAGAGCGAAGAATCTTCGGAGAACATGCTAAGAATTGGGAAAGCATATTCTTACTCCACATCTCTGAAACCAGAATACTTATTTTTTTTATTTTTTAAGATTTTATTTATTCATTTGAGATAGAGACAGAGAGAGCACAAGAAGGGGGAGAGGCAGAGGGAGAGGGAGAAGCAGGCTCCCTGCTGAGCTGAGAGCTGGATGAAGGGCTAGATCCCAGGACCTAGAGATCATGACCTAGCTGAAGGCAGATGCTTAACCACCTGAGCTACCCAGTTGCCCCAACTAAAACACTTCTGACTCCCAGATTCAGTGTCACTCTTCTCTAGACAGTGCTGAAATAAACACATCATTTTTGTTCTTAACTACTTCTTTCCAGGCTATAGGCTGATCCTCCTGAGATTTTTTTTTTCTCCTTTAGTGAAGTTTATTAGATTTTAGCTACACAAATGCTATTGATTGTTGTGGTTACTTTCAATTATGTTACCTAAGTTATTTTATTTTTTTAAGATTTTATTTATTTTTGTGAGAGTGAGCGAGCACTAGCAAGGGGGCAGGGCAGGCAGAGGAGAAGCAAACTCCCCATTGAGCCTGATGTGGGACTCGATCCCAGGACCCCGGGAACATGACTGGAGCAGAAAGCAGATGCTTAACCTACTGAGCCACCCAGGCGCCCATGTTACCTGAAGTTATTAAATAATAGGCCTCCTGAACCGTCATGCACATGGTCCCCTGAAAGGGGCATTTGAGACCCTTTAGATTCGCTCTACAAGACAGTTATTACCTTACCACTTCTAAATACCCATATCCTTATCCAACCAGGCCAATCTCCTTACTTCGTTGAACTTGTTTCTGTTTATGAGTCCTTACTTATTCCTCCCCCCCCAATATGGAATGCTCTCCCCCACCTACCTTTCCTTTCTATATCCTACTTCTTTTTTTTTTTTTTAAGATTTTATTCATTTATTTGACAGAGAGATCACAAGTAGGCAGAGAGGCAGGCGGGGGGGCGGGGAAGCAGGCTCCCTGCTGAGCAGAGACCCTGATTCGGGGCTGGATCCCAGGACGCTGAGATCATGACCTGAGCCAAAGACAAAGGCTTAACCCAGTGAGCCACCCAGGTGCTCCATACATCCTACTTATTCTTTAGGCCAGGCTTATATTCCGCATTTCCCTTGATGTAGATACCTTCTTATTTTTTTCCCTCTGGACTTTAATACTCATCATTTGATTGATTATACTGCCTTATATGTTACTTGGGTGTGGCTAAGTCCTTTTTGTCTTTTTTTTTTTTTTAAGATTTTATTTATTTATTGGGGTGCCTGGGTGGCTTAGTGTGCTAAACCTCTGCCTTCGGCTCAGGTCATGATCTCAGGGTCCTGGGATCGAGTCCTGCATCGGGCTCTCTGCTCAGTGGGGAGCCTGCTTCCTCCTCTCTCTCTCTCTACCTATTTGTGATCTCTCTCTCTGTCAAATAAATAAATAAAATCTTTAAAAACAAAACAAAACAAAACAAGATTTTATTTATTTATTTATTTATTTATTTGAGAGATGGGGGAGAGAGAGAATCACAAGCAGACTCTGCACTGAGTGAGCCTGACAATGGGCTCCATCTCACAACCCTGAGATCATGACCCTGAGTTCATAAACTGAGCCAAAATCCAAAATCAAGAATCAGATGTTTAACCGCCTGAGCCATCCAGGCGCCCCTCCTTTTCATCTTTTTAGTCCGCTTAAGAGTCACCTTCTCAGAGAGTCCTTCTTTAAGTACCCTATCTGTAGGAATTCTTTCCCCATAGACAGTCTCTCCCTCTCTACCTATGTGTTTATTTCTTTAATATGGAATGTGTCAGAGCTGCCATTATTTTGTTTTGGGTTCTCCCGCTAGACTATAACCTAAGAGTAGGAACTGTACCTGTCGTGTTCACTATTGTATCCACAGTACATAGAACATTAGTAGCTGTAACATAGTAGGGGGGTTAATAGTTGTTTTTCAGTTGAATTTTCCTCTAAGTCAGTTGTTACATTCTTGAGTGTCAGGACCTATATCTATGGCCAGATTCTCTGCTATGTCCATTGGTAGACCCTTAAATTGGGAATATTAATTTTTCATGAAAGAGAACAAGGGACTAGGCCTGAAGCGGTTGAAGCACTTTTTCTGAAACCCGATGCCAAGCCCTTTGTACTGGAGAGGTGGGGACAGTGGCAGCAAATGCTGGAGACAGGTCTATGGGAAGCCTGTTCCAGGCTCGACTGTCCCACAGGTGGGAGCGTTTCAGAACATTCCCCTGAGCTTTAGTCACTTGGCAGTCCCAATGCAGTCCTTTCCTCCTAGCGGTTTCTCTTTCTCCTTATGTATAGGGCACTTGAAGCCTGGAGAGTAGTAGATCAGAACTGAAGAGTAGAAGGGCAGAGAAATCAAAGATGAATGATTGCTAAAATAAATTTTGTTAGGCTCAATATTTTCGCTGGGGTGAATTTTGGAACCCTAAAACTGTAATAAGAATATCATGTGTGTGGCTTCATAGGTAATAATAGGGAACTCTAATCCATTTATTTAGATTATGAAAGAGGGAATCTACCAGGGGCCCCTGGCTGGCTCAGCTGGCAGAGCATGTGTCTCTTGGTCTCTCAGGGTCATGAGTTCAAGCCCCACACTGGGCATGGGGCCTACTTAAAAAAAAACAAATAATTAAAAAGGATCTACCAGATTTAGCATGGTGTTAATATTTCCTGGTATGTACATCCACACAATGGAATACAGTGTAACTGTTTCTAAGAAGGAGAGAGTTTTACCAGAAACAGAAAAAATAAAAATAAAAAATAAAAAAGACAGCGAGAGAGAGGGGAAAATAGGTCTTAAGAATACATTAAGGAAAAAACCAAGTGTTTGATAGTATTTTATAGTGTTCTACCTCTTGAATTTAGAAAGAAGGGATTATTAAGATATATTCATGTATTTATTTGTACTGTACACGAAACATTGGAAGGATACACAAGTAACTAATGAAAGGGTTGCTTGTGGAAGCAAAGTAGTGGGTAGCCAAGAGATAAGAATGTGGTACACTTGAGGCTTCTTTTTTTTTTTTTTTTTAAATCTTTTTTTTTTTTTTTTTTAAGATTTTATTTATTTATTTGACAGAGAGAGATCACAAGCAGGCAGAGAGGCAGGCAGAGAGAGAGGAGGAAGCAGGCTCCCTGCTGAGCAGATAGCCCGATGCGAGGCTCGATCCCAGGACCCTGAGATCATGACCTGAGCCGAAGGCAGCGGCTTAACTCACTGAGCCACCCAGGCGCCCCACACTTGAGGCTTCTTACTGTATACTTTGTTATACAGATTTAATTTTGGACCATATGAATTTACTATCTATTCAAAACAAAAAATACATTTTATTTTGTTTTATTATTATTATTATTATTATTATTAAAGATTTTGTTTATTTGACAGAGAGATCACAAGTAGCAGAGAGGCCGGCAGAGAGAGAGAGCAGGGAATCAGGCTCTCCACTGAGCAGGGAGCCCAATGCGGGTCTCGATCCCAGGACCCCGAGATCATGACCCGAGCCAAAGGCAGAGGCTTAACCCACTGAGCCACCCAGGTGCCCCTATTATTATTATTTTTAAAGATTTTATTTATTTATTTGAGAGAGAGAGCACAAGCAAGGGGAGCAGCAGAGGGAGAGGGAGAAGCAGGCTCCACAATGAGCAGGGAGCCCGATGTGGGGCTCGATCACAGGACCCTGAGATTATGACCTGATATGAAGGCAGAAACTTAACTGACTGAGCCACCCAGGCGCCACACAAAAAATACATTTTAAAATTTCTTTGTATGTATATCACTCAGAATATGGCTTTGTTTTGTAGAATCAATAGATTCCAATTTTGCTCATATTTACTGTTTTACCAAATTTTCTGTTCTTTTAAGTCTTTTAAAGGTCATTAGAGATTAGACTTTGAATTGATATCTGCCCAGCATGACCACTGAAGGTTGATTTGTAAGCGGACTGACTTGTTTCCTAACACAGACCAAGATACTTGTGCAGGTTGTTTGGTTCATTCTCTTATGGTTGGGAAGTCTACCCAGAAAACCAGTGATTAGAACATTGATTAATACAGATGCAGGCTTAAGGGAACTGGATCATCTTATTTATGTGGCTTGTGTATCTTTTCTCACAATAGGGTTGTACTTCCCAGGCATTACAATAAGATTAGCCTTCCCTAGTACCTTCTCTGACCCATGTGGGAGTATACTAACCAGTTCTTAAACTGATTACCATTCTCCTTCTCGCTGGAACCCATGAATGGGTTAGATGAGGTGATGTCCCAGGTCAGTGTTGGTAAGGACTAAAATTCTAAGAATCTGATCAGTTCGGCAGTTCTCATTCTTACTATAATGAATTGACTGACTTTCTTTCTTTCTTTCTTTCTTTCTTTCTTTCTTTCTTTCTTTCATTTTTTGGTTAACATATAGTGTATTGGGGCACCTGGGTAGCCCAGTCATTAAGCATCTGCCTTTGGCTCAGGTCATCATTCCAGCATCCTGGGATTGAGCTCCATTTCGGGCTCCCTGCTTGGTGGGAAGCCTGATTCTCCCTCTCTCACTTCCTCTGCTTATGTTCCCTCTCTTTCTGTCTCTCTCTCTGTCAAATAAATGCATAAAATCTTTAAAAATATATAAATAGATAATGTATTATTTGTTTCAGGGATACAGGTCTGTGGTTTATCAGTCTTACACAATTCACAGCACTCACCCAATGTCCATTACCCCACCACCCCATTGCTCCTACCCCTCTTCGCTCCAGCAACCCTCAGAATGTTTCCTGAGATTAAAAGTCTCTTATGGTTTGTCTCCCTCTCTGGTTTCATTCTATTTCATTTTTTTTTCTCTTCCCCGATGATCCTCTGCCTTGTTTCTCAAATTCCTCATATCCGCGAGATCATATGATAATTGTCTTTCTCTGTTTGACTTATTTTGCTTAGCAAAATACTCTCTAGTTCCATCTGCATCATTGCAAATGGCAAGATTTCATTTTTTTTGATGGCTGCATCATATATATGATATATATCTCACATCTTCTTTATCCATCATCTGCTGATGGACATCTAGGCTTTTTCCATAGTTTGGCTATTGTGGACTATAAACATTCGGGTGCATGTACCCCTTAGGATCACTACATTTGTATCTTTGGGGTAAATACCCAGTAGTGCAATTGCTGGGTTGTAGGGTAGCTCTATTTTCAACCTTTTGAGGAACCTCCACACTGTTTTCCAGAGTGGCTGCACCAGCTTGCATTCCCACCAACAGTGTAGGAGGGTTCCCCTTTCTTTGCATCCTCGCCAACATCCGTCGTTTCCTGACTTGTTAATTTTAGCCATTCTGACTGGTTAAACTGACATTCTTATATATAAATCAGTACCTTGTCATTTGGATTAGTGTGAATCAGTTCACCTAAATGGCTTTTGAAAACCCATCAAAATCTGTGTAATTGCTTTGCTAACTATAGAAATTGCTTTCCTTTAACCAACTCATAGATTCCAATTAAAGGTGAAATGGAGTTTAAGATCACTGTCAAGTACCTAAAAATAAACTGCTGAAGCCAAGTTGTATACGAAATATAATCACAGAGGCCACTTCTGAACTTTCAAACTAATCTTATTATCTGTCATGTTTCTCAGTATCTGTCACGTTAATCTAAACCTGCCGTAAGGCTGACCTTTGTACACCGGCATTTATTTCAACAAGAATTGCACTGGTCTGTTCAACCTTGAATTTTTCCTCAGCAGTCGAAGTTACCCTGGTGGCCTTAGAAACCTAAGTAAGGTTTTATTTTGCTCTTGAACTTTTAAATATTAGATCATTATAATCTTCGTGGCATTTTTTCAGCAATATCAGTTACTTTTTTTTCCCCATGTTTTATGCTAGTGCAGCTGAGAATGGACATTCCAATTGGAATGTTGTATATTATTACTCTTTTACTAATTCTTAATGAGTATGAGTGCAGGAAATCTTTCCAGATTATCTGTCACCTTGACAGTTTTTATAGAGTTTGATAAATGTTCAATGTGATTTCTTTAAATTTTCTGTTTTCAATAGTGGAACAGTCTTACTGCTTCCCTTCTAGTTTAATCATGTTTGAAATTAAGAAGATCTGTTGCATTGGTGCGGGCTATGTTGGAGGACCTACGTGTAGTGTCATTGCTCATATGTGCCCTGAAATCAGGGTAACAGTTGTTGACGTCAATGAATCAAGAATCAATGCATGGAACTCTTCTACACTCCCTATTTATGAGGTAACCCATTTTAAACAACTCTTTGTTCTTACGTTCTTTGTTTTCTTACTGGTTTTGTTAAATAAATTTCTATTAAGGTAAAAATCTATGACTGCAAGTGAAAAGGAATTAAATGACAAATCTAGATGCACAGTGTTACAGACATTATGATCGTAATTATGTCAAGTATGCCCAGGGAAAATGACTGGGAAAAAATGTATTAGGATATTAACAATAGTTATATTAGTGCAGTGAGAATATGGGTCATTTTTTCTCTTCTCTGTTTTCTAATTTTGTTAATATGGTTACCATATTGTAATAGTAAAATTTTAGAAAGGTGTTCTGCACAAAGAAAATAAAACTGTGGATGTTTGTAATATTAATTCATGTAAGTCCATTATTTTGGGGGTAAATGTACTTAATTCAGGTAAACTGTGAATGGATAAATGATGTCTTTTATATCTAATGCTTAGTATCACAAATTTATTTAATTAGAATTTCAAGATTACTGTGAATTTAGATATTGTATAGTTAGGAAAATATGCTTCCAACTATTTTATTAAGCTATGTGGATCCCATTTAAAAAAATTTTCACTGTAAAATGAGTTCATGATATTATGCCTTTGAAACCCTGCAAAGGAAGCATTTGAGAATTTGATGGTGGCATTTTTTTCCAACATTAATATATTCTTTTTTTTTCCTTTAGGAAAGTTTTGTTATTTGTAAGACTGTTACCAACCATAGTCTGTCCGTCTTTCTGTCTTCCTTCTTTCCTTTCCTTTCTTTCCATGATTTATTTATTTATTTTAGAGAGAGAGTGTGAGGAAGGGGAGGGATAGAGGAAGAGGGAGAGAAACTCAAGCTGACTTCCCACTGAGCAGGGAGCCTTACTCCGGCCTCCATCTCACCACCCTCAGATCATGACCTGAGTCAAAATCAAGAGCTGGTTGCTTAATCATAGTCTTTAAATGTGTTAGTCCTTTGGAATGGAAGTCTCAACCGTTTTATAGGCATATGAAATATAGAAATCCATGAAAAAGCACCCACAGACTAGTAGCTACCCAACATCATGGAGATACTCCTAGCTGAATCAAATTTGGAATAAAAAAAAAAATTCTGTGTATGTGATGGCTTCTGTTTGTGCTTTACCCTTTCTTTTTCTACCAGTTGAACCACCCATAGAAGTTCTTTAAAGATTTTTATCTATCTATCAATCATCTATTTATTTATTTATTAGAGAGAGAGAGAATAAGAGAGAGACAGAGTAGTGGAAGGGGCAGTGAGGGAGGGAGAGGGACAGGCAGACTCTGCACTGAGTGTGGAGTCCAACACAGCCCTGATCCTGTGACCTAGCCCAAACCTAGAGTCCATTACTTCACTGAGTGAGCCGCCCAGGCACACCACCGCCATCCCCAACAATTACTCTAGTGCTATAGCATTTCTTTTCCTGTTAAAAACATTACCACTAGATTTGGTTTTTGAGAATTTTAAAACCTTTTGAAAGATGACTTAATAAAGGAGTTTTATACAAGTCCTGCAAGTCATCTGAAATGCTGTAAGCCATATTTATATACAATCCATCATTCAGTAATTAATTCTGCCAGCAGTGTTCTCTAGTCTTCAGAAACAAGGGCATTCAATGGAATGGATAAAATTATTACTACTGACAATACTAAGTGTTGACAAGGACTTAGAGCAATTGGAATTTTACACAGTGTTGCCAGAATGTAGTCTGGTATAGCCACTTTCGAAACTGCTCAGCAGTTTTTACTGAAGCTGAAAATCTGTGCAGTCTGATCCAGCAGTTCCACTTGTAGGTGTATATCCAACAGAAATCCATACAGCAGAAGACAGCTGTAACAGTACTATTCATAGTAGATCTAAATGGGAAACAACCTAAATGTTAATCGGCATTGGAATGGATACATAAATTATAGCATAATCCTGCAGTAAAATACTATACCACACTGAAAACCAATGGAACTACTTCTACATGCAAGAATATGGTGAAATTCCCCCCAAAATAATGTGCTGTCAGACATAAAATAGTACATATTGTATAATTCTGTTTGTGTATAAAGTTCAGATGTAAGCACATTGATCTCTGGTGATAGAATTCAGCCTGGTGTTAATTTGAGCTGTGGTAGTGACTCGGAGAGGGCAAACTGCAGGTTCTGATTTATGGTTAATGATCATTAATTTCTCATTATAGATAGTGGTTATACAAATGTGTTCACTTTTGAAAATTGAATTACACATTTTTCTATATTAATATATGTGCCATTTTATGTATTTTTGTTTTATTTCAATAAAAATTAACTTAAAAACAAAGGTATCCTGAATTGGAAAAAATGCAAAGTAAGGGCACCTGAATGGCTCAGTGGGTTGAGTGTCGGACTCTTGGTTTTGGCTCAGGTCGTGAGCCTGAGGTCAGTTGTGACACTGAGCCCAGAGTGGGGGAAGTCTGCTTGAAGAGTCTCTCCCTCTACCCCTTCCCCCGACTCACATGAGCTCTCGCACTCGCTCCCTCTCTCTCTCTCCCTAAAATAAATAAATCTTAAAATAAAATAAAATAAATAAATCTTAAAAAAGTACAAACTATAATGTATTGGAATTAGACATTTTTCTTGGAGAAGACAAAAAATCAGTTGGCTGGACGTGTTCCCTGGCCAGATTCTTATTGTTGATATTACTACTTAATTAATTGAACTCTGAAACTCTTCTTCCTAAGACTTCAGTGTTTTAAATTTAAAATAGTGTGTTCTACATTGACATTGAATCCAGTTGGGATATATAGTTAGACTGAGAGAGGTAAGATCTAAAATAATTTCTTTTCCATATCATACTTGTTTATTCTCAATAATCTATCTTTTATAAACAAAGAAATAGAAGTATAATTTTTCATACTTTTATTTCATAAATTTTTTCTTCTTTAAATCTCTTTGTAAAGAATATAAAAGATTTGAAAGTCTAGCTAGCACTGTGCTCATTAGACTCAATGTCTGAATTCTCAAAACCCTGAATGAAATCTCATAATTGTATTGGTTTTATTTAATGGTTATCACTATTTAGCTTTTTTTTTTTTTAATTTATTTATTTGACAGACAGAGATCACAAGTAGGCAGAGAGGCAGGCAGAGAGAGAAGGAGGGGAAACAGGCTCCCTGCTGAGCAGAGAACCCGATGTGGGGCTCGATCCCAGGACCCTGGGACCATGACTCGAGCTGAAGGCAGAGGCTTTAACCCACTGAGCCACCCAGGTGCCCCCACTATTTAGCTTTTAAAGTCTTATCTCTCTTTCTCTCTCTCTCTCTTTTTTAGTTATTTATTTATTTATTTTAGATTTTTTTTTTTTAATTTATTTGACAGAGAGAGAGAGAGAGAGATCACAAGTAGGCAGAGAGGCAGGCAGAGAGAGGGGGAAGCAGGCTCCCCGCTGAGCAGAGAGCCCGATGCGGGGCTCGATCCCAGGACCCTGAGATCATGACCTGAGCCGAAGGCAGAGGCTTAACCCACTGAGCCACCCAGGTGCCCCTCTTTTTTTTTTTTAATAAGTAATCTCTATACCCCATGTGGGGCTTGAACTCACAACCCCCAAATTAACAGTGGCATGCTCTTCCAACTGAGCCAGCCAGGCTCTCCTATCTCATTTTTCATATGTCTATTCCAGGAAGTTAGATATACCATAAACAGCTATTTTAGTTTTGCAGTATTTAGTGTAGACTACAAAAGAAATTAAATCTTTTTCCAAAACCCACTAGCTTTAGAGGTTAAAAACATGGCACTTTAAAATTATAGAAAGAATCATCTTAGCAAGAAGAATGATTTTCCTCTTAGCATGTAAATGACTTTAGCCTTGTAATTTTCCCGTGTCTTTCTTAGACATCAGTTGTTAAGAGATGCCTGCTTGAGGAATTTATAAATCAGAAAATAAAGATGATTTCTATAAGGTTGTGTTTATTTTACTTTTTAAAAGATTTTATTGGGGCACCTGGGTGGCTCAGTTGTTAAGTGTCTGCCTTCGGCTCTGGTCATGATCCCAGGGTCCTGGGATCAGGCTCCCTGCTCAGCAGGAAGTCTGCTTCTCCCTCTCCGACCCCCCCTGCTTGTGTTCCCTCTCTCGCTGTGTCTCTCTCTGTCAAATAAACAAATAAAATCTTTAAAAAAAATACAGTAAAAAATTTAAAATTTTTTATTTATTTGACAGAGAGAGAGACACAAGCATGGGGAGTGGCAGGCAGAGAGAGAAGCAGGCTCCCCACTTAGCAAGGAGCCCAATGTGGGACTGGATCCCAGGACCCTGGGAACATGACGTGAGCTGAAAGCAGACACTTAACCAATTGAGCCACCGAGGCGCCCCTGGAAAAATATGTAGAAGGAAAAATGATAGGACTTGGTTGTTGATTTTATAAGAAGGATAAAGGAGAGTAGGGAATTTAGAATGATATCCAGGTTTCCCATTTGGATGGTGGGTACATGATTGTGCCATAAATTGAAATCAAGAACACAGGATGTTGTGGAGGGTAGTAGGAGATGAAATCTCAAATTCTGTTTGGTCCTATTTAGTTATAAAGGCTCTGGGACATCCAAATAGAGATGTTCAGGAGGCAGCTGGATATATATACCAAAAGTGTAAGCAAATGATTCAGGGCTGGTGATGTAAAGTTAGGATTATATAGGCAGTAGTTAAAATCAGAGTAATTGAGTTCTCCCAAGAAGAGTCTGCAGAGCATGAGTCAAGGACAGAACCAGAAAATCTCTAATGTTTGATGATAAGTGGAGGAGGAAATGCCATAGAGAAGCAAAGGAGAGTAGTTCATTGAAGGCCAGCCAAGAACCAGAAAGACCTTTAATAGTACAAACGCCAGAAGGATGTACAGTTGATCCTTGAACAATGTAGGGGTTAGAGGAGCTCACCTTATGTTATATGCTATATTCTTACAATAAAGTAAGCTAGAGAAAAGAAAGTATTATTAAGAAAATCATAAGAGAAAATGTACTTAACTGGACTGTATTTATTGAAAAAATTCTCGTATAAGCAGACCTGTGCAATTCAAATCTGTATTGTTCAAAGGTCAGTTCTGTATGTCTTGCTTATGAGTAACTCCATGACCAGCACATAAGTACTAAGTAATTATTAGCTGAATGAATGAATGAGTGAGCTGTCCATTATGCCAGATATGGAAGACATCAGGACTGAGACATATTCATTAAATTTGGTATTATGGGGGTCAGTGTAATTGTTGTAAGAACAATTACAGATGATCAGAGACCAAGGAAGTGAGAGACTGTAGAAAAAGGTGTGGTACCAGAGAGGGTTACAGGGTAAAGGCAGGGATTTTTATTTATTTACGTGGTTTTTTTCTGTGATTGATAAAGGATTGAGCATGTTCAAAACTAAGATCACCAATTACACGGAGATGGAAAGGTCAAAGTGTAAGAAGAAGCTAATTGATGGGATGAAGTCCGGAGAGATAGCAAAGGATGGAACCAAAAGCACAAGTAGAAGGATTGGCCTTGAAAGCCTCTTCTTTGGGGACTGGAGGAAATTAAACAAGAATGGAAAAAGATATAAACAGTTTTTTTAAAAAAAAATATTTTATTTATTTATTTGCCCGACAGAGATCACAAGTAGACAGGCAGGCAGGGTGGGGGTGGGGGAAGCAAGCTCCCTGCTTAGCAGAGAGCCTGATGCGGGGCTCGATCTCAGGATTCTGGGACCATGACCTGAGCCAAAGGCAGAGGCTTAACCCTCTGAGCCACCCAGGTGCCCCAATATCGATAGTTTTGTTGGTGGGGACATGAAAGAAGGGTGACTGACATATTGGCAATTTCAATTTTCTGTTAGTAGGAGGTAAGATATTTTGAAGAAGATAAAAGGGGTAATGTTGGGTCAAGGACTTGCAAATAGTGGAGGTTCAGAGCAATAATCCCAGAATAGAGAGGACAAAGTAAAAAGATTATCAGGTCACAATGGAAACCCAGTTAAATAGACTTAGGGTCCATGAGCTTGTGTTTATTGTGGTTCTTTCTAATCCAATATGTTTATATTTCATGGGCCAAAACTATATGAATAAAAAAATAGTCATTTTTACTGCCAGAAAAGGAAATAGTAATGAACATCACATAAAATATGGTAACAAGATACTCAAGTGTTTACTCGGAAAATACTATAGTAGAAAGTGTTAATATTTATTTACCTTTAAAGATTTTATTTATTTGTCAGAGAGAGCAAGAATAAGCAAGGGGAGCAGCAGGCAGAGGGAGAAGCAGGCTCGCAGCAGGGAGCCCGATGTGGGACTCGATCCCAGGATCCTGGGATCATGACCTGAGCTGAAGGGAGATGCTTAACTGGCTGAGCCACCCAGGCATCCCAGAAAGTGTTAATATTTAACAATTAAAACATTTTAATTTGTATTACCGTATTTTCTGAATAGTCACTGGTTTTCTTGTTAACTTTGTAACAATTTAATAGCTACTTGTTAAAAAGCAAAATGGATAATTTGCTTTACTCTTTCTGAATAAAATGAAAGATAATATTACCCTGTGAAAGGGTTTGAGTTCTTCCATAAAATTACCCTATAAATTCTCAATACTAATTGTGATAATTATATAATGAATTTAATAAGACATAGGACCTATATTATTAATTACTTTTGCATCAGTTTTGGAGATCTACAAATATCCCATTGATTTTAACAGAATAATATAGCTGTTTGTTTTGAGGTGTCATTAAGGCTTAGTTAGTATAAATCCTGCATTGCTCTGATTTTCGGTTACTTTAATTAAAATATTAGGGGATTATATATAAGACTAAATTCAGTCTTCTCTGTAAAATCGCTACTCTATAACCTTTTACCCTCATTTTCTAGAACCTGGGAAATGGTTTCAATGATGGCTACACTCCCTGCTCAGCGGGGAGTCTGTTTTTCCCTCTCTCTCTGCCCCTCCCCCCATGTTCTCGCTCTCTCTCTCTCTCTCTCTCACAAATAAATACAATCTTTAAAAAAGGATAATAATTATTTTAAAAATGTAAGCATGTCACCTGGGATGCCTGGGTGGCTCAGTTGGTTAAGCATCTAACTCTTGTTTTCGGTCAGGTCATGATCTCGGGGTCCTGGGATGGAGCCCCATGTGGGGCTCTGCACTCTGCATGGAGTCTGCTGGAGATTCTTTCTCTCCTTTTCCCTGTGTCCTTCCCCTGCTTGCTTTTTTTTTTTTTTTTTAAGATTTTATTTATTTATTTGACAGACAGAGATCACAAGTAGGCAGAGAGGCAGGCAGAGAGAGAGGAAGGGAAGCAGGCTCCCTGCTGAGCAGAGAGCCTGATGCGGGACTCGATCCCAAGACCCTGAGATCATGACCTGAGCCGAAGGCAGCGGCTTAACCCACTGAGCCACCCAGGTGCCTTTTTTTTTTTTTAAACACTTATTTTTTAAATTTATTTATTTGACAGAGAGAGATCACAAGTAGACAGAGAGGCAAGCAGAGAGAGAGGAGGGAAGCAGGCTCCCTGCTGAGCAGAGAGCCCGATGTGGGGCTCCATCCCAGGATCCGAGATCATGACCTGAGCTTAAGGCAGAGGCTTTAACCTGCTGAGCCACCCAGGTGCCCCAGCACTTGTATCTTTTAAGACCATAGTATTTTAATCTCTCTTTCTTTGTTTTTCTCTTCAATTTATTTGTTGAAGAAACCAGGTTGTTTATTCTATATGAATTCTCAGTCTGGGTTTTGCTGATTGGACTGATCTAAGCAGATTTAGATCTGATTTTTTTTTTTCCCTTTTCTTTCCTCCCTCCCTCCCTTCCTTCCTTCCTTCTTTCGTAACTTTTTTTTTTTTTTTGCAAGAATACTTGTTAGGTGGTTTTGTACACCCCAGAGTCCTTTTTTTTTTTTCTTTCTTTTTTTTTTTAAAGATTTCATTTATTTATCTGATATATATATATAGAGAGAGCACAAGTAGAGGGAGCAGCAGGCAGAGGGAGAGAGAAGCAGGCTTCCCGCTGAGCAGGGAGCCCCATGCTGGGCTCCATCCCAGGACCCTGAGATCATGACCTGAGCTGAAAGCAGAGGCTTAACCCACTGAGCCACCCAGGCGTCCCACAGCTCAGTATTCTTAACTATATTTCCTGTTACACTGTATGGGAAAAGTAATAAAATTTTCAGTTAAAGTGCTTCTTACCTTAGGACTTAGAAAATATATATATTTAGATATGCATAGAGTAGATGTTGACTGTTTGACAATGGGTTGTCTGACTTGAATTCTTGGGGGTAAAACCCTGCATTCATGATGATGATGCAAAATCAAACATTTGCTTGAAATCACAGAAGACCTTGAATTTTTCTGATAATTGCACTGATACTCAGTTAATTGTTAACTCTTATGAAACAATCAGGCTCATGGTAAACAATGACACAGTAAAATGACCTGGTGCTTTTATTGTGGCTAAGTCAATTTTGCTCTATTTAGTATTGTTACATAATGTACACTTTTGGCCTTTGGTGTATGATCTCAGATTTTTCTACAAAGGTGTTATTTGAGAGCAAGTCTAGACCTTTAAATTGCAGTATAACTTTCTCCTTTAACAAAGGTAATTCTGTACTATTAGGTTATCTCATAAGACTGGTAAACTGTATACACAACTCTTTTTCTTTTTTCTTTTTAGCCAGGACTAAAAGAAGTGGTAGAATCCTGTCGAGGAAAAAATCTGTTTTTTTCTACCAATATTGACGATGCCATTAAAGAAGCTGATCTTGTATTTATCTCTGTAAGTATTTTCTTTGGCTGTGTGAGTTTTAACACATTCTTTTCTATATGGACGTTTCATTATATTTGGGTAGTCATCTGTCGTTATCAAGCCACATCATTACTTAACATAGAGTTGTGCCATTGAATTTTGGTTGCCACTTTGTCCAACACTTCATTGTACCCCATAATCACCTGGTCAAATATATCACTGATCATTGAACAAATAAATTCGGAGACAGGTCTAGTCTGGGATCTAGAATTAAGAAGCGCTGGTTTGAGCTCATGTGGTAATAGTATACATATTTCATCATTTCTCGTTTCAGCCACTGCTTGGTGGGAAGTGAGGTAAAGAGAATCAGCTAAAGCATGTGTGTGAATTTATAGGCATCTCCTATCTAGATGAATTATGTTCTAGAAGTCATGTGATTTCTTGTTTTTTTTAATTTTTAAAAAAGATTTCATTTTTAAGTGATCTCTATCCCTAACATGGGGCTTGAACTTGCGGCCCTATGATCAGGAGTCTCCTGCTCTGCTGAGCCAGCCAGCTGTGCCAGGAGAAGTCAGTTTAAATGAACTCTTTGCAGTTTGGCTTGTGTTGGGTTATAGGCTAGTCCACAGGCACCTTTGGTAATATGGCTAACCTTGTTGGACCTTTGTAATAAAAAAATAGAGCCAATGCTTGGGAGTAAACTCTGATAATCTAATATTCAAACCAAGGTAACTTCTGTCCTCGTAGCCATTTGCTCAAATATTCTGTGTAATAGTATAGTGATCACCAGTATGTGGTTGAACTAGGGTGTTTTATGACTCAAGACCTTTAGGGCCTTAAAGAATAAAGGGAAAGTCAGTGGTGTGGGCTTTGACTAAGTCCCATGAACTAATGGAAATAAATATCATAGGGCTCTAGAGGGTAAATGTTGTTGAATTGATTATGCATGTTGTTAATGATTATATGTTGTTGAATTAGGGGTTGTTTCTGACTGATGAGACAAAAGCATTACTATAAAGATGAGTTAAATCCAGAATAAAGTGGTAATGAAGCCAGTGGTGAAACCGTTATGAATTCAGTCTCCCTTTTGGCATTCTTAATTACTTCAGAGAAATTGGTATAGCTTCTGTGACTCGCCTACCCATCCTCTACTTAAGCTTGGAGAAGTTTAAGAAGCAAGGCATAGAAAATGAGAAAAGATTTTGGGGTAGCTGGGTATTTGGAGAAAATCACGAAGTTATCTTAGTCCAACTTCTGGATAACCAGAGTCTGGAATGGGAGTAGGGGAATTTTGTTTAAAAAAAAAAAAAAAATATATATATATATATATATATATGTAAATATATATTTAAAAGGATCTATTCTAAGGCAGTAGAGTCCACTTTAGGGTGGTCTGGCCAGACAGCTAATTTTATACTTGCCTCTCTACAGATCTCGCCTGAGCTGCCCTGGATCTTTCTAAGCTATTACTTTGCATACCTCTTATGGTAATTTATTACTGTATAACTCACACCTACTTCTCTTTATTCTCTGGATCAGCTTTTTTGGATTTATTTGTGGTCTGCTTTTCATTATGGAAAATATCAAATTCATACAAGAGATGGAGACAATAATATAATGAAATCTATTTACCCATTTTCCACTGTCAGCAGTTACCATGGCTGATCTTGCTTCATTTACTACTTCTCTCCCTTTCCTCCTACCTCAGGCTAATTTTAGGCATATTCTAGGTAGGAATAGTTGTATATGAATAAGTGTGCAATTGTTCTCTTCAGAGCACCTGTATGAGGGGAAGCCGTCTGATCCTCTATCATTTTTAGCATGTTCCGCCTTATCCTGTTAGCGGTCTTGGCCCTTCTGTGCTCTGGTGAACGCTGACTTCCATGTCTAAGGCTTTTCCTAAGTCGTTCCATGCAAATAAACAACTTTTGTTCTCCGGATTTTCACACCTCAACACAGTCTTTGAGTTTTGATTTATTTCGGCTTGCTTCCTTTTTTTAGTCCCCCGTTAGGTTATAAGCTTGTCAAGAGACAAGAACTAGTACCACTAATTACTGGTTCAAAAACTCTTCTTGTGTAAGGGACACCTGGCTGATTCAGTGGTAGAGCATAAGACTCAGTGTTAGGGTCCTCAGTTCAAGCCCCACGTTGGGCATGGAGCTTGCTTAAACACACACACACACACACACACCATACTCTCTCTGTCTCTCTCTTTCTCTTTAGAATTTTGGGCTTTCTGGAGTGCTTTGATTTTTACCAAAGCATTATAAAACCCACATGTTAGATTTTAGGGAGCATGCTATCCTCATTTTCCAATGAGGTAGTTGAAACAAAGGCAGCTACACTTCTCCAAGGTTACATGGTACAGCTAAGCCAAAAGGAAATGCCTAGACTCTGAACTCATGATTTCTTTTTCTTTCTGTTTGATAGTTGTCTACATAGTATTGTGGGTCCTAAAGATGCTAGATAATGTCTTGCTTTAATGAGCTAAGAAAGCATTTGTGAATGATACCGCAAATACTTTTGAAAAGCTATTGATATAGGTCTATTAGAAAGGAGGATAGAAAAGGTTTTAAAAACCTGGATATATTACATACAATAAAGAGGAAAGGAAACTTATATTTCATTTCAGCCTGTGAACTCCTCGAGGACAGGAACAGTCTCATTCATCTTTGTATCTCCAGGGCTTAGCTTGGAAGCTGCCTGCCTGGGTATCTGTCATTATACAGGAGCTTCTCAACAAAAATTTGTTGAACGAGTTCCCCAGATGTTTCAGGCATCTGTCTGATGATTATATTATTAAAATATATCATTTCCATGAAACTAATAGGGGGTTAAATGAAAGCTAATGATAATAGCTTCCCGCTTAACTAGTTCACTGATGGCTCAAGGTTCATCTTGGAATCACTGAATCTCTCATGGATATTTTCATTCATAATCCCATGTGCTTTCATCAGGTGAACACTCCAACAAAAACCTACGGAATGGGGAAAGGTCGTGCGGCAGACCTGAAGTATATCGAGGCTTGTGCCAGACGCATTGTGCAAAACTCACACGGGTACAAAATTGTGACGGAGAAAAGCACAGTTCCAGTGCGGGCAGCAGAAAGTATTCGTCGAATATTTGATGCAAACACAAAACCCAACTTGAATTTACAGGTATAAACAAAGGCAGCCCTGGAACCTGATTCTTACATAAATATTGATGCCTTATAGTCGCTCCCGGTTAATTCTAAGTTTGAAATTTGGCTTTGCATTGGGATTCTAGGTGCTGTCCAACCCTGAGTTCTTGGCAGAAGGAACGGCCATCAAGGACTTGAAGAACCCGGACAGAGTGCTGATTGGAGGGGATGAAACCTCGGAGGGCCAGAGGGCTGTGCAGGCACTGTGTGCTGTGTACGAGCACTGGGTTCCCAGAGAAAAGATCCTTACCACCAATACTTGGTCTTCAGAACTTTCCAAACTGGTTGGTACACAGTGTTCAACCCTCCATGAAATACAAAGCTAAGGACTAATTTCTCTTAAGCCTAATAAGCCACACAGGTACTTTCTTGTCCATTGTGAAATAATTGTCACAAGGGAAATCAAATATCGCAGTATAAAATGTTCTAGAAAATTCTAAATTTTTTTTAAGGTTTTATTTATTTATTTGACACAGAGAGAGATCACAAGTAGGCAGAGAGGCAGGCAGAAAGAGAGGGGGAAGCAGGCTCCATGCTGAACAGGGAGCCCGATGTGGGGCTCGATCCCAGGACCCTGAGACCATGACCCGAGCCGAAGGCAGAGGCTTAACCCATTGAGCCACCCAGGTGCCCCAAATTCTAACTTTTTAATAAAATGTAACATAAGATGGAGAGTGCACTAAAAATAGTAGTTTTTAATGGGGCTCCTGGGTGCCTCAGTCGGTTGAGTGTCTGATTCTTGATTTAGCTCAGGTCATGATCTCAGGTCATGGGATCCAGCCCTGAGTCAGGTTCTGTGCTCAGTGGGGAGTCGGCTTGAGAGTCTCTCTCCCTGCTCTCTCTGCCTCCCCGACCCCTGTGCTGGCTTGCTCCCTCTCTCTCTTTCTTTCTCAAATAAATCTTTAAAAAGAAAATAGTTTTTAAAATCACTCTATTTTTAATCCCAATCTTAATCCTTTTTCTTCTCTAATTTAAAATATTTTCCTTGGGATGCCTGGATGGTTTGGTCCATTAAGCGTCTGCCTTCAGCTCAGGTCACTATCTCAGGGTCCTGGGATGAAGTCCTGTGTCCAGCTCCCTGCTCGGTGGATATCCTGCATCTCCCTGCTTGTGCTTGCTCTTTCTCTCTCTGACAAATAAATAAATAATCTTAAAAAAAAAAACAAAAACAAAAACATATTTTCCTTTACCAACACATCCATAGCCTCCTCAAATTGAGCCCATTAGTAACTTCTCTATCTCCCTCAGTAATTATATCAACTCGATGAAATATAATCCTGACATAGAAAATTGCTATTTTAACTCATCGTACTTTTCCTTTCTTTTTTTCCCCCAAAGGCAGCAAATGCTTTTCTTGCCCAGAGGATCAGCAGCATTAACTCCATTAGTGCCCTCTGTGAAGCCACAGGGGCTGATGTAGAAGAAGTGGCAACAGCCATTGGAATGGACCAGAGAATTGGAAATAAGTTTCTGAAAGCCAGTGTTGGTAAATTGAAATGTTTCTGCACATAAAAGAGGTTCCTTTGGCTAGGTCTCTAACTTTAAGGACGTCTTTGCATAATTTAATGCACTTAGAGTAATGATTCCATGACATGTGTAGCCTTCAACCTGTCAAGAACTTGCCAAGTGAAGCGATAATTAAACTTACATTATTTTAATAATTACTGATTGATTAGTAAGACAAGCATAGTTTGCCATTTTAGGGGGATTAATTAATATTTAGTTAGAACATTTAGGAAGAGTAAGTTGGGGAGACCACATAGGAAATAACTCAATACCTTACTGAAGTAAAGAGGAAGAAAATTCCCTGTCATTTGCTTTGCCTACTAATATATACTTTCGGAAATGTGGCCTTGATGAAATACAGCTGGTCCTCATTATTTGCCAGGCCTGTATGTGTGAATTATCCTACTTGCTGAAACTTATTTGTAATCCCTAAATCAATGCTTATAGTGCTTTCGTGGTCATTTGTAGACACCGAGAGCAGCAAAAAAATTGAGTCACCAACACAGACCTTCCCAGCTGAAATTGTGTCACGCAGTGCACTTGTTTTCTGGTTTCAGCTCCCATTCTGTAAACAAGTGCTCTTTTTGTGATCTACTTCGTGCCACATTTTTTTACATTTTTTGTGCTTTTTGGTAGTGATTTCATTTTTTTTAAATGGCCCCCAGGCATATTGCGTGCCATGCACTAGTGCTCGCTAGTGTTCTGAAATGCCAGGAGCCTGTGATGTGTGCCCCTCAGACAAAATACCTGGGGTTAGAGCAGCTTTATTCAGGCATGAGTTCGAGTGCATCAAGATATATTAAATAAGGTGTCTTTAAACACACAAAAATAAGAACAGGGGTGCCTGGCTGGCTCAATTGGTAGAACATGCAATTCTTGTCCTCTGGGTCATGAGTTTGAGCCTCACATTGGGGGCAGAGATTATTTTAAAAAATAAAAAAGCAACACAAAATGATTATGTATCAACAAAACTAAAATACAACCTACTGAATGGGAGAAGATATTTGCTAATGACATATCCGATAAATAGTAACTAAAATATATAAAGAAGGGCACCTGAGCTGCTCAGTGGGGTAAGCCTCTGGCTTCAGCTCAGGTCATGATCTCAGGGTCCTGGGATCGAGCCCCACATCAGGCTCTCTGCTCAGTGGGTAGCCTGCTTCCCCTTATCTCTCTGTGCCTGCCTCTCTGCCTACTTGTGATCTCTCTTTCTCTGTCAAATAAATAAAATCTTTTTAAAAGGTAAATAAATAAAAAACATAAAGAACTTATATAACTCAACACCCAAAAAACTAAATAATCCAATAAAAAATGGTTAGAGGGCGCCTGCCTGGCTTAGTTCGTAGAACATGCGACTCTAGATCTCAGGGTCATGAGTTCAAGTTGCATTCTGAGCATAGAACTTTAAAAAAGGGTGCAGGTAGAAGACATGAACAAACATTTCTCTGAAGAAGACATACAGATAGTCAACAGACACATGAAAACATCACTCAACATCAGGGAAATACAAATCAAAACCACAATGAGATATCACCTCACACCTGTCAGAATGGTTAAAACCAAAAACACAGGAAACCACAAGGTTGGTGAGGATGTGGAGAAAAAGGAACCCTCATGCTCTGTTGATGGGAATGCAAACTCGTGCAGCCACTCTGGAAAACAGTATGGAGGTTCCTCAAAAATTAAAAATAGAATTACCATATGGTCCAGTAACTCCACTACTGGGTATTTACCCAAAGAATACAAAAACTCTGACTGGAAGATACGTGCACCCCTATGTTTGTTTTTATGAACATTATTTACAATAGGCAAGAGAGGGAGGTAACCCAAGTGTCCAATGACAGGTGAATGGGTAAGGAAGACGGGGTATATAAACACAATGGGCTATTACTCAGCCATAAAAAAGAATGAAATGATGCTATTTGCACCAACAGGAAGGGATCTAGAGAGAATAATGCTAGAGAAATAAGTCAGAAAAACAAATACCATGTGATTTCACTCATATACGGAATTTAAGAAACAAAACAAGCAAAGGAGAAAAGAGACAAACCAACAAACAGACTCTTAACTATAGAGAAAGTACTGTTGTTGCCAGAGGGGAAGGGGGGGGCGGGATGGGGGAAACAGGTGATGGGGATTAAAGACTTAGCCATAGCTATTTTATTACTTTATTGTCTGACTGCTTTTGAGCTGCAAAGGCAGAATTATATAGTTGTGCTCACAAAGGCTAAAATATTTACAGTTTGTCCCATAAAAGTTTACCAGCCCTGTGCTAAAGTAAGAGATGTGGAGCAGTGATACTAGATGAATGAGAAATAAAATAGAAAATATAGCCATAATAAAACATTAACTAGAAGATTATCTGGAAATTGTTTATAGAGTTTGTTTATTAGTTGCTTGAAGATTTCACACCATCTCCAAATCCACTAAATTTCCGACATCTGAATTTTATTATTAAAAATTCTAGGGGCGCCTGTGTGACTCTGTTGGTTAAGTGTCTGAGCCTTGATTTCCACTCAGGTCGTGATCTCAGGTTTATGAGATCCGCACTGGGCATGGAACCTGCTTAAGATTCTCTCTCTCCCTCTCCCTCTGACTCTCCCATCCTTCCCCTCTCTCTAAAAAAGAAAAAAGAGGGGCTCCTGGGTGGCTCAGTCGCTAAGCATCTGCCTTCAGCTCAGGTCATGATCCCAGGGTCCTGGGATCGAGCCCTACATCAGGCTCCCTACTCAGCGGGAAGCCTGCTCCTCTCTCTCCCACTTCCCCTGCTTGTGTTCCCTCTCTCACTGTGTCTCTCTCTGTCAAATGAATTAAAAAAAAAAAAAAAGAAAAAAAAATCCTGTCATAGGGCCATCTGGCTGGCAGAGTCAGTAGAGCATGTGACTCTTGATCTTGGGGTTGTAAGTTCGAGACCCATGTGGGGTATGGAGTTTACTTAGAAAAAAAAAATTCTAGCATAGGCCCTCAAATTTAGTATGACAGATTTGTCGCATGATTCAGTCATGGTTCATAAATGAAAATATTGCCACTTTTTTCTTCAGGTTTTGGTGGAAGCTGCTTTCAGAAAGATGTTCTGAATTTGGTTTATCTCTGCGAGGCTCTGAATTTGCCTGAAGTAGCACGTTATTGGCAGCAGGTATTAATCTTTATAGCCAACACCTTTTGATTAACTTCTAATTAAAACATGTCCCCCTTTGTCTGTAAAATGTTTTTGATAGGATTTATTTACTCCAGGAACTCACGTCTCATTCTTTTCATTTATGTTAGTTTTATTTCTTAGTCTTCTGTGTTTTTGATTTGGTTTTTTTGCTAATGAACTCTGATGGAAATTTCTGGTAAACCATATTTCTTCTAGTTTTATAACAAGTTTGCTCCCAGAGTAAAGCAAGAACTATTATTCTTTTTGTGGGAGAAGGGGCAGAGGGAAAAGAGGCCTCAGCCTGGAGCCCGACGTGGGGCTTGATCTCATGACCCTGAGATCATGACCTGACCCAATATCAAGAATCAGATGCTTTTTTTTTTTTTAAGATTTTATTTATTTATTTATTTATTTATTTATTTATGTGACAGACACAGCAAGAGAGGGAACAGAAGCAGGGGGAGTGGGAGAGAGAGAAGCAGGCTTCCTGCTCAGCAGGGAGCCCAATGCGGGGCTTGATCCCAGGACCCTGGGATCATGACCTGAGCTGAAGGCAGACGCTTAGCTATCGAACTATGGAGCCACCCAGGCGCCCCTTCACATCTCTCTCTCTCTCTCTCTCTTTTTTTTTTAAACTTGTCAGTGGTGGGGGACAGGGAGCAACAGGAAAACTATTATTCTTAATTATAACTCTTTTCGGGCATCTTGGTGGCACAGTCAGTTAAGCGTACAACTCTTGGTTTGGTATTGAGTCCCACCTCGGGCTCCACGTTCAGCATGGAGTCCGCTTGAGATTCTGTCTCCTCCGTCTGCCCCCTGCCCCACACTCTCGCTCACTTTCTCTCTAAAATAGAAAAGTAAATCTTGTAAGAAATTGTAACTCTTCTGGGGCGCCTGGGTGGCTCAGTCAGTTGGCCAGCTACCTTTGGCTCAGGTCATGATCCCAGGCTCCTGGGATCAAATCTCACACGGGGCTCCCTGCTCAGCAGGGTGTCTGCTTCGCCCTCTGCCTCTGCTTCTCCCCTGCCTGTGTGCTCTCTCTCACTCACTCTTTCTCTCAAATAAATAAATAAAATCTTTAGAAATAAATAAAAGAACATTTTTTTAAAAGTAAAAAATTATAACTATTTTCGATCTTAAAGACAGAAAATAAAAATAAAGGAAGGACCTGTATCATAATGCTTTCTAGTGGTTTGTGTGTGTTGATACCTGTTTTGTCCTTTTGAGATTCACAGAGCTGAAATTAGAGATGCTTCCCAAATTGAAAATAGAGTTAATATTAATTGAGTGCTGTCTGTGAACCAGGCATTTTTTTTTATAGGTACTTTGCAGGTAGTATTTCATTTAGTCCTCATCACTAATATTATCCCCAATTTATAGGTGAGGAAACTGAGTCTTAGAGATTTTAAATAATTTGTCCAAGACACCAGCCAATATATATGTATATATATCTTCCCCAAAAGCTTTTCTGCAAGTTTATAGATTTTTAGATTTCAGCAGTGGGTGAGAATATAAGAAAATGCACTTTTAAAGAAAAATACATAATGTAACAGTTTCACTCAGTCCAGCGAGATGACTTTATCTTCCTGTCCATCGTGGCAAAAATGCAGGTAAATGCTTGGTTTTGGGAGTCTCATTTCCCAAGCTCTCAAATTTTGAGACAGCCCCTAAAAATCATAGCCTTAAAAGAGTAAAAACCAGCCTCTTTCTTTTTATTCCTCTGGTCACGAATATGAAGATTGTTTATAAACTCTTAGGCAAGTAAAGGATTAGGTGCCCAGAGACTTTTACACTTATAATAATATCTCTTTAAAAACTTTGCCAAGGGAGAGGGCCACCTGGGTGGCTCAGTTGGTTAAGCTTCTGACTCTTGATTTCAGCTCAGGTCATGATCTCAAGGTCATGAGATCCCACTGGGCCTGCTTAAGATTCTCTCTCTCCTCCTCCCCCTCCCTGCACACACTCCCTCTCTCTCAAAAAACCAGCAAGTTTGCCAAGGGTTAGTGGTATTTTGATTCATCTAGAGGACAGGTGTAACGCTGTGCATTGTTCAACTGTTCTCTGTCCACTTTCTGCTCACTGGTGAGGGGTGACGGGTGACGGGTAAGCATAGGAGGGGCTGTTTTGGGATTGGATTGGTTACAGCTTTGCTTCCACAGGGTTTGGAGAAGTTGGCTAAGGAGAACACTTGTTTTCTATGTGACTTTTTTAGTCTGTTCTTGCAGCTAGATCCCTAATAGGGTTGAAACTTAACTGTGTGCCCCATCTTTATATCTATTCTATCCCAGATGGGTGCATGGAACGTTAAGCCAAATGAAGATTTTTTTGATGGTTTTAAGTGGTGGGGTGCTAATTCTTTTTTTTTTTTTTAATCAATAGATACTGAAGAGGTTGGTTAATCTTTGTCCCCTGTTATTATTCATACAATAGTACTGTAAACTGTGAGCAGTGTATGGCGTAGGCCACTCCTCTTTTAACCACACTCATTATACAGGCAACATTGCATAACTGTACATGTAATTTCAGGTTATAGATATGAATGACTACCAGAGAAGGAGGTTTGCTTCCCGGATTATAGACAGTTTGTTTAATACCGTAACTGATAAGAAGATAGCTATTTTGGGATTTGCATTCAAAAAGGACACCGGCGATACAAGGTACCAGTTCTTTAAAATATTTCAACCCCTTTGAGATTTTGATTTTTAATGGTGGGTGTGTGTATGTGAAATATATGCATACATATTGAGTATGAAGAATTAAAATAAAGTGAACATCTGTATCCTCACAATAGATAGAATCTTTCCTCTGTAAGCTTCTAAATTATTAGAATATATGCCATTTCTAAGCTTAGAAACACTGATTTTTTTTCCTTCAGAGAATCTTCTAGTATATATATCAGCAAATATTTGATGGATGAAGGTGCACATCTCCATATATATGATCCCAAAGTACCAAGGGAACAAATAGTTGTGGATCTTTCTCACCCAGGAGTTTCCCAGGATGACCAAGGTAAGGCTTTGAGTCTCATGAGTCACTTTGAGTATGAGCCCCAAAACCTGTTTGTTTTCTAGAAACCTTTGGTTGTTCTGTCGTTGTGTGTGTGTGTGTGTGTGTGTGTGTGTGTGTGTTTTAATGAAATACTGCGTTTAAAAAATGTTTTCATTCCAGTATAGTTAACCTACAGTATTACAGTATTATTTTCAGTATTATTACAGTATTTGTTTCTGGTTTACAATATACTGATTCAACAGTTCTGTACATTACTCAGTGCTCATCATGGTACGTATTCTCTTTAAAACCCATCCCCTATTCACTCATCCCCCACTTGCCTCCCCTCTCATAACCTTAGTTTATTCTCTATAGTTAAGAGTCTGTTTCTTGGAGCGCCTGGGTGGCTCAGTGGGTTAAGCCTCTTCCTTCAGCTCAGCTCATGATCTCAGCCTCCTGGAATCAAACCCCCGCATCTCGCTCTCTGCTCAGCAGGGAGCCTGCTTCCCCCCCACCCACTGCCTGCCTCTATGCCTACTTGTGATCTCTTTCTGTCTCTGCCAAGTAAATAAATAAAATCTTTTTAAAAAAAGGTCTGTTTCTTGGTTTGTCTCCCTTTCTCTCTTTTTTTCCTTTGTTTGTTTGTTTTGTTTCTTAAATTCCACATGAGTGAAATCATATGGTACTTGTCTTTCTCTGACTGACTTATTTCACTTGGCATAATATGCTCTAGCTCCATCCATGTCATTGCAAATGGCAAGATTTCATTCTTTTTTATGGCTGAATAATATTCTATTGTGTGTGTGTGTGTGTGTGTGTGTGTGTGTGTGAGAGAGAGAGAGAGAGAGAGAGAAACATCTTCTTTATCTATTCATCTATTGTTAGACATTTGTGTTGCTTCCATGGTTCTTCCATTTTTATCGTTGGTATGATAAATTAAACTCTTAGACATTGTTCCATCAACTTTGATTTGACGTGATCGTCAGTGGGTTAGTCTAATGGGTTTTCCAACATATTCTGAAGAGCCCCAGAGATTCCGAGGAGATTCTGCTAGGGCAAGGATCAGGTGCTCCAGGCACCCACCATTGCTCTCATTCTCATTTCAACCAGAAATGAGTGACCAAAGAGAGTCATTCCACTTCTGTAAGACCCTCAATCTGCCTGCAATCCTAGTATTAAAGTGCATAATTATAAATAACCCCTTTCTTATTGTCAGTTTCTTGTGGCTCTTGTTATAGTGTCCCGGCTTGTGACCATTTCCAAGGACCCATACGAAGCATGTGATGGCGCCCATGCTGTGGTTATTTGCACAGAGTGGGACATGTTTAAGGTGAGGTGACAAAGGTCATATTAATGAAAATTTTAGAAGGATTCTGGTATCATTTGAGGTTGAGTATGTGTTCATGTATATGTTCTAATTTTTTTTTTTTTTTTGCTTCTGTCTTCATAGGAACTGGATTATGAGCGCATTCATAAGAAAATGCTGAAGCCAGCCTTTATCTTTGATGGGCGGCGTGTCTTGGACGGGCTCCACAATGAGCTACAAACCATTGGCTTCCAGGTCATTATGATCCCAGATGGGTCTGGTTTTGTTTGCTTGGTCATTTGCTTTTTTTTTTTTTTTTTTTTTT
>NW_019154105.1:36095696-36380385 GCF_002288905.1 Enhydra lutris kenyoni
GGGGGGAGCAGGCTCCCTGCTAAGCAGAGAGCCTGATGTGGGGCTCGATACCAGGATCCTGAGATCATGACCTGAGCCGAAGGCAGAGGCTTAACCCACTGAGCCACCCAGGCGCCCCGGTCATTTGCTTTTTAGTGTGTTTGAGTTTTAGAATTTTAATATTTCCTACTTTAGCAATAACATAACTTGGGGCAACATGTTAGTTCTCTGGGAAATCTCTATGTGATTTCTGTAATTACTTTATTCCCTCCTTGATTTGTGATCTAAAGATCATTTAGTATTTGTCTACCTTGCCTTACCTCATATAAAGATCAAATAAGAAAATATACAAACTTAAAATTTTTTCAGGAACCTGAGTAGCAAACTGCCTTTGGCTCAGGTCATGTTCCTGGGGTCCTGGGATCTAGTCCTGCATTGGGCTCCCTACTGAGCAGGGAGCCTGGTTCTCCCTCTCCCTCTGCCTGCCACTCCCCCTGCTTGTGTTCTCACTCTGTCAGATAAAAAATTAAAATCTTTGGGGCGCCTGGGTGGTTCAGTTGTTAACCGTCTGCCTTCAGCTCTGGGAATGATCCCGGAGTCCTAGGATCGAGCGCCGCATCGGGCTTCTTCTTGCTCAGTGGGGAGCCTGCTTTTCCCCCTCCCACTCCCTCTGCCTGTGCTTCTTCTCTCGCTGTGTCTCTCTCTGTCAAATAAATAAAAGCTTTTTAAAAGAAAAGAAAAGAAAGAAAAAAAGAAAACCTTAAAAAAATTAAAATCTTTAAAAAAAAAAGTTAATATTTTTTTTCCCAGAGCCACCCAGGCTGCTCTGTCAAACTGTCTGCAGTACACTGACCCCCTCAGAGGCCAGGTCTCTTATTCCTATATGAATGTTTTGAAAACTGCAAAATGGGGACACCTGGGTGGCTCAGTGGGTTAAGCCTCTGCCTTCAGCTCAGGTCATGATCCTGGGGTCCTGGGATCAAGACCAACATCGGGCTCCTTGCTCAGCAGGGAGCCTGCCTCTCCCTCTCCCTCTGCCTGCCGCTCCCCCTGATTATGCTCTCTATCTGACAAATTAATAAAATCTTAAAAAAAAAAAAGGCAAAACAAAACTACAAGAGGCAGTATATCGTCTGATCTTGCACGGGAGGGATCCTGAACCGTCTGAGTGCTCAGCACTGTCCCAGCACCTGAGAGGTCTGAGTGAAAAGTATGGGAGCTTCCATGGGACTGGCCCTTTTTAATTAATTCCAAGTTTGTCAATTAATTATGGAATGTTTAGAGAGCCGACAGTAACCTGAACAGTACATTCCATGTTGCATCAATTTCAATTTTCCCCGGGAGCCACAAGAGTATTAATAAGAAGGAGGTACTTTCCATCTCCTCAGAGCAGCGTGTATGTGGGGGCGGGAGGCTTGAGGGGAGGTTGCGGAGGATGAAGAAATAGGCCAGGAGAGAGCAGTCAGCAGAGTCCTCGAGCAGAACAGGGCCGGGCAGGGCGCGGAGCTGGCCGTGCGCATCTATCTGCTCAGTGCCGGCTGCCTCGGAGACATACCTACCGATTGGGCCTTATCTGCTGCTCAGAAGATCTGATCTGGTTCTCCTGACCTGTCACTGACTTGTTGAAGATCCTTCCTACTTAGAATTCATTGCTCATTTCTCATTCATGAGGGATTCACTTGCAACCAGAAGCAGATGACATCCTTGTCTGTTAACACTCCACCAGAGACCCCTGGGATTCTTCTGTCCTGCCCCTCCTTAGTGAGTAACAACATGACTGCTTTTTCCAGTCATGACTTAAACTGAAGCAATGTTATTTTTTAAAGATGACTTCCAAGGCACAGACACATTTTCTCTTCTACTTTTATGACTCATCTAAGGGAGAAGAGATATAAAGATAGATAAATAGATTTAATGTGAGTTTGAGTTCTTCTAAAAGTTAACTTCTTGTAGTAGGGATTTATTTATTTATTTGTTTGTTTATTTATTTAATTTTTTTATTTTTAAAGATTTATTTATTTATTTGATAGAGAAAGACACAGCGAGAGGTGGGAGAGGGAGAAGCAGGCTCCCCGCTGAGCAGGGAGCCCCAAACGGGGTTCGTTCCCAGGACCCTGGGATCATGACCTGAGTGGAAGGCAGATGCTTAACAACTGAGCCACCCAGGTACCCCTGTAGTTAGGGATTTAAAAAAATAGGAAAAAAATTAGGAATGCAATCACTAAATAAAGGGCATATATAAGTCATCGAGACAACTGATGAATACAAAGCAGAAGCCCTTTGAGTCAGAATTTAATATTAATTTTTAACTCAAAGGCACTTATGAAAATTGTATAGTATATTTTTGCTGGAGAGAGGAGCTAAAATTATGGTCATTGAAGAAGCAGTGCCTTTAAAAATAAGATAAATGATTTTGGATATGTGAGGAACAGTTTAAAATGTAATATGCAAAATAAAAAGACTACCATTTATTTATCGAAGGCTGACTTGTCTGTCAGATACAGTGCTGAGCACTTTATCTGCTTTAATCCATACCACAACCTTTTGAAATGAGTGGTCGTAACACCATTTATAAATGAGGAAGAAAGACCTAGAGAGCCTGGGTAGACGCAGTTATCAGTCAGGAATCCAGCTGGGGCCTTTCAGACTCTGAAGCCTGAATTCCTGAAATCTCTGCTGTGACAGCTTATGCTAATTCCTTAGAATAAGGGAAGCAGACATGAGAAGAGAGTTTGAGAGAGAATGTGATTCCCCTGGAACCTGGTCTGTGAGTTGCTTTCATTCATGTGCTGAGACACTGGTGGCACGTGAGTCTGTCCTCTGAGGGCGTCTGGTGTCAGGAGTGGCAGGGGTAAGAGTCTCCAGACATGGCTAGGAAGAGGAGAGTGTAGACTGACTCTAGAAACATAAAAAACATGGAAGGAACCAAAGATCTTTCGTAGCAACCCAGACAACTTGAGACCCTCTTTTGCTTTTATTTTATTTTATTTATTTTTAAAGATTTATTTATTTATTTATTTATTTGATAGAGAGAGAGAGAGAGAGAGACAGTGAGAGAGGGAACACAAGCTGGAGGAGTGGGAGAGGGAGAAGCAGGCTTCTTGCCGAGCAGGGAGCCTGACGCAGGGCTCGATCCCAGGTCCCTGGGACCATGACCCAAGCCGAAGGCAAACGCCCAACAACTGAGCCACCCAGGCGCCTCCCTCTTTTGCTTTTAAAAGGAAAAAAGAATACTCCAGATTTTCTTTCTAAAGTCTCTTTTTCTCCTCTAGATTGAAACAATTGGGAAAAAAGTGTCTTCAAAGAGAATTCCATATGCTCCTTCTGGGGAAATTCCAAAGTTCAGTCTTCAGGATCCGCCAAACAAGAAACCCAGAGTATAAACATTGCCATTTTTATTTGTAATTTTTTTGGTACTTTAGGATAGCAGATATCTACCTGATATTAAATGGTAAACGAACAAAGTGTTTTTAAGGAAATAAGCTATTTTTTTAATAATCAAATTTATATTAGCTGTACGGGAATTAGCATATCTGGTATTATGAATCTAGAATATTTTTTACATATTTTTATAATGTTGTTACTTCAGTGATTGGATGAGTCGTAAATAATCATGTCGGTTTTAATGGCGTCGATTTTTGTAAAATAAAAATTAAACCTGAAACACTTTTTACTTTACAAAATGTCCATAGGCAGCACTTTTAATATCATATTATAAGGGAAAAGGCACTCTTTGGTTTTTCTGATCATTGGTTTATTTACTTGTCATTAAATATGTATTTTAAATGATGAGATTGCTGTCCTAAATACTGGGCTAAACCTGCTACTGTTTCAAAAAGTGTTCTGGAGACTTAGAGATTTCCAGCTTAACTGGGTAAGGCGTTTGCCAAGCCGTTTCCTGTCTCTCTGAACCTGGAAGGAGGATGCAGCGGACAGAATGGGGCCTTGTGTGCTTTTCTTTTTTTTTTTTTTTTCCTTTGGATGTGCTCAAAATATTTTCCCTATGCTTCCACGTTACTAGTGACACTACAAGTTTGGTTTGGGTAATGTTCCTTTGCTCCTTTTGTTTTAAGGAGCTGTGTTGTTTTTTTTTACCCCCAGAAGATCATCACTGCTCAATTCCAATCAATTCAAGTAAGACTGAACGGCAATTTTATTTTTAACATGAAGAGAATATCAGTATTGGTCTAGTTTATTCTTCACATCTCACTTTTTCTCACCGATCACTATTTTTTTAGTTCAAGAGCCAAAAATATTTGTTACCTCTATTTTGCATTTTTATTTCTATAGCTCGTTGAAGTTTCCCCTTTTTCTTTAAATAAGAAAACCAATATAATCTCATGTATGAACTTAAAGTAGTAGATTTTACAAATTCTGTATAGCATAACTCTAAAATGAGAATTTTTATATGTTTCCATGTGCTTTTTTCTTATGTCTCTTACTGACTTTTATTTTCTCTTGTCCTTTATCATTATTGAAATATGTCAGATGTCCATCTGGTGCTTGTGCTTTGCTGAGAATGTACAAATCAAGTGAACGATACAGTGTCATCCTTTAGGAATTTTGCAGCTCAGTAAGAATGCAGAGACAAATATACAGATGAGGACAGACATCTGTACCGATATCAAATACATAAATAAAATATTCTCTATCAACAATTGTGTGGGTGTATTTTTTGTCATAGTGCAAGTAACAAATGAGTTGTGACAGTCTGACATTAGACAGAAAAATATTACTCCTTTTTTGAGAAAAGGGTATTACATCATTCAAATGTTGTAAGAAAGGGTGGGGATTTAGCAAATAGATCACATATTGGCAAACCAAAGCTCATGGGCCAAATCTGGTGAGCCACCTGTAAGCTAAGAATGGTTTTCACATGATTACATTTTAAATGGTTATGTAAGTCCCCAATTTTGCCCCTTGGCCTGAAAAGCCTAAAATATTTGCTATCTGGCTCTTTAAGAAAACGTTTGCAGATCAGAGTGAAAAAAAACATCAGAAAGAGAAAAACATCAGAGTGATTGAACATAAAATGAATCCTTACTCAAAAGACCCAGGTGAGAATGAACTTATTAATTAGAATTTGCTTTACATTCCTGCTTGAAAATATTCTTGTATTCTGCTTAATAACCTTATATCCCGTTAAGGGGAATTATAACCCAAAGATTTCTTACAAAAACAGATGGAATCAGGCACTGATTTTAGCTGCAGGATGCTTCAGTGCCTAGGACTGATAAGTAAATAATTATGTGTAAAGTATAGTTTTTCTTTTTTTAAAGATTTTGTTTATTTATTCGACAGAGATCACAAGTAGGCAGAGAGAGAGAGAGGGAAGCAGGCTCCCTGCCACGCAGAGAGCCCGATGCAGGGCTCGATCCCAGGACCCTGAGATCACAACCTGATCCAAAGGCAGAGGCTCAACCCATTGAGCCACCCAGGCGCCCCTAAAGTATAGTTATTAACTAAAAAGGGAAAATGGGGAAAAGATATAGAACCATGTATACCTGCTATTTGTAATGGAAGGGGAAAAAAAAAAACAAAAATAACCAGTACCTGGACAAGTAACTTAACACAGCAATTTGAGTCCTTGGTGTGAAAGTTTGCAAGAAGGTGGTTAGGCTTTTTCTCGCTACTAAGAAAATTAAAGACTGTGTGTGTGTGTGTGTGTGTGTGTGTGTGTGTGTTTTAAATGACAGAAGGTTTCTATTTTTATTAGCTGGTATGTTTTTGATTGGGGCAATGAATAGTGGTGAGTTTATTAACTAGGATTTACAGTTGAAAATAATACAGGGACAGCACCTGGGTGGCTCAATCAGTTAAGGGTTGAACTCAGCTTTGGCTCACGTCATGATCTTGGGGTTGTGAGGTGGAACCCTTCGTTGGGCTCCATGCTGGGCGTGGGGCCTGCTTGGGATTCCCTCTGCCCCTGTCCTACTCCTTTACTATAAAAGGAAGGAGGAAGGAAGAAAACAATACAGGGGTATGGCCCAAAAGAAAACATTCAAATAGAGAAGTATATATAGAAAAGTGAAACCTCTGTCAGGACGTGTTCTCCAGAATGTGTCATTCCACTTAAGCTTTGAATCCTAACTGCACTACGGATTAGCATGTGATATTTTGGCTAACTTACCTGAAAGCCTTATTTTCTTCACCTGTAAACTAGAGATAATTAACCTCTAACACGAAGAGTTCTTACAAAGATGATGTGAGGTCAATGACCACGCAAAGTTCTTACTGCACAGTGGTGGGCAGGTGACGGACATGGCCATTAGACACAGTAACAAGCTGGTCCCACTGAACCAGAGCCATGCGTAGGCGCTGGAATCACTAAGAGTACCGTAATTAACACAGTTTACAAAGCAGGCTCGATGCCAGGCCCTTTAGGTGCATCTTCTCATCTATTCCTCACATAAGTCCTTTGAGATGAGTTCTATCCCCATTTTCAGATGAAGGCAGAAAGCTAGAGAGATGAAGTGATTTGCTCAAGGTCACAGCCATTTGAATAGGAGCTTTTCTTGACGTTGAAAGCCTCATTTTAGAGGAACGATGAAAAGAGTGAGCATCTGTGGCCTTAGGCAGACTAAAGGAATACCACCCCAAGGAAAGAATCAGAAGGCAGATAGGGCAAAACTGAGGAGGGGAGTCCCTGCCCTTCATCCTCTTGGAGACTCCCAACCACGAGAAAGGGGTCTGAGGTTTGATAGGAGGCTGAGAAAAGAAAGGAGAGACAGTCAACACAGTGAAATTAAGGTCTAGCTGCCCATAAATCGACTGTATTCGCATTCAGGGAGCAATATTTAAACTATTTCAAATTAGCTGTCTGTACCCACTCTAAGGCAGATGTCACGAGGTGCTAAAAAATGGAGGGCAGGGGCGCCTGGGTGACTCAGTCGTTAAGTGTCTGCCTTCAGCTCAGGTCATGATCCCAGGGTCCTGGGATTAAGCCCCACATCGGGCTCCTTGCTCTGTCAGAGGCCTGCTTCTCCTTCTCCCACTCCCCCTGCTTGTGTCCCCTCTCTTGCTGTGTCTTTCTCTGTCAAATACATAAATAAAATCTTAAAAAAAAAAAAAAAGTGGAGGTCCTAGGGGAATGAGAGCAATCTTGTGGAGAAGCTAAGACACCTACAGAAATAACTGATGAACTATGAGAATGGCCATAAATGATGAAAATGAAAGCTATTTAGACGCAAAGGTAATGTTCATTCCAGCTGAGGAAGAGAGGAAGACTTCCTGGAGGCAGGATGGCATTTGAGGTGGGTCTTAGCAGACATGATTTGGAAGGAAGGGGTGGGTCGAATGAGCACGTCAGGGGCAGAACCAATGGAAGTGGAAAGACGGTCACGGGAACATTCAGACTGGTTTTTGGCAAAGCAAGTTGTTTTTTCTCTGGAGTTGAAAGGAAACTGAGGAGGAAGAGCTGATCTGGAAACTCACACTGCGAACAGACTGTAGCTGAGCAGGGGCTTCATGTAGTCATTAAAATGGAGACACCAAGCTCTACACAACACTGTGAATGTACTTAGTTCCTTCACTTACACTTTCGAATGGTTCAAGTGATAAAATGGAAACACTGAAGGTTCTCTTTTTAAAATGTAGTCACTTTCTTAAAAACAAACAAACAAAAACTAGAGTGTGCAGCCCCAAACTAGATGTTACCATCTAATTTATTCATATTCTGGCACTTAATTCAAATTTTAGACCAAAACACTAGAAGAAATATATTAGTGCCAGCCTGGCAAAGTAATATTTATAAATGACTTTGCTTTTTTAAAATTAATTAATTTATTTGAGAGCGAGAGAACACAAGCAAGCCAGGAGAGGGACAAAGGAAGAGGAGCGGACTCCCCACTGAGCAGGGAGCCCACCACGGGGCTCGATCTCACAACCCTGAGATCAAGACCTGAACTGAAACCAAGTCAGTTGCTCAACAGCCTGAGACACCCAGGCGCTCCCAACTTATCCTCTGAACCTTTAAAGTTCAGAGGATAAGTTGGATACAATGACCTCTTACTTCCTTCTTCCCTTCCTTTTTCCCAAATGCAGACAGAGAAAAAAACAGTATGTATTGTAGATCTGCATTTTACAATATACTGCTACTAACATGGGAGATTAATTTGAGGAGAATATACATTTTTTCTTAATTTTAATAGTTAAGAATTTATTTTAAAGGTGTTAGAATAAACATCATTTACAAATTATATTAGTTAGTATATATACTTGACTGTTCTAACAGAGATCCCAAATTATGGTGTCTTAGGCAAAGCTGAAATACTTTTCTCTCTCCTAAAAGAGTCCAGGCAGGTGGTCCAGGGCTGGTAGAGCGCTTTCATGGTCAAAGAGGTCTAGGCTTCTTCACCTGGTCGCTCTGCCTTCCTTGATGCAAGTCTGTCTCAGGGTCCAAGATGGCTGCTCCAGGTCCACAGTCCTGTTCTCTTTCCGGCCAGCAGGGAGGAGGGGAAAGAAGGGAAAGTCATGACCCACCCTTTGAGAACACACTTAGACCCATGAGAACAGTAACACAAATCATCTCTGTTCACGCACTGCTGCTCAAAACATAGCCTCATACTCACAACTAGCTGCAACGGAGCCTGGGAGATTTAATTTTTATCTTATTTACTTATTTTATTTTAAAGATTTTATTTATTTATTTGAGAGAAAGAGAGAGCACGAGCAGGGGGAGGGGCAGAGGCAGAGGGAGAAGCAGGCTCCCAGCAGGGAGCCCAATGTGGGGCTGTATCCCGGGCCCCTGGGATCATGACCTGAGCTGAAGGTTAATGCTTAACCCACTGAGCCACCCAGGCGTTGCAAAGGAAATTTAATGTTTAGTAGGATGATCAACTACATGCCAGCTAAAAATTCTAAAACTATAAGAGGGTTATAGAAATTGGGAACAATTAGCAGACTCTTACACATAAAATTAACATTTTCTTTGCTATTACTGCTGATAGTGGGGGATATAAAGTTTCATTTTAAAGGGATTTAAGTTTAGAAATTCAGTCAACTGTAAAAAAAATTTAATACCATAGTTTCCATCGAGATGGTGTGAAAATTATGGAGGTTGTGTATGAGAGAGTAGAGCTTAGGAAACACACTGGGAGTTTTAATTAGTAACACTAAACTTAAGAAACTACCAAGGATGATAGTTTTTCTAACTCTTAAAGACCATGCCTATGTAATGGCAAACATACAGATATAAGGTGAAAATTAGGTGTTAATAGTTCTCTAGCAATGATTTTCAAACTGTGACCCAAGCATTTCTACAGAGGTGTTTCAAGGACCCTGCAGATGACTGATTTAAATATAAATACATATATACAACATAGATAATTACAGTATATATGTAAAACTACCTGCAAAGCTATTATTAAAAAGACAGCAAGCAGAGCTGCCTCTCAGCCTGGTATACTGAACACACACTTATATCCTCTCCCTTCTTAGAACTCCATTAAAATTATAGCAGGAGGGCACCTGGGTAGCTCAGTGGGTTAAGCCTCTGCCTTTGGCTCAGGTCATGGTCTCAGGGTCCTGGGATCAAGCCCCGCATTGGGCTCTCTGCTCAGCGGGGAGCCTGCTTCCCCCTCTCTCTCTGTCTGCCTCTCTGCCTACTTGTGATCTCTCTCTGTCAAATAAATAAATAAAATATTAAAAAAATAAAATTATAGCAAGATGGGGAAAATGCATAATCCAATAAAACAAAGAGAATAGGAAGGCGCCATCTGTGGTCAAGAGATTAAAAGAAATTTCTGGAAAGCATTGAGCAGATGGATATATATTGACTGAGAAGAGCTCCTTCCTGGAATATTGGCAGCGGGGAGGCCCTGCCCTTTGGAACAGCAGACCTTCTACCCAAAAGGATGTGGGAGAGAGAGGACACACATGGGGTCGGGGGTGGGGGTGGGTGGCGCTTAACTGAGGGTCTTTAACTTTAGCTGCTGACCTTCTCACCTAGTCATTCTCTAGAAGCTGAATGGCAGACAGCCTTGTGCGTTTACCCTTATGTGACTACTTCTCCCAGCCCCCAGGGCCCAACAAAAACCAAAGCCAAAACCAACAAACCAGTTGGGGTTGGGGACAGGGTTCCTCTCTAAAGAAATTGATTAAACTGTTTGGGGAGAACTAGAGTGATGACACTTGTCCTGCACGAGAACTAAGCCTTTTCTGCGCTCTGAGTCCAACACCACTTCGCCCTAGAGCAAAGCCATTAAGTCAAAAGACGGTCTGGATTTCCAGTTACATGCGTTGAGTTTAACACACATGTGCTATTTTCATTCTCCCCTGAATGAGAGGATGAGCCCTTACTCGAGCTTACTCACCAACATGGCGGTAAAGGAAAAATAAGATAAAATGGCAGGAGAGGAATGAGAAAGCTGGAAACAGGCAAAGAGAGTGAGAAAGGAGGCATGGATGAGAGATGTCAACCAATTCTTACATGGAAAGCATTGGGAGCCTAAGGAACTTAGGAAGAGTGAATAGAAACTTCAGTGCCCATGTAAGGGACTGTTTCTTGGTGTAGGTCATTGGCTCCTTGGGAGATCTCAAAGATTGGGAACACCATTTACCACAGAGGAAGGAGCTAAAGGGCTGAAAACAAAAGACTTCTGTGAAAGATCGTACATGTTCTGAAGTCAGTTGCACATGGTCTCTCTCCTCCCTTATAAGAAGAAACTACCTTTCCCACCCTTCACTCTCACAGTATATTAGAGGTTTATTTTCAGGAGGACTAGAGTCAGAAAATTTCAGACTTAGGGAGGGTGTTAGTGAGATGCCGGCCTGGAAACAAGGGAACTAATTAAAAGCCTGCATGCTGAACGGAGACCCAAACTCCCCTATCACCCTGCTTGCTTTTCCTCACCGGCTTCTGAGAAAGTCAGCAGCCAAGTTTGTAATGCTCAAGGCTATTTAAAGAAATATTATTGTCTTTTTAGACTTGAATGGCTGCGGAGAAATAATCCAAACATTTGGGAGTCCCTCACTGAGGAATCCAGCTCACCGCCCCCCCCAAACACTACAGGGAGGCTCCCCTTGCCCCCCAGCTTCCTGTCAGCTTTAGGGCCACTCTCACTTGCCCAGGATCACCAGATGCTGAGGAGAACCTTCAACACAAAAGGCAGAGATAAAACAAAGGAAACAGACAGTGCTCAATGTGGAGAAGCACAACTTCAAAAGACTAATTATCCTCAGAGAGAAAAATAGAACTTGCAGCTAGGAAACAAGAACAGGATGGTATTTTAAAAAAGAAGAAAAAAAAGGAATCATCAAACTCTTGAAAGTGAAAATGGGGGCGCCTGGGTGTCTCAGTTGTTTAAGCATCTGCCTCTGGCTCCTGTTATGATCTCAGTGTCCTGGGATCGAGCCCTGCATCAGGGTCTCCGCTCAGCGACAAGACTGCTTCTCCCTCTGCCTCTGTGATCCCTCTCCCTCTGTGATTGCTTTCGCTGTCTCTAAAATAAACAGTCTTAAAAGAAAAAAAAAAAGAAAGTGAAAATGCAGTGGTCCAAATTTTAGCAAGGGAATCATTGTCAGAGGAAATTTTCCTGGAAGCCCAACGTAAAATGGATTAAAATGGTATTTTATTAGCACAAATGTAGGTGAAGGCATGTGTGGCTGGAAACTCAGGGGAAAGAGGGGCATGTTCTCACACCCCTGTCATGGCTGCTCCTGCTACTTTGCTCTTCTTACATTCTGAATCCTTCTTTGGGATGTTATTCCCACTTTTCTGCAAAATCACTGGTGTTCATGTTTGTTAATGTAATAATATTGATAATACCTCTGAAGTTAGATGCCTTCAGCTTCAAGTAGGAGATACTCCTATTCAAACTGGTTTCATTTTTTTTTTAAAGACTATTTATTTCTCAGAGAGAGAGAGAGAGAGAGAGAGAGAGAGAATGAGAGAGCACAAGTAGGGGAAGCAGCAGCCAGAGGGAGAAGCAGTCTCCCTACCAAGCAAGGAGCCGGATGTTGGACTCAATCCCAGAACCTTGGGATTGTGACCTGAGCAGAAGGCATATGTTTAACTGACTGAGCCACCCAGGCACCCCAAAACTAGTTTCACTAATACAGATACTTATTATCTCACCAAACAGGAAGTGGTTTTCAGGGTCAGCAGATTCAGTGGTTGGAAAAGGGGCTGGGACTCCTGTATTTTTTTTTTTTTAAGATTTTATTTATTTATTTATTTGACAGGCAGAGATCACAAGGAGGCAGAGAGGCAGGCAGAGAGAGAGAGAGGGAAGCAAGCTCCCTGCTGAGCAGAGAACCCCATGCGGGATTCCATCCTAGGACCCTGAGATCATGACCTGAGCCGAAGGCAGCGGCTTAACCCACTGAGCCACCCAGGTGCCCTGTATTTTTTTTTTTTTAAGATTTATTTTATTTTATTTTATTTATTTGACAGAGAGAGAGAGAGAGATATATATCACAAGTAGGCAGAGAGGCAGGCAGAGGGGGAGGGGGAAGCAGGCTCCCTGCCAAGCAGAAAGCCCGACGTGGGGCTCAATCCCAGGACCCTGAGACCGTGACCGGAGCCAAAGACAGAGGCCCAACCCACTGAGCCACCCAGGCGCCCCATGGGACTCCTGTATTACTTGATATCTTAAAAATTATGTGCATTGATCACTTTCATATTCTTAAAAATGCCATTTGTGCTTGCTACAGAAAGAAAAAGATCATACTGAAATGGGCATGTACCAAATTTTAATATATCAGAGACCACTGATGCATTCACTTTTCCTGCTCAATCAAGAATTTTTATAAAGACCTCCTGTCATGTCTGTGCATTCAAACGTGCTTATTAATGGATCACTGTTCAGGACGGTCAAAGCTCTGCCCTGGCTTTTTAAGATTCAGGCCTGTCCATTCTTGTATAGTTGTGCAAGGGAGTGTATCTTTACACACATTAAGCACAATCAAATGTCCAGCAAGACCCAGGAATTCGGTCACATAGTCTAGTCACAGCATAATGGCCAGTTATGGAATAAGGAGTGAAGAAATAACAAATCCAGAAGCTACAGTTTGTGATTCCACTTTGTTTTGTTGTTGTTGCTATTTTTTGTTGTTGTTGTTGTTTAAGATTTTATTTGAGAGAGAGAGACCGTGAGAGGGAGATATTACAAACAGGGGGGAGGGTAGAGGGAGAAGCAGACTCCCCACTGAGCGGCGAACCCAACCTGGGACTCAATCCCAGGACCCTGGGATCATGACCGGAGTCAAAGGCAGACGCTTAACCAACTGAGCTACTCAGGCATCCTGAGACAAAATTATTCTGCTAAAATATTTCATTACCATGCATCTACATTGTGCAAAATTAGGAAATATCCAGATTACCTCATAGAATCAGAATCTGAAAAGTAATCCGTTTTTCCTGTGAAAAAAGATTTTTAAAAACTTTAAAGTTTTAAGCAGTCTCTACATCAAGTATGGGGGCTCGAACCCGAAACCCTGAGATCAAGAGTCATATGCTCCACTGAGCAAATAGGTGTCTCTGACATAACAGATTTATTTTTGCTTATTTTTTAACATAATTTTTATTTTTTTATTAACATATAATGTATTATTAGCCCCAGGAGTACAGGTCTGTGAATCGCCAGGTTTACACACTTCACAGCACTCACCATAGCACATACCTTCCCCAATGTCCATAACCCCACCACCCTCTCCCGACCCCCCTCCCCCAGGCAACCCTCAGTTTGTTTTGTGAGACTAAGAATCACTTATGGTTTGTCTCCCTCCCAATCCCATCTTGTTTCATTTATTCTTTTCCTCCCCCCCAAACCCCCCACATTGCCTCTCTACTTCCTCCTATCAGGGAGATCATATAATGGTCTTTCTCTGATTGACTTATTTCGCTAAGCATAATAGCCTCTAGTTCCATCCACGTCGTCGCAAATGGCAAGTGAAGTAACAGATTTTAAGGAGGCAGTTGCCAGAGATGTTTCAAGTTGGGTTAATTTTACACAGCAAAATTTACTGGGATCTATAAAGAAACTAAGGCAAAGCATATATGGCTCCCCCTGGGTTAAATGAAAATGTAACTCATGCTCAAAGTTATGTGTTACTTTTATAAAAAAAAAATATTAGTTTGCCCATTTAAAAATTCAAAAATAGAATTGGCCATCCATGTTACATATTTTATAATTTAGCTGTCTAAAAACTTCCTTTGCAAGAATGTAGTAGCAAAAACAGGATTTAGAGTCTAAAGATGAAGTTGAGTTCTAGTACCTAGGAAAGAAAATTCCCCTTCAGGTCCTTACCATCGTATGCAACCACCTCACCAGAGTGGGGTGAAAAACAGACGGAATCAATGGGATAGTGCACGTGCATGTAGTAAACTACTGGAAGATGAGGGTTAATACCCTTTTCCTCAGGTTATAGTTCTCTGTCTTCGATACCATCATGATCTTGGTTTCCCAAAGGTCCTAACCAAGTAACTAATGTGAAACTATTTTGCAGGCCTGAAGCAGTCATCCCAATGTGAAGAAATGACATGCAAACTCTAAAGCCTTTCTAAATTATCCCAGCGCTGCTGCGGTGTTCGGTAAAGGACATACACCAACTGTAAGGAGCCTCAATCTGGGCAGTTGCATCACAGTGTGTCATTTTTCACAAGTGAAATGTGATGACGATGTACAGGTAACAGGCTTGGAACTTCTCTGGAAGTTTTTCATGTATTTTTAAATTATACTGTTAACAGTAAAACTCTTAAAAAGGTATTTTATGATTATATCACAGCAAGCAATTGTTAATAGAACAAAGAAGACAGGCTAAAAGACAAGTGAATTATTTAATTAAATATGCACAGCTATCGACTTTTTTTTTTTCCTTTTTAAAGATTTTATTTATTTCAGAGAGAGAGACACAGCGAGAGAGGGAACACAAGCAGGGGGAGTGGGAGAGGGAGAAGCAGGCTTCCCACCGAGCTGGGAGCCCGATGTGAGGCTCCATCCCAGGACCCTGGGATCATGACCTGAGCCGAAGGCAGACACTTAATGACTGAGCCACCCAGGCACCCCTCAATGTGTTTCTTAAAACAATGAGACTGAGGTATGTCCACTGAAGTCAGGCATTCTGGTACCACTTCTCTTACCAACTGGAATCAGATATTAATAATTCCTATGATCTTGAAGGTCTTGTTATACTTGAGAGGACTTTTTTCTTTTAGCCACGAGATTTTTCAGGAAAAATTCACCTATTTAGGAAAAACGAAAACACATTAATATCAATTTAATGTAAATTTCAGAATTATACTTCCGTGTTTCCCTTCTTTTTAATCAATTTTTTTTTTTTTTTTTTTTAATGTTAAGCTCTACGCCCAACATGGGGCTTGAACTCGTGACCTGGAGATCAAGAGGCGCACACTCCACCGACTGAGCCAGCCAGGCACCCCATTAGCTTTATCTTTTTTTTTTTTTAAGATTTTATTTATTTATTTTACAGAGAGAGACAGAGTGAGAGAGGGAACACAAGCAGGTGGAGTGGGAGAGGGAGAAGCAGCCTTCCCGCCCGGCAGGAAGCCCGATGCAGGGCTTGATCCTGGACCCCGGGATCATGACCTGAGCAGAAGGCAGATGCCCAATGATGGAGGCACCCAAGAGCCCTGCTTTATCTCTCTCTCTCTTTTTTAAAGTAAATTCTACCCCCATTGCTTACAAAAAAATTTTTTATCACTACAGTCTCTGTTATTCTTTCTAGTACCTCAATATTGTAAAGGTGACCCTATTATGTCTGTGGGTCTGCTTTTGAACATTTATTCCACTCTACATGTACTATCTATTCCTTGTCTCTGACAAAGCAATTGCTGTTGGCACGATTCATTTCAGAGAGCAATTCTGCTACGTTATTAGCCTGGATCTGATGTTTATAAAACAGGCCTCATTGCAGTTGAGCCGACTCATCTGATGGAATCCCGTTAGCTTATCCCCCTCTAGGGAGGCAAGAGCTCTTCATTTACAGCGGGCCTGCTCCCCACCCCCTTGGTTGTGCCTGTGCATTAAGACGGCTGCTTAGAGGGGGCACATTCCCTTCTCAGGTCATTAGGGTTCCATTTAGTGTCTCACTGTTCCAGCACGGCTCAGTGCTTATTGGCAGAGCCCAGCACCACAGGCCTGGTTTTATGAGGAGTCTGATGAACTTTGCTTTGTCATCTTAATATCCAAGTATAACTGCAGTGAGCGTATCTGTACCCAATCGCCAAGAATCCCAAGGTTCACAACCCAGCCAAGTAATGAAGAGTTAGCCACGCTCCTCCAGAACTTATCTAAATCTGGCAGGAGTAGAACCAACATTATCAGACCCTAGCCCATCAGCTGAGTCTAATTCTCTACCCAGTAGAATTCAATCTTTTACTGGTAACTCTAAAAAGTTCATAATTTACTTTCTTATAAATGTTAAAAATTTTCCTTAAAAAAAAGAAATAAAAACCCCTTTCAAATGATTTTACTTTACTCTAACCACTCTGGAAGCTGATGTTAGTTCTATCCTTTACAAAGGTTTTCAGCTTGCTGGCAGAATTCTTCTTGCTTGAAGAATAAATCACTTTATTGGCTTCTAAAGTCCCCACATCCTGTGAGTCAGTGTTGAGTCAAAGTCTTGGGTTTTATAACTAGGATAAGCTGTGGTTAGTTCATTGAAATGTCTTGAATTTCTTTACAGGAGCACACTGAGTATCACACATACATGAACATTAGTTTTTATCAAAAGAATGTGTGCTTAATTTAAATATATCTGTGATTGTTTTGAAAGATTTTATTTATTTATTTGACAGACAGAGATGACAAGTAGTCAGAGAGGCAGGCAGAGAGAGAGGAAGGGAAGCAGGCTCCCTGCTGAGCAGAGAGCCAGATGCGGGGCTCGATCCGAGGACCCTGAGATCATGACCCGAGCTGAAAGCAGAGGCCTTAACCCACTGAGCCACCCAGGCGCCCCTGTATCTGTGATTTAAGCCCAATATGTAACACAATCATGTAAAAGATCATTTACGGTAATCACGTAGTTTAGACCTACCCAAAAAATTAACTGTTATTCTTCAAGAAATTATAATTGTGAAGTCCAACTGATAGGGAAAACATTTTAAACATTTTTTGGATTAAATTCGGGCTTCAGATATGTTCTCATAGACTTTTTTTTTTTTCTAAAGGTTTTTATTTATTTATTTGAGAGAGAGACAGTGAGAGAGAGCATGAGAGGGGAGAAGGTCAGAGGGAACAGACTCCCCATGGAGCAGGGAGCCTGATGCGGGACTCGATCCCAGGACTCTGGGATCATGACCTGAGCTGAAGGCAGTCGCTTAACCAACTGAGCCACCCAGGCGCCCATGTTCTCATAGACTTTTTGATGGCCACGATCACATGACTTTTTAACCCTTGGAAAAGGCTTTTCTTTTCGTAAGTCAGCTCAAGCTACTAATTAAAATAAGAGCTGGAATTACAAAGTGAAATTACACTTTGTAATTTCTAGTGGCTAGTAAAAAGAGTCAAAATTTCTACATGGAAAAGAATCTTAAAATTTTTTTCTATTGCCTCTGGGAGAAAACCATAAAGATATTAATGGGTATGCAGCAATGCCGCCAAACCAGTACTTTCCAGGATTTAAAATGTCTGAAATTAGGAGTTTATTTAGAGATGCAGCTGGCATGGCTGTCAAATGAATATACATTTTTCAGAAAACCGTCTTATATACTTCACTGGTATCTGTGACTTCTGAATAACCTACTATTAAAAGCCACACAAAGAATAAGCTGATTACTCCTGTTTTCATCACAGTGGCTGAGCTAGAAAAGGGGAGGGGACTCTTTGTTTAAGGAAAAAAACAGGTTTAAGAGAAATTTTTCCTTAACATGTCCTCTATGGAGCAAAGTTCCTAAGGATGTTCCAAAAAACAATTTTTCCTTCAAAAAGCAAGCACAGCTATTATAATTTTAACGTGGAAACTTATGGTCTGAATAAAACTATCCCCCGCAATGTAACTTACCTGCTTTATATGAAGAACGCACCAGAGGGCCACTAGCTGTATAATGAAATCCAAGTTCATTTCCTACTTTTTCCCAGTATTTGAACTTTTCAGGAGTAATATACTCTTCAACCTACATTTAGAGAATTCATTCAGATAGATTTTAGAATTTCCCTAAAGCATTGTGATTCTGTAGAAAATCTATGCTCATGCATTCAGGATGGTTTTCACTTCATAATTTATCCAGTTGCCCAGAGGCTTTCACCTCTCCTTCCTCATAGGTAACCTGCCTTCTGGTTACTAGGCCTCTCTATCAGCACTTGATTACAGAGGGAAAACATCAATTTTGTAGTACATTAGCTGTTCTGAAAGTTGAAAAAGATGAGATCACCTACAGAGATTATATATCTGTATTCCCCCTTCATGGACTAACAGGTATAATCAAGAATTAATCACACCTATCGGGTTCTTGAGGACCAGACTTCCTTGTCTTGTCCTGTCTCTTGTGCTCAGCCCTGTGTCTGGCACAGGGTCACTACTCGACAAAAGTTTCCTGAATGAATGAATGTTCAATACGGAAACAAGAAGACAGGCTCTTCATTTTTACTTCACCTCTGGCTCTCACATAACTCTAAAACGAATCACGAGATGACCATGTGTGAATGAATGCAATTTCCCAACTATTTAATTCTTTTTCTGTACATTCACTTAAGTCACACAATTTTCAGGGCAGCAAAAATGTGCCAGTATTATCTGCTGGCTTTATGCCGACAAATGGGAACTGGGACTTGGAAATATACATGGAACATTACACTAGAAAGTCAGCAGCTTCTGAGTTGTACCTATGGATGACAAAGATTTAATTCAAACTACCAGCGAACGTTCGGCAACTCAAGATGGCAATACCTTAAGGTGGCGTTTTGTTGGCTGCATATATTGTCCTAAGGTCAAACAGTCCACATCGGCTTCCCGAAGTGCTACAGAAAAAAGGCACACATTACATTAGCAGATTTTTAAGTTTAAAAAAAAAATATTTTATTTTTAAGTAATCTCTACACCCAAAAGGGGGTATGAACTTACAATCCTGAGGTCAAGAGTTGCATGCTCCATAGATCGGACCAGCCAGGCACCCTAAAATTTTTTTAAGTAACCTCTATACCCAAAGTGGGATTCAAACTCTGAACCCTGAGATCTAGGGTCAGATGTTGGGGAGTAAGACTGTATCTCTCCATTCAAAAGAGTCAGGGAATATGAAAAAGATTGAAAACATAGGAATGAGAAAGATACTCATGAGGGGCTGACAGAAAGAAGGACAAGGTACTCTAATACTATGCAATAAATGCTCAAATATGGGTGAAGGGGTTTTGAGCAAGAGTCTGTTAGGCAGAAAAGAAGGGAACAGTATATGAAAGGCCTGAGATCACCTGTATTATAGACCAGACCTGCTATACGCAGCTTTACTAACTGTGCAAGATATGCTCTGGGGGATGTGATTTGACCTCTCACATATCGGAATCTTTCTAGTAAAACTGTAGTTTTACTCTAGTAAAGAGGAACTTTTCATTACTATTCACACTTGTTACTCTTAGAACCAGTAAGTAACTGCAAGTAGGCAAAGGATCCTCACGTAAGTAACAGGCTGTTTTGTTGGGGTTTTTTTGCAATTTACAAAGCCCAAGAATCACAAAGCATATGGGCTTATGAGACTAAGATTCAGCAAAGTCCAAAGCACATCATGTTATGTGACAATGTTACCAGTCGGCTCTTCCTCAAAGGCCTGGCTTCCTCTTACTCATCTCGTCAGTGCCTGTGAAGGCTCCTGGTACCTGGCTGGCTCTTACAACTAGGCAATGACTACATAAGACATGTGGATAAAATCTTATTTTCATTTGATTAAAGGGTGCAGAATAAAATGAGGTACAAATTTCATGTCCTGAGATTTCTGCGTATCATTCCATAATGTTCTAAGAAAACATACTTCTGGGTGCCTGGGTGGCTCAGTCGGTTAAGCACCTGCCTTTGGCTCAGGTCATGCTCTCTTGGTCCTGGGATCCTCACATTGCGCTCTCTGCTCAGCGGCGAGTCTGCTTCTCCCTTTTATCCTCCCTCTGTGCTCTCCCTCTCCCTCAAGTAAATACATAAAATCTTAAAAAGAAAAGAAAACATACTTCCTTTCCCTTTTATGCTGCTGTTATAATCATATCCTACACTTTGTTCTTACTGGCACTTTCATTGACACTATGGAGGAAATGTAACACGGCCTTCAAAATGGGGTTCCTGCTATTACTCAAATCAAATGAAAAAGAGTTTTCGTTTTTCAGTTTTTTTTTACCTTTCAGTGTTGCATATACTTGCTCATCATTTTCGCCTAAACCCAACATTATAGATGTTTTAGAAATCACATTGGGCCGAACCTCCTTGGCATGTTTCAGTACGTGCAGAGACTGGCTGAAATTGGCCCGGGGATCACGAACTTTCCTTGAAAACAGCAGAGCTGTTGTCAGCAAGAATAACCACAAGTTCAACTAAGTACATAGTTATGCAAGCCATCTGAAAGACCAGGAAAGGACATTCTGGACATTAAATTACACCATGTGGTTCAATACCAGCATTTGTGAACAAATATCTAGCTGTTACTTTTGTAAAGAAAATCAGGCTTCACTGGGCCCCAAGTTCTGTCTACTTTTAAGGCCTTTCAAGCCTGGGGCAGAGAAAACTAGAACAGAAGTAATTCAGTTTATGAATTACTCATTGAGAAAACCAAATTCGACGTGGAAAATGAGTGATTGTAAGGGATAGTCAAGAAAGAAGAGAAAAAGAGTAGAAGTAAGAAGATCTTAAAACTGGACAAAGGAAAAACTGTTTAACATGAATCCACATTTCAGAGGTCTGCAAGTTTTACGTTCAGTTCTTTTCTAAAGACCAAGCTGCCCCCTGCTGGTGAGTATGTGACACCGACACCTCTTAGGTAAAAATGCACGATTCTGGAATTTTCACTGGAAAGGATAATGTTTCTTAAGTGAAACCAAGGAAATTGGCACCCACTGGTGGTAGTATCATGAGAAATGACAGGGCTGGAGCAGGCTGTGTGTTAGACTTCAACAGCCACCAAGCCACCATATTTTAACTGGTGAGAAGGCCGAAAGGACAGAGTTGCTGATTAGTTGATATTAATCCAGCATTTGTTTGAATCCTAATGCACCTTTATTTTGTGTAACTGACTTGCTGTTATTTTTAATCAGAGACCAGTTCACAGGAAGAAAGGAAACCAATTTGTGAATTTAAAAATAACCACAAAACCGACAACACACAACACAATTACTCTAGAAAGTATTTCTCCATTGACTTTGTCATGTTCCCTAATGTTTATGATTTAGTGGAAATGCTGATTATTGTTTACCATACTTTTTCAAGTTCTATAATACAGACGATGTGTAGCAGCTACTAAGCTCACTGCCAAATATACTTTACTAAAATTAAATAAACATTAATTTTGCCTGTAAGTTAATTTTCTTTTTGAAATATGAATATGGTCATTAATGTGGCATAACGATCTGTAAATTTTCCTAATTATTAACATTATTAGAAAGAACAGTACCTACTTTTAAGGAGGTTGAAAATACATCTGAATGAGAACAGTGTTCCTTTTGTATCACTTATTGCATATTTTAGTGCCAAATGTGTTTTTTAAGTCTTTTCTTTTTAGAATTACAATCAGAGTAGTTGCTCTTGTATTATTTTTTCTTATTTTTGAAAACTATTCTTTGAAAAAAAGAACTCATTGGCACTTGCAATATGATACTATTTAAAAAAGGAAAAGATGCTCATGATGTGTGTCTGCACCAAAACATACACATGTGCGTATAAATACACACACTTAGGTTACAGTAATTGATATTACTGGGTGGAAATATTACGCTTGATACTTAGGCTCTTTTTGTTGGCTATTTTCTGATTTTCAGAGAATTTTCTGATTTTCCTATAATACATATATATTGCTTTTGTTAAGAAAAAAAAAAGAGCTCATTTTGTAAAAGTCAAATAGAAAGTCCTCCCCTGAAAAAAGTGAGAAAATAGAGCAGATTCCTGCCCTCCAAACTTGCCAGTGTTGCTCTGTACATGAAATCACCTTTGTAATTCTGGAACTGTTTCTATATTATGTGCATACACATCCAATCCTGACAGAACAACTTTTTCTATTGCTTTTAGATCTCCTCGGAAATCAGGGGTGAGACATTCCACAAGAATTTTTGGATTCCTATGGGGGGAAAAAAAAATAAAAGCATCAAACTGAGGCAAAGAATTGACAAGGCTATTGCTCAAAACAGAAATTACCAGTAATCATTTGGTATCGGTTTCAACACAGTAATCTTTAGAATCCTGCCAAGGAAAGCATGAACATCCAAACGTTCATATATAAACCATTACATGAAAAAAAAAATCCTGAACATCAAATATTATGTACACAGTGGTTAAAACAGATCTGCTGCAAATAATGATCAGAATAAATTTTGAGATTAATAGACGTATACTTCATTAAGCAGGTATTAAGATAATAATGTTGCTCAAAACAATTAAAATGTAAACATTACAACATGAAATATAAAATATCTTTTTATTCTTTGGAAAGTAAATTGGGACATTCCTTTTTTTTTTTTTTAATATTTTATTTATTTATTTGAGAGAGAGAGAGAGAGACAGTGAGAGAGAGCGTGAGCGAGGAGAAGGTCAGAGGGAGAAGCAGACTCCCCGTGGAGCTGGGAGCCCGATGCGGGACTCAATCCCAGGACTCCAGGATTATGACCTGAGCCGAAGGCATTCGCTTAACCAACTGAGCCACCCAGATGCCCTTTTTTTTTAATATTTAATTGGGACATTTCTTGTGTGAATGCAAATAGTATTCGATTGCTTTAACTCTGGTTTCTTTAAAAATTCATCATATAGTGTCATCTTCTTTTCCTCAGGCAAATATTTCACAAGTGCTGTGGGTTTTAAAAACGATTTTCTGAGCTGCTGAGTCATGAGTTTGCTTAAATGAAATACAAGTTAAACATTAATCTTCTTATTTATATTCTGGCTACATCTATGCATTCAAGCATTAAAATGTGAACTAGGTCATAGTGCTGTTCCCTTTGACAGCAGTAGAAATGACTAGGACAGCTGATAAATTTTTTCACAAACCCAATGGCAAAACTTCTGGAGCTGTTTCCTGAGAAAAGAGATGTAGAAAGGACCACATACATACCCTTTCATAGATAAGAGATGTTGAAAGAACACAGCTTATAACTCACTGTTTTTTTACTTGTAAAGCTGAGACTCATCAGTAGTTTGTGATATCAGTTTAGTGGGTTGTAAGCAGAACTTTTTTAAAGTAAACTATTAAAAAAACAGAAAACACTGGGGGATCATTAAAAAACATTTACTAGGGGCTGCCTGGGTGGTTCAGTGGGTTAAGCCTCTGCCTTCAGCTCAGGTCATGATCTCAGGGTCCTGGGATCGAGTCCCACATCGGGCTCTCTGCTAGGCGGGGAGCCTGCTCCTTCCTCTCTCTCTCTACTTGTGATCTCTCTCTGTCAAATAAATAAAATCTTTAAAAAAAACCAAACAAATTGGGACGCCTGGGTGGCTCAGTTGGTTAAGCAGCTGCCTTCGGCTCAGGTCATGATCCCAGTGTCCTGGGATCGAGTCCCACATCGGGCTCCTTGCTCATCAGGGAGCCTGCTTCTCCCTCTGCCTCTGCCTGCCATTCTGTCTGCCTGTGCTTGCTCTCTCTCCCTCTCTCTCTCTGACAAATAAATAAATAAAATCTTAAAAAAAAAAAAAAAAAACCAAACAAACCCCAAAAAACATTTACTAAGTGCCCGGTGCTCAACTAGCACTATGCTGTAGGAAGCAAGCGTAACTCCTTCTTTAGTGCTTTTTAAATAGATGGGATTAAATATTAATAAAATGTGGATCATGGGTAAATTTCCCAAGGCATATGAATATGGATACAATCTATATCAAGTATTGCATACTTTAACAATGTGGGAGATTATCTCCTTCTATATACTTCTAGATGATGACTTATTCACTACTAGTGCTGGGAAGTCTGCAGATTTATCCATCTTTTAAAAATTACTCCAAGTTAAAACTGCCACTCAAATATGATGGACAGGTTCTATGGCCTAAAGGTCCGTAAGTCTGTGCTGCTGAATCCCTAAAATTTTATGCAAATATGTATTTGTATGTTTGGATGGACTTTTTCTGGAAAAAAGAGCATGTAATTTCCAGGAGGTAATCAGAAGGGTTTTTAATCCCCTAAAAGGATAATGACCTCTACTTTAAGGTAAACACCTTAAAGAAACTGAATTCAGATGGGCTAAAGAAAAGTCCTCAAATTACACAAGCAAATGCAAAAAAAACCGAGTACCTTTCCTTTAAGTATGCTACAGTCTTCGCAAAATGCTCAGCTCCTCCATCGGGCAAATCTAGAAACAAAAGAGTCCACTGCTCAAGATGATGTCATAAGTTACTAAGGGCCAATTTCTGGAAGAGGCAATGATGACCGACTAACCATCTCGATCCACAGACGTCAAGACAACATAATCCAGACCCCACTCTGCAATTGCCTTTGCAGTGTTGTAGGGCTCCCTGGCATCCAGCGGAGGAGGATTTCTTGCAGTTTTAACAGAACAAAATCTGCAACCTCTTGTACATGTGTCACCCATCAGCTAGAACAGAAATGTTATAATTTAAAACACAAAGATGGATGACCCAAAAGAGCATATGCTGAGAGAATAAAGTGAGTTACAAAAAATGCATATAGTTTGATTCTGCTTATACGAAATTTGAAACATTCAAATTAAGGAATTTGTTGAGGAATACAAATACATATAACAAAACTGGAAAAAAAAAGGAAATGAGAAGTTCAGAATTAAAAACTGTTAAAAGGAGGGGCGCCTGGGTGGCTCAGCTGCTTAAGCATCTCAGCTCAGGTATAGATCTCAGGGTCAAGAGTTCAAGCCCCATGTTGAGCTCCAAGCTGGGTGTGGAGGCTCCTGAAAAAACAACTGTTAAAGGGAAAAAAAAGGTGATGGGATCAGGAAAGGTTGTACAGGGGGCTTCAAAGATAATGTTAATGTCCCACCCTCAAACTGGAGGTATCAGGCTGTCGATTACACTGTTACTCTTTAAAACCTCATATAGTGGGGTGCCTGGGTGGCTCAATGGGTTAAGCCTCTGCCTTGGGCTCAGGTCATGATCTCAGGGTCCTGGGATTGAGCCCTGCATTGGGCTCTCTGCTTGGCAGGGAGCCTGCTTCCCCCTCTCTCTCTTTGTCAAATAAATAACTAAATAATCTTTTAAAAAAAAGTAATAAAACCTCATATAGTGTATAAAGATTTTTTTTTTAAAGATTTTATTTATTTATTTGACACACAGAGATCACAAGGAAGCAAAGAGGCAGGCAGGGGCGGAGGGGTGGGAAGCAGGCTCCCCGCTGAGCAGAAAGCCCGATATGGGGCTCCATCCCAGGACCCTGGGATCATGACTTGAGCCAAAGGCAGAGGCCCCAACACACTGAGCCACCCAGGCGCCCCGTGTATAAAGATTCTTTTGTACCTATTTAATATTAATAAAAATGATCAGCCATTGCAGATCTTCTGGGGCCACCGGAGTTTCAAAGCTGAGAATGATGGGCTGAGATTTGGAGCTGAGATTTGAAAGCTCCTCTTTATATTTAACCCCTCCCCTTGGGGGCTGGGACTCATAGCTATGGTTCCACTATCCCATAGGGATTTATCGAAACAATGAACTCTTCCTAAAAACCAGTCATGAGCCAGTGGGGAAGGGCCAGACAAGGGATGAAACCAGAGATTTCCATCATGGAGTATTCAAAATCACTCCTTCCTTCAAGAACTTGGGTTTTGTAACTTGGATAAGCTCCACGGTCAGCTCTGTTTCATAAGAATCTTTGGTTCCTCAGGTGGATAGCCTCCTGCTCCTCATGTATAACTCAGACTTTCCCAGACAAGTATGAACTTTCAGCTGTACCCAATTTAGATTTAACCCCAGTATCTCAATCTCCAAACCCCTCCGGATAAACATGATAGAGTGCACAGTTAGTACCAATTCTGACTCCACCGTATTAAGACTATATATCTCACTCTTTGTCATTTAACTCGCAGGGCCCGCCTCCTGGGGGAGGAGCTTATGTCTCTACCTCCCCTGCTGTTCAGGTTGGCCATGTGATTTGCTTTGACCAACAGAATGACAGCAGCCATGGCCAAGGAGATGCCTCAAATGTTCCTGGATGGTTGGCTTGCCCTCTGGTGCTCTTTCCATTCTTCATGATGAAGAATTTGGTGTAGAGACCTGCTGATCTAAGGAAAATAAAGCTCTGTGGAGCAGACCTGAACCCTGAGACCTCAACCTACTTCCTGCAGTCCAGTTTTAGCCCAGTCGAGATCAGCTGTACCCCAGGCAACTGAAGGGTCATGAGAGAGAAAAATAAATGCTTATTATTGTTTAGGGGGGAAAAAGTTAAGCAATCATGAATAACATTTCCAAAAATTAATAGAGGAGATATCTCAAGGCAGCACGTGATTAACTGTCAGATATATGGAAAAATCAAAAACAGATTTATTCAGAGAAGGATGAGAGCACATCAGCCTAGATTATTCTATCAGACTTTTTTCCTTCATATTTCTCATAAATTCATATGTAACAAAAAATCTGGTCAGAGACTCAGAATGCACATTTTGAGGAGAAAGACATAAAATATTCCTCTCAGCTTCTAGACTAAAACTTTTGAGTCCGAGGTTGTTCTTACCATGATTGTGGCTGTGGCGGTGGCATATTCTCCACCTCCCCAACACTCTCCAATGTTGGGACATCGAGCTTCCTCACACACCTGGGAATAATAAGGAATGGAATACAATCAAGTTGGAAATATTAACCAACTAAGCAAATTAGTGATCAGGCATTTTAAACTATCCATTCTTTACAATGTATTTATGAAGAAATTCACTATTCAAAAATGTTATTAAACTGCCAAACTGTATATATATTAGGATCCCATTTTTATTTTTATTTATTTTTATTTTTTATTTATTTATTTTTTTAGGATCCCATTTTTAAATCAAAAACAACATGAATATGGGGCACCTGGATGGCTCAGTGGGTTGGGCCTCTGCCTTCGGGTGGCGTCATGGGATCGAGCCCCATATCGGGCTCCCTGCTTGGTGGGGGGCCTGCTTCTCCCTCTCTCATTCCCCCTGCTTGTATTCCCTCTCTCGCTGTGTCTCTCTCTGTCAAATAAATAAATAAAACCTAAAAAAAAAAAAAAAAAAAGAATGTATATATTTCACATGTGCAAAGAAGGTCTGGATGGAAATATGCTAAAAAATGAAAGTGGTGTAGTTAACATTTGGGACGGCATACATGATGCTTCACATTTAACATTATATTTTTTCCAGTAAGTGTGTATTTAATTTGTAATATAAAATATACACAAAACCCCCTCATTTCCTAAATTGCGGGGAAAGAATCTTTTTTTTTGTATTATTAAATCTGAAATTAAGAAATACAATTAATTTTTGTTTCTTTTTTGCAAGGAAAATGACTATAAAAAATTTTTTTGAGATTTTATTTATTTGTTAGAGAGAGAGGGACAGAGAAAGAGCATGCACAGAAGCAGGGGGAGCAGCAGGCAGAAGGATAAGCAGGCTCCCTGCTGAGCAAGGAGCCTGATGCCGATGCTGGACTCCATCCCAGGACCCTGGACTCATGATGTGGGCTGAAGGCAGACACTTAACCAACTGAGCCACCCAGGTGTCCTTAAAAATTTTTTTAAATTTTATTTTAAAGTAATCTCTACACCTAACATGGGGTTTGAACTCACAACTTCAAGATCAAAAGTTGCATGCTCTACTGACTGAGACAGCCAGGTGCCCTGGGGGAAAATCATTTTTTAAATATATTTCCATTCCTGATAATAATGCATCCCTAAATATCTTTTTCACTTTCCTTGCTGTTTTTGATATGCGCTTTATTAAAGTTTAAGGAACACATATGCAGAAACACTATGACTTTCAGTTAAGAGGAACATTTAACACTCTGAAACTTACTGTATGGAGATTCAAATTCCGCAATGTATTTTTCAGTTTATTGTAATTTTTCCCCATGGGAATCTCTGTCTTTAGCCACGGAGGTAGTCTTAACCTGAGGAAAGCCAAACATAACTATCCATTAACAAATATGTTCCCAAATAATCACGCAGCTTTGCTCTATAACAATTCTTACTTCAGAGTTGTTTTTTTTTTTTGCCCCATAATCCTGGACTAACTCTTCTAATTTCTGCCAGAAGAGTAAGAACAGAGAATCAAATTTAGTCTCGTTCAAACCACTTCAGAACACACTCATAATTGTGTCTAACAGAGCAATATGCTCATGTCTACCTTTTGCAAAGTCGCAGAGTAAAACCATCCTAATGAAGGAATGAGGAAGTTTCTGAACATCACATTCCCCAGTGAATAATATTGACAAAAAGTTCTATATTTGGTCAGAGAAAGGAGAGATCCCCCAAGTGTACTTTCTGCTCTGCATTCCAGATTTATGATGGTTATTACTGAAAAAAATCTAAAATTTGGAGAGAAGAATATGTTTCCTCAGGTTCCCCTTGACTTATATCCACTTGTGGAGTATAAGTTGTTGGGTAAGGTCTCTCCCAGAACAATGTGCCCTCTGTGTGAAATTCCCTCACCATTCTTTTGAATTAAGGCAAGGTATCCATAGGACATATGTACATAGAAGCAACAAGTTAGATCATCAATACGCAGTAACAATGAAAATTTCATCAAGATCTAATCGACTAGTAGCAAGGTGATAATGTTTGTTCTATGCAGAAATTTTATGCTGAATGCACAATGGGATGGCTAAGTCCTAGGAAGATTGAAGAACAACTATCAAAAAGCACAGAGAAGAGGATTCCAACAATTTTAGCTATTTACCTGTTCTATGTCTGTATCACTTCTAATGATTTTTAGCTAAATTTGCCAAGTCTGATTTAAATTATAAGCTAGAGCTTGGTTATATGTGAATATAATGCACAATGAAGGAATTTATCTCAAAATTTCAATTACCTTTCTCCCTTCTGGCGTTTTAAGTTTCCTTTATATTCATCCCACTTGCTCTTGTCCACAAGATCACCAGATAAAAAATCTTGAAGGTCTGGTCCATTTTGTAAGAATTCCTTTTTTTTATCTGGCAGGGAACTTACTGCTCTGACTGGACTGCATAAGTATCTTCCAAATATCTAAAGAGAGTTCATTAGGACATGTTTTTAGTGAAATTTGAAGTAACTTAGTTTGAACCTACTTTAATACCTAAAAGAGAGGGTAAAACCAGAGAAATGATACAGAAAGTATGTCGAACAATTTAAAAGCTTTGTGTATGAGCTCAGAATCTAGGATTTAAGTCTCAAGAACAAAGGAAACCTAAAAGAGAATGGGAGCTAACAGTTTACTGCTAGAGATACAACAGATTTGGAAACCTTTGGAACTGGCTAACATGTCACACTTTCATGTAACCCACTTAACTACTAACAGTCTGTCTTTCATAAAGTTTAAACTGCAATAACTGGAGATGCCACAGCTCTGCATTTTCCGCTCTTGAGTCGAGTCAAGGACGTATGAAAGGAAATTTGCATTAAGTCTCTCCTATCAGGGCTTTGGATAGGCATAGTGTTAAAATGTAGAGGTAACGCTCAGTTGGTTTTAGAGAGCTGGAAGGAGGGAAACCAAACCTAATGTTTTAATTTTTTAGATTACATTCTATGTTTGAACACGGTAGTCGCTCAATTTCCATTTGTTGACCATAAGAAAACACTGGTTTCTAGATCTGAACACGAACGTGTACAAGATAGCCAAAACACTAAAATTCACGAGTCAGTACATGCAACACAAGAGAACCGTCAACAATTAAAAAAGAATGCCTGTTGGGGTGCTGCGGTATTGCTACTGCATTGGATCACTCTGCCTCTAAAGGCAGAACACAGGCTTTTGTTCTCACTGCCCAGACCGGTGTCTAATACAAAGACAGACCCGAACATAAATTTGGCATGCTCAACGCCGTGCTCCTATAATGCTCCAACTAATACAGGGTTCAGATCACTCTGATACGCGGGGCGGGTTGGCGGGGGTGGAGGGGAGCCCTCATCGCCTGCCAGAGAGACCTACAAACCAATACCAGAGACTCTACACGATCGTGTGTCGGGAGAATTAAATGAGATACTACATGAAAATTTTTAGAACAGCATCTAGCTCAAGTAAACGCTAGTAAGTGCTGGCCTTATTATTGGGCACTCTAATGAGCTGGGAGCCCCTCCACCCCGGGCCCGCACCCTGCTCGCCCCGCCGCTCACCCGGGGCCCCACGATGCAGGCGGAGCCCCCGCAGAGTAGAGACATCCCTCTCTTTTTTTGCCTAGGAGGGTCGAGGGATCACTAATTCCTGGGAAAGACAGATCAACACACCGTCGCTCGGTTTATGACGAGAAACGTGAGCCACCACAGAACCAGCGGGACTTGAGCTGCTCCGCGATTGGCTGCTTTAGCCTGGTAGGGTCGCGCGCTCATGACGTCATACGCAGGGCCCATACGGGTTACAAGAACGTGATGACGAACAACGCTCTCTTTTTGCCGCATCTACTGCGAGGTGAGGTTGTCTCGGAACTTTGTGAGTTTTGGGAATCTGAAGGCATCGGCTCGGGGAAAGCCCGGGGCGCGGGTCTGGCGCTCGGATCGTCTGTGTTGGTCGTTCCCCGGCGCGACGAGCGCCATATGGATCTGGCGGCCTTGGGATTCGAGAACTGTATTGGGCTTGTGGGCCTGCCCCCACCCCTCAGCCTTGCCGGGCTGGCGCCGCCGTAATGAGACTGCTAGGGGTGCGCCGAGCGGGAGTTCGCCCGCTGTGCTCATAGTCCCTACCCAGCAGCCTCCCTTTCCTGGCCAGGCCTCGGCGGGGGCCGTTCTCCGGGTGGGTCGTCCTGTGTCCGTCCCGGGGGTTCTGCTTGCGGGGCTCCGGGGGGAGCGGAGCTCCGTGCGGGGTGGTGTGGCTGCAGACAGGCCCGGCGCCGGCCTCGTAACCCCAGGGTTTGTGTTTCAGGATGAAGACCATTCTCAGCAATCAGACGGTCGACATCCCGGAGAATGGTATGAGACCTCATGTTTGTGCTCCTATTAGTCTTTACTGCCTGCTTTGTACCTGGTTCCGAGGCCTCACGGATGCTCTCTTTCAGTCGACATCACCCTGAAGGGACGCACGGTGATCGTGAAGGGCCCCAGAGGAACCCTGCGAAGGGACTTCAATCACATCAACGTAGAACTCAGTCTTCTCGGAAAGAAAAAGAAGAGGGTGAGATGCGGCTCGTGTCGTGTTTTGTTTCCTCTTCCGACCCATCCGTGGCTGCTGTGGAAGGGAGGGTTGTAGTAACACCGGATTTGGTGGCTGTCGGAATTACAGAATTGAGATTCCTTGTTTAGCTTGAAATCGGGTGTGGGATGGTGTGGCTAGTGTTGGCGGGACTGCTTCAGTGAGGTCGGGAGAGCGAATTCTGGTTATAAAGCTCAGTGTTAGTACCGCAGTCGTCGTTAGCGTCAGGTTCTTGATACTGTCACCAGTGGGTCCTCGTGCTGGTTCCGTAGGAATCTTAGGGACCAGGCAGGTCTCGGAAACCTGATATTTTAGTTTTCTAGGAGTGAAGTAGGATGCAACTTGAAAAATGAGTATTTCTGGGTTGGCATTCCCTTGTGAAATGTGTTTCGTGACGTCTAGTAGCCGAAAAGCTAGTAACGGAGGGCTTCAGACGTGATTGCTTTAATGAGGGCTAAAGCTCGAATCCAGAGTAATTCCCTGAGTAAGTGGGTTTTTCTGTCAAGCCATCCGTATTACGGGAAGGAGTCATATGAAGTGTTTGTTCTGTTACAGCTCCGAGTTGACAAATGGTGGGGGAACAGAAAAGAGCTGGCTACAGTTCGTACCATCTGCAGTCACGTGCAGAACATGATCAAGGGCGTTACACTGGTAAGCAGACCGCAGACTGCCTCCTTTCCGGAGGGGAGGCTCCTCCGCTGTCACGCGTGCATGCAGCCCGAGTGTCTGCTGCGGAACATAGACTCTGCCTGCAGTTTACCGCGGTATTTGGGGAAAGGTGATCTTGGCAGTGTAGAATCGGCATCTGTGGGTCTTGAGGAGTAAATGATAAATGTGACTGAAGACCAGATGGTCTTGATAGTAGGCTAATGGCGGTTTTTTTGGTAGGATGTGTGGTGGTGTTTTTGTTGTTGTTTTGTAGCACATAGGATAGGCTTTGATTTCTTGTTGGCATGCCGGTCTCCACAGGCGCCTCTTGAAGGGGCAGAAGAAGCTGGATCTCCTTTCAGCAGTCCCTGTCTACTTGACTAAAAGTGTATTTGTTGTCATTATTCTCTTTACAATTCCCTCTCCCCCAAGCCTTTAAGATAAAGTTCATTTTGCTGTCTTTGCTGAAATGCTTTTCTTCATATTAAAACTCAGTCCTTTCAGAATGTGCCCCATAATGGCACCCTTCAGCTCCATTATAAGCCAGTTTGGTCATGTTTCCCCTATTTACTCTTGCTACCAGGCTAAGTTCCTCAAGGGCAGAGGGCCTGTCTGAGTTGTCATGTGGTATACTGGTATTCCTTAGTAACTCAGTAAATGTTAGTCTAGTGCCCAAGATGAAGGGCTTTGGGGTTCTCTCTCTTTTTTTTTTTTTAAAGATTTTATTTATTTGACAGACCGAGATCACAAGCAGGCAGAGAGGCAGGCAGAGAGAGAGGAGGAAGCAGGCTCCCCGCTGAGCAGAGAGCCTGATGTGGGACTCGATCCCAGGATCCTGAGATCATGACCTGAGCCAAAGGCAGAGGCTTAACCCACTGAGCCACCCAGGCGCCCCTGGGGTTCTCATTTTTAAAAGCTGACTTTGTTTACTGTGGTCATAGGAGGTAGTAAAATAAATGCTTCCTTAAAGAACTTGACAGTCTATTGAAGAAAGAAGCATGTATACAATTTGGAAGATCTGGTATAGGTGACCACTGTTACAAAATCTTGACAATGAGTGCTATGTGAGGACTGTTTCATTTTTAAACTACAAATAATGTAAGCACCCTACAAAACTTAAAAACTGGATTTGTCTTTCAAATTGTCAGCTTTGCTAATACTTTGTTTTCTTAATAGGGCTTCCGATACAAGATGAGGTCTGTGTATGCTCACTTCCCCATCAACGTTGTTATTCAGGAGAATGGTTCTCTTGTTGAAATCCGAAATTTCTTGGGTGAAAAATATATCCGCAGGGTTCGGATGAGGCCAGGTATGTGCCTACCTTCAGATATGGTTCTGAAATGTTTACCTATGAAGACTGGTGTTTGGGGCTGGCTATAAATCCGTATTTATTTCAGAATTGTCCATTTTGATTATGTATGTAATAACTCTTGGTGTTAAGGTTTTGTATTGTATTCATACTGATTGTGATTCTTAAAGGCTTATATGTTAGTTTCAGGGGATGTTAGCTATGTTTAATTCTCTTTGCAAACTGAAATCCTAAAAAAATTTGAATAGTGGTTAATAGCATAGACTGCCTAGGTTCAGATCTCAGTTCTGTCAGCTTTGGGCAAATCATCTACTTTTAGCTCATTTTACTCATCCAAAATTGGGAACGTCTCATGTCTAGATGAATTAAAATTAAAATATACTTGGAACATTTCTTGCTTGATACATAGTAAACACAGAAGCATTAAAAATATTTTTAATTTAGACATTAGAAAATTGTACGTGCGTATTTTAAAAAAATTTATTTTTAAGTAGTCTCCACAGAACCCCAAGATCAAGAAACGTATGCTCCACTGACTAAGCCAGCCAGGTGCCCCAACATTAGAAAAAAAAATTTTTTTTTTTAAGATTTTATTTATTTATTTGAAACAGAGAGAGAGAGATCACAAGTATGCAGAGGGGCAGGCATAGAGAGAGGGGAGAAAGCAGGCTCCCCGCTGAGCAGAGAGCCCGATGCAGGCCTCCATCCCAGGACCCTGAGATCATGACCTGAGCTGAAGGCAGAGGCTTAACCCACTGAGCCACCCAGGCGCCCAACATTAGAAAATTTTAAATTTTTTTTTTTTTTTTTTAAGATTTTATTTATTTGTCAGGGAGAGAGAGCAAGCACAGGCAGACAGAATGGCAGGCAGAGGGAGAAGCAGGCTCCCCGCCGAGCAAGGAGCCGGATGTGGGACTCGATCCCAGGACGCTGGGATCACGACCTGAGCCGAAGGCAGCTGCTTAACCAACTGAGCCACCCAGGCGTCCCAACATTAGAAAATTTTAAAGCTTGGTGCTCTCTTGATGCTTCTTGATTCCATTGGGGTAGGAAGAAGGAATTCTTAGTACCATTTAATGAGTTTACAAAAATACTTTGTGGTATTAGCTATGGTCAACAGCATTTAATGGGAACCCTTCTATTAAAAAAAACTTGAGAGGTAACAAATCTATACAGTAGGAATAAGACTTGATGACAAAGCTGTGGACAGTTAAATTGAATACTGTCTTCTCATACTTTTTTTTTTTTTTTAAGATTTTTATTTATTTGACAGATCACAAGTAGGCAGAGAGGTAGGCAGAGAGAGAGAGGAGGAGGAGGTAGGCTCCCTGCTGAGCAGAGAGCCCGATGTGAGGCTCGATCCCAGGACCCTGGGATCATGACCTGAGCCGAAGGCAGAGGCTTTAACCACTGAGCCACCCAGGCGCCCCTCTTCTCATACTTCTTGACTGAATCCCTGAAAGTCTAACTACTCTGGAAAAGATTCATTCAAGCAGGAACGCAAACAAGATTTTGCCCAGATTAAGTCAGGTCCTGTAAAATCAGAATCTCAACAAGTGTCATTTGTTGTGTAAAATTATAAATGGAATAAGTTGCTACTTTAAATGTTTTTAAATTAAGTATTGTACAGATTTGATTTTATGTTTACCCTATGTGAATGCTTTCTCCCCTTTTTAGGTGTTGCTTGTTCTGTATCTCAAGCCCAAAAAGATGAGTTAATTCTTGAAGGAAATGACATTGAACTTGTATCGAACTCAGGTTGGTTTGTTTAGTATGCCTAATTATGCCTATAGAATTTTGTTTAAGTCTTGTAGTTGAATACATGGTATTCTGCTCATTAGGTGAGCTTTTTCATTTGTGAAATTGAGTAAAAAGTACCCCAAAGATAATAGGTTTTAAGTATGGCATATAATAAAATGCTTTTATTTTAAGATGAATTTGGCTGGTAATGTAATTTCCTTATCTTTTTTACTGTTAATAGCTGCTTTGATTCAGCAAGCCACAACTGTTAAAAACAAGGATATCAGAAAATTTTTGGATGGTATCTATGTTTCTGAAAAAGGAACAGTTCAGCAGGCTGATGAATAAGATCTGAGGTAGGTGCTTGCAGTGTCTGTAAGTTTCCTTACTGATTTTTAGAGGTCTTAATTTACTAAGAGTCTGAAACTGGAGTTGTAATGGCAGAAAGTGAGTTACATTCTGGAATACAGTAGATGGCAGAATAAGAAAAGTGACATTTTTTCTATAAACTAGTAATCTAAACGATGTTTTAGGTTATTGAGAGAAGAACTTAGTTTTGGAGGGTATTGATGGAAATTGATAGATCTTTTTATTCCTTCTTACAGTTGTCCATCTGCAGAAACAGCGAGAAGCCGGATGATTTTTCAGACTTATTTGTGATATTTTAAAGATGCAATAAAAGCTATACTGATTTGTGGCTTTTTCTTTTTCTTTTCCTTTTTTTTTTTTTTTTTTTAAGATTTTAATTATTTGAGGGACACCGTGCAAGAGAGCGTGAGTGGACGGGGGAGGGACCGGAGAGGGAGCAGTAGGCTGGGCCACCTAGGTGTCTCTGGGACTTTTTCTTAAACCAATAAGCCTTCCCAACTATTTGGCAGGTAAATCATTCAGAAGTAAATTGTGGTGTGCTGAGAATAGTAACAAGGAATAAAATAGGAGTTTTTTCTAGTAAAACTTTGTGGGAGAATTGGCTTTTAGTTTTTTGAAGGAATATCAAGGGCATTTCAGGCAAGAGGAATATAGTACCAGTGACAGGCAACAGCATGTGACTTCATCATTGGATGTAGAACTTTGGGGGAGCTCCTGAAGGTATCTAAGTTTGCAGAGGCATAAATTTTGAATATTTGTGAGGTAAGTGTGCTTGAGCCACTTGCCCGTATACCCTTAACTTGTGGGAAAAGCGGGGGGGGACAAAGTGATAGGGTTAATTTGTGTGTGATAAATGTGTCTAAGATGCTCTCAGTCTTCACACTCTACCCTACCTCAGCCATTACTCCCACATGCTAGTCATAGATATATTTAGAAACATAACCCTTCCAAAATCTTAATTCTATGTGTCACACTTGAAATGTGTTACCATACTGGTTGCCCTCACCTTCTCCAGTTTTCCTCTCTCAGTTGATGAAAACTCCAGCCTTCTGATTTCTCAGGCAAAAAACTAAACTTTGATTTCTCTTAAACACTATACATGAAATCCATTGGAGAAGTGTAGGCTCTGCCTTCAAAATAAGGTATGTTTTAAGGATTTATATTAAGAGGGGGGCTACCTGGGGGGGCTCAGTCAATTAGGCATCTGCCTTAGGGCTCAGGTCATAATCTCAGGGTCCGGGATTGAGCGCCATGTTGGACTCCCTGCTCAGCGGGGAGCTTCTCTCTGCCTGCTTCCTACTTGTGCCCTCTCGCTTTACTGATCTTGAAGAAAAAAAGGAGCAACTATTTGGAACGTATGGATCTTACTGAGATCTTGATTTTAAATGAGCCAACTAGATATTTTAAGGAGTTAATCTTTGGTAAGTTTTTAAGAAATAGAAGTGAAATAACTATAGTTTGCTTTGAAATATTTGAAGTGGGGTTAGGGAAGGCACTGGTGGGGCTCTAAGTGCTATTATCTATAAATTGATAACTTTTTGAAACTATGAGGATTCACTGTGCCTACTTTTAAGTTTTGAAATTTTTCGTAACATAGAAAATAAACTACATTTTGGCTTGGGTTAGTATAATAGCTCTTTAACTGGTCAGCTTTGTTCTTGTCATCTGTTTTCAGCAGTAACCAGAGTGCTTTTCTCAAACTCCACTCCCTCTTCACCTTTCTGATAGACTGGCTGAACTGATCTTGCTTTTCTCAGTACCACTGCCTTAAAACCTTTAGTTCTTTCCCTCTGGAGTGGCAACTTAACCTTCAGGTCTGTTGTCAAACATTTTCGGTGAAGCCTGCCTTGATCTGCCTATCAGTTATGTTCACCCCTCATCGCTGTCCTACCATATACACCCTTAACCTCTGCTTCACTTGTTTTTGTCCATAGCATTTAGAATGTAATATCCTTCACTTTGTTGTGTATTGATTGTGTGCTTTTTTTCTTGTTAGAATGTAAACTGTGAGGATGGATCTTTTCTCACTAGGATATTCCAAGTACCTGGAACAGTAATGGTCTGGTATATAGCTATTTGCTGAGTGAATGGTACCTAGATTGCCAGGGAGATTAAAGTATAAAAACTGTAATACCAGTGGGGCTGGAAAGTGTTTTGGAAGGCATTGAGGATTTCAAAACTGATTTTGAGGGTTGAGGAAGAAGTTTCCAAATGTTAATATTACAGAGGGTGTTAAAATTGAGAATGTCAGTGTGGGCCATGGTAGCAGCTGTGGGAGTAAGTGTAATTTCTCACAGCAAAGTGGATTGACATGATGGCTAAGACTTCACGGGGTAACTATTGGAAGCTGGTTGTAGCTAAGGGGTGCTTTTCACTTAAATTGGATGTGGTAAGGAAAAATCTAGTTTCCCCTGGGAAGAATTCCATGTCTTCTGTGTCTACAATGGATAAGCACTTGTGTGTTATTTTCCCAACTCGGAGGTTTAGATACCCACATTTTATAATGAGAAAACATACTGCACAGAAAGTTATCCAGGATGCACAGTTTGGGAAGATGGACAGAAGCAGTATTGGGCAGAATCCAATTATACACCAGACCCATTCATATTTTATGGTTCTTAAAATTGACCAGATTGTTAGTGAGTATAAATGATCAGCATGAACCAGTTTATTTGGAATAAATTACATTGAGAATTCAATAATTAGTCGAAATGTACTGACCACCTAATTTTACAGAGGATCTTTAAACACCATGGCTATATTGTAATATTTTCCATATGTACCAGACTTGTTTGTGAAAGACAGGGTTGTTACATTGAATATACAAACTAATAACCACACACAAAATAGAATGCACATTAATTAGATTTTAAGAGGACTCCCCACCCCACCCCCCAGCAAGTCCCAGTCCTAAATTCTGAAAATACCCAGTCAAAAGCTTATCAGTTTAAAATGACAATTTTTAAATGAGTTTGGGATAAACCTGAATATTAAGTATAATCAATCATGACTTAGATTAAATATTTACCTAAGGATTCTTGTATGATGAGTTCCCAGGTGCTAACAACTTTAGTAAGCATTGGTTTGCATTGGTTTGAGACTTGACGAGTTTATGGCAAGGTAACAGATTTGAAAAAGGACACAAGTTTTAACTTCAGCTCTAAATGTCAAGACAAAGTATTGAAGGTTAATGGCAAACTGAATACAAGATACTTTTAAATCAGAGCACAAAGTATTGAGACACGAGAAAAGCAAAACCTTAATTCTAAATCTTTGTTATTCCTATGACTGAATATGCATCCCTTTTTCAAGATGTAAGATATTAAAAAGAAGTCAAAAAGTTGGCAATAAGTTGTTCAACTAATAATTCTTGAGAATATTCACTAAAACTTTGGAATCTGAATCCATGTGGCACAAAGGAAAAAAAAACAATCAGCCAGGTGGTGTTTTAAATGACCGTCTTTCCACATAGTTAACATTAAAACAACCAGTTGTAATTGTGGATAGCTTTTGGCCAACGATGGGAATTTTCAAACAGGAACTAACAAAAATTACTTGAAAGCATAAAAAGCTTAAAAACCGTCAAAGCTGGGAGAGTGGATACAGTGGAGAAGGAGAATAGGAAACCACAATTACTGTTTGAGTTGGACCAGCCAAAAAGCAAACCGATTTTCCATCATTTTTGCATTTACTTGACCAATTGTGTTACCTCATTATAGTACCTTTGAAACTTCCTTCTATTCATTATCAATTTGAATCTCTCATTACCTACGAAATTTGGCTTCTGACATAGGTAAACCTGAAAAGCAATCAGAATTGCCTTAATTTAGGATGGTTTCCTACCAAGGTTTTTTGAACAAAAAAACCTTTCCTTTGACTCAGTAAATTCTTGAAGAGTGTGGACAGTGATGAGCTATTAATGCAAAATGGGTGGTTATTTAAATGCTGAGTAATCTAAAGAATGGGTATGAATGGGTTTACATTCAGGTATTCTTCCTCTAGAGTTTAGAATACACTGAACGAATCTTAAGTATAGGAGTTAAAGTCAAACTCCTAATTTAGATTTAAGAATTTACTTAATCCAGCTTCAAAAGATGCAGTGGAAACATTTTTAACTCCTTCAGACCATCAACATTCTGAATTGTATCCAGAGGCACAGTTGCAAGGTCCAGACTGAGCTGCGCTCTACCTTTTTGAGAGGTGCCTATATTCACATGGTGTCAGAACAGTGGAGCTCCCCAGGAGAGCGCAAGTCTTCTGGAATAATATGATCTTTTGATAACTTTATAATAAAACAAACATTACATCATTTTAGAATATTTAGCTTTCCTAACTATGTAAGATCTTGTTTGTTGCCTCACAAAAATCCAAGTGAGGAAGAATGCTGTCGTTTTGTCTAAAGAGGAATTTGCTTTACTGTGAGGTTGAGTGCTGTCTCCACAGGCAGTTGGGTCTAGCTCTTCTTAATCTTAGTTCCGTGATCTTCCCATGAAATGAGTCATGGAAGTTCTGTGTTTTTAAATCAGATCTGATATGAGAGGAGCCTCACGAAATACCATGTTTTATAAGTGATGATTTTTACTTCCATTGAGAAAAACTAGGATCAGTGTGCTTAAGAGTCTGTGCTGGAGCTGATGATGAATGAGCACTACTTAGCCTATTACATATTTTCTAAAGGGGAAAAGCACCTTGTTAGAAGTGACAGAATAATCACCGACTATCCACTGTTAAGAGTTGTAAATTTCTGCTGTGGAGTCTAGCAAAAGTTGCACTTTTTTCTACGTAATTAGTTATAAGTATCTATTGGTATTTATAGAAGAAAGCTAGAGAAGAATGATGGATAACAGCTCATTACACTTAATGAAGCAGTGTATCAGATAATCCTCACAGCTTACTCTCTGGGTAAAGCCTTTATCTTCAGATGCAAGAACTGAATTCAGGAATGTGAACACCTAATGGAAAATTCATTTGGACCACGCTTCAGAGACCTCGATTGTCATCACCTTGGTTACCACTAGTATTTCAGATTGTCTTCTATAAGTTACCAGTGTATGGAACTGGAGTGAATTTTCAGACTTTCTATCATGCCGACAGAAATAGGATCAATTTCACTAAGAACTTCTCTGTGGCCTTACTTTAATGGTATATGTTGTAAGTTCTTTGCTTTCCAAATTTTTCTTCTCTTTCGCTTATGGAAAATGGTAATTGATAAAAGTAGAACCAGGGTGGAGAAGAAGCAGCAACCAAAGAATATCACTGGTTTCTTTTGCACAAGAAATAAGCAGACCATGCACTCTGTGTTTCTTTGAGTCTGATTGCATCTAGGACTCATGTTCTCAGAAGGGAAGCCACTGTTGCCGATCAGGTTGTTGTAAAGCTGAACTGAGGATTTAGCTTTGAAATCAGATGTGAAGAATCCAAATCTGGGTTTAGATTTTTCTTCAGTCAGTTTGAATGCATAATAGCCTTTAATTTTGACTTTATCAATTAGGTGTGCTGAAAAATACCAGAAATGAACATTAATCCCAAATGAAATATAAAGTATCTGAGTTAGAATTTAGTTTCCACTGAAATAAGCTAAACTCAAAATAGCAATTGTCATTAAAGGGTTCTGACATTCTTTTATGATTGAAAAATAGGTGAAAATATGTGTAATTAAGCTTTAAAAATTCAAAGTAAAACTGTGATTCATAAATAATACAAAAACACCAGTGGTGGGGGCAGGGCACAAAAGCAAATTTAAGAAGAACTGGAGCCATGAAAGTGTAAAAGGACTTAACTGCCATTGTATGCATTTGGTCACAAGCAGAAAAATCTTGTCTATTTGACCTGATTTCCAGACCTCAGATGTGCTCTTGGTGCTGCCCAATAACCATACATGGTTTCCCCTAGTCACTTGACTGATACACACCTCTCCCTCAAACTGTCATCCTTGCTTTGAAGGGATGACCTTCCTACCTACTTAACTTAAAAACTGAAGTAATCAGAGGAGAATTCTTCAATTTTGCACCATCACCTCTGTCCACCTACTATCATACTTCTGTTACTATGGATGACCTGTCCATATTCCTAGAAGGCTGACTCTTCACTTGTACACTAAGTTTATTCTCTCTTGTTTACTCAAGGACATCTCTGTCTGTTCTCCCCTTCTCTCATGTATTACCCCTCACTGTTGGGTCATTTCCGTATGAACGTGCTACAACTTCTGGCTCTCCATTAGTTATCTTAATAGCGTGGCTTCTAGTCACTCTTAATGCTTTCCCATCTCTTTGACCTCTTTGAAGTGTTCCAGGGCTCAGGCTTCTCTGATTGTTCCCTTGTGCTATCTAGGCTTATTGTTTCTAAATACCATTCTTGCTTTTTTTTTTGTTTGTTTTTAAGATTTTATTTATTCATTAGGAGAGCACAAGCAGGGGAAGAAGCAGGCTCCCTGCAGAGGAAGGAGCCCGATTCAGGACTTGATCCCAGGACTCCAGGATCATGACCTGAGATGAAGGCAGATGCTTAACCCACTGGGCCACCCAGGAGTCCCACCATTCTTGCACTTAACTGCCGAGTCTGTATCTCAGCCCCAGACTTATCTGAATCTGAGACTCCAGTTAGCCTATTTGACATCTCTAACTGGATGTCTAATAGACATCTCAAACTGTGCAAAACCAAACAACTCCAAAAGTCTACCAGTCTCCTCCAACCGGTAAATGGCCACTTCCCCTTTAGTTGCTCAAACCAAAACAGATTCATTCTTCACTCTTCTCTCACATGCTCCATCTAATTCTGTTGACTTTACCTTCAAAATAAATCCAAAATCTAGCCACTTCTCACCATCTCCACTTAATAACCTAATCCAATCCCCCATTATTTCTTTTTTAGACTACTCCAACCCTCCCTGATTCTGTTCTTTGTCCTTTACAATGTATCCAAAAAGAGCAGCCAGAGGGATTCTTTAAAAGTATGGGTTAGATCATGTGCCCTTCTGTTTAAAACCTTCCATAGCCTGCCAATTCCAGAGTGTAAGAGCCACAGTTCTTCCGATGGTTTACTAAACCCTGTCTGATCTGCCTCTTCTATTTCCTTGACTTCATCTCTGATTACTTTCTTCTGTTGCTCCTGCTTCCACCACTTTGATTCCTTTCTGAACCTCACGCAGGCCAGGCATGCTCCCATATTAGGGTTTTTGCATTTGCTCTTCTCTCACCTGGAACACTTCACAGAGAACTGCACAGGTTTGCCGTGTTGCTCCTCCAGGTCTTTGAAGACTTCCCCAGCCACGCCTTAGAATTGCAACGACTCCTACACCCCACTCCGGGTCACCCTCTTCCCTGCTGTTCTTTCTCCGTAGAACTTTTTGCCTCTGACATGCTATTTATCTTATCTGTTGACTCTCATCCCACAAAAATTGAGGCTTCATGAGGACAGTAATCTTTACTTTGTTCAATGGTGAGTTTCTGCCTGTATTAGGTGCTCAGTAAATATATTTCTGGGATCTTTTTGCTGCTTCAACAAGTCTATTGTAGACATTTAGAAATATTTTAAAAATGTTAGCCAGTACTGGGAAGAGTATATAAGATACTCTCAAACACTGATGCTTGCTTCCATTAAAATAGATAAAATTGAGGAATTTTTTTTTAAAGTATTAAAAAAATTACAGTTTGCGGGTGCCTAGGTGTGTCAGTTGGTTAAATGTCTGCCTTTGACTCATGTCATGATTCTAGGGTCCTGGGATCGAGTCCTGTGTGTCAGGCTCCCTGCTCAGCAGAGCGTCTCCTTCCTCTGCACCCCTCCACCTCGTGCTCCCACACTCTCTTGCAAAAATAAATAAAATACTTAAAAAATAGAGCTTGTTTGGGGAGGGGGATGGAAACTGCTGTTTATAACATTTGACCCAGTAATTCCACAGTGGGCAGTCCTTAAGATAATCAGAAATGAAGACAGATTTATATTCAAAGGTACTTGCTTTTTAGTTAAAACACACACACACACACACACACACACACACACACACACACAAACAAACCCCAGGTCAAACAGGAATGCTTAAATGCGTAACGATGTGTCCATATGATGGGATATTAAGCAACCATTAAAATAATATTAAGACGGGGCGCCTGGGATGCTCAGCCGGTGACGGTCTGCCTTCAGCTCAGGTCATGATCCCAGCAGCCTGGGATGGAGCCCCGCATCCCGCTACTTGCTCAGCGGAGAGTCAGCTTCTCCCTTTTCCCCTCTTCCTCTCTCCCTGCTCATGCTTGCTCTCTGTGTCAAATAAATAAAATCTTAAAAAAAAAAAATTAAGGCAATTTTAGTGACATGGGACACATCGTGTAATACTTTATTTGGATACAAAACTTCCACTTGTACTAAAACTGTCTGGCACAGCATGCTGGGACTATATAATCCAGTAAAATACCAACAGAGCTTGTTTGCGGGAGTGAGATTTCAGGTGATTTGGTTTTGTGCTCTGTGTTTTGCTATACTTTTCTAAACTTGCCGAATTTTCCCTCAGGAGCGGGCGCTGTCACTAGCGCGCCTCCTCCCCTGGTTCTCCGTTCGCCCGAGCCGGCGGTGCCCTTGCGTGCGGGGGCCGGCCCGCGCCTCACCTTTCAGCGCCTCCTGAACGTACTTCTCCAGGTAGTACTTGCGCAGTTCGTCGTTGTCCAGAGACCGGTCGTCGATGCCGTTGGCCGTGATGTAGACATCCACGTCCCCGTAGTTCCTGCGGATCCAGCCGAGCACCTTGCGCTCCCCCCACGGCAGCACCGCCAGGCGGCTGGGGGAGCTCAGGCAGGTGATGTCCTGCAGGAACTGCACGTCCCTGTCCGCGTCGTAGCGGCTGCCGTTCTGGCGCGCGTGCATCACGAAGCGGGTGGTGAAGTGGTTGAGGGCGTAAAAGTCGGCGGCGCCCTTGACCAGCCGCCGCTCCTCCTCGGTGAACCGCGGCAGGGCGGAGCGCGAGAGCCCCTGCCTGTTCTTGAGCGCGATGTACTCGCGCATGGCCCGCGGGTAGTCGCCGGTCTTGAAGAGCGGCTCGGCGAACCAGGCGATTTCGAACTGGAGGAAGCGCTCGGCCGCTTGCCAGTGCGAGCGGGCGTAGGGGTTGGCGGGCTCGGCCCAGTCCGAGTGCAGGGACAGCGACACGGCCCCGCGCTGCGCCGGGCGGTAGCGCCCGTCGTAGAGGCGCCACACCAGGGCGTGGGCGATCAGCAGGTGGTGCGCCGCCCGGTAGGTGTCGTTACCGGTGTGGCTGTACACATCGCTCAGCCGGTTGGGCTCGTTGATGGTGATCCAGAGCTTCACCAGGTCCCCCAGCTCCTGGAAGCACAGCCCGGCGTAGTCCTGGAAGGCCTGGGCGGTGGCCGGGTTCAGCCACCCCCCGCTGCGCAGCAGGGGCGTGGGGAGGCCCAGGTGCGCGTGCGTCGGGTAGTACAGGGTGACCATGGGGGAGATGTGGAGCTTCAGCCCCTCGCTGACCACACACCTGTAGTACCTCAGAGCTTGTCGGTTAACCACGGACAGGTTGCCCGTGGGAAGGATGGAGGGCCAGTCCAGAGCGAACCTGTAGTGAGTGACTTTCATTCTCGCCAGCATCTCCATCTGTCTTTTGATGCTGACGAAGTCTGTGCATTGAGCTGGCCGTGTTTTCAGCCTCACCCCTTCCACTCGGTGCAAAAGTCTGTTGCCTGTCACGTTCCACACGTACAGGTGAGGGTCGCTGAACTGTGGGGAGGAAGCCACCACCTTGGGCTGTGAAAGACACGCACGTTCAAGATTTTATTTATTATTGATTTGTCACAGAGAGAGACAGAGAGAGCACAAGCAGGGGGAAGGGGCAGAGGGAGAAGCATGCTTCCCGCTGAGCAATGAGCCGGATGCAGGGCTCGATTCCAGGACCTCGGGATCATGACCTGAGCCCAAGGCAGATGGATAACTGCCTGAGCCACCCACCCAGGCATCCAGAAAAACAAGCACATTCAAATGAAGCACACCCCACAGACAGGCCCTAAGGGGAAGATGGGCCCCATCTTATTGTGCCTCTTCCTGACAATAGAGAAAATAAATGATGCATGTAGCCTTCGAAACCACCGGCCCTTTCCTGCAGTTCCCATGGTGACATCGTAGAAGAGTCCTGCTGGATGAATCTCCCTTCTAGCTCTTGAAATCTCCCAGGGAGACCAGAAAACCGGGAAGGAACCATACTGGGGCTTGGCCTCGAAGACAAGTTGTTTTTCAGAAACCCCTGAGAAATTGTTTCCTAGTTTGTTTGTCCTAAAAACTGAAGTCACCCAGTGGGGTCTCACATGATTCTGTTGAAATGCATCAGGAAATTGGGCTTGTACCCTCAGTTAGAAGGAATCGTGAAAGCTGGACCTTCCAAACCCTGCCATAACTTGACAGCAAAGTTAAAATTCTAGTTGTAGAGGATTTCATGGAGACCAGGACTTGGAGTTAGAGGTGGCTGGTTGACCCAGCCACAGTTCTTGAAAGAAGCCAGTGCAAACGACCCCTTGCACTTGCTGAGTCCAACTCTCTAACACCCTATATTTGAAAAGTCCAAGTGATGCCACATGTGTATCATGTTGTCCCCACCGACGTGCCTGTGAGAACACCGCATTTCTTCATCCAACAGAATACCGAATACCCTCTTAATGCAGGATGTTTGGATTACGACTGGAAAAAAACAGTAAAATTTCCCCAGAAACTCCCAAATTGACTCTTGGATCTGATGATGATGTGTCATACCCCGCCCCACACTGAGGAGCTAATCCTCCACTCCTGTCCTCATTCTACCCCTTTGAAACTGGGGCTTGGCAACTCTGTCTAGTGACAGAGTAATCTCACCCACCTCACAGGTGTGTTGTGACGAGTCAATGACTCTGGGAAAGCACTCTGTCAACTCTAAAGCAATCTACAAACATAAGGTAGCCATGACTTGGGTTTAGTTTTCTGTGGTTGCAATAATTGCCTGCGAGGCCTTTGAGGCTAAATTAAAACAGAAGAGAGCTTAAGAAAAAACACTTCCAAATTTGGAATTAATAAGAGAAAATACAAGTTCTGTACTTGTTTCCAAGTAACTTTTCTTCCTGTGGTTGAATTTAAGTGCACCTGGAAAAAATGATAATTAACCTTTGGTAAATATTTTCCCTCTAATTGTTTTCTCGTGTGTCATCCTTCATAGTCTAATTACAAAACCATATCACTGCCCACTTACCATCTGCCAACCAGTTATCTAGAACATTAAACTGAGAGAACATCGATCATGTGAGCATGAAGTTAAATCTGCATATAATTATTTGAGTAAAATCCTTCTAGCTTAGATTGGCAATCTCAGTGTTTTCAAACCTCAGCGCGTCTTAATATTGAAAGGGTGTTTACAAAGAGCAATCTTGCTATGAGGTAAGGCAAGATCAAATGAAAATCTGTCTTTTAAAAACCTCCAACAAGTATTCAGTTTAGCAAGTGGGTATGATTATTCTGCTAAGAGATCTAGTTGGGGGTGGTGAACCACGATCTCAACCCTAGCTCCCAAGAGCTTAGTTCTAAAATTCTGTTCCCCACTGAGAGGATGCTGGAGTCCTTGGAGAAATGGTTTTTTCCAGTCTGGGGCAGGAAAAGAATGAGGTGATGCTGGTACATCTTATGCCAGAAAAAATAAGGATGTACTTAAAAACTGAAAAGGAAATGTCAGAAGGACACAGGGGCAGTTTGAAAGAGTCCCACTGGCCACCTTTGAGATAATCTGAGCATCAAAAGGACTAATGAAAACAATGACAGTAATGAATTATAATGCATTGAAATTAAGAGAATTACCTAATATATGTAGAAGGAATAATTAGAAATTCACCATTTTATACTCTGCAAAGTAATAGTTCAGGTAAAGTTTATGAATCAATATTAAGACCATTAGTGACATGTTGTTTGGAAGGAGGATATCTATATGGTCACAAAGTGTCACCAGAACATTACTTCTTAATTACAGATGGAAAAGGTACCTTTCAATGAAGAGATCTTGCAAATGCTACCTTAGTCAAGAAATGTGGTAATTACTACTTCAACACATTAACATTTTCCATAATGAAACAATGACATCCTGTGCTTCCTGATGTGATATATTGGGAAACAGACAACTTCATTTACATAGTATCTTTCCAGAAGTGTATTGAATCCAATAAAGAAACAAATCCAGAACATGAGACATTCTACAATCAATTGGTCTGGGCTCTTCAAAAATCCCAATACCATTCTTGGGGGAATTATTCTGAGTTAAAGGAGACTAAAGATGAATGACAATGAATGTGTCATTCTTGTTTGAATTCTTGATCTAAAATTTTAAAAAAATCTATAAAGGACATTTTGGGAACATTTAGGTAATTTGAATATGGAATGTATGTTAGATGATATTGAATCAATATTAAATATTATGGGTATGATAATATTATAATGACATAGGAGACTGTCCTTATTTTTAGGAGATACATTTGAGTAGAAATATTTTGGGTAATAATATAATATGTATATTATGTACATAATATATAATATAATAATAATGTCTGCAACTTTTCACTGGCTTATAAAAGAGATAAAACAATGTAGCAAAATGTTAACAATTGGTCAATCTTGATGAAGGGAATATGGGTGCTTATTGTACTCGTTTGAAATTTCTCAAAACCAAATGTTAGAGGAGAAAAGAATACTGAGAGGCTGGGGAAAATAAGATGGGGATGTTTGTAGGTAGGCACACTACTATTTTTCAGGTGTTACTTTCATTTTGTCACTCTTTCTATAGAAGACATCAATTTTTTTGGCATCTATTCTTACATCCTCTGGCTGATTTTTCAAAAAGCGTTCTAATTTTCCTTGGCAAACAATTCATCCTCACTCTTTGTCCAAGTTCAAGGGAAGCTGATGCCTCACTGGGCTCCAGGCATAAGCATGAAACTCAGAACTGGTTGATCACAGAACTGCTTCCCCTGCCACAGGTGATTCACTCTTGTTCCTCAGAGTAGGGGTAGGGCCCCCGATGGGGTAGACCTTCACAGCTAATCACTGGGGCACAAGTAGGTTTTGAGGTGAAGCAGAAACGTTCAGGTTGGGTCACGTACAGGCAGGAACTCTTGTCTCTCCTGGGATATTTCTTCTCTGGGTGTGGAGTTATAGAAAATATAAACCCATTTGAAGTGGTAGGGAAAAGATGGCCTGCCTTTCCATGTGGTGGAGACAGGGACTGGGTAAGTAGTTGGCTCTACAGGGGACACACAGTGAAGATGAGTCACTTCTGTATTTAGGTTACTCTATATCTTTTCCTGTGTTATTATTATCTCTGAGTCTTTACTAACTCATGCCTAAGTATCAACTGGGATTGAGATTCATGACCTGAGAACTTTGTTCACTCCTGGTTTGAGCCCTTTTGTCTGACCGCATCCCTTGTAGATCTTGCTGTCTTTCCATCTACTTCTAGAATACAGGCCATAGTGTGGCATTGTGAGGTCTTATAGCATGGTGTCAGGAAACAGACAGATCTGGGTACTCTGAACAAGTTATGTAACCTCCCTAAGCCTCGGTTTCCTTGCTTGTAAAATGAGGGCTTTATGATTTAGGAAAGAGAATGTGCATATATACAACAGTTGTATGCTTGGCACATAAGGGCTTAAAAGATTGCTGCTATTATTGTGACAACAGCGCTGCAAATACGGGGCTTATGAGTTGCCTGTTAACAGTTCTGCCACTATTTCCGTTTCCTCAGGCAAGTCACTTAGGTCTCAATTAGGAACCGATGGGTCTCACTTCCTAACCCGTAAACCGAAGGATTTGGAATAGGAGATCTCTAAATGGCTCATCTACCCTAAAAGTTGACCTTAACAACTTCACTTTGCATGGTACGTGGCTGGTGCTCTGTTGCTGCCCTGGTCAGGCACACAGAGAGGAGCAAAGTGTCAAACCTCTCCACCCTCATGCGGGAAAGGCTTGCATTCTAGTAAGGGGAAAACACGATCAATAAAAATCCATAAAGCAGTTATCAGGGGCTGTGGGGGGGTGGGGCAAATGGGGAGATATTGGTCAAAGGGCACCAACTTCCGGTGACGAAATTAGGTTCTGAAGATCGGATGTACAGCGTGGTGATTATAGCTAATGATACCGTATGACATACTTTCAAGTTGCTGAGAGAATAGATCTTAAATGTTCTCACCGCAGAAAGAAATGGGAATTTTGTTACAGTGGTCATCGTTTTTGGCAATACAGAAACGTATCAAGTCATCATGTTGTCCTCCTTAAACTTATACCATGTTGCATGTCCATTACCTCTCGATAAGGCTAGAGGAAAAAAAAATGTGTAAAGTACATAATAGTATGTTAGCTAGTGATGAATAGGATATACAGGGGAAACAAGGAAGAAAGGGGAATGAGAGGATTGTGATTTTTTTTTCTTCTTCTTTTTTTTTTTTTTTGGAGTGGAGGGAAGCCTTATTGAGAAGGCGGCATTTAAGGAGTAATGTAACGAAGGTGACGAATGAGAATGGGAGACCCCACGAGGATACAGAGACCTCATAAGGCAAATTATTCAAACCTATCAAAGAACAGGAACCACTTAAATCAAGGGCCACCAATAATTGGCTTTTGGCAAAACATAATCTAGAAAAAAAATTTTGTAATCTGACGCTACTGACCAATGACTAAGTTCCCTCTAGACCATATACTTCTTGAGGGCAGCCTCTCATCACCATCGCCAAAGATAAATTCTGGCATATGAGAGGCTCTGGGAAAGCACTAAATCTCATCTTCCTTCCTCTTCCTCTCAACTCCCCTCCAGAACCTCCAAGTAATCATATTTGCTATTGTCTGACGGCTGTCATTGAGTCCACGAAATAAAATACTGTGACCTGGGGCGCTTTGGTGGCTCAGTGGGTTAAAGCCTCTGTCTTTGGGGCGCCTGGGTGGCTCAGTGGGTTAAAGCCTCTGCCTTCGGCTCAGGTCGTGATCCCAGAGTCCTGGGATTGAGCCCCACATCAGGCTTTCTGCTCAGCAGGGAGCCTGATTCCTCCTTTCTCTCTCTCTGCCTGCCTCTCTGCCTACTTGTGATCTCTGTCTGTCAAATAAATAAATCTTTAAAAAAAAAAAAAGCCTCTGTCTTTGGCTCGGGTCATGATCTCAGGGTCCTGGAATCGAGCCCCGCGTCGGGCTCTCTGCTCGGCAGGGAGCCTGCTTACCCATCTCTCTGCCTGCCTCTCTGCCTATTTGTGATCTCTGTCTGTCAAATAAAGAAATAAAATCTTAAAAAAAAAAAATACCATGACCTATTTGCACCTGTTTAGAGTTACTTCGTAAGCCGTCACTCACCTTAAGGACAGATTCGGTGACTCCCCACGAGAAGTCGCAGGGAAACTGACCCCGCACATCTGGGGTGGACTCCTTGAAAGTAAAACCATTCTCCTGTATGATCTGTTTGTAGTAAAATGCCGAAGACTTGGGCTTTCTTTCTTTTTGTTTACTATTCAAATCCACATAAAATAATCCTCGGCGAGTGGTGTAAGCATCCTGCCATTCAAAGCCATCCAGGAGAGACCAGGCAGTGTAGCCAAACACTTGTACTCCATCAAACCTTATAGCTGTACAGAGGAAGAAACGCAGAGACGTTCACTCTGGTTTGTGTTTCTGACTCGCAATCTACCGGGGGGCGTGTTGCCAGGAGCCTATGGGGAAACGACTTTTATCCTCATTTGCAGGCTTGTGATATACAATAGAAAATTCCCGTTGCTACTTTAAAAGCGGCAGCTACTTTCATCCGGAATGCTCCTCTCCCTTTCCCACAACAAGGGAAAGACACGGTTCAAGGGTCAAGTTTAAAATACTTCTTTGGAGCCCCGGGTGGTTCAGTCGTTAGGCATCTGCGTTCAGCACAGGTCCTGGAACAGGGTCCTGGAATCAAGTCCCTCGTCCAGCTCCCCGCTCAGCGGGAAGCCTGCCCCACCTTATCCACTCCCTCTGCTTGGATTCCCTCTCTTGCTATGTCTATCTCTGTCAAATAAATAAATAAAATCTTAAAAAAATAAAATATTCCTGAGAATATTAGTGGGCAAATCTGTGCAAGAAGACACAGAAATCCCCAGAACACTTTGGGACCAAGACAGATGTCTGTTCGTGACCAAGAGTGTCTCATTTCAAGCTTGGGTTAGGTCCCATTTCATCTTCTATGAAACTACCCTTTAAGGACTGAAAAATCAGCTTTGAGAATGAACATAAGTGAATGTATGTATAAGAAGAAACAAGGACAGTGCTGTGGGAGAACGGGCCGGCAGAGAGAGGGGACAGGAGGCTGCTGTGCTCCTGGGAGGCTGCTCTTGGGCAAGTTTCTTAACAGAAAAGGTTGGAAAAGATCTCTCAGGATCTTTCTAGCATTAAAAACTCTAATTCGGTAACTTTTTTTTTTTTTAAGTGATCTCTATATCCAATGTTGGGCTCGAACCTACAATCCCAAGATCAAGAGTCTTGTGCTCTACCAACGGAACCAGCTAGGCGCCCCTGATTCAATAACTTTTAGAAATTGGGTAAAAATGAAATATGGTAATCAACAGCAACAATAAAAGTAACAAATACCCAAATCAACCTCAAACTATTTTTCTTTTCTTAAAAGCTTTTCATTTCCATGCTGCTCCTTCCCACAGTTTGGGGCAACAAGATCTTGCTCTCCCGAGGACCCTCCCTGAAGGTTCTCCAGCAGAACCTTTCCTCTAGGCTTGTGATGTCTAAATTTTAATTAATCAATTAATGAATTAATCAGTTTATGTATTTATTTATTTTTAGTTTATTTACTTTTGAGTAAATAAATATCCCCATCATGGGACTGGAACTCACCACCCCAAGATCGAGAGTTGCATCCTCAGGGGTGCCTGGGTGGCTCAGTTGGTTAAGCACCTGACTCTTGGTTTTGACTCAGGTCATGATCTCAGGGTTGTGAGATCGAGCCCCGTGACAGACTCTGTGGTTATTGCAGAGTCTGCTTGTTCTTCTCCTTCTGCTCTGACCCCAGTCACATGCACTCTCTCTCTCATAAATAAAATCCTAAAAAAAAAGAGATAGCTGCATGCTCCACTGACTGAGCCAGCCAGGTGCCCCTAGGCACGTGACTTCTTTTTTTTTTTTTCTTTCCAAAGATTTTATTTATTTGTCAGAGAGAGAGAGAGCACAAGCTGGCAGAGTAGCAGGCAGAGGCAGAGAGAGAAGCAGGCTCCCTGCTGAGCAAGGAGCCGGATATAGGACTTGAACCCAGGACCCTGGGACAATGACCCGAGCTGAAGGCAGCCACCCAATCAACTGAGCCACCCAGGCATCCTGGCATGTGACTTCTAAAGAGAGCTACAAACTTTTAGAAAGATCTGCTGAGAATTTCTTTATATTTGGTGAAATGGAGCCAAGTTCTGTAGGGGAAAGACCTACCACAATGTGGGCTTATCTTCTGCTCCATTATTTCAATCAGCCACCTGTAGATGTCACTACTTGAGTAGTGGAAAAGGAAGGAGAGGCTTAGTAGGGATCAGAGAAATATCCAGGAGCAACAGAAATTACTCAGCTTTGCCATTCATGGCTCATTGTTTGTCTTCAGACCTTTTCACCATTTAGTCATGTAATAGAATAAAAAGAGCACAATTTCTTTTTTTTTTAAGACTTATTTATTTATTTGAGATAGAGAGAGATCAACTGGGGGGAGGGGAAGAGGAGAAGGGAGAAGGAGAGAAGCAGACTCCCCGATGAGCGTGGAACCCGTCATGGGGCTCGAACCCACGACCCTGAGATCACAACCTGAGCCGAAATCAAGAGTGGGATGCTCAACGATTGAGCCACCCAGGTACCCTTAAAAACAGCACAATTTCAGGAAAAGCTTTCAACATCTTAGACCACGTTACTACTGTTAGAAAACTTTGGGGGAATATCTCTTGTACCGTATGTTCTTTTAAAAGGAATGAGATAGCATCAGGGTGCCTGGGTGGCTCAGTCGGTTAAGAGTCTGACTCTTGTTTTTTGCTCAGGTCATGATCTCAGGGTTGTGAGATGGAGCTCCGCATGGGGCTCTGTGCTCAGGTCGAAATCTGCTTGAGAATCTCTCTCTTCCTCTCCCTCCGCCCCTCCCCCCACTCTCTCTCTCAAATAAATAAATACATTTTTAAAATCTTTGAAAAAAAAGTGCGATACAGCCCCTTGTTGCCAATTAGTATTGGCAAGTATTATTATTACTAGTATTATTCTGTTCCCAAACTTTTATTAAAAAAGGACATGAGAGTATCACAAAACCTCCATTAACATAAGTCAATGGGAAAACCCAACAACCATAATCATGTCTGAAGATGACTTTAAGTGTCCTATGGTGTAAGTATTCAAAGGTCTAAAAAATCGAGCTAATGTGCAACCAACCTTGAAGAACCTGGTTGAGGAAATTCTTCATCATGTAGATGGCTGTGGTGTCTTCTGTCTTCACATGACTGTCTGTGAACCAGCCATTCTCAGCAATCAAGATCCGGGGGTTGTCATATTCCAGTTTAATCCAATTCAGCACTTCTCTTAAATTGAGTGACACATTTTGTCCCATTTTAGCCAAGGTGTTCTGGGGCTTGAAATTGTTGGGTCCAAAGGAAAAGGCAAAGAAGTCAGCGGTGCCCCTCACATCCTTCTTCTCTGCTTCAGAGAAAAGGGGTAGGATGGAGAACGACTTCTTTTTCATCATCTCCGGATAGTCTCCATTCCCATGGATAGGGTTGGCAAACCACCCGAGCACTGAAACCATGGACTGTTGACACTTGAGTATATCCGCCATGTTTTCTGATCTGTCTGGCTCGATCCAGTGGGATCCCAACGTGATTGACACCAAGCCCTTCTGATGTGGGCGGAAACTTGTGTTGTAGTTATGCCAGACTTTTGAATGAGCCTAATAAGAAGAAACTGTCGTTAATCTTTTTTTGTCCTTACTCATACGGACTGTAATTTGGCTGGTAGAAAGTCTTTTCATGGACAAATTAGTGACACACAGGGTGATGCAGGGGAGAGCTGTCAGGGAACCCTGATGGTCTCAAAGTCTGTTCTCTGTCTGCCTTTTTCTGTGCCTTCAACGGAAAGCCTCTCCTATATGATTGTCAAGGGGCAGGCAGAGAGTCCTGATCTTTCATTGTTCTATGGAATCTCCTTTCACCCTAACTTAGAAGTCCAAGATAATGCACTCTCAAAATCCTGTAAATGGGTAATAGAGCCCATCTTCTAGACTTCTGAAGATTGAATGAATTAATATATGTAAAGGACTTTAGAACAGTATCTGGCATGGAATAACTCCTACATAAGCCATTATTATTACTACTATGACTATTATTTTTATAACATCATTATTATTAAGACATTTTTATTTTAAAAACTCTTCTTTTATAACCCTGTTATTATTAATATAACAGTTATTATTACCGTTATTATAGAAGGGTGGCAGGGACTATACAAAGCAGGAAAGAGTGTGGGTTTTGGGTTCGGGCTTGAAGTTCAGGAACTTACCATGTCGCCTTGGACAATTCATTTCACCTTTCTGAAATCTCTTAGTATCTTCAGCTGTGAAATAAAGTTAATACTAATGCCCTTTGTAAAGTTGTTAGGTACAATGCTAACATATATATTAAATATGTAGCATACCATAAGTCATGTGGGAGATAGTGCTCAAAGATGCCTGTTATTACTATTGGTCCTCCCAGAATTTACATTTCCAGTTGAGCTTTCTGATAACAGAGCCTCAGGATAGGTTTCCAGTCTGTTTAATAGGTATACACTGAGTGCTTACTTAATGCTTGGTTTGCCCTGCCCGGGGAGGCTGAAATAAACGGCAGGAGAATGTGCCTTCAGGAGCCAATCATCTTATTGAGAAAATAAGACTGAATGTGTGAAAATATAAATGGCATAAAATATAAATATAAATATAAATATAAAATGGCATAAAGTAGGTCATTAAGTGAAAAATTAATGAAAAGTTTGGTGGGACACCTGGGTGGCTCAGTGGGTTAAGCCTCTGCCTTCGGCTCAGGTCATGATCCTGGGGTTCCGGGATCGAGCCCCGCATGGGGCTCTCTGCTCAGCGGGGACCCTGCTTCCTCCTCTCTCTCTCTGCCTGCCTCGCTGCCTGCCTCTCTGCCTACTTGTGATCTCCGTCTGTCAAATAAATAAATAAAATCTTAAAAAAAAAAAAAAAAGAAAAGTTTGGTGAAGAGCCACGAGCTGTATCAGGAAGACCAAATATCAAGGCCTACAATTAAGGACTCAAGGCTAGTTAATGCTCAAGGTCACCTTGTGACCTGGACAGGCTTAGAATTGTCCTTTATCTGTATGACAGCATCTCTTCCCCTCAGACTTGTTTGCCTCCTGATGTCTCCTCCCAGGTGTTGCAATTTCTCCTCTTTTTGGTGTTTCTAAAACAAGTGCACAAACCCTTATTATTTTTTTTTTAAATTTTATTTATTTGACAGAGAGAGAGATCACAAGTAGACAAAGAGGCAGGCAGAGTGAGAGGGGAAGCAGGCTCCCTGCTGAGCACAGAGCCCCATGTGGGGCTCGATCCCTGGACCCTGAGATCATGACCTGAGCCAAGGGCAGAGGCTTAGCCCACTGAGCCACCCAGGTGTCCACAAACCCTTACTATTTTTAACCCACAGTATCTGCTTTCTGTTCTGTTCCGTAGCTTGTCGTTTGCTCATTAGAAATATTTTATATTGGGTTGAATGATCTGAAATGCCTTTATGTAGGCCAGAAACCATCAAATCTGAGCAATGGTTCAAACCTAATAGATCCTGGGGCATCTGGGTGGCTCAGTCGGTTGAGGGTCGGAAGCTTGATTTCAGCTCAGGTCATGATCTTGGGCTCCTGGGAAGGAGCCCCACGACCGACCAGCTTCCAGTTCCGGGAGTCTGCTTGTCCCCCCTTCTCTCTGCTCCTCCCTTGCTCGTGTGAACGCGCGTGGACATGTGCTCTCTCTCTCTCTCTCAGATAAATAAAGGAATCTTTAAAACAACAACAACAACCTAATAGATCCTGTGGACACTGAAAATGTTCCATACATTGGGTTAGGATGGGGAGAGATAGGTGTTAACACAGGAAGAAAGGATTCCCAGACTGATGGATGCCTCCTTGCTTTACGCAAAAATAGCTCATTTAAATCACCCCCTGAAAGATTTTCTGAAGGAGCAGATGCTTTGAAGTATTACCTATGTTCCACCTGTCCTTGCTCAATTTTCACTGGAAGATCCCAGAATCATTTAGCACCCAAACATTCCCAAGGATACTTAAGAATGGTCTCCTTCTGGGGAAGTTTCAGGCCACCACCTGACTCCCAGCTTCTGGAAGGAATCACAGGGGAGCCTGGGACAGCCTTCACCTGATGTGGTCTTAGTTGCTCTTTGTGGGCTTTTCTGGGGCTGGAATTCCAATAGAAAGACTTGAAAACTGCTTTTTTTTTTTTCTGATTTGATACAAAAGCAATCATTTGAACCCAAAGGCGGCATTCTTAGCTCTATTATGATCTGTCCCTTAATCCCCTGCTAACCTCAGTAATTTCATTCACAAAAACCGCAGCGATCCATACGTCTCTTCAGGGCTGTTGGGCCCTCTGATGTGAAAACTGTAAAGCACTGAACAAGCCAGATTCCAAGTCACAAACTAGCTGCCTCGCACATACGATGTCATCAGACACTAAAGGGAAGAGATGGCATCGGGAAGCGCTTATTACATCAGTCATCCTAGGAACAAAAAATGGAGAAGGGGATTTCAAGACAGATGTTCTAGTGCCTAGTTCAGTGACAATATGAAAGTGATGTAACCTATGATAAAATCTTGGTTGCATCGGCATTTTGAGAAATGAGGACCGCTTAGTAGACAACAGACAACATACATTTGCAATCACTTCTAAGAAACTTTTCCAGAGACGCGCATATATAGTTACATGCACACGTGTGTGGTCATGCCCCAAGGTGACCTTCGTATTCACAGTGTGTCTTTCACCTTTGCTGCTATTTGCAGAGGCTATCGAGGTATCTAGGGTTATCTTTGCTCTGGACTGAAGACCGCTCTCCACTCTTCTGTGGGGACTGTGGGGGAGCGGCTTCGTGTGGCCCTTAGGGTTATAGCTTGATCCTGTTTGCCAAGTAAAAAGGTAAAAAGTATTGCTCCGAGTTAGTGAGTTAGACATAGATCTTGATGGAACAGAGATATCTAGGTGTGTCCTTCGGTCTGACACTCATAAAGGAGGTCTACTGGGAAAACTAAAACGGGGTGCAGGAGTTCAGCCTGGGCCCTGCAACCTTGCACAATAGTCCTTGTGCGATTTTCAAGGTTACCCTCTATCTTGTACAAGGCCATCTACCTTTGGAATGATTGATTTAAGGGAGCTTCAACCTTTGTTCTTTAGGTTCAGTAGCTTAAAGGGAAAGTCAGCCTCTTTTTCTTTCTGAACCAGCTATCAGGGCCTGATTTCACTAAGAGACAGCCAGGGGCCGAATATCTCGTTCTGTTCCTCCTGTCCTCTAATGTAGCAGCTTTCTTGGATGCCTCTGGAAGACCAGACTCAGATAAGTTCTCTGAATGATAGGAAGCAAATAAGATAGCGGGCACAACTTTAGAAACAAGATGTAAGTGGGGGTAGAGGTCAGGAGGACATGGCGGGATGCTTGTGGAGGGCACTGGTTGAAGACGGAATAACAAACCTAGCACATCACACGTGTCCGTATTTAAGGACCCCCTACATTCTTTGTCAAAAGCTAAATTTCCAAATCCGTGCATGATTTTAGTCACATTGTGGTGGAAATATCTTCATGGGAACTCTGAACATGATTATTGTTAAAATTATTTCGTAAAGAATCAAATAAAAACTGTTAAAGAAAATTTATTTTATAATTCCACAACCAGGGCACCTGGGTGGCTCAGTGGGTTAAGCCTCTGCCTTTGGCTCTGGTCATAATCTCAGGGTCCTGGGATCGAGCCCCGCATTGGGCTCTCTGCTCAGCAGGGAGCCTGCTTCCTCCTCTCTCTCGGCCTGCCTCTCTGCCTACTTGTGATCTCTGTCTGTCAAATAAATAAATAAAATCTTAAAAACAAAACAAAACAAAAAACCCATGGTTTTAACATTGTTACAGAATTCTAATTTCAATGATATTATTACTAAATTCAACTAATGCTTGAGTCAGAGTCTAAACTGGCAATGCAGAGGGGAAAAGAGGTCTAGAATAAAGCTCATCATTAATTAAGTGAAGCCTCTGTGGGTTTCCCCAGATATTGGAAGGGAGCTTAGAATAAATCAATAGCAGCAAATTGATGCTTAACTAAAGTTCAATTTCCTTGCCCAAGGAGAACACTGACGAGCCAACTCTCCAGAGGTCGGAATGGTATTTTCAGCTTCCTGTTATTATTACATTAACAATTGGGATCTTGTTGGTAATTTTTTCATGCAAAAGGACCATATCTCAGAGTATAATCGAAGCTAAAATGGCCAGGATGAGTGACTTGCAGCTTTTCCTGAGGATTTAGGAAGGAAGGGTTAAAGACAGTCAATGCAGAAGCCACTGTGGAAGTTACAAATAACACCATTATTCCAATAACGAAAATAAGACCTACTAGTTTTAGGCCCGGCAACAAAGGCAGATTTCCCGTAAATCCCTCACTTGCGTGGGTCCCTATAAAATGTTCTAGGTGGGTTGGAAGCCAGGTTGTATTTAGAAGCATTTTTTTAAAAGATTTTATTTATTTATTTGACAGACAGAGATCACAAGTAGGCAGAGAGGCAGGCAGAGAGGAGGAAGTAGGCTCCCTGCTGAGCAGAGAGCCCGATGTAGGGCTCGATCCCAGGACCCCGGGATCATGACCCGAGCCGAAGGCAGAGGCTTTAACCCACTGAGCCACCCAGGCGCCCCTGTGTCCATACTTTTAGAGGTATTTTCTCACAGAGGGTCCCCCCAGGTTGTATGTTTCAGGCCCACGCATTGTAGAACCGTGCCTGGCCTATGAGCTTCTCGAGGGCAGACTATCTGTCTTGTTCACAATTGTACAGAGAGAAACCTAGAGAAAAGCCTGGCATAGAATCCTTGCTGAGTGAATACCCAGTAGGGATCAGCTAGTTAGCTGGTCACCTGACAGACGATATTGGTCGCATAGCCCCTGCGAAGCAGATGTCATTTTTTCCATTTTAGAAAAGAAACTGAAATTCACAGAGGCTGAGCATGGGGAAAGCTAGTATTTGAACCCAGGCGTCTCTGATCCCATACAAACCATCCTGCTCTCTGTATGTCCCATCAGCTCTTTTTTTTTTTTTTAATTTACTTATTGAGAGAGAGAGCATGAGAGACAGAGAGAGAGAGCACGTGAGCAGTGGGAAGGAGCAAAGGAAGAGGGAGAAGCAGACGCCCCACTGAGCAGAAAGCCTGATGCAGGACTCAATCCTGGGACCCTGAGATCATGAACTGACCCTGAGATCATGAACTGAGCCGGATGCTTAACTGACTGAGCCACCCTGGTGCCCCATCCCATCACTTCTAAATTTTGAAGCAGTTGGGGACCATTGGACACGAACCACAACATACTGTTTTAAAGTTATATGTTAAATTAATTTCTGCTGTACTTGATTAGAATTGATTAAAAGAGCTGAAGAGTGATAGAATGAGGCTATTGTAGCCTACTCTCACATGCTGAGAAGATATCTATTATGTCTGAAATTCAGGATCACCTACAAAGGTCAAGGAGGACTTGCCAGGAAATTTGGGGTTTTCAGAAAGCCATGTGGTTGTCCAAGTGCCCAGCATGGCATGGAACATTCGTGTGTAATTCCCTGGGCTTCTTTCTGAGAACCAGCAAAGTTGGCATTAGATATTGTCCTCACTGGTGTCAGAGGCTAAATGAGCCCTTAGGGACCACGTCCACACTTGACCATCTTGACTGAGGATCCAGATCTTTACATTGTTGTAAATGTTAAAACCAAGATGGGAAGAGAGCATTCCCCACAGCACAATTTCCGAGAAAATCACAATGAAATGGTCCTTAAAGATGAGTGACTTTCATGATCAAATAGAACGGAACAGTGATTAAATTACAGAACCATAGAAAATGAATCATATAAATAGTCATAAGAACTAATACGGATCTCGTGCCTGATGTGCTGGACACTGTTCTAAAGTGCTTCCCACGTACTATCTCATTTAATCCTCATTCAAGAGAATTATGGTAGGTACACTAAGCATTCTACTTTAGAGGAGAGGAGATCAAGGGGGAAGATGGTTAAATAAATAACCTGTCCAGTTTCACAAACCAAGTCAGCATGCTGTATTGCTCCAAGTTCTTTTTTTTTTTTTTTTTTTTTACTTTTTTAAGATTTTATTTATTTATTTGACAGAGAAAGAAAGACAGCAAGAGGGAACACAAGCAGGGGGAGTAGGACTGGGAGAAGTAGGCTCCCCACTGAGCAGGGAGCCTGATGGGGGACTCAATCCCAGGACCCTGGGATCATGACCTGAGCCGAAGGCAGACACTTAATGACTGAGCCACCCAGGCACCCTATTGCTCCAAGTTCTGTGCTCTTGCATGCTACGTTGGGTTAGAAGATGGACCTGAGACTTGGCCCTGGACTTGGACCTTGAACTTGACCCAACCTTCAAAAATCTCCTCTTTGTGGATGAGATGCCCAAGCCCAAGACATAAGTGACTTGCCCAAGGTCTCAGGGGCAAAGCTAGAATTAGAATAAAGTCTTTTGGCTTCCTCATTTGCTGTCATTTCTAGGACATTACGCACCTTAATCTGTATGCCTTCGAAGCATACTTTTATGCCATAGACACAGAGGCCCCAAAACAAGGGCCAGCACGCCCTGAAAGCCATGTGACAGTTTACGGGTCCCAACGACACTCTCAGGGAAGAGCTGAGCTGCGAGTCCTGGCATTGATGACACCGTCATGCACCCTTACCAGCTGGGACACCACAGCAGTACCCAGACAAACCAAGAATTCACCAGTGTTACCTTCTGCTTAATTTTTTCCCTCCCTTATAGAAATTACACACACAGCAAAAGCAAGTTGCAAAATATCATTTGACCTCTTTCCTTCAATCCACAGCTATTATGATGTCCTTCTCTTCACTCTGCATTCATTCACACTGACTAATTGTTTAAATTCAAGTCTACAAATACTTATTTAACATATACAAAGCACTTTGGTAGGCATTCAGAAAAAAACAAACAAACACAATGTTAACAAGATAGCTCCTAGCTTCAGATGAACTATAACCTCTAATAGGAAAGAGAAGGGCAGATAGGGATAAAAGCAGGATATTTTTCGATTTCAATTAATCAGAGACGATAATCAAAACTTAATGTAAGAATATGATGCAAATTTTGTAAGAGAAGTAGCTGTATGTATGTGTTCATATGCACATAGAAAAGTATTTGGACATTGATGTGGGGCTGGGAAGCAAGGAAAAAGGAGACTGTTCATTTTTGACTTTATGTCTCTCTGTATTGCTTGAGTGTTTTGCAGTAAAAACGCATTCTTTTTATAATTTATTTATTTAAGATTTTATTTATTTATTTGTTTATTTATTTATTTGTCAGAGAGAGAGAGAGTGCACAAACAGGGGGAGCGGCAGGCAGAGGGAGAAGCAGGCTCCCCACTGAGCAAGGGAGCCTGATGACTCTGAGACCATGACCTGAGCCCAAGGCAGACACTTTACCCACTGAGCTGCCCAGGTGTCCCTATTTTTGTAGTTTAAAAAAGTCAAATGTTTTCTGTCCGCTAATTTAATTGTTATACGCTGTTACTCTTTAGTTTCTCTAAAGTTCTAAAAATCTCAAAGGAAAAAACAGAAACTTAAGTAAAAAATTGTTATTTTAGGGGTACCTGGCTGGCTCATCAGCTCAGGTCATGATCTTGGGGTCCTGGGATGAAGCCCTGTATCACATTCTTTGCTCACCCTGGAGTCTGCTTGTCCTTCTCCCTCTGCTCCTCTGCCCCTACTCGTGCTCTCTCTCTCAAATAAATTAAAAAAATTTTTTTTCTTAATTACTTAAAAATATTTTAGGCTTTTAATAGATGACCTTAATTCTGGAAATTGCAGTGGTTTGTGTGTGTGTGTGTGTGTGTGTGTGTGTTTAAAGATTTTATTTATTTATTTGACAGACAGAGATCACAAGTAGGCAGAGAGGCAGGCAGAGAGAGCGGGGGAAGCAGGCTCCCTGCTGAGCAGAGAGCCCAATGCGGGGCTTGATCCCAGGACCCTGAGATCACGACTGAGCTGAAGGCAGAGACTTAAGCCACTGAGCCACCCAGGTGCCCCTGGAAATTGCAGTGTTTATCCAATTGCTGAATTATCTGTTACCAATGTCACTCTACAATGAATTAATAGTCTTATTTATTCATCAGCTGGTTTGAGAAATATTTATACAAAGAAGAACTAAACTAACAACTAAGGAGAGCATGGTGGAAAACTTGATGAAAATACTTTAAGGGGTGCCTGGGTGGCTCAGTGGGTTAAGCCTCTGCCTTCGGCTCAGGTCATGATCTCAGGGTCCTGGGATTGAGCCCTGCATCGGGCTCTCAGCTCAGCGGGGAGCCTGCTTCCCCCTCTCTCTCTGCCTGCCTCTCTGCCTCCTTGTGATCTCTCTCTCTGTGTCAAATAAATAAATGAAATCTTTTTAAAAATGTTGTTATTCTAGATTCCATTGTCTATTAAAGAATGCCTTTTTCGGGCGCCTGGGTGGTTCAGTCAGTTAAGTGTCTGCCTTCTTCTCAGGTCATGATAGCAGGGTCCTGGGATCCAGCCCCGCATCAGGCTTCTGCTGAGCAGGTCTGCCTGCTGCTTCCCCAGCTCGTAATCTCTCTGTGTCAAATAAATACATAAAATCTTAGAAAAAAAAAAAGGAGGGGGGGTGCCTTTTTACTCCATAGTAGTATGTTGATATTCAAAGGGAAAAGCAGGAGACATACAATACATATACAGATAACATAAAAGAAGAATGATAGCAGTAAACCCCAGCCCTCTTTTTAAAGATTTAGTCACATAATCTCTGGTCAAGATATGACACTATGAAGAACCCATCAGTACACTGCCCCCAGTACTAAAGATCGGGGTTTCCCCAGCCGGGAGACCCCAAATATTTTCCGGAAGATCGCCCAGGAACCATTTGAATGACGTCAGTGATTCACTCTTTCCTGGTGAAGAAGTTAGAAGGTCCGGATCTTTTCTCCGCCTTCCTACCACTTTTCAGCAACAGAATCCTTCTTTCATGTTTAATGGCTTAATGACTCCCTCTTCTTCGAACATAGACTAAATGAGTGTTGAGTTTTCTCAGTAAGATTTTTCATATGCAATTAATTCTTTATATACGAGTAAATGGCTTATTGTACTCTACCAGGAAATGTAAAGTTTTCCTCAGTTCATTTCTTGCATCACATCTAGCATGGCTTTCAGTGTTTATGGTATTTTCTGATCTTTAGTTGAGCCAAATTTTCCGTGTATGAGAGTGTCCGTATCAAATCAAGCTGTTTAAATATGATCATAATGTTATTCTTTGAACATTCATAATTACATTTATTTAAACTTTTGTTAATCACTCACTGAAGTATAACTTTTTCTACTTAACGATTAGAAAAAGTAAATATTGCTCTCTTGAAGATTTTAGAAAATAAACTGTCTTCTATAAATAGGTTTTTTTAAAAATAGAACTCATATCTAACCATGGTATTTTGGTTATGGGAACTGCCTTTGACAATTCTTACCCACAGGCAGTTTTTATCTTTTTACTCAAATTTGATTAGAAATGCCTCTAAGGATGCTAGTCTTAACTTGTTGGATCATTACTTCCTATATTTTGTTAGAGGTGTCTTAGATCTTAAGGGAGATGAGTTGGGATTATAATACAGGTATCATGGATTAACTAATTCAATGAATAATTGTGTTAACATGTATTTAAACTTCAGATGGTTTTGCCAAGGGCACACAGAAAGGATCGAACATTACTTTAATGGGACACTAAATTTGTGAGCAAATAAAACTCTAGAATCCTGGGGACACATGGGAAATATCATGGTTAATGTATGAGTCAAGGATAAATTTTTTTTAAGATTTTATTTATTTATTTGTCAGAGAGAGAGAACCAAGCAGGGAGAGTGGCAGGTGGAGGAAGAACAGGCTCCCCGTTGAGCAGGGAGTCCAATGTGGGGCTCGATCCCCGCCCCTGGGATCATGACCCGACCCGAACTGAAGGCAGACTCTTAGTCAACTGAGCCACTCAGCCATCCCAGGGATAAACTATTCATAGATTTTTTTTTTGGGGGGGGGGAACACGTCGCTGGATGGTTCTGGTCTTTAAATAGGCAAAGTGAAGTTAAATGTCTGTGAGTCAGCATCAATGCAAGTGGCTTCCACGGGCTTCAAAACCATAAATTGTTCTTTTTCACCGAAGCTAGGTAGCTGATTCATTTCATCAAACCTTGTTAGCTTGGATCTGGATGCGTAAGATTTGAATTTTGGCTCTGGCAACTATTGTAGGGTAAAAAAAAAAAACCTTTCCACTTCAAAATATTATACTTAGTCTTCAGCTATTGGTGGGGGCTCAGACAGAAGAGGTTTAAAAAATGACATTTAATCTATTTAAATGTACCTGTGAAACACTGCAGCCCTCTTGTTCAAGAAAGTAGTTGCAGCATACTAGTCCTGTTGGCAAAGAAGTCTTGGCTATTAAGCATGTGAATGGTGGCTTTTTCACATCATTGCTGTGTCTTGAATTTCAACACTAAATTTTGGTTAGGAATTGTAATAGGGCCTTTAAGAAGTGTACTACATAAAGACAATTGTTTTCTTTTAAAATAAAAATAATCTCTTTACTTCTTTTATTTTTTAAATTTTTAAAAAAGATTTTATTTATTTATTGGACAGACAGAGATCACAAGTAGGCAGAGAGGCAGGTGGAGAGAGAGAGAGAGGAGGAAGCAGGCTCCCCGCTGAGCAGAGAGCCCGATGCGGGGCTTGATCCCAGGACCCTGAGATCATGACCTGAGCCCAAGGCAGAGGCTTACCCCACTGAGCCACCCAGGCACCCACTTCTTGTATTTTTTTTTTCTTTTAATTGTGGAAATGTTCATAACGTATAAAAATGGAAAGAATACTATAGTGAGTCTTCATGAACACATTTCTCAGTTTCAAGTGTCTTTAATATTCTGCAACTTGTTTCAGGATGGTCTTTTAATGTAAAATTTTTTAGTAGAAACAGGCATACATTATTGATTTGCTTGTTTTGAAAAGACTACGTGTTAATGCCAGAATCCATGCTGGGGTGTGTGTGTGTGTGTGTGTGTGTGTGTGTGTGTGTGTGTGTCTGAAATTCAATTTTATTCAATGGCAGTTTTTTTATTTTTTATTTTTATTTATATTTATATTTATTTATATTTATTTATAATATATTTTTATCCCCAGGGGTACAGGTCTGTGAATCGCCAGGTTTACACACTTCACAGCACTCACCATAGCACATACCCTCCCCAATGTCCATAATCCCACCCCCCCTCAATGGCAGTTTTAAATCCTTTCTAAGACAAGGTAGATCTTCCTTAAATAGAAAATAACCAATTGAACTATTTATTGGATACTTAACACATACCCAGCCTGGTGTGAGCTTCTCTGAGGGAATGATGCCAAGAAATATTAAGACATCATTCCACAAAGAGGTAGAAAAATAGGGAATAAATCAAGTTTTATCCCAGGCTCAGGAACACATTGGTGAGGCCTTGATCTTGAGCACAGTTTCCCAAGATTTTTTGTCCTGAAAGCCTCTTTCACAGTATTAAGCAATCTCTTGAACCCCTGAGGAATTTGAAAAATAATTTCATCATTTGTGTGTGATATACAAAAAAGTGTTGGCATATATTTTATTTTACATAAGCCTGCTTTGTTAAAAATTGTATTGAAAAGTTTATGTTAAATAAATTGAAAATACTCAGAAAATAAATTATGGATATTTAAGATGCTCCTATAACATGTGCATAAATATTAGCATTTTCCCATTTAATAGTGTAACATTATTCAAACTATTTTAATTACATAAGAAAAAGCATTTTATGACACGTTTTAAAATAGCACACTGTGTTTGGTTTTAGGACCATATGTATTAACGTGGTGTTTTCCAAGTCTGATACATCCCCCTCTTTGTGCACTTTGTGCAAAGTCATCACTTTAGGTGTAACGAAGATGAAATTTTTTGTTAAATGTTACATACTTATTTTAAGGGTATTTGACTGGCCTCATGTATTGCAGGAAAAAATTTCATTTCAAAATAAACATTTTAAAGAAAAACATTTTAGTAAATAATGGTACACGTGGCACTTGGATGTGCTAATAAACCAAAAACAAAACAAAACAAAACAAACCCAAAACCCCAAAACCAAACCCAGCCAAAAAACCCAACATGAAGCCATGTACAAAAAACCCGAACTTTGTTGTGGCATCAAAAATGGATAAAAATTGTTTACATTTGTTTGAATCCTTGAATTTTGCTTTTGAAAAAGTACAAGCTTTCAAAAAATACAGTTGGTGTTCGGTTCGTGACTAAGTAAGTCTCTGAGAGAAACCCTTGGGGGCAGCTCTTACAAGTGTTTCACCAACAACATGAGCTAGTGGGGCAGTCTTTATTCTCAACGTGTGAAAAGCCAAACTAGACATAAACTAATTTAGAGTTTATCTACACAACTTGCAGCTTTGGTGAAAATCTTGAGACGATTTTCTAAAATTGAGGGAACTTTATGTCCCTCATACTAATTCTCTTTCAAAATCCTTGATATTTATGCTTCATGTCTTCAGCCCAGTTGTCTAGTAGAGGTTCATATCAGTGCTTTTCAGGAGAGGAAAAGGAGAGGAATTTTGCCTGCCACTTGCTGGGGCCATTTGGCAATGTCTGGAGACAGTTTTGGTGTCATAAGCCTGGGGACAAGGGAGTTACTATTTTCTAGTGGAGAGAGGCCAAGGAGCATTCTACATTGCACAGAACACCCCACCACAGAAGAGAATTACTTGACCCGAAGTGTCAACAGTCCTGAGGTTGAGAAATCCTGACACTATGTAAACAGTACATGTCTACGAAAGATAAAAATTTAAAGCAATGAAGTCAAAACTATCATGGAAGCTATTTTGTGGCGTAATAAACGGAATGACTTCCCCTCTTACGAGCAAACTCATCTCCCTCAACTTCTGTGCATGTTTACTTAGGGGCTCTCAGATATTCCCTTTTGGGGGGGGACCTACAAATTTAAATTTTCATGCATATTGATTGGCTTAAAAATAGAAAGAAAACAGACATCTTAACTGCCTTTACTAATGTGAAAACTTGGGGCTTTGCTGATCTGAGGGATGAGAGCAAGGGGGCCATACAGGCTGGAATCCATCTCGAGGATTTTAAAAACTAAACTTGAAAGAGAGAAATCTTTCTTCTACAGAAGAGAGAAGGATGCCAACCCCCAAGAAGGAAAGGACATGAGAGAGCGAGATAAAGGGCTTCTGACAGTGTTCTCATTGCGGGGTCATTCGTCCTTTGATTTGGTTACTGAGCCAGGGAATCGTCCATTCTTGCTAAGCCAACTTGAATTGGCTCCTGTCCCTCCCAACCAAAAAATCCTGACAGTAGATCAACATGGGTAATATTTCAAGAATCAGCAATAATGCAACGAAGTATGAATTTTGAACTCGAGATTGGTTTTTCAATTGCAGGATTTGAGATAGAAATCCTACACTAGGGCTGCCTGGGTGGCTCAGTGGGTTAAGCCTCTACCTTCAGCTCAGGTCACGATCTCAGGGGTCCTGGGATCGAGTCCCTCATCGGGCTCTCTGCTAGGCAGGGAGCCTGCTTCCTCCTCTCTCTCTCTCTCTCTCTCTCTCTCTCTGCTTGCCCCTCTGCCTATTGTGATCTCTCTCTGTCAAATAAATAAAATCTTAAAAAAAAAAAAGAAATCCTACACTACTCATGCAACAAAAATATTACATACATTACAGCATGTATGTAATATTCTGTGCTCGGTGCTGGAAACACAAAGACAAAGAAGAGCCTCTCCTTTCCAGGAATTCTCAGGTTACTTGGGGAGACGGAAGACTAGCATATGGTATGAGTACTATGACAGAAGCGAGCCCGTCTTAATTATGGGACCCCTTAGGAGGGACACTAACCCCAACAAGTCAAGAACAACTTGGAGGTGGTGACTGCCTAAACGGAGTCTTGAAGGACATCAGATGGGTCAAGTAGGGAGTCCAAAGGGCATCCTCACAGGATAGAATGTTAGTAAAGGCTGAATGGGGGAGGAACAATGAGGTAAGACCAAGACACTGCCATTCACGCACTATAGTAGATAGCATGGGGTACAATGGGCTGGCATTAGTGATGGGCATGGGAGAGTGGCCAGGAAGGAGCCTGGAATAGAGGCCAGGGGTTGTGGGTTGAGTATCTTGGTGAAAAATCAGGACTTTAGTCCCAAAAGCTTTGGAGAGCCACTTAAATGGATTGTATGCAGGGCAGGATGTATGTTAGAAATAATCACTCTGTGCATAAAACATGGAGGATAATAATAGGCACCTGGCAAGGTTGTTGCCAAGATTACAGATATATTTAAAGCCATGATTACCACGCTTAGAGATCGCCAAGTCAACAAATGTACTCTCTCTGTTCCAAATACTCCTCAAAACCCAGAGTGGAGCATCTCTTAGTGGGTATGATTATGGCAGTTCTGTTTTTTGTTGTTTTTTTTTTTTGACCTGAAGCTTAGACTCACTGTAATGTAATCACCAAATCTGCAATAAAGTTGGGATTTAAAGTCCAGGTCAGTCTCAGAACTGACTAGGCCATTCAGGTTTTCTCCAAACCAGGACACTGCAGACTGAAATGGAGTTTTCAAGGTTATCCTGGAACTGGAAAGACCCCAAGAGCCACTATGAAATCTTTTATCAGTGTCTGAGGGGTGAGGAATAAAGTTGATGGAGTTTTTTTTTTTAAGATTTTATTTATTTATTTGACACACAGAGATCATAAGTAGGCAGACAGGAAGGCAGAGAGAGAGGGAGGGGGAAGCAGGCTTCCCACTAAGCAGAGAGCCCAATGCAGGGCTCGATCCCAGGACTCTGGGATCATGACCCACGCCAAAGGCAGCGGCTTTAACCCACTGAGCCACCCAGGCGCCCCAAGTTGATTTTTATATTAGGCTTTTTTTTTTTTAACTCAGTGAAATGTGTGAACTCAGACTCAAAACAAATCCTCAAGAATACTGCTTCTGGGTCACAAGTGGGAAAATAAGGAATAAATACCTGATTACGACATAAAATATCAAATTAATCTTTTCCATGTCAAAGGAAGAACAGAGAAGGAACAAGTTGGAAAGATGAGTTCACCTCGGGCTACCAAACCATTGCAGGATTTCTCTCTGGAGCTGTGTGTCACTGGGCTAAGAAGCACATTTCACTTTCTGGCTGATTTCAAGGGACCCCTTACACTCCTTATTTGAGCTAGTGATTTAGAAATTTTAAAGAGATAGGAGAAATTATTTGGAAAAGTCAATAATTAAAAAATGTAATGCCTCAATTTAAAACAATAAAATTTATTTCACTATTGGAGAGTCCAAATTTTGTGTTAAAGGCAGAGTCTGTCTTGAATTAGGGGACAATGAAAAACATCTGAAAATACAGCATTTTATATGCGAAGTTTGAAAGCAATGTCTATTGGTTAGTTACAACTTTTTCCTGTGTATTTTTTTTTATCCAATAGCCAGTTTTTAAGGCTTTAAATTAACCACTAAAATCTATTGTTCCTGAAAATTCCTATTGTTAACATTTTTCCAGGTAACAGAAAACTTCAACAATTGAGAACATTTTTCTTTATAAGAAGGTTAAATAAACATATATGAGCAAGTATGTGCCTATTTAACTTTAAAAAGATTATATAAAAGACCACCAACAGTAGCTTCCTTGAGGCTGAAATTGTCAGGAGGAGAGGAATAGAGGAATTGAACTTTTTCACTTTATACCCTCTGGTACAATCTGATGTTTCTCAATCTACACAAGCCTATAGCATATATGAATGCATACATTTTAATAATTTAAAGAACTAGATAAAAGGAACAGTTTTCTAACTTATATATGCACAATCTTCATAGTTAATAGCTCTACGTTTTCTCCCCTTTAAGGTCTTACTTGCCAAATTACAGTAAACCCTCACATCAATCATATGTTCTATAGACAACGCTAATCAGAGACGTAAATGACCTTGAAGTCATAATACAATTTGTTTATGGCAAAGGCAGATGCGACTGAACCATAGTACAACACCTATGTATAATAGCCCAGCAAGTTCAAAAAGAAAAGAAGGTGGGTAGGTATTTTTGTATGTGCAAATTTAGACCTTGGAGTAATTTTATGTTCCTATACATTTCTTCTATTTTTACACATTTCACATTTGATTATCAAAAATCAAATTACTCCTCCTAGCACATTATGAAACAGTGCTAATAAACTGTCTTCATTTTCAAAATGTGACAAGTGTCCAGAGTAATTTATTTTCCCCAAGGAAACTATTGGACTCAAGAAGTTAATTCTAGATATTAGCTTCAGTGTGAGGCGAAGTCACTTTAAAATCCCTGAAATATCGCTCTTTTAAAAACATTCTTAATAAAGACATTTGGTGTTTAATTATGTTGTCATCTATAAATTAATTCATGTAATCCCACTAAGCTTCAGTTTCCTTATCTTTAAAATGAGGATACTAATAGGACCTAGTTCACAAAGTTATTATGAGGATTAACTGTGATAATGCATACAGAATGCTTAATATTGTCTTTGGTACACAGTAAGCATCCAACCAATATTTGCTATTATTTTGCTTACATTTTCACTGTTTTAGTAACTTTAACATCTCACAACATTAACTCTAGCTTTTAAAACGAAGTGGAGAATATTCTTCCCAGTTTTTATATTACTAGTGTAATTTTACCTCCTAGAACAGTTAGCCTCATCTTTTCTGCCATGTAACACAGATAAAACCAACTGTGAAGTGCATTTTTCTCCATTCCTGTGTTTAATACGGATCAGTTAGTTAACATGTATTTAGCTTATTACTGCTAAGTATCACTAAGAATAACAAAACTAACAACAAAGGGTGACTGGAAAAGGTCAAGCTGTAAAAAATTTCTGAAATGGTTACACATTGTCAGAAAAGGGTTTCAGCAACTAGATTTCTAAAGTACTGGTTTTTCACCGAATGAAAGGAAACTCATATTCTCATACTCTAAGTCTACTTGTAGATTTTAAGAGTTAAAAAAATTTTTTTTTAATTTTGCAGGTCATTTTTATTTATTTATTTTTTTAAGATTTTTGTTTATTTGACAGACAAAGATCACAAGTAGGCAGAGAGGCAGGCAGAGAGAGAGTGGGAAGCAGGCTCTCCGCTGAACGGAGAGCCCGATGTGGGGCTTGATCCCAGGACCCTGAGATCATGACCTGAGCCCAAGGCAGAGGCTTTAACCCACTGAGCCACCCCGGCACCCCCAAGAGTTAAAAAAATTTTTAAAGCACAACCCTTAAGGACAATAATCGGCTTAACACATTACTAAGAGCTTAGATACATAAAGCTTGACCTTAAATGTGAAATTAGAGGCTAGAACTTGTGAGTTAGACTACCATGAGTTGAGTTGTTCTCAATAAAAAGAATTATTTAAACACAAGATACATTTCTTAGCATTTCTTTTTAACTCCTGCCCCTTACATTCGGAAGCTCTAACATGAAGCCAGCTTACAGGTGGTACGGTACCTTGATTAGGTTGTGTCCCACAGTGTAGACAGCTGCTAAGTTTCCCTTCTCTCCAGGAGCATGCATACCTGTCCCGTACCCATGCCAAGCGACTAGATACGGATTGTGAATTGTAATCCAGTATTTGACACGGTCCCCAAATGTCTGGAAACAGTAGGTGGCATAGTCATTGAAGATATCTGTTATGGTTTCATTTTTCCACCCCCCATATTTTTCTTGTAGCGCCAGAGGCAAATCCCAGTGGTATAAAGTAACTACAGGTTCAATGTTTCTCAGTACTAAAGCATCGAGAAGAGCATTGTAGTACTGGACACCTTTTGCATTGGCAACTGCCGCTATCCCATCAGGGAAAAGCCTTGGCCAGGAAATTGAAAACTGATAAAAAGAAACTCCAATAAAATCCAGGGCTGATAAATCTTTTTCCAGAAAGTTGTAACTGTCACTGGAACTATTCATGCTGTTGACATTTTTAAGGTGTGTTTGGATGAAATGATCCCATATAGAGGGTCCTTTTCCATCTGTCTTCCAATTCCCTTCCACTTGAAATGCTCCAGTCCCAATGCCCCAGAAAAAGTTTTTAGGAAAAGTGTCATAGAGAAACAGCTGACTTTCATTTACCAGGCTAAAATGAGGAGTTTTAGACCATACAGCGCTTCCGTCCCCAGACAATCCAGTAACAGCTCGTAGGAGAATAAATGCCGACAGGATGACAGATCTTTGCAGACCGCGGTTGCACATTGTTTTCCTGTAGTGTATGTTTCTTTCATGGGCGCTGCGGAAAATCCATTCATTCCCTGGAGATCCAGCCGCGCAGCCTGGCTTCGCTGGCTGCTCACTGCCCGCCTGTCTTATCAAACGCTTCAGTAAAAGCTTGTGATTGTAAAGCTCTGTCAATGATTAGCTTGAACTGTGAGCCTTGGGATGGGTCATGGAGAGCGACGTAATTTGCTCGTTTCCTCCTGCCTTACTCTGGGAAAAATGATATGAAAACGCATCACTGACAGTAGTTTGAATGCGTAACTAAAACAAAGATAAACGATGACTAAAAATGCCATATTCTCTTTGTAGCCTTTCATGTGACCCAAATCTTTTCTGAATGTTTTGAACACTATTGAATAAAGTGTATACCTTTCCGATGTTCGTGGTTTTTGAGTGGTAATTTTATTATTTCACGTTTCAGGAGAAGCGATACCAATAAGTAGCATTCCTACAGGCTGATAATCCAGAATGAGGAACTACAATAAGATATTACGCTTCTGCAGAAATTATAACACATCTAAGGATAATCTTATCAAATGCTACCTATCTTAAGAAAATTATAAAAATGTATTCAAAATTTGAGAGAAATGAATGAAGCAGTATATAGCAGTTTCTGAATGGAAACACTGAATACTTTCCTCATTTAATTTATACATTTAAATGCACTTTCAACCTAAATCCTCTAATCCCAAACTGGAGTTCAACAAAAATATTGTGAAAGTTCACTTGACAAATAAATAGGAAATAATTACAAAGAAGAAAAAAAAAAAAAAAAGAAAAAACCCTAAAAGGGGCATCTGGGTGGCTTAGTCATTATGGGTCTGCCTTCAGCTCAGCTCATGATCCCAGCGTCCTGGGATCGAGCCCTACATAGGGCTCCCAGCTCAAGCAGGAAGCCTGCTTCTTCCTCTCCCACCTACCCCGCCCCCCCCGCCCCCCGCCCCTGCCCCTGCCGCTTGTGTTCCCTCTCTTGCTGTCTCTTGTTCTCTGTCAATTCAATAAATGGATGGAATCTTTAAAAAAAGAAAAAACCCTGAAAAAGAAAATAGTGAAGGCACAGATTACCTTTAGATATGAAAACATGAAAAAAAAAAGCACAACTTAAACAGCATGATTTTGGAATAAGAATAAATAGAACGATAATACTGTCCAGAATCCATAGCCTCCAGATAACTTTCTAAAAATTTAGTCATTTAAATATTTGAAGTATCCCATAATAATGAATGGTAGAGTGTTTAACAGTTTTAGCTTCTGGACTCAGACTGCGTGGGTTTAAATATAGCTGTGTGACTGGGGACAAGTTACTTAACCTCTCTGCACCCCAGTTTCCAAGTTATGTAAGAAAAGGGATAATACTAGCATCTACAGCATGGATGATTGTGAGAATTAAGTGAATTAGTACATGGAAAGCACTTGGAAGAGACGCTGACCCATAATAAGGACTCAACGAGCATTCTTATTTCTATGAGAAAAGGAAGGATTATTCAGAAAGTGACGCTAAGATTCAGCGTGAAAGATGCTATATTCTGGCTCCCGCCCACACCTTGAACTTCATTCCTCTTCAGTTAGCTACATGTAGAACGCGTCCCATCAGCCATAACAAACCACGTTGCATTCGCTGGACATACGTGGAGGGCTCACGTCTTCTGTCTTGATATGTGATTCTTTGCCAGGATGTGTGCCCCCTTCCTCTAGCTCATGTCCATGGTACCTGCTCTAGCAAGACTCTCCGGTTCCCTAGTTTGTTTTGAATTACTTATTTATTTAACTGAAACTTGTGTAAATTACGTATATATTTATCTACTTATGTAAGTGAAGTTTTATATTATTTATTTCTTAAATGAAATCTAAATAAAATCTATTTAAATTACTTATTTCAAAGTATTTAAATCACTTGCTTGTTTATTTAAACACATTACTTCTTGATTAATCCTCTTGTGAAACATCTGCACGATCGCTGTAGGTAAAGTCACTGCAGAGTCTTCGCTCCGTCTGCGTCTGATCCCAGCTCACTTTGACCGGCACCAACGTTGGCCTTTGCAGCGCCCCTAACTCTCCGTTTTGTTCTGGCATTGCTTTCACTGTTTCCTTGACGTCTGTTTCTTCTCATACCTGCCAAGTCTGTATCTGGGTTCATTTTTGAAGGCGTGATCCAGAAAGTCATAAATCAGACTAAAGCCAGTTGTCTTCCCTTCACCTAATAGGCTCTGGATCCAAATACAAAGGTGACATCTGGTGTCGTTTTGTACTTTTTGGCTAGTTTTCCTCTGAATTTCTGTCTTAGGTACTGTTGGTTTCCCTGGGGCTGAAGTAGTCAGTTGGTCATGAACTTCCTGGTCTGGATGATAACCACGTCGCTCATGATGGTGGTTGATCCTCAGGCAGCCAGAGAGGAACTAAGACAGTTGGATTTGATATAGATGTGTCTCCCTGACCCATGTTCCCGGGGCAGCCCAGACTTCCTCTCTCAGGACACTTCTCACACAATAAATTTATCTGTAACCCCTGTTTGACTTACAGTTCTCTCTTGGTCTCTCTTTTCTAAAAACAAGGGCCATGACTGGTCCCTAGAGAATATCTGGGGCCTCCTAGTCACTAAAGTTGAATGAATGTGCCTGTAGAATGTATACCACTATCACCGCATTTATCACATAATCCTGGAATTGTTTTTCTACTCCACCGGCCTGGAAGAATGTCTCCTATCTGAAATTTTATCATCACTTATCTGAGTAAATGCTTAATCATTAAATGAACGAATGGAGTTGATGCAATTAATTCACTATTTATAAAATATTTTTCCAGATTTGCTGAGATATAATTGACATGTAACATTGTATTAGCTTAAATGCACAGTGTAATGATTTGATATATGTATATATGGTGAGCGGATGACTAAAAATAAAATTTTTATTTTTTTATCTTTATTTATTTATTTTTTTTTAGATTTTATTTATTTATTTGACAGAGAGAGACATAGTAAAAGAGGGAACACAGGCAGGGGGAGTGGGAGAGGGAGAAGCAGGCTTCCCGCCGAGCAGGGATCCTGATGAGGGGCTCCATCCCAGGACCCTGGGATCATGATCTGAGCTGAAGGCAGACACTTAACGAGTGAGCCACCCAGGTGTCCCTAAAAATAAAATTTTTAAATGTGATAATTTACCCCTAGCAGATACATTTAATTAAAAATATATATAGTTACCTAAAGCTAGGAGAAAAATGGAAGCAAATATTAAATTACATAAATATATATTTTACGTATAATAGTTTATATATATACTATATATAGTTTTTATATATATAGTTTATATATATAGTTTAAAAACTATAAATACATAGTTTATATAATGATATTTATTTACTTATATATGAGTTCATATAAATAATTTAACTATAATTAAAATATATGAAAAAATTGAAAGGCAAATAACAAACTTGGAAAATATTACAGCAAATCTAGAAGGCAAATGGCCAACTTTTTATTATATAAGTAACTCAGACAAATCAATAAGAAAAACACTCTAAATTAAAGAAATGGCAAAACAACATGCACAAAAAATATGCAACAGAGGAAGCACAACTGTCTAGTTAAAGGAAAAAATTTAAATAACCAGCAATCAAAAACACATATAAAAATAACTCTTGGGGGGTGCCTGGGTGGCTCAGTGGGTTAAGCCTCTGCCTTCAGCTCAGGTCATGATCTCAGAGTCCTGGGATTGAGCCCCGCATCGGGCTCTCTGCTCAGCAGGGAGCCTGCTTCCTCCTCTCTCTCTGCCTGCCTCTCTGCCTGCTTGTGATCTCTCTCTGTCAGCTAAATAAATAAAATCTTTAAAAAAAAAAAATAACTCTAGGAGTGCCTAGCTGGCTCAGTTGGTAGAACATGTAACTCTTGATCTTGGATTTGTAGGTTTGATCCCCACTTTGGGTAGAGAGATTACTTAAAAATAAAATCTTAAAAAAAAAAAAAACCAAACTCCAAATATTTTCTCTTGTTAAATTTGCAAGAATAAAAGTAAGTGATGAAAACTGCTGTTAATGAGATTGTAACACATTGCTGGTTAGAACATGAATCTGTAAAACACTTAAGGAAAGCAATTTTCTAATATATAATTAACCTTAGATTTTTTCATGTCTTAATTCAGTAATATTAGAAATTTATCATAGCAAATTATTCTAAATACATAAAATGCTATAGGTGCAAATATAGCAGTATTATTTATGATGGTAAAAATGTTTATTTATTTATTTATTTATAATGACTATTTTTAAAGATTTTATTTATTTATTTGACAAAGAGAGAGTGACACAAGCAGGGGGAGCAGCAGGCAGAGGGAGAGGTGGAAGGAGGCTCCCCGCTGATTAGAGACCTTGACATGGGACTCCATCCCAGGATCCTGGGATCATGACTTGAGCCAAAAGCAGATGATTAACCAACTGAGCCACTGAGGTGCCCCCAAATTTGAAATGATTTAAAGATTCATTTATGGGAAATAATTATGTAAGGCATGGAATAAAGCATTATAGAGTCATTAACGTTTTCTTTTTTAAAAAATATCTATTTACCTATTTTACAGAAAGAAGGAGAGAGAGAGGGAGAGAGACAGAATGAGCAGACAGAGGGAAAGGGAGAAAAATCATCAAGCAGGCTCCTCGCTGAGTGTGGTGCCCAATGGGGGCTAAATCCCAGGACCTTGACATTATGACCCGAGTCAGATGCTTAAATGACTGAGCCACCCAGGCGCCCCATCCTAAACATTTGAATGTTACTAAATAGTCTTTGAAAATGTAGGGATGCCTGGGTGACTCAGTCTATTCAGTATCTGACTCTTGATTTTGGCTCAGGTTATGATCTCAGGTTGTGAGATCAAGCCCTGTGTTGGACTCCACACTCAGCATGAAGTCTGCTTCTCTCTTCCTCTCTCTCTTCCTCTGCACCTCTCCCCTTTTATGCTCTCTCTCTCTTTCAAACAAATAAATAAATCTTAAAAAAAAATGTTTAGGATAAAAAACGAACTGGGGGCAACTGGGTGGCTCAATTGGTGTGGAGCCCTGTGTCGACCTCCAGGCTCCACCAGAAGTCTACTTGTCCTCCACCCTCCTCTTCTCCATCCCTCTCTGCCTCTCTGCACATACCTGTATGCTGTCCCCCCTCTGTCTCTCTCTGTCAAATAAATAAATAAATAAATAAATAAAGTCTTTAAAAAAGAAAAAAACTAACTGAAAAAGAAGTCCAGGTGACAAATTGAATAGTCAGTATGATTGTAATTATGTAATAAAAGCAATAACTAATATATAGAATTGTAAGAAAATACCCACACTTTGCTATACTGTGTTTGGATTGTGAACAAATAGGTTATAGTTATTCTCCTTCTTTTGTACATTTAATTTAATTTAATTTTTTTAAAAGATTTTATTTATTTATTTGAGAGAGAGGCAGTGAGAGAGAGCATGAGCGAGGAGAAGGTTAGAGGGAGAAGCAGACTCCCCGTGGAGCTGGGAGCCCGATGCGGGACTCAATCCCGGGACTCTGGGATCATGACCTGAGCCGAAAGCGGTCGTCCAACCAACTGAGCCACCCAAGTGTCCCTTAATTAAAAATTTTCTTAACTCATTTTTTTTTTTTTTTAGGTAAGCTTTATGCCCAATGTGGGACTTGAACTCATGACCCAGAGATTAAGAGTCACATGATCTACCAACTAACCCAGACTGGTGCTCCTAACTAATTAATTATTTATTTATATTTTCAATTTTTTTTTCAAAGATTTATTTATTTGAGAGAGAGAGAGGGGAGAGGAAGTGAGAATATGTGAGTGGGGGGAGGGGCAGAGGAAGAGAATCTTCAAGCAGACTCCCCATTGAGCATGGAGCCTGATACAGGGCTTGATTTCAGGACCCACAAGATCATGACCTGAGTTGAAACTCAGGTGGATAATAAGAGGTGGATGCTTAAATGACTGAGTCGTCCAGGTGTCCCAATTTTTTATTTTATTTTATTTTTTAAAGATTTTATTTTATTTTGTTTTATTTATTTATTTGACAGAGAGAGAGAGAGAGATCACAAATAGGCAGAGAGGTAGGCAGAAAGAGAGGGGGAAGCAGGCTCCCCGCTGAGCAGAGATCCTGATGTGGGGCTCAATCCTAGGACCCTGAGATCATGACCAACCCACTGAGCCACTCAGGTGCCCCTCAATTTTTTATTTTTGATAGAAAAAGAACATAAAAGGAAAAATTAGCCAATGTTAGAAATAAAAGTTCATTTCCTGCAAAGATTAGGAAAAAGGCAAGGGGGTCTACTCTAACTACTTCTATTCAACATCATGCTAGAAGTCCTAGCTAATGCAATAAGACAAGAAAGGGAACAGGTCTATTCTTACCACTTCTACTCAATATCATACTAGAAGTTCTAGCTAAGGCAATAAGACAAGAAAGGGAACTAAGAAGTATAAAAATTGGGGAGTAAAAAATAAAAGTCTGTTCATAGGTGATAATGATTGACTATATGGAAAATCCCAAAACCTCAATAAAAGAAATCCTGGAAATAAGAAGCAACTCTAGCAAGGTTGCAGGATATAGGTTAATACACACACACACACGCACACACACACACAGAGACACACACACACAATATATACTTGAAATATTTTACTTTATTTTTTTAAAAGTTTTAATTTTAATTCCAGTTAGTTAACATACAGTGTTATGTTAGTTTCAGGTATACAATACAGTGATTGAACAGTTCCATACATCACTCTGTGCTTCTCACAAATGCACTCTTTTTTTTTTTTTTAAAGATTGTATTTATTTACTTATTTGAGAGAGAGAAAGAGAGAGAGTTGGGGGGAGGAGCAGTGGGAGAGGGACAAGCAGACTCTGCACTGAGTGTGGAGCCCGATGAAGGGCTCAATCCCACAACTCCGAGATCATGACCTGAGCCAAAATCAAGAGTTGGATGCCTTTCCCCGCCCATAAAAGAGTTGGATACCCAACAGACTGAGCCACTCAGATAACCCACAATGCATTCCTTAAACCCCATCACCTATTTAACCCATCCCCCCACCTCCCTTCTAGTAACCATTAGATTGTTCTCTATAATCGAGTAGAGGTTAATATATAAAAGACAATTATTTTCTTATTTATCAGAAATGAACAATTGGAATTGAAATTAAAAAGACAATACCATTTGCATTAGCGCAAAAAATACTTAGGTTTAAATTTAACAAAATATGTACAAGATCTATATGAGGAAAACTACAAAACTCTAATGAAAGACATGAAAGAAAATCTAAATAAATGGGGAGATATTCCATGTACATGGATAAGAAAATCAAATGTTATTAAGGCATGAGTTCTCTGTAATTTGATCTATAGATTCAATGCAATCTCAATAAAAATCAGCCAGTTGTTGTGTGGATACTGATGAAATGATTCTAAAGTTTACATGGAAAGTCACAAGACCCAGAACAGTCAATACAATATTAAAGGACTGATAATTCAAGGACTGATGCTGCTTGACCTCAAGACTTTAAAGCTACAGTAATCAAGACAGTGTAGTATTGACAAGAGAACAGACTCATTGGGGGCACCTGGGCGGCTCAGTTGGTTAAGCATCTGCTTTCAGCTCAGGTCATGATTCCAGGGTCCTGGGTTTGAGCCCTGCATCAGGCTCCTTGCTCAGCAGGGAGACTGGCTCCCCACTCTGCCCCTCACCCCACTCTAGTGCTCTCAAATAAATAAATGAAATCTAAAAAAAAAAAAAAAAAGACACATTGAACAACAGAACAGATTAGATATCCAAGAAATACACCCACATAAGTAGAGTCATTTGATCCTTGACAACAGAGCAAAGACAGTTCAAGGAAGAAAGAATAGCCTTTCCAACAAATGGTGCTGGAACAACTGGACATTCACATGCAAAAAAAAAAAAAAAGTGAATATAGACACAGACTATACACACTGCACAAAAATTAACTCAAAGTGAATCATAGACCTAAACTCATAGTAGATCATAAAATGCAAGACTATAAAACTCCAGGAGATAGCAGAGAAGAAAATCTAGGAGACTTTGGGTTTGGTGATGACTTCTTAGATATAAAACCAAAAACACAACCCAAAATAGAAAAGAAAATGATAAGTTGGACTTCATTAAGGAAAAAATTCTGCTTTGCAAAAAACACAGTTAAGAGAATGAAAAGATAAGCCACAGACTAGGAGAAAATCCTTGCAAAACAGATACATATCAGATAAAGGACTGATACCCAAAATGTATAAGAACACTGAAAACTCAACAACAACAACAACAACAAAATGACTAGAAAAATAGTCAAAAGATCTGAACAAACCCCTTGGCAAAGAAGATATTAATCATATAAAAAGATACACCACATCATATATCCTTAGAGATTTGCAAATTAAAACAACATGAGATACAATTACTTACCTATTAGAATGACCAACAACCAAAACACTGACCACACCAAATGCTGGCAAGAATGTGGAACAGCAAGAACTCTTATTTATTGTTGCTGGGAATGCAAAATGCTGCACACATTTTGGAAGACAAGTTGGAAGTTTCTTACAAAACTACGTATAAATTTCTTACAAAGCATGCTCTTATCACACCATCCAACAATTACAACCTTCATATTTCCCCAAATGAGTTAAAAACTTGTGTGCTTACAAAATATGAACATGAATGCTTATAGCACCTTTTTTTTTTTTAAAAGATTTTATTTATTTATTTGACAGACAGAGATCACAAGTAGGCAGTGAGACAGGCAGAGAGAGAGAGAGAGGAGGAAGCAGGCTCCCTGCTGAGCAGAGAGCCGGATGTGGGGCTCGATCCCAGGACACTGGGACCATGACCTGAGCCGAAGGCAGAGGCTTTAAACCACTGAGCCACCCAGGTGCCCCTGCTTATAGCACCTTTATTCATAATTGTCAAAACTTAGAATTAACCAACATGTCTTTTAATAGGTGGATGGATAAACAACAACTTGATACACCCATACAATGAAATATTATTTAGCAATAAAAAGAAATGATCAAGCCAGGAAAAGACATGGAGAAGACTTAAATTCATATTATTAAATGAAAGAAACAATCTATAAAGTCTACATACTGTATGATTACAATTATATGATCATCTGGAAACAGTAAAAGGGAAACTGTAAAACGATCACTGGTTGCCTGGGAATAGGTTGAGGGAGGAACAAACAGATGGAATACAGGGCATTTTTAGGGCAGCGAAGCTATTATTCTGTAGGCTACTGTAGTGGTGGATCCATTTATCAAAACCCATAGAATATGCAACACAAAGAGTAAACCTTAATGTACACTATGAGCTTTAGTTAATAATATTGGCTTATCAGTTGTAACAAATGTACCACACCGATGCAAGATGTTAAAAATAGGGGAAGCTGGGGCTGGGAGAAGGACTGAAGAGGCATATGGGAAGTCTGTAACTAAAATTTTTTTTAAAAGTTTTTATGTATTTATTTGTCAGAAAGAGAGAGGGAGAGAGGAGAGAGCACAGTGCGGGAGAGGCAGGCAGAGGGAGAAGCAGGCTCCTGCCAACCAAGGAGCCCAGTGTAGGACTTGATCCTAGGATCCCAGCATTGTGACCTGAACTGAAAGCAGACACTTAACCCACTGAGCCACCCAGGAGTCCCTGTAACTATAATTTCTCAAGACAAAGTCCATTAATTAAAAAAAAATGTTACTGACAAAGGCTGTTTTTTCTTTTTAAAAATAATTTTATGTATTTATGTATTTATTTATTTGAGAGAGAGAGAGTGAATGAAGGGAGAGGCAGAGGGGAGGGAAAGAGAGACTCTCAAGCAGATTCCCCACTGAGTGTGGAGCCAGATGTAGGGCTCAATCTCATGACCATGAAATCATGACCTGAGCCAAAACCAAGAGTCAGACACTTAACTGATTGAGTCATCCAGGCAATCTTTCTTATTCTTCTTTTAAGGTTTATTTATTTACTTTAGAGAGAAATACCAAGTGGAAGGAGAGGCATGGAGCCCAGCCTGGGGCTGGATCCCAAGACCCTTAGTTCATGACCTGAGCTGAAATCAGGAGTCAGACATTTAACCCACTGAGCCATTTAAATGTTTCAAGGCTAAATTTTTTCTTAATTATGTTCCATGCCCAGCATGGAGCCCAGTTCAGGGCTTGAATTCACAACCCTGAGGTCAAGACTTGAGCTGAGACCAAGAGTTGGAAGCTTAACTGACTGAGCCACCCAGTCGCCTTGACAAAGGCTAAGTTTTGAAATGTATAATGAATATTTGTTTGCTAGTGGCCAATGACTGATCATTAAACTATTTCAGATTTCATATGAGAAAACAAAGGAATTGGATCATTGTCAGGGGAAGTTCATTAGCGGGTTGAATCAGAACACATATAGGTAAAAATACCATAGCTTCACATCCATTAGGACGGCTACTATGCAAAAAAGAAAGACACCAGAAAATAACAAGTATTGGAGAATATGTAGGGAAATTGGAGCCTTTGTGTATTGCTGGTCAGAATGTAAAATGGTGTAGATATTGTGGAAGATAGTATGGCAATTCCTCAAAAAATTAAGTATTGAATTACCATATGATCTAGCAATTCTACTTCTGGGTATATTCTCCAAAGAACTGAAAGCAGGAACTCCAAGATATTTGTACACCCATCCATGTTCATGGTAGCATGATTCATAATGTCCAAAAGGTAGCGACAGTCTAAATGTTATTCAACAGATAAATGGATAAACGAAATGTGTGTGTGGGGGGTGTGTATAGTGGAATATTACTCAGCCTTTAAAAGGAATTAAATTCTGACACATGCTATAACATGGAGAAACTTTGAAGACTGTATGAAATGATCCAGACACAAAAGACAAGTATTATATGATTTTTAATTTTATTTGTTTATATATTTTTTTAAAGATTTTACTTATTTATTTGACAGAGATCACAAGTAGGCAGAGAGGCAGGCAGAGAGAGGAGGAAGCAGGCTCCCCGCCTCCCAGAGAGCCCGACTCGGTCTCGATCCCAGGAGCCTGGGATCATGACCTGAGCTGAAGGCAGAAACTTTAACCCACTGAACCACCCAGGTGCCCCCCCCATATGATATTTTAAAAAGATTTTATTTATTTATTCATGAGAGATAGAGGCAGAAGGAGAAGCAGGCTCCCCACTGAGCAGGGAGCCTGATGCGGGACTCAATCCCAGGTCCCCGACATTATGACTTGAGCTGAAGGTAGACCCTTAATTGACTGAGCCACCCAGGCTCCAGAACAAGTATTACATGATTATACTTCTACGAGGTACCTGAAATTGTCAAATTCATATAGACACAGAAAACAGAATGGTGGTTGCCAGGGCCTGGGGAGCAGGGTGAATGAGGATTTACCATTTAACTGATACAGAGTTTCAGTTCAGGAGGAGGAAAGGGTTCTGGGGGTGGGTATTGTGGGTTGCACAACAAGGTGAATGTAGTCAATGCCACTGAAGTCTACAGCTAAAGATGGCTCAATGGTAAATTTTATGGGATGTATATTTTACACAGTAAAAACATGCTTTTTGAAAGAATGAATGAGGAAAAATATGAAGAAACCTTTATGATAATGACTTAATACTGAAGCTTAAAGAATTCTCAGATGTTTATGAAACTAGGTCGTGAATTTATGAAGCAGTTATGATTTAATGAATCAGAATGGGGGCTTCATTTTTCCTGAAAAATTATCAAATATTTATTGACTATTTTACTTAGAAAAGGGCCCGTATTGAGTTCTAGGAGAGAATATATATGTTCTTGCCTCCGAAAAGAATTTATAGCTTAGGGGCGCCTGGGTGTCTCAGTGGGTTAAAGCCTCTGCCTCCGGCTCAGGTCATGATCCCAGGGTCCTGGGATCAAGCCCCACATTGGGCTCTCTGCTCAGCTGGGAGCCTGCTTCCCCCTCTCTCTCTTTGCCTGCCTCTCTGCCTGCTTGTGATCTCTGTCTGTGAAATAAATAAAATCTTAAAAAAAATTTATAGCTTAGCCAAGAAGAAATGTAATAAAAACCATAAAATGTCCATGAAAAAAAATTGTACCTACCAAGTACCAAGTGAGTGGGACAGATATATGCTCTCTAGGAATTCTGTACCCAAAACATCTCTTCATAACACTTCATACAGATGACAGAAGTTTATAGCAGGAAAGGTCCTTAGAAATCATCTATTTAGAGCTTTATTTTACAGATAAGGGTTTCAAGACTAGTGGAGTAGAGGCCAGAATTCATCATTCCTTTATTCATTTCACAGATCTTTATTGAGCATCTCCTGTGGATCAAGCCCTTTGTTGGAGGTTGGGATTTAAAACTGAAGATGTTGGTGAGAAAGTGGAGAACAGGGAACCCTCTTGTACTATTGGTGGTAATGTACACTGGTGTGGTCATTGTGGAAAGAGTATGAAGTTTCCTCAAGAAATTAAAAGTATAAACACCATATGATCCAATAATTTCACCACTGGATATTTACCTCCCAAAAAACAAAAACACCAATTTGAAAAGATATATGCACCCCTGTGTTTATTGCAGCATTATTTACAATAGCCAAGACATGAATGCAACCCAGGTATCCATCCATAGGTGAGTGGCTAAAGATGTGAGATATATACATACGCACACACACAAACACACACACACATATACACATATAAATAAATATTTATGCATATATATGCAATGGGCTATTACTCAGGTATAGGTAAGGATGAGATCTTGCCATTTGCAACAATGTGGATAGATGTGAGGTTATTATGCTAAGTCAAAGAAGGCAGAGAGAGACAAATACCACATGATTTCACTTAGAAGTGGAATCTAAAAAACAAAACAAATGAATAAACCACCCAAAAGCAGAAATAGTCCCATAAATACAGAGAACAAATTCAAGGTTGCCAGAGAGTGCGAGGTTAGGATCTAGGGAAAATGAGTGAAGGGAAGGGGGAGATACGGACTTTCAGTTATGGAATGAATAAGTCATAGGGATAAAAGTACAGCAGAGGGAATACAGTCAGTGCACTAGGATAGGGATAAAAGTACAGCAGAGGGAATACAGTCAGTGCACTAGGCTGGTGACAGAAGGTTGCTACACTTGTATTGAGCAGAACGTAATGTAGATGTTTGTTGATTTCTATGTTGCACACCTGACACTACTCTAACTACTGTGTGTCAACTATACCTCAATTAAAAAATAGAAACAGATGGGTGAACAAGTGAATTGAATATGTTACAGTATTTACAAATTTTATAGAAAAACATAGGAAGTCTATATAAGCCAGTGGGATGCGTGCACGTGTGCACACACGTGTATGTGTAGGTGAAAGGTGGCGTAGAGGTGCCCGAAAACTCTAAAAAAAATCCTAAGAAATGAAGAATGATGCAATGTTAGCCAGAAGAAAAGAGAGAAAGAGGAAGGGAGCCTATCCCATGTATATGGAGTAGCATATTGGAAGTCCCAGAGATGCAAAAGTTTGACAAGTGGTTCAGGACACCCAGGTCTTAAGAGTTAGTAGGAAATGGCAAGAAATGACTTGCAGAGATTGGCAGAAGGCAGATCATAAAGGACTTCGTGAATCATGTTACTGGAATTTAAGCTTTATCTTGAAAAAGATAGGCAACCATTGAAAGTATTTTAAGCAAGTATATAAGTCAGCATACCACTGTACAAATAGACACCAAAATATGAAATCGAGGCCCAAATAGAAGGTTGTATGTCACACATTTGTCTGAAGAAGGAGTGCCCAGGTTTTCAATGGCTCATCTCAGTGATTCAGAGACCAGGGTGCTTATGGCTATAGTACTGCTACCCTTGAAGGCCCCACAGGAGTCTTACCCCCTGTACTCAGCAGGTAGAAGAGGAAATCTTCTGAAAAGCTTTGCCTGAAAGTAGCATACATAATTTCTGATTACATTCTACTGGAAAACACTAGTCATGGGGCCACCTCTAGATGCAAGGTGGGCAACATGAATCCCTTGCCTGGGCAATCTCTCTATATTCTATAGTTAATGCATGGAAGGGGGGCATAAAGTTTTGTGTTTAGCTGGTGTTCTCTATCACAACAGAGTGACACGATTAGGTCTGCATTTTAGGAGAATCACTCTGGCAATGAGTGCAGGAAGTAGGTACTATTGGAAGTGGGGAGCATGGTTAAGTGGCTCTTCTGTTAATCTGAATGAAAAATGACGTGGCTTGAACAAAGGTAGCAGCATTGCAGATGGAGAGAAACAGACAAGGTCAGGAACTAACTGAAAGAAATATCACCTGGCCTCAATAACCAACTGAATGTTGAAGATTGAGTTTAGGAGAGGAAAGAGTCAATGGTGACCCAGTTTTCTGACTTAGGCAACTGGGTGAAATTGAGAACACAGTGGACTTTGAAAAGAAGATGGTAAGGGCACCGGGTAGCTCTGGCCAAGCATCTGACTTTTGATCTCAGCTTAAGTCTTGATCTCAGGGTTGTGAGTTCAAGATCCAGGTTGGCCTTGGTGCTGGGCATGGAGCCTGCTTAAAAAAAAAAAGATGGTATTCTAAATATGTTAAAACTTTGAGTTTGAGGTATTAAGTATCCAATGTGCAGGTAGGTATTTGAGACTATTGTTTGAAAAGAGATCGTTTCTGAAAATATAATGTGGACATTATTGGTATATAGACAATCGTTGAAGCTCTGAAAATAAATGGAGATGAACCATTGTAGTAAAAGGTAAAAATGTAATTTTTCTCAAGTCTTTAAAAACATTTTTTATTATATAAAAATATATAACATAAAATTTACCATTTTAACATTTTCTTAAGATTTTATTTATTTATTTGACAGACAGAGATCACAAGCAGGCAGAGAGGCAGGTGGAGAGAGAGGGGGAAGTAGGCTCCCCACTGAGCAGAGAGCCCGATGCGGGGATCAATCCCAGGACCCTGGGATCATGACCTGAGGCTAAGGCAGAGGTTATAACCCACTGAGCCACCCAAGTGCCCCTTAAAATTTTTTTAAAAGTGAGCTCTACACCCAATGAATGAGTGGTTTGAACTCACGACCCCCAGATGAAGAGTCACATGCTCTACCAACTGCATCAGCCAGGTGCCCCCCATTTTAACAATTTTATATATACAGTTTAGTGACATTAAGAACATTCACAGTGTTGTGCAACCACTATTACCCCCCATCTCCAGAACTCTTTCAACTTCCCAAACTGAAGCTCTGCATCCATTAAATGATAACTCCCCATTTTCCCTTCCTTTAAACTCTGGCATCCACCAATCTACTATGTCTATATGAAACTGACTATACCAAGTTCCTCACAGAAGTATAATCATGTAATACTTGTATTTTGTGTCTGGTTTATTTCACTTACCATTATGTCTTCAAGTTTCATCCATGTTGTGGCAGGTGTCAGAATTTAATTCCTTTTTAGGGCTGAATACTATTTCATTGTATGGATATACCGCATTTGTCGATTCATTTATCTGTTGATGATCATTTGGATTGCTTCTACCTTTCGACTATTGTGAATAATGCTGCCATGAACACGAGTGTCTATGTATCTGTTAGGGTTCCTGCTTCCAATTCTTTGGACTATATACCCAGAAGTGGAATTGTTGGATCATATGGTGCTTCTATATTTAATTTTTGAAGAATCGCCATACAGTTTCCCATAGTCTCCATTTTTGTTGTGCATCAGAATCACTTCTTGAGCTTTAAAAAAATACCACATACTCAGTCTCCACCTCTGGAGACTGATTAGTAGATCTGAGTAGACACCTAACTTTCATTTCTTTTATTTTTTTAAAGATTTTATTTATTTACTTGACAGAGAGAGAGACAGCAAGAGAGGGGAACACAAGCAGGTGAAGTGCAAGAGGGAAAAGCGGGCTTCCAGCTAAGCAGGGAGCCCAATGTGGGGCTCAATCCCAAGACCCTGGGATCATGACCTGAGCCGAAGGCAGATGCTTAACAACTGAGCCACCCAGGCACCCCAGTGACTTCCGTTTCTTTTTAGAATTCATATTTTAAAAATACTAGAAACAAATTGTTAAGAGGACTTGTTTAAAGATTTTATTTATTTATTTGACACAAAGAGGGATACAGAGAGAGAGAGAGATAAAGAGCACAAACAAGGGGAGCAGGATAGGGAAAAGCAGGCTCCTGGCTGAGCTGGGAGCCTGATGTGGGACTCGATCCCAGGACCCTGGGATTCTGACCTGAGCCAAAGGCTGATGTCTAACTGAGTCACTCAGGTGTCCCTAAGAGGTGGATTTTATTTTTTATTTTATTTTATTTTTTTAAAGATATTACTTCACAGAGAGAGAGAGAGAGAGAGAGAGAGAGATCACAAGCAGGCAGAGAGGCAAGCAGAAGGAGAGGCGGAAGCAGGCTCCCCGCTGAGCAGAGAGCCCCATTCGGGGCTCGATCCCAGGACCCTGAGATCGTGATCTGAGCCGAAGGCAGAGGCTTAACCCACTGAGCCACCCAGGCGCCCCAAGAGATGGATTTTAAAAAATATATTTATTTACTTTAAAAATTCAAGTACAATTAGTATACAGTGTTATATTAGTTTCAGGTGTACAATATAATGATTTAACAATTCTAGGGGCACCTGGCTAAGTCAGATGATAGAGCATGTAGCCTTTGATCTCAGGGTTGTGGGTTTGAGCCCCACATTGAGTGTAGATATAACTGAAAAATAAAATTTATTTAAAAATCCCAAAACAAAGCAGAATAATTCTATACTTAGCATTCATCATGACAATTGTCCTCTTAATCTCCTTCACCTATTTCACCCATTCTCCCACCCACGTCCCCTCTGGTAACCACCAGTTTGTTCTCTATATCTAAGAGTCTGTTTTTAATTTGTCTCTTTTCTCCTTTGTTCATTTGTTTTGTTTCTTAAATTCCACATATAAGTGAAATTGTATGGCATTTGTCATTCTCTGACTTATTTCACTTAGCATTATGCCTTCTAGATTCATTCTTGTTGTTGCAAATGGCAAGATTTCATTCTTTTTTTAATTTTTAAAAGTCATTCTTTTTTATGACTGAGTAGTATTCCATTGTGTGTGTGTGTGCATATGTGTATATATATATATACCATATCTTCTTTACCCATTCATCTATTGGTGGACACTTGGACTGCTTCCGTACTTTGGTTATTGTAAATAATGCTGCAATAAACCTAGGGGTATATGTATTTTTTTAAGTTAGTGTTTTTGTGTTCTTTAGTAAATACCCAGTAGTGGAATTACTGTATCATGTGGTAGTTCTGCTTTTAAGTTTCTGAGGAAACATCATGCTGTTTTCCACAGTGGCTTCATCAGTATACATTCCCACCAATAGTGCATGAGTGTTCCTTTTTCTCCACATCCTCGTGAACACTGGATTTTTGTGTTTTTGATTTTAGTCATTCTGACAGGTGTGAAGCAATATCTCGCTGTGGGTTTTTATTTACACTAACCTGATGATGAGTGATGTTGAGCGTCTTTTCATGTGTCTGTTGGCCATTTGGGTATCTTCTCTGGAAAATGTCTTTCATGTCTTCTGTCCATTTTAATTGGATTATTTGTATTTTTAGTGATGAGTAATCTAAGTTCTTTATATATTTTGAATATTATTAAGAGGTTGCTTTAAAAGAATAAAAATAAAAGAACATGGAGCAAAATGTTGAGGTCTCACCAGTTAACATTTAGAGTGTATCCTTACACATGCACCTCCCCCCACATGCCACACACATTTTTTATACTTTTAAAAAATATAAACATGATCACAAACCACACACAGTGTTCCAGAACATGCTTTATTCTCTTAATAATTTATTATGAAGATATCTCACTGTCAAAACAATGTGGATGGAACTAGAGGGTATTATGCTAAGCGAAATAAGTCAATCAGAGAAAGACAATTATTGTATGATCTCTCTGATATGAGGAATTTGAGAGGGAGGGCGGGGGGTTATGGGGGGAAGGGAGGGAAATATGAAACAAGATGGGACCAGAGAGGGAGACAAACTATAAGAGACTCTTAATCTCAGGAAACAAACTGAGGGTTGCTCGGGGGTGGGGGGTAGGGATAGGGTGGCTGGGTTATGGACACTGGGAAGGGTATGTGCTATGGTGAGTGTTGTGTATTGTGTTAGACTGATGATTCACAGATTTGTACCCCTGAAGCAAATAATACATTATATGTTAATAAAATAAAAATATTTAAAAAATAAGACAGAAAGAAAAAAAAAAGACCTCTCACTGTCAGTATACATATATCTAGCTCAATCTTTTGCAATAGATGCATAATATTCCATGGCATCAGTGCACCATATTTTATTTATTTAACCATTTACCTACTGGCAAACACTTAAGCTTTTCCATTTTTTTCTATAATAAACAAGTGGAATTGGAGAAACAAGGCAGAGGATCATAGAGGAAGAGAGGAAAAAATGAAACAAGAAGAAACCAGAGAAGAAAACAAACCATAAGAGACTCTTTTTTTTTTTTAAGATTTTATTTATTTTTATTTATTTGTCAGAGAGAGCGCACAAGCAGGGGGAGCAGCAGACAGAGGGACAAGCATGCTCCTCACTAAGCAGGGAGCTTGATGCAGGACTTGATCCCAGGACCCTGGGATCATGATCTGAACAAAAAGCAGACACTTAACCAACTGAGCCACCCAGGTGTCCCACCATAACAGGCTCTTAATCTCAGGAAACAAACTGAGGGTTTCTAGAGTGGAGGGCGGGTGGGAGGGTTGGGGTGGCTGGGTGATGGACACTGGGAAGGGTATGTGTTGTGGTGAGCATTATGTATTGTGTAAGACTGAAGAATCATAGACCTGCACCCCTGAAACAAATAATATATAAACATTAATAGTAAAAAAATAAAATTATAAAGATATTCTTTTATATTTTCTTTTTAGGACTTTATTTTGTTTTCCATGTGTGGTCTTTTTAAAATTAATTTTTCTATTTATTAAGGTATTTATTCCCCCAAGTCCCCTTTCCCTCTTTCAACTTTTTCATTGTTCTAGAATTTGTGCATTTCTGTATTTATACTTTGCATAATATTCAGGTGTTGCTATCTTTCAATTAATTAATTTTAGACTATTGATTTGCTATTATGGTAGATAAAGATTTAGGTTTCTTATATTATCATTTCATGTTGGTAAGAAAATTTACGTTTTTGGTGAAATTGATATTTAGGGTTTACATTATCTTTATATAAAGATTATTCATTGCTGAGTATTGTGGTACATTATGATTATGTTCTCTTGCTTTTGGGGAAGCACATTCTCCAGCAATTTCCTGAAAAAAGTTACATAGGGAATACATTTTGGAGGGAGGGGAAATTAAAGGCCTTTTCCATCACACATTTGTTTGGTTGCTTGGCTGGGTTTAGAATTCTAGGTTGGGGGTCAATTTCACGTAAACTGTTGAAGGGAGACAGAGATGGTAGAAGCTGATGCCCCACCTCCAGCATCACAAGTTTGAACTGGACTGGCTCCAGGTTCATCAGTGTGGGAGGCTGTGACATTGGCAGTGGTAGAAACAGCAACGCCAGCAGTTACAGTTTCCAAGTGTGACCCTAAAGCTTAAAGTCTAGTGATGGTGTCTGGCTTCATTTCTTCAACTCCTGCCCTTCCAACACATTAAGTACCAAATTAATTCCCTGTGAAAACAACAACAACAAAACCCTTTTCTGAAAGAAATACCCAGAAGGATTTCTGTTTCCTAAACTGAAGTCCAACACACACAAATATTAGTCATTGTGATTATGTCGGTAAATACTCCAGACACAGCTGTTCTCTATTTTGAATTGCTAATTATCTGGAACTTAAATCTGCTTTATGTTGTTTCTGCTGACCTTTCATTCATGGTGCTGGGGCTTAGTCATCTTTGATTGTGAATAGAAACTTCGAAGTGATGAGGGATGATCCACATGGCTATCAGGGAGGAGCACTCTGGGCCCATAATGAGTAGTGAGTGAAAAGTCCTTGAAACAGAATCAGGTCTGGTACCTTTCAGAAATAATGAAGAGCTGTGACCACAGTGGAACGATTGTGTGTAGGAGGCAGTAATTACAGAGAGTGTAATGGGACCAGATGGTGCAGGGGAATGGGGAGGAATTTGTTTTATACTCTTTTCTTAAAAAAAGATTTTACTTATTTGAGAGAGAGAGATCATGAATGGGTGGGGGGAGGGGAAGAGGGAGGAGCAGATTCCCAGCTGAGCAAGCAGCCCAACATGGGACTTGATCCCAGGACTCCAGGATCATGACCTGAGCCAAATGCAGATGCTTAACTCACTGAGCCACCCAGGCGCCCTTGTGTTATACTCTTACCAAGAAGAGGAACACTGTAAAGTTTTCAGCTGAGAGTGACATGATCTAACCACAGGTGAAAAGACTCACTGTGGATACTGTGTTCAGACTGTCCTGTAGGTGGAACAGAAGCAGAATCATAGTGATCAGTCAAGAGATGCTAACAGGGGAGACATGATGGTAGCTTGGTAGTGGTATGGTAGTGGTAGATGTAATGAGATTTGTTGGGTTCTGGTTGATTTTAAAGATAGAGCCAATAAAATCTGCTGATGGTTTGAATGTGTGTGGTAGTGAGGGGAGGACTTGAAGGGGAGGAGAGATAGAAAGTGAGAGAGCAAGAGAGCAAGCAATCGAGAGTTGAAGATTACTTCAAAATTTTTGACCTGAGTAAATAGAAGGATGGAGGTGCTATCAGTTGAGATGCAGGTTTGTGACAGAGGGTCAAGAATTTAGTTTTGGACATACTAACTTTCATATATCTATTAGACAGCCAAGTGGAGATGTGAAGTTGGAAAATGAATATACAACTCGGAGGTTTATAGGAAAAATCAGCAGTTGATAGAAATTTGGAAGTGTCAGTTTTCAGATACTATATAAAGGTATGAGATTGGATGGTCTCCGGGTAGTGAGTAGAGAAATGGGCTCTAGGACAATCAAGTGTTAAAGAGACAAGAAGATCAGGAGCAACGAACACAACAGTCCTAAGCATGGCTGTTGAAGAAGGAAAAAACTGGGAGACTACAGATGTCATTGAAATCAAGTGAAGAAAGTATTTCATCAAAGAATACTTCTAGAGAAGGGCACCTGGGTGGCTCAGGGGGTTGAGTGTCTGATCTTGATTTTGTCTCGGGTGATGACCTTGGGATTGTGAGATGGAGCCCCATATCAGCTCCACACTTGGCAGGGAGTTGACTGAGAGTCTCTCTCTCTCCCTCTGCCCCGCCCTCCTGCACGCTCTCTCTCTCCAAAATAAATAAATCTTTTCTTTTTTTAATTTAAATTCTATTAATTAATGTGTAATGTATTATTAATTTTAGAGGTACAGGTCTGTGATTCATCAGTCTTGTACAATACCCAGTGATCATTACATCACATGCCTTCCTTAGTGTCCATCACTCATTTACCCTATCCCCCCACCCCCTTCCCTCCAGCAACCCTCAGTTTGTTTCCTATGATTAAGAGTGTCTTGTGGTTTGTCTTTCTCTCTCTGATTTAGTCTTGTTTTATTTTTCCCTCTCTTCCCCTATGATCCTCTATTTGTTTCTTAAATTCCTCATATGAATGAGATCATATGATAATTGTCTTTCTCTGATTGACTTACTTTGCTTAGCATAATACCCTCTAGTTCCATCCACATCGTTGCAAATGGCAAGATTTCATTTTTTGATGGCTGAGTAGTATTCTGTTTTGTATATATATTATATATATATGTATTATCTATATATATATATATTATCTATATATATATATATCTCATATTGTATAGAACGGAATACTACAATATATACATTATACCTCACATCTTCCTTATTCATTCATCTGTCCACGGACATCAGGGCTCTTTCCATTGCTTGGCTATTGTGGACACTGCTGCTACAAACATTGGGGTGCAGGTTCCCCTTCAGATCACTACATTTGTATCCTTGGGGTAAATACCCAATAGTGCAATTGCTGGGTCATAGGGTAAATAAACAAATCTTTAAAAAAAGGAAATACTTCTAGAGAAATGTTTTGTTGAAATCATAGAAATATAAGTTTCAGGTTATTAGTAATTGATTTTTGTGTCTTCAAGTTTTTTAAGCAAAGGATCCTTCTTACAATTTCATTAAGCTTCACAGCCATCTTATATATTATTTAGACATAACTACACATTTTCTGATTTCTTTGCTTATGACTATTTCTTTCATCCCAAGTCTAATAGACAAGTCAGATGTAACACGCCCCCAGACAAATTCCTCTTTCCTACCTTCAGTCCTGTTTGTTCAAACACAACCATCGACCTTGGGCTCATCTTTTTTTTTTTTTTAACTGAAAAAGTTATAGAAAAGTTGCAAAAATAGTACAGAGAGTTCACACATATCCTTCCATTTTGTTCATGTTAACTGACATAATCACTTACAGTGATCAAAACCAGGATACTATGCTATGATCTATTTACTGAAATATGGACCTTATTCAAATTTTACTCATTTTTCTTCTAATATCCTTTTTTCTGTCCAGGATCCCACATTGCATTTAGTTAATACGTATTTTCAGTCCTCGGTTTTCCCTTTTTTTTCATGACCTTGACACTGTTGATGAATCCTGGTCCGTTATTTTGTAGAACGTTTCTCAACTGTGGTTTGTCTGCTGTGCTCTCCTGACCAGATTTAGATTATGCCGCTTGGTGGAAGAAGGGAAAAGAGGTGAATTCAACTATAGTGGTGATTCTTTTTTATAATAGTGCTCTTCAACATACAGTAATATTAAATTTTGCAAATCCCACTCAAATTAAAAAGTTTCTAAAAAATGTCTAAGGAATCCCAGTTATTAGTGACCTGCTGTATTTACTTTACCAATTACAATGCTTACCACCATCCTAGAGCTAAAGATAATATTACATAAAGGCATCAAACCCGGTATATTTTAAAATGTAGAGGGGCGCATGGGTGGCTCAGTGGGTTAAAGCCTCTGCCTTCTGCTTGGGTCATGATCTCAGGGTCCTGGGATCAAGCCCCGAAACAGGCTCTCTGCTCAGCGGGGAGCCTGCTTCCCCCACTCTCTCTGCCTGCCTCTCTGCCTACTTGTGATTTCTGTCTGTCAAATAAATAACTAAAATCTTTAAAAAAAATAAAATGTAGAGTCCAAAGCACTTGGCCTCATTTGTCTTAAAGCAAGATTAACTCTTTCTACAGCAGCTAGCAGTTTAAATGGATATGTTAAAAACTATTGCTTATATCCTTTTTGTGGCAATGAATTAGACTTTATCTGAGTAAGATTTTTGCTGTATATTTTATGGAAGATGTGAACTTATTGGAATTCTCTTTTCATGTGTCTTTCTATTCTGACTTGTGTCCATTCCTAAGATTTTTTTTTTTTACTTCTCATATATACTACTCTGCATACTGATTATATTCAATATTATTTGAATTACATGTCAAGAAAGATGATCTGTGAGATTTCCATGGAGGTTAAAAACATTTTTTTATGGCAAACATTGTTGGGATATGAATGAGGGTTTGGGGCATATATTATGATGGAGGTTCAGATTCTCAAGAGTCTTAAAGGTCTACAATTTACAGATATGTGGTCATTCTTACTATAGCAGCAATTTTCAAATAACTGATGGTAGTTTCCTTTATTTGCTAGGCTTCACATTGTTTCTATAAAACAACAAAAACAAAAATTCTGGAATTACTTTGAGTTGTAGGGTTTGGAGAATGAAAGATTATCCTAATCATAAATCTATTATCACTACAAAATGCTGTTGGCATTCCTGCTGCTCTGTCTGTAAACACTCTTAAAATGGCCAATGACTATTTTAGGAAATTAATCCATGGCTTGTGATACAGTATGTATATAACCAAATGTGTATGTCAACAGTAAAGTTATATGCTTTTTGTTAAATTTGGTATTTTAAATGCAATGTTTCTTCTTTTTTTTTTTTTTAAAGATTTTATTTATTTATTTGACAGAGAGAGATCACAAGTAGACAGAGAGGCAGGCAGAGAGAGAGGAAGGGAAGCAGGCTCCCTGCTGAGCAGAGAGCCCGATGCGGGACTCGATCCCAGGACCCTGAGATCACGACCCGAGCCAAAGGCAGCGGCTTAACCCACTGAGCCACCCAGGCACCCCTTAAATGCAATGTTTCTTCTAACTTAAGTGAAGATACTGATATACTTGGGAAAAACTTTTTATTATTATAGTTTATAAAAATCATCAGGCAAGTTAATAATAATTTCGATTACTAAAGCATAAGCATATTAAGAAGGCTAATTGGATATTATCCAAGAATTAAGATAAATGACATAGTGCCTAATTTCCTAAATTAGAATATGTGCACTATCATGGTGACAGATTATGACTTAATGATTATGCCCATAAATGGATTATAAGGTCAACGTCACAGGGCTAAATCCGCCGTCATCATAAATACAGAAAAGGATAAGCTACCTAACAGACTGTTTTCTATAAGGAATATGTTCCAATAAACCTTGACAAAGCAGGACATGCTAATATTTATCTAGAGGGCAGAAAGTCACATTTGTTGTTGCACAGTGAAAATTCGATTGATTTCTGTTGACTTATAAAAGTCTATGTGAAAGACAATGTAATTATTGTGCCCCTGAAAAGGATTTTAAAGAGACTCCAAGTGAAGAGTTATTTCTATCACACAGATAAGTTAACTAAGGCAGTGGTATTAATGCTGAAAATTTATTATCGAACAGTTGTTTTCCACTTACATGTGGTAGTGATGAGATTATAAAGGATGGCCAAAATTCAAACAGGTGCTTTTTAACTAATATGCAGTTTTTAGTCATTTCAGGAGGACAATTTAATTCTCTATATATGTTACAGAAAAAGAGCCAATTATTACATACAAATTTAATTATTTACAAGTTGAGAAACATACCAATAAAGATGTTAATGTCAATATTCTAACTTTTGTGGTGAGGGTTCTTCATTGAATGGAAATAATTCTTTCATTAGTGATATACCCCTAAGTGGGGGAGGGAAAGAGATCCTTGACTTTCACAAGACTGGCTTTGTTGACAACGTTTTCCCTGAAACTCTTTCTTTTAAGGATAAACAAGGCCAGTGAGCATCAGGTAACAGATCCAATATTTAATACATCTCTTAAAAATGTGTCTTCTTTGTGTTAGCTCTCAAATCATTATTAAAACTATTTAAGGGATGCCTGAGTGGCTTAGTTGGTTGGGTATCTGCCTTCGGCTCAGGTCATGATCTCGGGGTCCTGGGATGAAGCCCTGTATCAGACTCCCTGCTCACCGTGGAGTCTGCTTGTCCTTCTCCCTCTGCTCCTCTGCCCCTACTCATGCTCTCTCTCTCAAAGAAATTAAAAAAAATTTTTTTAATTACTTAAAAATATTTGACTTTTAATAAATGCCCTTAATTCTGGAAATTGCAGTGTTTATCCAATTGCTGTATTATCTTTTACCAATGTCACTCTACAATGACTTAATAGTCTTATTTATCAGCTGGTTTGAGAAATATTTATACAAAGAAGAACTGAACTAACAACTAAGGAGAGCATGGTGGAAAACTTGATGAAAATACTTTTAAGAAAACATGCCAAGAATCCTCGTTAGCTAATGTTTTACATCACCAAAAAATGACCTTTCTGTATCTCTCTGAAAAATCAGCAGCCCTAGCATGTTACGTTCTTTGTGTATCCTCAATTTCCTGGAAAGTCATTATTGCATCTTTTAATTAATACTGAGGCATGGAAGTAGTTATGACCTATTCTTTTGTTCTCATTGTCAAAGAGATGCCACAGAGATGGACGGTGCACATAGGCTGGTCTTTTGCCTGGAACAAGTTCAAACAAGATACTAAAACCGAGTAGTGCCCAGTAAGGGTTAAAATCCAGATGCAGTTACTGTACAGAAACTAATTTAATAAGAGACCGTTGTTCCCCTATAGACAAGTAAAACAAATCATATTTGGTAATTTTTTTCAAAGATTTTATTTACTTATTTGACAGAGAAAGACACAGCAAGAGAGGGAACACAAGCAGGGGGAGTGGGAGAGGGAGAAGCAGGCTTCCCGCTGAGCAGGGAGTCCAATGAGGGGCTTGATCCCAGGACCCTGGGACCATGACCTGAGACAAAGGCAGATGCTTAACCACTGAGCCACCCAGGTGCCCCTGGTAATGTTTTTAATACTCCTCAGATTCCTCTGCCATGGAAAACAAATGGGTATCTTATTTTGCCATAAAACACATAGTAGTCTTTTTTTTTTCTTTTTGGTTAAGAAATACCAAGACTAAAAATGGTACTATATGTTGGCTAACTGAACATAAAAATAATAACAAAAAAAGAATGACGGGATCATAGCAATCTCTGGGCTTAAAATCTTACAAAGCCTTCCCATTACACTTAGAATAAAACTTCTTGCTAGGGCCTAAGTCTCTGGGGGATCTCTCCCCTCACCTTCACCCAAATCAATCTCCTATCACTTCCACTTGTTAATTCTGCACCAGTCATAAAACTGGCTTCCTGGCTATTCCCTGGATATGGTTTTTGTTTGTTTGCTTGTTTGTTTTAAAGATTTTATTTATTTATTTGACAGAGAGAGACACAGCAATAGAGGAAATACAAGCAGGGGGAGTGGGAGAGGGAGAAGCAGGCTTCCCACCCAGCAGGGAGCCTGATATGGGGCTTGATCCCAGGATCCTGGAATCATGACCTGAGCCAAAGGCAGAGGCTTAATCCTCTGAGCCACCGGGCGCCCCTTCCCTGGATATGTTTAACTTGTAACCATATCAGGGCTTTTACACTTGCCGGCTCCTTCTCAAATCCATGTCCCAGCTCAATGTCTCCTTCTTAAGTCACTTATTTACAATACTTCCACCCTTTCCTCTCCAGCTGGCCTCTATCTCATTAGGCTCCTTTATTTTCTGTGTAGCGCTTACCCTTATCTGAAAGTACAGACTTTATTTTTGTCTACTTATTTATTTTTCTCTTTTCCTCAAAGGTATAAACTTCAGGAAAGCTGGGACTGCCTGTCTTATTTACCATGGGTTCCCAGCAAACACATAAAAAAGTGCTGACACACAGTAAATGTCAATAAATATTTGTTGGATGATGCATCAGTAAAAACCACCACAGTGGAGAAAATAAGCATGAATATTCTGTTCATGCTAATTTTTTGGTTACACTCTGGGTTCTTTAGACTCTGGGTTCTGTTCTGGTTATTTATCATTTCACAACAAACTACCCCAAAACTTACTACCTTAAAAGAACAATCATTTTATTATGCTCACACTACTGTCAGAGAATTTAGGTAAGCCTTGACTAGATGACTTTTCTTTTCTTTTCAAGATTTTATTTATTTATTTGACAGATTGAGAGAGAGACATCACAAGCAGGCAGAGAGGCAGGCAGAGACAGAGAGGGAAGTCGGCTCCTTGCTGAGGAGAGAGCCTGATGCGGGGCTCGATCCCAGGACCCTGAGACCATGACCTGAGCTGAAGGCAGAGGCTTAACCCATTGAGCCACCCAGGCGCCCCAAGGTGACTTTTAGGTGGCTTTTCTATGCTGAAGTGTTGATTGGGGTCATTTAGTAGACTAGCAGAATTTCACTAGCAACTGGTATGGTGGGTCCAAGATGGTTTCACTGACAAGCCTGGTACCTGGTGCAGATGCCTGTAAGCCTGGGTTCAAATAGTCCCTTCTCTTGCTTTACATGGTAGCTCAGGGGTCCAACAGAGCAAGGTAGGAGCTGCTAGTCCTCTTAAAGTTTGTGTCTGGAACTGTCAAATCAGACACAGGCTAGCTCAGATCAGGGGAGGAGTAGCAAAGCATATGCAGCCATTTTTAATCTGGTACATTTCTGAGATAGAATATTTCCAAGTAAATGTTCCTAAAGAAAGCAGTCCAACAAATTCATTATCTTTCTGGAAGTTACAGGTTTTTTACTTAATTCTCACCTAAATTCAAGGAAGACTTAAAATGCTAACAGAAAAATACGTAAGTTAAAAGTAATATAAAAGATATGGAAAACTTTGAATATACACCTTATTTACTTATTTACAACACCATAAACATTGTAGATTGATTTATATCCTCTGAGATTATAAGTAAAAATTTATGTGATGTGTCTGCTGTGTACATTTTTTTGGAGAGTAGGTTCATAGTTTGTATTGATTTTTCAAAGGGTCTAATGACCCCCCTCTTCCCCTATCAAGTATTTCTCTAAGCAAAACTTACCATGTGCATAAGTTCATTTTTAGATCTATCTCCCTTGATAATACCCAGCCTTGGTAATCATCATCATCATCATCTCAGTGGACTTAAAAATGTATTATTTTATGTGCCAGGAACAATGTTCTATAACCACCCTATGAAGTACTACTATTATCCTTATTTTAAGGAGGAGGACATTGAAGCTTAGTAACTTGCCCATGGACGCACAATTAGCATGTGGTGGAGCTGGGAACCCTACCATACAGGCTACAGGATGTCCAATGCAATGAGGCGCGGTTCATGAGTAATAGTTAACTCCTTTGTAAATTGGGGATAATGATAGTAGCCCAGTGTCACTGTGGTTATTAGATGAGCTGAACTAGGATAGTCCGTATCTGCGTGCTAGGCAGTATTACATTGGGCACTTAAAAAATACAAGCTCTCCATGGTTTGCCTCTCCAGAAGGTTTTGCTATCTTTCATTGTAGAGATACTGGTGTGATAAAATGCAAGACCTAAAAAGGAGAGGGTGGTGGTGGTTGGGGGCGGTAAGCATTTAGGGCCGAAGCTGGAGATACTGCTCTCCCCACTAAACTCCTTAGGGTCTCATGTTTTCTCTTAAAAATTGTATGCAAATGTCTCATTCTATCCCACAATTCAGTAGTTTATCTATTAATATGAAACTTGTTTGCCCCAAAGCTTTTGGGATCATTGTTTGTCTCTTGTGATACATCCTGTTTATGACTTGGCTTCACGCGCACCACTGCACCACGGCTCTGAGGAACTTCGTGCAGGTTTGGGAATTTAGAGGCCTAGATTCCTAGCCTGGACCCCTCAGCTTCTTTGGGCCTTGTATTTTTCACTTCTGAAATAGAGTGGGTGTTGGTGACTAAACGATTTTTACCAAAACCTTTTCTGTTCTCCAATTACACAATATAAAATTGCCTTCCAGTAGCCTGGTTTTCAAACTGCGGGTCTTCACTTCGGAGGCAAAAAAAACCCCCAATACGGCGGGTCAAACATTACACCACGGTAACTGCTCTTTGGTGACACTGTTGTTAAACAATTGATATTTTACAGTAACATGGGAAAAAAAAATAATGTAAGATGCGAAACGTACATCTGGAAGGTGTATTTTCACCGCGGCGGGGAGGGTGGTCAGAACCCTTGAAAGATAAGTTCAGGGCACCGCATCGTCCACTCGCGTTACGGGAGGAAGCCGGTCGGCCCGCCTCGGCAGAGTAACGGAACCTCCGCGTGAGCGCCCCCACCAAAAACTCACGCAGCAAAGCGGCGCGCGGGCCACGCTTCCGCAGCTCCTCGCTATTCCCGCGGCCCCCGGGCCTGCGGGGCGTCACCTGGGCCGACGTCGCACCTCCCGCCTACGGCCGGGGGCTCAAGTTTAGCTGCGCGCCTTCTGACGTCATCACCGGGCGCCGCGGGCCCCCACCTCCTTCCACTTCGCGGGAGAAGTTGTTGGCGCGAATGGATCCCGAGTCCCGGTAACGGATTCCCCAGCGGACAGGCCTGCCCGCCCGCGCCTGAGTCGGTGGGCTGCGATGGTGAGCCCGGGGGGAGGCTGTGCAGCTCGGGGGCTTGGGAGAGTTTGCAGGCTGGGTGTGGACCGGGCACTTTTGGTGTGGAGGGTGGGGGAGGATGGCGGTGCGGGGCTCCCAAGCGGAGCAAAGGCACAGAAGGGGCCCCCAATGCGGCACCGGTCGTACGGCTTTCCTTGGACCACGGGGTTTTAGCTCTGGGCTGCGGGCTGCGCGCAGGGCTTTTGGCGCTGCGCAGGAGTTTCACATTTTTTCGCTCATGGGGGGAAGGGAGAAAGGAAGGGAGTAAAGAAGGTGATTTGGGGGTTTAGCGGTAAAGTTGTTTTCCTGTTTGGCGTTACCCCAGAGCTCTGTTTGCGTCCTACCTAGAGCATTGATTTCAACCGTTGGTTCAAGGCCGAGAAAAATGTAACGAACTTTGCCTTCTTAGGAGTAAGTTGTCTCAGGCCTTCAACTTTCGTCATTAGTAGCGCCATGAAAAGCTCATCACGTAACCGTTTTGAGACCGAGGGTATAAGGAGGATGCTTTATTTTGTTTAAAGGAGTTCATAGAAGTTAAAGGGATAACACGGTTTACCAGGAAAACACACACACACACCAGAAACACAGGAGATAAAAACAGATGTAGTATATTTGACAGCTGTCATCGCTTATCACCTGATGTTAAAAATAATCTTTAAAAAAGGCATCTGTGTATAATTCTGCATAAAGCATGTGAATTGAGAGTGAAGTGATTATGCAGCCATCCAAACAGACCCTCATGTTTGTGTGGCAATAGATACAAGTATGTATTTGAAATATTTAAAGGACAATTTATGATATTCCATTAAGCCAGAATCTACATCATAATCAGGCAGGTTTTTTAAGCTATTTTTTTTTTTAGCTTAGTTGTCACAATGCCAGCGTTCTGGAGGGAAAATTTTTATGCCGAATTGGGAAACCAATTTGTGTTTTTTCTCAAAGAAGGATAAAATAATAGCCACCTTGTACCTTATACCAATATGTGAGCTGTTGGTTTTATATACCTTTTCTCATTTAAACCTCACAGCAGTCTAGTTTTACAGATGGTAGATGAGCCTTTTAGAGTTTAAACAGCTTGTCATACAACTAATAAAGGGTTGAACTAGAATTCTTTTTTTTTTTTAAAGATTTTATTTATTTACTTGACAGACAGATATGACAAGTAGGCAGAGAGGCAGGCAGAGAGAGAGGTGGAGGCAGGCTTCCCGCAGAGCAGAGAGCCCGACGCGGGGCTCGATCCCAGAACCCCGGGATCATGACCCGAGCCGAAGGCAGAGGCTTAATCCACTGAGCCACCCAGGCGCCCCTGAACTAGAATTCTTGACCACTACATTACACTGCCCTACAATGGTAATTACGTTTTGTACTTAAGGCAGTATGGTATTGTGGAAAGTTGATGAGGTCTGGAGGATTGAAGGTAAGAGTGAGGCAGTGATTCAGCCTTGCTCTGCCATTTCGTAGTTAAGTGGGGGTGGTTTTTATTGTGGTTTAAATAAATAGTTTAACTTTAACTTTTTTAAGACTGTTTTTCTTAACTGTAAGAAGGGGCGAAGTATAGTTGCTTTAAGTGATTGTCTTGAGTATTAAACAGGGTAATATAGGTAAAGCTGCTATTGTGGAACCTGGCATGTGGAGGTTTCATACTACTATGTGACTACCAATGATCTAGTTTTCGTAGGAGGGACTCTGTGGAATGTTACATAGTTTTGTTTTGTTTTTTTTTTTTTAAGATTTTATTTATTTATTTGACAGACAGAGATCACACGTAGGCAGAGAAGCAGGCAGAGAGAGAGGAGGAAGCAAATTCCCTGCTGAGCAGAGAGCCCAATGCGGGGCTCGATCCCAGGACCCTGGGATTATGACCTGAGCCGAAGGCAGAGGCTTTAACCCACTGAGCCACACAGGCGCCCCAATGTTACATAGTTTTAAGGGACATCTTAGATGCCTCTGATGTCAGTTATGGTGAAAAATGTCTTGTATAGTCAACTTTTGATCACTCAGATACTTTAAATTTTGATTCTTTTCTATCCTAGTACTGTTGTTCACAATGCAGATGAAAGATAAAGCTCTTCTTGGAAAAGAAGTAGAAGTCAGATGGGTCAGTTTTGCTGTTTGTTAAAGGGAAGAGGTTCTATAAAATAGATGAGAGTTTTTGATTATATTGGTATTTAATTTGGTCTTTCTGTCTCTAGTACAAAATTTAGCCAGACCCCAGACTAAAATTCTGTTCAGCATAGGTTTATTGAACATCTGTGTACAAGTTATATTGTAGTGCAGTAGTTCTTTGGGTCAGTTATCTTTGATAATGTGATGAGTGGTATGCAAATTTTCTGCCCACAGAAATGGGCATGTACATAGCATTTAAGAGGATTTGCATATCTTCTGAAGCCCTTCCGTAGATGTTAACAACTTTTGCCTTGGGAGCTATATTTTATTTTTCTCAAATATTTTCTAATTGAAGTTATTAAACAGAAGTAAAATACTGTATCCACAAAATGGAATACTCTGCAGGCATTAAAAAAGAGAAAACTTTTTTCCTTAATATAAAACAAATGTCAAGATAATTCAGTGAAAACAAAGTTATAGGACAGTATGTAAAGTACGTTTCACTTTATGTAGAGAAAGAGAGGAAAGAATATATACATATTTGCTTGAAGTCTGGAAGGATACACAGGGAGCTAACTGATAACATTTGTTGCCTCCAAAGATGAAAGGCGAGATGGGAGGAAGAGGCAGGATGGGAGGGAGACTTTTTACTCTTGAATTTTGAACCATGTGAACATAATGTCTATTAAAGGAATTGAAACAAAATTAAAAGTAAAAAGATCAAGAAAGAAACCATGTAAACAATTTGGATTGCTATAAAATTTTAATTATTTGCTCAAAATGTGAATAAAACCTGAGCTGCCATTTTAAAGACATAAGCATACATAATTCATGGCTGGTATAATTTATTGAAAGTATGCATAAAGACCTACGATACCTAGAGGACAGCCTGTTTGAAGAGCTGTCAAGTCTAAATACATCTGAGTTGCTTCATGCCCCATTCTAGGGAATACCTTTCCTATTGTGAATATGTGAATCATATTTGAATGCTTCCCATAGAGTAGTGCTGTCACCCTATTAAAATGTACCTTTGCCATATATACTAGTTAGTAGTTGCCCTCTAAGGCCTCTACCTACCTCTCTTATCTTTCTGGTTTTTTTTGTTGTTTTTTTTTTTTTTTTTTGAGTATATTATACTGGTTCTGTCCCAGCTTTTGTTCTTGCTGTTTCCTCTCCTTGTTCAGATCCTGCCTTGCATATCTACCTTTTTCTCATCATTCAAGCTTCAGTCATCACTTCTCAGAGTTTTTGGTGTTATATCTAAGAAACCATTGCCTAATCCAAGGTCTTGAGGACTTATGCCTAAGACTTTTACCTTTGAGACATTTTGAGTTAATTTTTGTTTAGGGTATGAAGTAGGGGGTTCAAGTTTATTCTTTTGCGTGGGGATATTCAGTTGTTCCTGCACCAGTTGTAGACTCTTCTTTTCTCATTCAGTTATCTTGTATCCCTTGTCAGAAATCAATTAACTGTAAGTGTGAGGGTTCCCTCCCCCCCCGATTTCTGCGTTCTTTTTCCCCTATTTATCTTAAGGCCAGTAATACATCTTTATTACTGTAGTTTTGTGGTAAGGTGTCTCCCCCACCCTCCAACCCTGGCTTTATTGTAAGTTTTGAAATCAGGAAGTATTAGTCCTTCAACTTTGTTATTTTTCAAGATTGTTTTGTGTTCTGGGTCCCTTGAATTTCCACATGAATTTTAGAATTGGCAAAGAAGCCAGCTGGGATTTTGACAGTGATCATGTTGAATCTGTAGATCATCTTGGGAAATATTGCCATCTGAACAGTAGGAGGGCTTCTGATCCATGAACATGGGCTATCTTTCCATTTGTTTAGGTCTTCAGTTTCTTTAAATAATGTTTAGAGTTTTCAGAGTATGGGTTTTACACTTTTATTGAGTTTATTTCCAAGTATTTTTTTCTTTTTGATGACACAGTAAATGAAACAATTTTCTTAATTTCAATTTTGGATTATTCATTGGAAGAGTGAGGAAATACAACTGACACACACACACACACACACACACACACACACACACACATATATTTTTTTTTTTAAGATTTTATTTATTTATTTGACAGGTCACAAGTAGGCAGGAGAGGCAGGCAGAGAGAGAGGAAGGGAAGCAGGCTCCCTGCTGAGCAGAGAGCCCGATGTGGGGCTCCATCCCAGGACCCTGAGTTCATGACCTGAGCCGATGCAGAGGCTTTAACCCAATGAGCCACCCAGGCGCCCTGACTTTTATATATTGATCTTGTATCCTGCAATCTTGCTGAACTCATTTAGTAGTTCTGATAGTTTTTTAGTGGATTCCTTAGGATTTTTTCTATATGAGATCATTTCATCTGTAGATAGAGATAGCTTTACTTTATCCTGTCCAATCTAGGTGCCTTTTCTCTCTGTCTCTCTTTTTTTTTTCCTAAATGCTTTTGCTGGAACCTCCACAGGATTGAATAGAAGTGATGGGAATTGTTGTGTCTTTTTCCTGATCTCAGGGGAAAGCATCCTAACCACTGACTTTACTTTCAAAGTATAAGGCCTTCATGTAGTTTTAAATACTTTATTTCATAATTTGTTTCTGCTGTGTTGCTACCAGTTAAATCATTGTGTATATTAGTCAGATATATAATTTTGTATTTTAGTGTTTTTCAGGATAAAAGATTTTTTTTTAAGATTTTATTTATTTATTTGACATAGTGAGATCACAAGTAGGCAGAGAGGCTGGCAGAGAGAGAGAGAGGGAAGCAGGCTCCCTGCTTGATCCCACGACCCTGAGATCATGACCCGAGCCGAAGGCAGCGGCTTAACCCACTGAGCCACCCAGGTGCCCAGGATAAAAGATTCTTATATTTGGACAGATTTTGTGCATTCTGTAATGATAACCAGATTCTGTTTGTGGATTTGGTGGGTGGTTTAAAAATATTAATCAGATATTTGTATTTCTTTGTCACTTTCAGAGTAGAGAAGTGAAGTCAAGATATAATATTTTCACAACTACAGAGTACTGCAGTACTTATTTTGCATAAAGTCATGTACCCTCCAAAGATAAGTGAACAAAGTGACATAATTCGCTTTCTTTTTGCATTGTTGATAGACAAATATGACTTGTTTGTTGATTGAGCTCATCAGCACTGGAAATAAGTAATTAGAAGTTTTTGGTTATACTTCAAAGTAACCGTATAGCAGCTTCTGTACTTTGACCTTTTAAAGCTAAAGGTCATTATGAAAGTTTACTTTTCTGTGGGTTTAGGAATGTTTATTGCCAAAAAAAATTTTTTTTTCATTTCTACTAATATATTTATAACCAACCAAGTTGGAAACTTCTCGATACAGGCAAAAAACTATAAATGCATGATTTTTTTTTTTTTTTTTTTTTTTTGGTTTGTTTTTTGAGTACTTGGCAAAGTTTGGTACTTTGTCTTGACTATGTATAATAAAATAGCATTTGGGCTGCCTGCTAGATGATGCTTTTCTCTAATAGATTTGTGGAATTGTTAGTTACACCTTAGGGTAGAAAATGCAATAAGTCTTTTTTTGTTTACATTTAAGAACATCTTAAGTGTCAAAACTTTTACTAGAGAACATCTTTTTAGCATTCTCAGTTTTTTCATCTGTGACTTGAAGTTAAAAAACGTCATAGCGTTGTTATGAGGATTAAATGAGTCAATATTTTTAAAGTGCCTAAATTATTGCCTGGCACAGAGCAAGTCCTGTTTAAGGGTTTATTAAATAAATAAATGAAGCCTTGAATCTGGGCATTGGCAATAGAAATAGAGGGAAGGGGACAGCAGTATTTGGGAGATAGGGTAGGTGGGATGAATAGGTGGAAAGTCAGATTGAGGAGGAAAAACAGTGTCCCTTTTTCTGTTTTGGGCAAATGGTGGTGCTGTGCATTGAGGTGAGGAATGAAAGAAGAAAAGCAACTCCTAGAGGAATTTGAGCTTGGTTTTGGAGTTTATGAATTGGAGGCATCTTTGGGGCATTTGGGCAGAGACATATCTGGTAGACTATTGGCTATGTGGATATGGAGCTTAGAGGAGGGATGGAGACACAAGACTTAGAAGGTTCAGTGTATATATAGGTGGTACTGAAGTTGAGATGGATGTGTTAGCTTGCACAGTATATGTGAATCAGAAGTTTTTAATTTCAGGTTCATGGGGAACCATTAATAGGTTTCCGGTGAAAACCCTGCATTAAAAAAAAAAAAGATTTATTTATTTATTGAGAGAGAGGGAGCGATTGAGTGATCGAGCAGGTTGGGGGGGGCAGAGGGAGAGAGAATCCTGAAGCAAACTCCCTGCTGAGTTTGAAGCCTGATGCAGGGCGTGATCCCAGGATCCTGAGATCATGATCTGAGCTAAAATCAAGAGTCAGCCAAAATCAAGAGCTGACCACTTAGCTGACTAAGCCACCCAGGTGCCCCAACCCTGCATTTTAGATTACGTGCAGTTTTATGTGTGTGTGTGTGGTTTGGTGGGGGGGGGGGTGTTTTCTGACACCAGTCAATTCTCTAGTTCTCTTGACACCAACTGGATATCCTACAATTCAGTTCAGTTCTGACACTGTTGAGAGTTAGTGCAGACTGCACAAGTTAAGGGGCTCCGTCCCATTGACTGCTTCCACTTCAGAAGCCAAGTGCAAGAGCCACCTATACTGATGGACTAGCTCTAGATTGGCTGTTCAAGACCTGCTCCTCAGGTTCGATAATTTACTAGGATGGCTCAGAACTTGAAAAACACTTTACTTAATATTTACCAGTTTTTCATAAGGACACAATTCAGGAACAGCCGAATGGATGGAAAAGATCCATAGGGCAAGATAAGGGAGGTTGGGGGACACAGAGCTTCTGTGCCATGTTTGGGTACACCACCCTCCCAGCAACTCGATGTGTTCACCAACCCAGAAGCTCTTCGAACATCAAACCTCGCTTGTTCATGAGTTTTTATAACCCAGTCTTCAAACCTTCCTCTTCTCCCTGTACAGCTAGGGATGGTGTGGAGAGTTCCCATTCTCGGCCTTTCTAGTGACCAGTACCCATTCTCATTTGCCTCATTAGCATAAATTTAGATGTGATCCAGAGGGCGGATTGTAAATAACTGGATGCTCCTGTCACTTAGGAAATTCCAAGAGTTTTAGGAGCTCTGTGCTGGGAATGTAAAGACCTTATGTATTTTTGTATTATTGTGTGTTTTTGCATATTTCTATGGAAAATATTCATAGCTTTTTTCTTTTTTAATATTCATAGCTTTTGTCAGATCCACAAAAGCATAAAAAACCCCTCGTATGTTTAATGTTTCCTTGGCATATATTTTAGATATCGATAGATAGTCAACTTGTTACTGACAGCTTCTTATACTAGCATGTAAGTTCTGCAAGGATTGGGGCCACAAGGATGTATGGTGCCTGGCACATGGTACATTTTCATAAGTATTTGGTGAATTAAGAAGTACAAATAAACTTTGCGTATCTAATAAAAGAGAAGTCAACTAGAATAAAATTTACTGGTATCCAAACATCTCTAGCCCTTTCTACTTTGTATCTAATTTATTGAACATTTAATGACAATGTATAATATAGCCTAGAGAAATACAGCATTTATTATGTGATAGGTCTGTTTTCCTTTTTAAAAAAAATATGTATTTTAAAAATGGAAGTATAGTTGACACACATTGTTACATTTGTTTCGGGCATGCAACATAGTGGATTGACAGCTCTGTACTTTATGCCGTGCTCACAAGTGTGGTAGCCATTGTATGTCATCATAAAACACTATTACAATACCATTGACTATATTCTCTATGCTGTACCTTTCATCGCTGTGACTTATTCATTCTTCCATAACTGGAAGCCAGTATCTCCCACTTTCCTTCAGCCATCCCCCGAACCCTCTCCCTTCTGGCAATCACCAATTCTCTGTGTTTATGGTCTTTTTAGGCTTTTTTTTTTTTTTTTTAATATGCCACATATAAGTGAAATTACGTATTGGTCTTTCTGTCTGACTTATTTCACTTAATATGACACTCTCCAGGTCCATCCATGTTGTCACAAATGACAAATCTGTCATTTGTTTTCATGGCGGAGTGATATTCCTGTGTGTGTGTGTGTGTACACCACATTCTTGTATATTCATCTGTCAGTGGACATGTGGGTTGGTAGTTCTGTTTTTGACTTGAACTTAATTTCAATGTTCATTCAAGTAGGTTAAATTTGCTTTTTTAGACTAGAAGTCAGTTGTAAGAAATTGACTTCTGGATGAATAAAAACTGTAATCAGACTACATTAACCTTGGTGAAAATGTCAAAATATCAAAATAAACCATCAGATCAGGCATAAAGAGTTTTAAATGTTTCAGTTATCTCAGTTACGCAGGTTTGAAGACCTTAATTTTTAAAAAACCCAAATTATTAATTTCCATTTTCTGTTTAATTTTGCCAGTGTTAGTATTTTTGGATCAGGTATATTTGAAAATATTTTGTGATACAGTATTTTTTTTTTTTTTAGTATTTTGTGTATATATATATTTTTAAATTTAATTTAATTCTTTTTTCAGTGTTCCAACATTCATTGTTTATACACTGCACCCAGTGCTCCTTGCGATACAAGTAGTCTTAGGCTTATATAATACACATACTATGGCTTCAGAATTTTATACATCTTCCTCAACACAGCTAAGAATGGAAATGTGTTTTTTCGCTCTCTTGGGAGCAAGCGACCTCTTGGGTAAACTAAGTTGATTCCAGAGCAAGTAGGAGAGGCAGATGTTTCCCCTAATCGGATGTTCTCCATTTCTATTCCCTTTCTGTGCTTTATTTTTTCTGCCGTTTCCTGTGTTACATTCCACCCCCCACCCCCCGCCCAAAGACAGAAAGACCCAGAGCAAACAGTAGAATGAAAGTTCCACAAGAACAGAGACTTTTGTCTGTTTCGTTTATTCCAGACACCAAGAATAGTTCTTGGCTCATGGAAGGCTTTTAATGAGTATTTGTTGAAAGAATGAATGAATGAATGAATGAAAAAAGGAAGGAAGGAAGGTGATGCAGGTTATTAAAATTCTTCCTGGGTAGAACCTGTTATTATTTATTTATTTATTTATTTATTTTAAAGACTTTATTTATTTATTTGACAGAGATCACAAGTAGGCAGAGAGGCAGGCAGGGAGAGAGGGAATTAGGCTCCCCGCCGAGCAGAGAGCCCGATGTGGGGCTCGATCCCAGGACTCTGGGATCATGACCTGAGTCGAAGGCAAAGGCTTTAACTCACTGAGCCACCCAGGCGCCCCAAACCTGTTATTATTTAAAAAAATTTTTTCAGACCATACTTTTTTTTACTCACTGGTATCTTACTCAGGAAGTTTCTTGAGTCCTGTGCCAGACTTGGCTGTATCATTAACATCAATTATATATAGAGATGCATATGATTTCTTTTTTTTTTTTTTTTAAGATTTTATTTATTTATTTGTCAGAGAGAGCGAGCACAAGCAGGCAGAGTGGCAGGCAGAGGCAGAGAGAGAAGCAGGCTTCCTGCTGAGCAAGGAGCCTGATGCCGGACTCGATCCCAGGATCCTGGGATTGTGACTTGAGCCAAAGGCAGCCACTTAACTGACTTGAGTCACCCAAGCATCCCAATACATGTGATTTCTGAAAGGTAACTCGTTTGGCTCAAAGCAGATTGGAAGAAGAGGAAATATTGTACTAAAAGTGGAAGTACTTTTTTTTTTAGTAGCCACAATATTATGACAAGAGAGTACCATACTACAAGTGTCAGTTTATAGAAGTCAACTTTATTTTTATTTTTTTTTAAAGATTTTATTTATTTATTTATTTAAAGATTTTGTTTATTTATTTGTCAGAGAGAGAGAGAGAGAGCGAGCAAGCACAGGCAGACAGAGTGGCAGGCAGAGGCAGAGGAAGAAGCAGGCTCCCTGCCGAGCAAGGAGCCCGATGTGGGACTCGATCCCAGGATGCTGGGATCATGACCTGAGCCGAAGGCAGCTGCTTAACCAACTGAGCCACCCAGGCGTCCCATAAAAGATTTTATTTTTTAAGTAATCTCTATATCCAGCATGGAGCTTGAACTCAAAATTCCAAGATCAAGAATCCCATGTTTCACTGACTGAGCCAGCCAGGTGCGCCTGAAAGGCCAACTTTAATAATTTACTTCAGAAATAATATACAATAAGTGTTAATTTAACATCCACTTAAATTCTTTTTTTTTTTTTTTTAAGATTTTATTTGTTTTTTGAAAGAGAGAGAGCGAGCGAGCATGTGCACATGAGCAGGGGGGGAGCTGCAGAGGGAGAGGGAGAAGCAGACTCCCTGGCTGAATAGGGAGCCTGAGGTGAGACTCGATCCCAGGAGCCCGGGATCATGACATGAGCCGAAGGTAGATGCCCAACTGACTGAGCTACCCAGGTGCCCCTCCACTTAAAATTTCTTAAAGCCAAAAGCAATAGGTAAAATCACAGCATCAAATTAATTTCAATTAAAGATTATTTTAATACTCAATCTTTAAAAATAAATCTACCATGAGTTTCATTTTAGGTAATCAAGAGCATCTCTTTTGGAGCCCAGGTGTGAAGGCCAGTGACCTTAGAAATAACTACACATGTGTTCAGCTGATTTTTTTTTTTTTTAAGGTTTTATTTTTAACTAATCTCCACACCCAATATGGGGCTCAAACTCACAACCCTGCAATCAAGAGATGCATGCTTCGCTGACTGAGCCAGCCAGGTGCCCCCTGCGGTCAGCCAATACTAATGAAGCATCTACTTGTCTCTGGTGTTGGCCCTGTACTTGACGTAGAGTGGTGAGATAAACAAATTTGCCATATGGAACTAAACAGCAGTGCCTTCAAGCTCAGATTTATAGGACTGTGGAAGTTTCTCCTGGGGCGCCTGGCTCAGTTGGTGGAGCTTGTGACTCTTGGTCTCAGGGTCATGAGCTGGAGCCCCATGTTGGAGGCGGAGGTTACTTAAAAATATCTCCTGCTAATCATTTTAGGACTCAGTTCAGGTGTGGCTTCTTTTAGGCAGCTGCTCCGAAGGCCCTCTGTGTTAGGTGCTCGCAGTGCTCTTGTAGTTTAGTGGTAAGCTCTGTCTTAGCACCGTTTTGGATCGAATTCTTTATATACTAATTTGTATCTCAGGTAGCTTCATGAGCGCCTTTTTCTGTTTGTGTTCTAAGTCTCTGGCATAATGCCTGCATATAAGCATACGAATTATCAGGAATGAAAGGGAAAGGCCATACTGCTTGATTGTGGGGTATGGCTGCTTTTGCATAGATTCTTAGAGATATAGGGAAACTATGAAGGGACAGTCATGGTCAAGTGGAAAACTGTGAAAGAGATTTGGAGTCAGAGGACCAGGTTCCATTGTGGAGGTTTTTGACGTACCATCTTAATCCTCACAGGAATTTTATGAGGCAAGTGGTACTATGAGGAATCTAAGGGGCAGAGAAGTAATTCATCCCAAGTGACCGCTAGTACATGGTAAAACTGAGAGAAAGCCTGTGTTTGACTTAATTCTACTTACTCATCTGTAAAATGGAGAGATTCTGTTTGCCCTACATACCTCATAGAGTCATCCAAAGAGATAAATCTATGTCCAGTAGCTGGAAGTAAAAGCATGAAAAACTACTTGTTTTTATTAGCTATGTGCTAAAATTTGTTTTAGTTTTGATATGACTTTTGCCTAAATTTTTGCTTTATTTGAACTTACCTTTTTGTTCAGCTAATAACTGTTGAAGAAGAAAATAATAATTAATTACTACTTTTTTTCTGTTTCCCCAAATAAAAACAGTGTTATTTTCTTTTATCATTCCTTTTAGAGATAGAATTCCTGGGACAATGGGTATGCATATTTAAAATTTTGATAAGTATTGCTGATTGTCCTTCGGAATGGTTTTTGTCTTCTGGTGTGCCAGTTTTTGCTTTTAGGGCAGTGTAGTGTGTGAGCGTCTGTTTCCCTATATCTTTGACAAATCTGGGCATTATCAGTCTTCCAACATTTAGAGAAAAATAATCCAGTTTCAGCTTATCTGTTTACTTATTTTTAATGATTTTATTTATTTATTCATTTGAAAGAGAGCAAAAATAAGAGAGATCTCAGAGGGAGAGGGAGAAGCAGACTCACCGGTGAGTGGAAAGTCTGATGTGGGGTTTGATCCCAGGACTCTGGGATCATGATCTGAGCTGAAGGCAGCCACTTAACTGACTGAGCCCCCCAGGCACCCCAGTTTATCTGTTTATTATTTGTGAAGTTGAACATCTATTGTTTTCTGATTATTTGCATTTTAAAAATAATTTGTTTGGGCTCCTGGGTGGCTCAGTCGGTTAAGTGTCTGCCTTCCGCTCAGGTCACGATCTCAGGATCCTGGGATTGATTTCTGCATCTGCTTTGTGCTCCCTGCTCAGCAGGGAGCCTGCTTCTCCCTTTCCCTCTCTGTCTGTGGCTCCCCCCTGCTTGTGCTTTCTCTTCCTCAACTAAATAAAATCTTTAAAAAAATAATTTGCTTTAGTAGTTTTTCACCTTTCTACTCAGCTATCTTTTATTGATTTGTAGGAACCCTTCTATATGTAACACGTGTTGTAGATCTTTTCAAGTTAGGCCTTTGTATTTTAACTTTTGCTTATGTCATCTTTTATTTTTGTGTAGTCAGATCTTTATGGATGGTTTCTTGCCTTGATGCTCTGCTTAGGCTATCCCTTTGCCAAGATTATAAAAGTAAGTTTAAAAATCTATTCCTGGGGTGCCTGGGTGGCTCATTGGGTTGGGCCTCTGCCTTTGGTTCAGGTCATGATCTCAGGGGCCTGGGATCGAGCTCCGCATCGGGCTCTCTGCTCAGCAGGGAGCCTGATTCCCCCTCTCTCTGCCTGCCTCTCTGCCTACTTGTGATCTCTCTCTCTGTTAAATAAATAAATAAAATCTTTTAAAAAAATTTAAAAAAATTATTCTTTTTTCTACTCATATACAGAGCAAGAATTATTCTGTGCAGGGAAAAGTGGTGTTTAGATCCATTGTTTGGGAGTATGATTAGCCACTAGATTCATGATTTCATTTCATGAAATCTTTGAAAACTGGGGATACTAGACAGGGAATGTTACGGAGTAAGGTGAAGTCACTCTCTAAATTGAGGCCAGATTAGTGACCTTTAGATATTTATATACCTGATGGCTGCTCACACTGGAGATAATTCTAGAAAGGTAGAATAGATTGGCTTTCATTGTGATGAAAATGCTTTTCCAAAAGTTTAGATTTTTAATGTATGTTGAGTTAGATCATGCTGTAATTTCTTTAACTGTTCTGCTGTCAGAGTGTAAGAGTGTGGGGAGTGAGAGAGTAGGGTAGCATAAAGGAAAGGAGGGCTGCCTGGGTGGCACAGTTGGTTAAGCATCTGTCTCTTGGTTTGGCTCAGGTCGTGATCTCAGGGTTGTGAGATTGAGCTCCACTTGGTGCTCTGCCCTTAGCATGGAGTCTGCACCCCACCCCCCACCTCCGTGTCTGTCTCTCAAATAAATAAATAAATCTTTAACAAAAATAAAGGAGGAGAAAGGGGATGTGAATAGAAGGGATTACTTGGGAAGGAAAGGTAACAGTGCTGAGGAGTGGCAGTATGGAACAGACAGAAATCAGAGAGCCTCAATATAACCAACAATTCCATTTCCTAAATTGTTTTGTTTTCTTTGTGCAGTTTTAAGCATTTGTTGTCCTAATACAGATTGAAAATCAGCACTGACTTTAACCTGATTATTAACCCTCAGTTTTGGTATTTCCATGGTGCATGTGCTGTGCCATGTGCGTGTGCGAATGGTCATCACTGTTTGAATGAAGAATCATTTGGTAATTTGAAAAGCGAAACTCCAATGTGAAACTTTCATTTCCTCCAGAAGCAGTAAAATAAGTGGTTGCCAACCTCAGACCCAATTTTTTGCAAATTATATGGAAGGCTGTGGCTTTCTTTATGGTCCATCTTTCTTTAGCACCTGACACAAATGTCTTAGTTTCATAGCTGAGGTATCCATTTCGTAAACAGTATTTTTTAGACTTAGATTTTATTAGGATGGGTTTATGACTTTTGTATACTAAGAAATTTATAAAAGACAACATAAAACCAGGAAAGTCTATAATTGTATTAAAAGAAAAAAAAACTTAAGGGGCGCCTGGGTGGCTCAGTCGTTGATTGTCTGCTTCAGCTCAGGCCATGATCACAGGGTCCTGGGATTGAGCCCCGCATAGGGCTTCCTTCTCAGCGGGGAGCCTGCTTCTCTCTCTGTCTCTCCCACTCCCCCTGCTTTATTTCCTCTCTCGCTGAGTCTCTCTCTGTCAAATAAATAAAATCTTAAAAAAAAAAAAAAACACAAAAACAGTTTAAGGTGTCTGTATACCTCATTTATCTGCTTTATTTGCTTAGACACAAAAATATTTGTGTGTGTGCACATGCATGTGTGTATAACACACTTATTTGGGACTTTTGACATTTTAAGAGTATGACATTTACTGCCAGCATCTAGAAAATGTTAACTTTCTTATACTTCACAAAGCACTTTTAATAGACATTTTCCTCACTGTAATAAAGAGGTAGGTTGGAACAGGTAAAAATGATAGAAAACTCAGGACTATAAACATTAAGGATAGGAAGGGCAGAACACCTGGCTCTTGAACCTTATTCTGAGGAATTCAGATCCTTACTCAGATTTCATTTTTTTGTGTTCATTATACCCTTGCCTGGGAGCAGAGGTAATTGAAAATAGAGATGTGTCAGTGATGTGAAGGAATAATAGTTCATAAATGAGGGGAAGGGAGGCTTTCTACTTAGCCAAAATTAGTTAATTCTCATAAAGCATACGTAGTATTAGTTCCGCTTTCCTGATGGGAAAACAGATTAAAGTAACCTGCCCAAGGTCATACATAAAAGTCCCTATAGCAGAGATTCATACTGAGGCTTTCTAAGTTCTATGCCCATTCTTTACACTATACTTTCTTCAAAGCTAAAATCAAAAGTAGGGAAGGATATGTATGCAAAATATAAAAGAGTGATTTAAATTGTAAATTACATTGTAAATGTTTCATTATGATTAAATTTTATTTAAATTTTATTTTAGCAGTATAACAAGGGGATAGAGCAAAAGAGAATATTGTAACAAGCATCAAAATATTTTTTTCAGAATTTGGGAAAATTATGTAAAGAAAAATAATTTCTAAGGTTTTTAGTTCTTAAGGTCATAAATGATCAGGGTTGTGAGAGTTATCTTTCTCTGAAATTGGAGTATAAATCCCATGGGCAAGGATTACTCTTCAACATTTGTCTTCTCCCACACTCTGCCTGGAGTGCCCAGAGCATTTGCATGTGAGATGCGTGCTCTAATGTACCTTTAAAAGGCGTTTTCCATACGCTAAGAGGCACCTAGAAGATGGGTTTCTTCTCCACTCCCTGTTTGTTTAGGACTCTGAGCATTTATTTCTTGTTACTTGCCTCTTTAGTAATTGTGTTGTTGTAAGAAAAATGTCACTTGCTTATTTTTGTCCTGTTTTTGGCCAAATTCCGAGAATTAATAATATTTTTCATTAGGCAAATTATTTTTAACTCAGGTAATTTTTATCAGTTAACTTTTGCATGTGAAATGAATGCTGTTGCACATGTGGAACTATCTGATTATGAAGAAATTATTGAAAGCAAACCAGTGTGTATGTAGAGCTGTCCCTTTTTGTAGTTGAAATTCACATTTTGTGCAGTTAATGTTTATTTACACATGTTCTTTCTGCTTTTAGGATATTCGGAAATTCTTTGGGGTTATACCAAGTGGAAAGAAACCTGTAACTGAAACAGTAAAGAAGAATGAGAAAACAAAGTCTGCTGAAGAAACTTTAAAAGCAAAGAAGGGAATAAAGGAAATCAAGGTCAGTTTTCTAAATACAATATTGAATTGTATAAAAAGTGAAATTCAGTTCTTAGACTTGATATGTTGGGAGCCTGAGGTAAATACAGATTTCAACTCACCTTGCAGAGGAAGAAGAAAAGTGTATTTCTAATTAATATAGCTGACTGTATTCTTCGCTTGTTTTTCTGAAGTAGAGATGGAACCTTTTTTAGTTGTTGAAACTACGTTTTTTGAGCAGTTTGTTCTTAGAGATGTGGGTCTCAAATGAAAGGTGTTAGACTTCTGGTAAAGGAAGGTTTTGAAGGAAAGCTTTATTCTTTTCTCTGTCTTCTTTGGGCCTCAGAGAAGTTAAGATACGATGTCACTATAGAAAGCAGACAATGGCTACAGTAGTGTGTCTGAGTTAATATTATTCCACTTCGTGTAAAATGTAAGAATTTGTAACTCTACAGATTTGTTTATCATCACTTCATCTTTTATATTTTAGTTGTCATATGTATTATAGCTATATTTGTTAGTACTGCACATTCAGTGTAATAATTTTTGCTCCAAACAGACATATTTTAAAGAAATTAAAAGGAAAAAATTGATCTTTTATGTTTACCCACATATTTGCTATTTCTGGTGCTTTTCATTTCTTATTGAAGATAAGAATTTCTGAATCTCTATGTCATATCATTGTTTTTAAACCTGAAGAATTTTCTTTATCATTTCTTGTAGCATAGATCTTTTGGTAACAAATTTTGTAAGTTTTTGTTTATTTAATAATATATTTTTTATTCATTCTTGGGGGATATTTTTGCTGGTTATAGAATTTTGGATTGGCACTTCCCCCCCCCCCCAGCACGTTAAAGATGTTCCATTGTCTTTTGGTCTCTTTTTTTTGGGAGAGATATTAGCAGTCATATTGTTTTCTTTTGTACATTATGTATTGTTTTCCTTATACTGCCTTTAGGAAATTTATCTTTGGTTTTTAATTTTGACTGTGGTATGCCTGGGTGTGTTTTTTCTTGTGTGTATTCTGTTTATGGCTTCTGAGCTTCTTGAATCTATAAATTTATAAATCTCACCAAATTTGGGAACTCTTTGCCATTATTTCTTCAAATAATTTCTGCCTCATTCTCTTTCTCCTTTTCTGGGATTTTTTTTTGATTCTAGCCATTCTGACAGGTATAATGTGATATCTCATTGTGGTTTTGATTTGCCCTAATGATTAGTGATGTTGAGCATCTTTTCATGTGTCCATCTGAAGATCATTTTTAGGTTCTTTGCCCATTTTTAATCAGATTATTTTGGGGTTTTTTGGTGTTGAGTTGTAGAAGTTCTTTATATACATTGGATATTAACCCTTTATTGGATATATCATCTGCAAATATCTTCTCCCACTCAGTAGGTCGCCTCTTCACTTTGATGGTTTCCTTTACTGTGCAAAAGCTTTTTATTTTGGTGTAGTCTCAGTAATTTTGTTTTTGCTTTTCTTTCCCTCGCTAAAGGAGGTATCAAGAAAAAGTTTGCTAAAAGTCAGGGAGCCTGATGCGGAGCTCGATCCCAGGACCCCAGGATCCTGCTCCGAGCCGAAGGCAGATGCTTAACTGACTGAGCTACCCAGGTCCCCTGAGTTTTCAGGGTTTTCTATGAATAGTATGTCATTTGCAAAGAGTGACTATTTCTTGACTGATTTGGATGTCTTTTATTTCTTTTTCTTGACTGGTTGCTATGACTAGGACTTCCAGTACTAGTACATATATTTTTAAATTTCTTCTTTGATTTCATCATCGACCCGTCAGTTGTTTAGTAGCATGTTGTTTAAAGTCCATGTGTTTGTGTTTTTTTTCCCCCCATTTTTTTTCTTGTAGTTGATTTCTAGTTTTATACCATCGCGGTTGGAAAAGATGCTTGATACGAGTTTAGTTTTCTTAAGTTTATTGAAACTTATTTTGAGGCTTACTATGTTATCTATCTTGGATAAAGTTCAACATGCGCTTGGAAAGAATATGTATCTTGTTGTTTTTGGATGGAATGTTCTGTATATATTTGTTAAGTCCATCTGGTCTGTTTCTTTATTGATTTTCTTCTTGGATAACTATCCATTGATGGAACTGGGGTGTTAAAGTTCTGTACTATTTTTGTATTACTGTCAGTTTCTTCCTTTACATCTCTTAATCTTTGTGTTGTGTATTTAGGTGCTTCAGCGTTGGATGCGTAAATATTTATAATTGTTACATCGTCTTGTTGGATTGATCCCTTTATTGTTATGTAATGCCATTTTTTGTTTCTTGTTGCAGTCTTTGTTTTAAAGTCTATTTTGTCTGATGTAAGTATTGCTACCCTGGATTTTTTTTTTTTTTTTTTTAGTTTCCATCTCTTCATTTTCAGTTTGTATGTGTCTGATGTGAGTCTCTTGTGGGTAGCATATAGACGGGTCTTGTTTTTTATCCACTCTATCATTCCCTGTCTTTTTTTTTTTTTTTTTAAATCCCTTGTCTTTTGATTAGAGAATGAGGCTATTTACATTTAGAGTAAATAGGTATGTACTTTTTTTGTTAATTGATTTCTGGTTGTTTTTGTAGTTCTCTATTCCTTTCTTCTCTTGCTCTCTTTTCTTGTGACTGGTAAGTTTCTTCAGTGTTGTGCTTTTCTTTATTTTTTGTGTATCTGTTATGGTTTTTGGCTTGTGGTTATCGTTAGGTTCCTGTATAACATTCAAGTATATGATAATCTATATTAAATTGATGATCAGATTGAACACATTCTAAGAGAAGTTCATTTTTACTCCCCTCTGTCTGCCTTTTATCTATATGTTGTTAGGTTTTTACATCTTTTTATTATGTGAGTCCCCTTAACTTTTTTTTTTTTTAAGATTTTATTTATTTATTTGTCAGCACAAGCAGGGGGAACAGCAGGAAGAGCAGGCAGAGGGAGAAGCAGGCTCCCCATTGAGCAGAGCCTGATGTGGGACTTGATCCTGGGACCCTGGGATCATGACCTGAGCTTGAAGGCAGATCCTTAAAACTGAGCTACCCAGGCATCCCTGACTTAACTAACTTTTTAAAATATAGTTGGTTTTACTACTTTTGTCATTTAACCTTTTTAATAGCTTTGTAAGTAATTGCTCTACTACCTATACTGTGCTTGCTTTTAATGAAATTTTTTTCTTTTCATAATTTTCTCCTAATTGCAGCCTTTTTTATCCACTTAAAGAAGCTCTTTAACATTTCTTGTAAGGCTGGTTTAGTGGTGATGAAATACTTTAATTTTTGTTTATCTGGGAAGCTCTTTATCTCTCCGATTCTGAATGATAATCTTGATGGGTAGAGTATTCTTATTTGTAGCTTTTTTCCTTTCAGCACTTTGAATATATCATGCCTCTCCCTTCTGGTGTGCATAATAGTTTCTGCTGAAAAATCATCTGATTGCCTTATGGAGTTTCCCTTGTAGGTAATTATTAGCTTCTCTCTTGCTGCTTTTAAAATTCTTTATCTTTGATCTTTGACATTTTGCTTATTACTGTTATGGTATGGAGCTCCTTCGGTTCATTTTGTTTGGAACTCTCTGTGCTTCCTGAATCTGGATATCCATTTTCTTCTCCAGGTGAGGGAAATTTTCAGCAGATATTTCCTCAATAACTTTTCTGTCCGTTTGTCTCTCTCTCAGCTTCTTCTGAGACCCCTATAATGCAAATCTTTGCTTTGTTTGCATGTTTTCCAAGAGATCCTTTCTGTTCTCATTTTTTTAAAAAAATTCTTTTTTCTTTTCACTCCATGGCTTGGGTGCTTACCGTTAGTCTGTCTTCCAGATTGCTGATCTGTTCTGCATTCTTTAATCTTCTGTTATTGTCTCTAGTGTGTTTTTCATTTCATTTACTGTATTCTTCAGTGCCAGTCTGTTCTAATATTTTCTATCTCTTTGTTGAAGTTCTCACTGAACTCATCCACTCTTTTCTTCAGTTGGTGAACATCTCTGTGATCATTAATTTTTTTTTTTTTTTTAAGTTTGAAATGTTTGGCAGGTAGCTTGGTTATCTCTGTTGCATTTAGTTTTTTTCCCTGAGGTTTTGTCTTGTTCTTTCATTTGAAGCATATTCCTCTGTCTTCTCATTTTGCTTGACTTTCTGTGCTTGTTTCTGTGAGTTAGGTGCAACAGATATTTCTCCTAAACTTGAAGGAATGATCGTGTGTATGGTCATCCCATGTGTAGCTGCATATGCCTGGTAACTTTGGCTGGTTGGCTGAAGTTGTAGCTGGTGGTTTTGAGGCATTTTGTGCTGGAGTGCCCTGGTGGAATGGCCTGAGCTGTAGTGGATGTGGATTGGGGTGGTCCTAGGGCTCTCTGCATAGAGGGTGCCCTGGAAGACTGCCGAAATGAAGTAGATGCAAGCTGAGTGGTCCCCGGGGGTCTTTGGGCACAGGGTGCCCTGGTAGGACAGTTGAATCTGAAGTGGCATGGCCCAGGGCAGTCTCAGGGTTCTCTGTGCTGAGCACAGCTGACGCTGAAGTGTATGCAAGTTGAGGTGTGCTGGGGTGCTCTGTGCAGGGGTGCCCTGGTCAGTTGTCTGGATCCAAAGCAGGAATGGACTGGGTGGTCTCTAGGCACTGCACGTAGTGGGTACCTTGGTGAGTCATCTGGAGCCAAATTGGGCATGTTCTTGAGGAACTCTGCAGTGGGGTTGGCCTGGCAAGTTGTCTGGAGCCAAAGTGGTGTTTTGGGGTGCCTTGTGCCTGTGTCACAATGGCAAGACAGCTAGCACTGTGTGGGGATGGAGAACTGATCAGGGATGCAGCAGTATGTGTTGTGCTAGGGTCACATGGGTGAGGTGTCTAGGGCTGGTGGGGGATTGTTGAGGTGATAGGCCAACAAGACCCTACTCCTGTCCAATCTGTCTGGGTGGAGGGAGAATGTAAATCTTGGCCCCTCCAACCTGGAGAGAGTTCCAGCAGCTCCCCCACCATTTGGTGGAGATGTGGGGCTGAATTTTTTATAATCTAGTTACCCTTTTAAACCATAGCCTTTTTTCTCTACCCCAGGAAGACGAGTCTGCTTATGGTTTCTCAGTACTATCCATGCCTAATGCAGTTCACAGTGATGGGTGGGGGTTCCTTTTGTTACCCTGTCTCTGTTTCTCTTGCCATTCTCCATGTGATCTCTCTATTTTTTGTTGTGCAGAGGCTGTTCCATCAGCCCTCAGTTCTTCAGGAGGAATTGCTCTATAAATAGGTATAGATTTGGTGTGTCCTGTGGAGGTGAGTTCATTGCCATCTTAGACCAGAAGTCCTAGGCTCTTTTTTTTTAAGCACACACATCAAAAACTTTTCCAGCTTTCATCATAACCCAGTTCCAAAGCCATTCCCATATTTTAGGTATTTTTTACTGCACCACTCCATTTCATGGTAACAAAATCTGTATTAGGATTCTCCAAAGAAAGAGAATCTCGAAAGAGATTTATTTTAAAGAATTCATGAATGTGATTATGGGGGCTGACAGGTCCCTCCCTAGACCTACAGCTGGACAAGCTGGAGACTTAATGATAGCTGATGGTATAGTTTAAGTGTGAGTCTGAAGTCCTATGAACTAGGAGAGCCAGTAGTGTGATTACAGGCTCAAGCCTGCTTGCCAAGAGTAGTCGGCTTGAGACTCAGGAATAGTTGATGTCCTAGGTTGAAGGCAGGCAGGAAGGAGGAATTCTCTTACTTGGGAGAGGGTTAGTCTTTTGTTCTCTTCAGACCTTTAACTGATTGGATCAGGTTCACTCACATTATGGAGAGGAATCACCCTTTAATCAGTCTATTGATTTAAATGTTAGATTCATCCAAAAACACCTTCATAGAAATACTCAGAATAATGTTGATGTAATATCTGGGTACTTTGTGGCCCAGCAAGTTTACAGGTAAAACTAAGCATTACAGGTCACATTTCCTAGTTTTTTTGATGTGTGTTTTTTTGGATTTATGTTGTATAGTGTGAATTATATAGTGTAGGAAATTTGGATTCTATTACATTCTTCCAAAGAGTGTTAATTCTTTTGGTTTAGCAGGCAGTTAATTTGGCTGAACTCAAACTCTAAACTGTTGTCTCCTTTGTGATAGGCAGCAGATGAAATCTTTATTCAGTTTGTTTATCCTTAGCTGGGCACTGGGAGTTGTTACATTCATATGTAGTTCAGGAGACAGGCACAGATTTGGGCTAAGAAATAATTATATAGAGCTATATAAGTTTGAGCTGTACAGCATGATGGTTTGACCTACATCTGTTGTGAAGTGATGACCACAGTAGGTGTAGTTAACATCCATGATCTCAATATAGATAACAGTAAAAGGAAAAAAAAAATTCTCCTCTGGTGAGAACTTTTAGATCTACCCTCTTAACAAGTTTCCTACTTATCAAATAGCAGTGCTAACTATAGTCATTGTGTTGTATATTACATCCCTAGGACTTGTAACAAAGTTTATACCTTTTGACCACCTTACTCCAGTTATACTTCGCCTCACCCCCTGCTTTTGGTAACCATAAGTCTGATCTCTTTTTCTATGAGTTTGGTTATGTTTTTTGTTTTTTTTTTGAGTCCACATAATGGTGAGATCATCCATTGTTTGTCTTTCTCTGTCCGACTTATTTCACTTAGCATAATGCCTGCAAGGGTTCATCCATGTTGTTGCAAATGGTGGGATTTCCTCTTTTTTTTTTTTTTTTTAATGTGTACTTTATTCTTTATCCTTTCCTACTTTGATGGTCATTTAGGTTGTTTCCATGTCTTGGCTATTATAAATAATGCTTCTGTGAACATGGGGGATGTAGATATCTTTTTGAGTTAGTGTTTTTGTTTCCTTTGGATATATTTCCAGAAGTAGAATTGTTTGGTCATGTGGTAGTTTGGAGCACTGGGTGTGGTGCATAAACAATGAATTCTGGATTACTGAGAAAAAATTAAATTAAAAAAAAATTTTTTTTTTGGAGGAAACTCTGTACTGTTTTCCATAATGGCTGTACATTTTATAGTCCCACCAGCAGTCCAGAAGGGTTCCTCTTTCTTCATATCCATGCCAGCGTTTGTTACCTCTTTTCTTTTTGATGGAGGATCTGGCTTAGGGCATTAATGACTTTTGGGCTGTGTAATTCTTTGTTATGGAGGAATGTCTTATGCGTTGTAGGACTTTTAGAAACATCCCTGGTCTACCATCTACCCATTAGATGCCAGTAACATCCCAACCCCCCATAGCCGCCCCCGCCCCATTTATGACAAGCAAAAATGTCTCCTTGGGGCAAAATTACTGAGCTCAAGTCTAATGAGAAAAAAGCAGCTGAGTTATGTAGATGTTTTTGTGTTCTAATTATACTGTGATGTTTACAGGTAAATAGTTCTTGTAAAGAAGATGACTCTAAGCAGAAGCAACCAAACAAGAAAAAGAGGATCATCTATGATTCAGGTAATATTTCTCCTGAGGAGCTTTAAAGTTTTAAAATAATTTTATATCCCTCAGAGCAGTGTTTTCCAAACTGATGTTCTGAGACACAGAGCTCTCTCTGATGTTATAATAAGTCCTGTGAGGAGAGGGCTCTAAGTATAAAGTTAGAAACAGTTTTATTATACTGTGGAACTTATCAGAGTTGAAATGTGTTAATGTATTAAATATGTCTGTTTGGGGGGTATACAGTATATATAGCATGTCTTAGACTTACTTTGCATATGTCATATTTATTTTTTAAAATATTCATACTAACTTCTCTTGCAGCTGAACTTCTTAGAAACTGAATTTGAAAAAAAAAAGTGCTTTAGAATATTGCTTTAGAAACAAAGATCTAAAATTTAATTTTTGTGCTTTTAATCTGGACCTTTTTTGTTGCATTTAAAGTGGAACAAGCACCATATAAAATATTTGAGTATACTTTTAAGATGGGGAGTGTGTATTTTTACGCTTGCCTTTTATGATATATTAAAGTAACGCTAGAATTCAGAACGTTTTAGATTTTACTTTTGTGGAGTAGATCCATCTGGTGTGAATTCTTACAATTCAAAAGGTAACCTAAGGAAGCATTTGTAGATTGCTAGGATTTGACAGTGATAGCAAAGATTCTGACACTATCCTAAAAATACATAAGTGTTTATTGTAAGTCTTTTACTGTTGTATATTGTAAGGAATTTGAAATAAATACACATTCCCTGAAGTTTCTGTCATTTGGGAAACTGGAAATGTAATTGCTTGGTGCAGTTTAGGATAATATGAAGCAGGATTTATAAATGCATGGTTCAGAGAAAAAGGAAGGATACTGAAGTTTATGAAACTTCTATTTTTGTACTCCTTTGTCTTGGTTTGTATTTAAGTGTCTTGGGTAGTTAGGTTGTGGTAGACAGACCAGTGCTTCCAAAGATGTCCATACCCTAATTCCTAGAATCTGTGGATATGTTAGGTTACATGACAAAAGGGAAATTAAAGTTGTAGGTGGCATTAAGTTTGATAATCAGATGACCTTAAAGTAGGGAGATTATCCTGGATTATCTAGGGGTGGGCCCATTGTATTCACAAGGAATGGGGATGCAGGAGAAAGAGAGAGAGAGATTAACTATGGAAGAAAGTCAGAGAACCAGAGAGATGGCAGCATGAGAAGGATTTTGCCTGCTGTTGCTGGTTTTGAAGATGGAGGAAGGGAGCCCTAACTAGAGAATGTTAGCAATCATTCGAAACTGGAAAAGACAGGGACATAGATTTTTCCCAAGAGTATCTAGAAAAGAAACATAGCCCTGCTGACACTTTGATATTAGTCCAGTGAGACCCATGGGATTTTAAACCTCCAGAACTGTAAGATAATATGCTTATATTGTCTTAAGCCACTAAATTTGTGGCGATTTGTTCTGGCAACAGAAGTAAGACAAAGGCTTAACACAAGTAGAAGTAACCTGTGAGAATTCACAGTGAGAGTTTTGCCTCGAAATGGGCCTTGAGGAATTGGTTAACAATAATCACTTTAAAAACACACTGTATTTTACTGTTTCTTTTGAGGGTCTTGTTTGATTTTCTTTTCATGTACAGATTCAGAATCAGAGGAGACAGTGCAGGTAAAAAATGCCAAAAAGCAACCAGAAAAATTGCCATTGTCTTCTAAACCTGGTAAAATTCTACGCCAGGATCCTGTTACATACATTTCAGAAACAGGTAAGGTACTGAATATGTTTATTGTTTTAGAGAGCAGTAGTGTGTGTTATGTTTGTGAGCTTCTCGTTGGTGTCTGGATGTACTTCTTTCACTTTGAAATGAATTTCTGTTGCCTTTTTCCCTTTGTTGTTGTATATTAGAGGAGGCTGTAGTCATTATCTTGGGCATTTTCTGTGGGTTAAGGGCCATTGTAAAGACAATTACAGGAGAATTGGCCTTGGGATTTTTTAAAGTTTGTTTTTTTTTTTTTCTTTTTTAAGATTTATCTATTTATTTTAGAGAGAGAGAAAAAGAGAATGTGAGCATGTGAACATGAGTGGGGAATGGGGCAGAGGCAGAGGGGGAGAGAGCCTCCCCAAACAGACTCCCCACTGAGGGCATAGCCTGATGTGGGCCGGATTCCAGCACCTTGAGGTTATGATCCGGTCCGAAAGCAAGAGTCAGTCATCTGAGCCACCCAGGCACCCCTAGGTGTTCTCTATTGAAAAAGCTGAAGTTCTATCTTGAATCATAGATTAAAATGTTACTGGTGTGTTTTGTGTAAGTTTTTAAATCTTTCATTTTAGAGTCATAATAAACTAAACATATAACAGTTATTCATATTTGTGATTTATAAAATCTAGCACAGGGCCGTATGGGTGGCTCAGTCACTTAAGCGTCTGACTTTGGCTCAGGTCCTGATCTCAGGGTCCTGGGATTGAGCCCTGAGGTGGCTCTGCGCTCAGTGGGGAGTCTGCTTGTCCTTCTGCCCCTTCCCTTGCTCATGCTCTCTTTCTCTGTCTCAAATAAATAAATAAAATCCTTAAAAAGATATGTAATCTAGCAGAGATGGGACCTGAATTCCTTGTATTCTCTTGTGACACTGAAGATTTTAGCACTGCTTTTTAAAAGATAATTTTTTTTAAAGACTTTATTTATTTATTTGACAGAGATCACAAGTAGGCAGAGAGGCAAGCAGAGAGAGAGAGAGAGAGAGAGAGAGAGAGAGGAGGAAGCAAGCTCCCTGCTAAGCAGAGAGCCCGATGTGGGGCTCAATCCCAGGACCCTGGGATCATGACCTGAGCTGAAGGCAGAGGCTTTAACCCACTGAGCCACCCAGGCGCCCCTAAAAGATGATTGTTTTTGTACTGAAATTTGTTTGATCTGTTTTGAGTGGTCAGAAAGCAAAAGACATTTATAAATAATTGTACACTAATCTTAAAATGGTAAAATAGCATAAATGGTTGTTTCATAGACATTATTCATTTATGGTGAGGATCTCTGAAATGTCACCTAAAGAAAAAAACTCAGATGCATTCATTGTAAAGTCATTTTGAATCTGGCATTGTTAACTGCTAGAGGAGACCGGAACAGGAATGAAAGGGTAGATGTAGTAATCTTCAAATTCACAGAGCCTGTTGAGTTGGTTCCTGCATAGAAATGCTTGAAGGGGCCATGAAAGCATCTCGTAGGTTACCGATTTGTTTATATTGAAGAAAACCTCCAGAGCCATTATTTTTAGCACTCTGCTACTTCTGTATTGGTAGTGAAGTGAATACACCTGGTTTGAAGAGACAAGGTAAAAGCAGTGTATTTATTTTGGTATTCAGCAAACATTTATTGGGTATTTTTTTACATCCCAGATACTAGGAGCTGGGGATAAAAAAATGACCAGACTCCCAAGTACTGTAGGAGTTGCTTGAGGGAGTGAAAAGTAGTCAGGCAGAGTGCTTGAAGCTAAGAGTTGGCCTGGCACTTGAAGGATGAGCCGGTGATGGAGGGAAGAACGAGTCAGTTTGCGGGGATGGGATTATTTAAGGCACGGCAGCCAGCACAGGGGTTGGTATGTTCGTAGGACACAGAAGAGACTGCTTGCCCACATGATGAGGCGTGGTGGGAGGTAGGATGAAGGAAGGCCTTGAAGGCTAGGCTGATGAATTTAGCCTTAACATAGCAGGGAAAAGGGAACCATGAAAGTTTTTGAAGAGAGTTGTGGAATGATGAAAATAGTATTGAAGGGTGATAGCTAGATTGCTAGTGTTGAGGGTGGGATGGAGAATATAGAAATTGTAAAGAGGGAAGTTGAGGCATTTACTGGGAGTGAAGTGATGAGAGATGTAAAAAGTTTGCAATAGTAAGGGACTGATATAAATGTTTTTGGGAAATGAGTTACAAATTAGGTGTTTGGATGACCTATAGTGCTATTATTAGCATAGTTGGAAAATTGATGTCATTAGCATGTTTAAGGTTTTTTGTTGTTATTTGAAAAATTTTTTGAATATTTTTGTTTATTTTTTAAAAATGTTTTATTTATTTGCTAGAGAGAGACTGAGAGAGAGTGAACAAGCAGGGGGGTGGCAGGCAGAGGGAGAAGCAGACTCTCTGCTGAGCAAGGAGCCAGATGGGACCTCCAGTCCCAGGACCATGGGATCATGACCTGAGCTGAAGGCAGAGGCTTAACCCACTGAACCACCCAGATGTCCTTATTTTCTTTTAATTTTTAAGTAATCTGTACACCTGACATGGGGCTTGAACTCACAGCCTTGAGATCCAGAGTCTCCTGCTCTACCGACTGAGCCAGCCAGGTGCTCCTTGTTTTTTGTTTTTGTTTTTGTTTTCTCCAAGAAGAGCTTTATTGCAATATACAGTTCACCTCTAAGATTTTAGTATTATTGGAATTTGCAGTTACAGGTCAAAGTTTTCGGAGATACAAGTAACAATCAAACTTTACTTCCATGTATGGGCTGTTACTTGAGAGTGTGCAGGTACTTGTGGTGGATACATGGGTGGGTAAGTAGGGAGTGAAATAGGAGAGGAAGTCCTTGTGTTGTAGGAGGAACCTGAGCCTGGAAGGTGAGAAGCCCTGCCTGAGGTTCCATCCTTGGTTCCCATCTGACAGCTCTTCGAGTCTGCTTCACCTTCTACAAAGCAGCGACACTAATTGAATAGGTTTGTTGTGGAGACTTACTGGAATAATGCAGAGGAGAGGGCCAGACCCAGTGCCTGAAGCATATAAAAATAGGCAGTCCAGAGGAAAAAAAGCAAAACAGAAGAAGCCCACAGATGAGCTTTGTAGGTTCTCAGAGACATTTATTTGATAAAATTGTACAAATGATCAAAACCAAATGTAGGTGACATGAACATATTTTCTGTAAACTTTTCGGTTAGCTGAGATATTTCTTCATTATGGCAGAGGCAGACTGACTTTTTAACCTTTTTGTTCTATTGCTAAATATCTGCTCAGGCACATTGTGCAAATGCACTCTTCTATTAAGAGATCCCCCTATGAGATCTGGCCACCTTTGTGAAGTTTTGAATATGTGGGAGGGATACTAGGAACAGTATGGTGTGATAGGTTTGTTATGGAACTGAAGGTGGTGTGATCAAGCTTTGCAGTGACACCCTGGAAACGTCAAAGTTAGTGTGTAGACAGCCGTGGCCTTCAACTGTGGATCAGTTGGCTATCCTTATCTTGTGATTTTAGGTACACAGAAGGGTCAGACGATTTAAGCTCTGATCACAGATTTTCTTTAACATGGGATCATTTATTTCAGACCAGGTATTTTTGAATGTTATTTTCTGAAAAGATATCCAATACTTTATCTGCAATTTCTGTGAGCATTATCAATGTTTATGTCATTCTGCTGGTGGCACGTACATGGGAAAGTAACCATTGTCCCCCTTATTGTAGCTGAAAATCTTGGGGTGCAATGTATCTAATAGGATGTTCACTATTAATTACAATTTTCTGTTTTTTCTTACAATTAAGATATAGGGAAAAGCCAGTTCTTTTCTTGCCTGTATTTATGGCCTCATAGTTTTTTTATTCCTTGAAATCACAGGTGCATGGGAAGAAAAATAAGCTCTTTTCTTCCCTCTGTAAGGGAATGAACTGTTATAAAGCAGTCCATATCAGCAAATCAGATACATAAAGTGAATCAGATACATAGAGTTTTAAGAAAGGTGCAGCTTCTTGAAATTAATAAGCTGGAAAATCCTTGTCTTAAAAATGATTTAGTTTTTTTTTTTTTAATCTAAAACTAGTTTTTCAGTAGTGGGTCATGAATAAATATTCACATTATAAATGTAAATATTTATATTATTAGTATCAGGTTAAACACCGTATTTGTGGTAATAATAATTTAAAAATAAAAATTCTAACCTGAAATTGCATTGTTAATTGGGAGATTGGAGCTTCTTGTGGAAAAGGATTATATGACAATGATTCAGTTTTAAAAACCTGTTAATAATGAAAAAAACAGGGGCACCTGGTTGGCTTAGTTGGTTAAACATCTGCCTTTGGCTCAGGTCATGATTTAGGGTCCCGGGCAGCTCCACTTTGGGCTCTCCCCCCGCCCCCCGCCCTGTCCTGGCTCATGCTCTCTCTCACAAATAAATGAAATCTTAAAAAAAAAAAAATAACAAAAGAAACACCATATTTTATTTTTTATGAATCAATTTTTGTTTGGTATTTTTCTTGCAGTATAGTATTTGTAGTGTTTAAGAACATGAACTCTTAATTCAGTCTGGCTGGGTCAACCTTGATTTATCTTCCCCATGTCTTAGTTTCCTCAGTTGTGAAATGGGTTTATTATTAGTACCTACATCAGAGGACTTTGTGATGATCAAATGAGATAATCCTTGAAAAGCATTTAAAACAGGGTCAGGCATATAATAAAGGCTAAATAAATATTAACTGTTAGGTTTACATTTCAGTTTTGTTGTATCCCTACATCTGCCTTTAAAGAGTATGGTGAAGACATTTGGTTTTTGCTTAAGTACTTAGGACTTTCTGTTGATCATGTAACTGTGCTTCAGAAATTGAGAAACTGAATTTGACCCACTGATGTTGCAGATGTGCACTGTCCAATACGGCAGCTTTTAATTACTTGTGGCTTTTGAGCACTCGAAAGGTGACAAGCCCACACTGATAGTGTAAAGGACAAATTTCAGAGGATTAGTATGAAAAAGAAGTAAATTATCTTATTATTTTTTAGTATTGATGATATGTTGAAATGGTAATAGTTTGAATATATTGGGTTGAATAAAATATATTGTTAAAATTAATTTTGCTTCTTTTTTACTTTTTTAATATATGGCTATGAGAAAATTTAAAACTCTCTATGTAGCTCACGTTTTTTTCTGGTTGCACAAGATTTTATAAACAAGAAAAATTTAGGAAATAACCTTATTTTGGAAAATAACCTACTTCATTCAAGTGCGTTTGTTTATATTATTATATACTTCTTTAGGCTATATTATACAGATCTTTAGGCTTATTGTTTAGCTCTGTGATTTATTTTTCATTATCACTTTTATTAAATCTCTTCTATTGATTTTTAAAGTACTTTGATTACATTAATCTCCCAAATTTAAGGAAAGGAAAAAAATGGCTTGTAAACATCATCATAGCTAACCACTGACTCTAGTAAAATGTTCTTGTAGGTTGGTAAAAACCCAAATACTTGTTGTACTGGGTAAATATATTTACTTTTAGCTGTTTAATGAAGTGAGAGACCTTGAGTTTTGTTTGGCAAAGATGACCTTTTATTAGGCAGTTTCATCAGGGGCTGGTGTTTGGTTGAGAATGATGGGGGTTTTCCCCTGTCTTAAAAGTTGTTTATGGCTGGTAATTTTAATTGAGCACATAATTCCAGAGACAGTGCTCTTGAGGTTATAATTGTTTTCGGGGTGTTAAATTGGAAAAAATTGGGAATGTGGTGTTCTCCAGTTTATGTAATGTTAGCGACCTGTGACTTGGGAAAAAAGTAGGAGAAGTATTGCTGAGGATGTGTGTGTAATATTCTCTTTCACTGATTTTTAGAGGCATATGGTTTTGCTTACCAGACGAATGGGGAAAGCTTATGTGTAGTAGAGAGAATGTTTCTTAGATGTTTTCAGGGAAACTAGAGTGATTAAGCCTGAAAATTTCTTTGAAGTGAGAGGAAACTAAGAACTATGTATTACATTTCTTTGATTATACTTGTTCAAAAATTAATATTGATTTCTGTACTAAGACTCTATAAAAGAAACTAAATTTATCATTTTGGGGGATGAGAATTTAGATTTATATTATATTATTATTATATAATAATATTATTTTAACTTACCTAAATAACACATTTAACACTAAAAGTAACACATTAACACTGAAAGTAAGACATCCTCGCTGAAAACGAAGTAAACAATTCAGATGAAAATTTTTTATTCCCTCATCGATCCCTTTTGCCTTAGGTAGTCTATATAAATAAATATATATATACACACATACACACAAACACACACATTTTATTTATTTGAGTGGCATTTTATTATAAAATTTCTGTAGCTTGCTTTTTCATAATTCAATGTCTTTGACTTCCTCTTTCCCTCCTTCCTTTCCCTCCTTTCTTTGTCTCTCTCCTTGCTCTTCCTCAGCTTCTGCCTCTTTGCTTCAATACAGAAAGATTCCTGTCTCATTCTTTTAAACTTCTATATGGAATCTAATAGTATGCATCCATTTTTTTCATGTTCTTATTTTGGATGTTGGATTATTGATATGTTCACATACCTGTTTATGTTTCATTGCAATATGATACATTTAACAATAAATGGGCAATTCACAATGAAGAATCTGATCACTTAAAAGAGAATGGTATTTCTTGAGGTTCATTTTAAGATGTATTTTACCTATCTATATTTTGAAGAATAGATAGGGCTTTCAGTTTCTGCTCCTGGGCACAGTGCTCATATGAAAGTTCCACCTGCACCTCTACCAGCAGCATTTGTATTTTCTCTTTGACTGTTACTATGTTATGGATCAAAGTGCCACTAATATTTTTTTTGAACATGCTACTATTAAGTCAGGTCTTACCCAGTTTTCAGGTCCAGAAAAGGGAGACTTTACACATACCTTTACTAATTTTTTCCTGAAAGAAACTCTTATATCTTTTTTTTTTTAATTTAAAAAGTTATTTATTTTAGAAAGAGAGAACGCGCACATGCCCATGTGGTTGGTGGAGGGACGGAGGGAGAGGGAGCCAGAATCCCAAGCAGACTGTATGCCGAGTGTGGAGCCTGATGCTGGGCTCAGTCTCACGACCCTGAGACGTAACCTGAGCCAAAATCAAGAGTTTGACGCTTAACTGACTTAGCCACCCAGGTGCCCTGAGCTCTTGTATATTTATTTTGTTAGATTCCAGGCTTTGTATCCTGATCCAGTCATTTATTTAACAATACTAAATCCTCGATTATTTATTCAGTAAACATCATGTATACACTCTATGTACACGATAGTGTACTGAATAATCTATGAAATAGATAAAAGAATAAAGCATAGTCTTGTCTTTAAGGGCTTAGAGTTCATTGGGAGATAAGTCTTTTATATAAAAATCATATAAGAAAAATTAACAGTGGTAAAATATTTTCTAAGGATATTGAGGCATGGGAGATGTAACTTTTATTTTGGAGGTTCAGGAAACATTTCCTGGTGGAGAGAGAAGTTTGAGATAAGTGTGAAAGGTTTGGAAGAATTTAACATGGAGATTTAGGTACTATGTGTACTAGAAAAAGAGAATAATGTGGGAGCTTGGAAATCAATAGCACTGTTTCATATGCATTATTCTTTTACTTTCTAACCTACTAAGAAAATCTATTTTAAAAATTCAACTTATAAACTTTTACAGATTTACATGATTAATACTACCTAGTTTGGTAGCTCATATACATATATATAATGAAGAAACATTTTTAAAAGATTTATTCATTTTAGAGAGAGAACACATGAGGCAGGGGGAGGAGTAGAGGGAGAGGGAGAATCTCAAGTAGACACCACACTGAGCACGGAGCCCGATTTGGGGTTCAGTTTCCCAACCCTGAGATCATAATCTGAGCTGAAACCAAGAGTTGGATGCTTAACTGACTGAGCCCCCAGGTACCCCATAGCTCATATTTTCTTAATTATGGGATCTTCTACATAGGAGTCTCTTACTTTATTTGAAACACCTGTGTCCAGAGTAAAAGGCAGGGAGAATTATACCATAACGATAGAATAAATTTCATCTTGTATATGACTATATTAGAGATGACTTACTTATAGAAAGCTTGAGGAAACAATTTTCAGTCTAAAGTTGCACAAAGTTTAACTGTGCAGTTGTCTTTGGATGTTCCTCATGTACTTGTTTTTTCATACCATCTGATTTCATACTTCGACAAATTTGATAAACATATTTTTGTATTCCTTTCATAAGCATTGGTAAAATAATTTAGTATTAGGAGGTAAATAAACCTTTTCCAAAATTGACATGATCTAGTATCAGCACCTTGGATATAGCTTTTCTGTTTCTCATGAATGGTGGTTCAGTTACTTAGGGATCTTAATAACCACCTGTATTTCTTCATCTTGCTGTAAATCAGTGCTTCTCAATCAAGGGTGACTTGCCTCTCATGGAACCTTTGGCAGTATCTGGAGACATTTGTGGTCATCACAGCTGGCGGGTGCTATGGCGTCTAGTTGGTAGAGGCTAGAGGTGCTGCGAAACATCGTATGGTGTGCAGGAGAGCTCCCTTCAGAAGCATTATTTGGCTCAAAATGGTCAGTAATGGAGACGTTGAAAAACCCCACCTTGCCTTACGAGAAAAGAATTTGGTGAATGTTTTGTTGAATTCCAGATAGCCCTTGTTCCTAGATTCGTTTCATCTGCGAGTGCTGTAACTTCTAGAATAAAGAAGCACTCGGGTCGGCATTGTGTATGCCTGGTGATCTCCATCTTCTGTTGAATATTCCTTTTGACCTGTTCTTGATGTTACTGCGCAGAATTGTCACCAAACCTCTCCTCTTCTATTGTTCTTGGTTGGGGAGTTGCCCCTTCTCTTTTCCGCAATGAGGATTCCATTTCTCATTTTAATCTTTAGGGGCTCCTTCATTGTATAGATGGTTCAGAGGTCACTGATACTGCTTTAGCAATTTTATTCACAGATTCACATTAACTGAAACATCTTTATGAGAGCTAGCTGCTTTCTTACCATCTTTTTGCCCAGTGGTTTGTTCTTCAGGCCTCTTTTCATGCATATTATGAGACCTGAAGATAATGGAGCACCAGAGTATCTGGAATGATGATTGAGGTTCTGAAGCATCTTTGGAAATGAACAGACTATTGTTTGTTCCTGTGACACATATTATACTTGTGAAACTATGAGAGACACAGGATTGTATTCCAGAATGCCAAGGAAATAGGATTGCATTAGGAGAATATAATTAAATACTAATAATATACAGGGGATTTATACTTGGCTTTAATACTGAGATAGTTTTGTTACCTCCTCTTCTGTGTGGGGAAGTGGAATGTGAACAAAGCTGGGAATTACACTGCCAAACCACTCCCTTTACTCTTCGGGCGAGTCAGGTTTCCTTCTGGTGCCTGTTTCATACCTAAGAATTGTAAGAAGCTGTGTGTGATGTACCTGTGTTCTACTGTCCAAGCCTCCCCCTGCCCCGCCTGCTTTTCTTTCTCTGTGAGAGCCAGTGGAGATAGAGGCAAGGAAAGTAGTGGTAAAATGTTCCACTTTCTCCTTCCCTGTTAATGGTTTCTTAGTAATTGAAGCCAGCTCTGGCTTTTCACGGACCTGTTCCTCCTGCTCTGGTGGGGCCTTGGCACCTGTGTGGTGGGGAACATCCCAGCACAAGCCGGTACTTTCTCTCTTATTTATCATTACTCACCTCACTAGGCCTCACAGATTATAAAATGGGTTTATTTAAAGATATTATGAGCTCTGTTTGATTCTAAGAGGATTTATTGGTACTGAGCCATGAGCTCTCTTAATTTCTTGATTAAAGATGAGCAGTCTCAGAGGTTTTTATTTAATCATACTGAAGCGCAGAATGTTAGATGCACCACATAAATGGTGTAAGGATGGTATGTTTAGTTTCTCTTCCATCTAGTTAATTAACAAATATTTAATGAAGACTTGGCATATGTATAAAACTATCTCTACTTCCAAAACCAAAATGACAGTTTGGGTTTTTGACCCAAGGATGTATTGAAAAGGAACTTGGTAGGAAAAGGCTCTAAAAACTCAGAGTCCCTTTTTAGTTTTTGACTAGTTGTTGCTAAATAAGTTATTTTTAATCTCTGTAACCAGATTTCTTTAGCATGATCTCCATTAATTTGGTTTCTGTGTGTTCCAAACCGAAGGAGAGAAAATCAGAATTCCAAATTCTCAGCAGGGTGAACTCCATAATTATATATTTTTTCCTTTTTGGCTTGTAAATAGATTTCTGTATGGACCTGCAGACTATTTTCTTTCTCTTTCATTTATTATCCTTTCTAAATAAATGAATGTATCTAACTCAGAGTGGCAAAGCAATCTTCTCTCCCAGGCAATTCCTCTGCTGTATGTTAAATAATGCTAGTTTACTGGTGATTGTTACCACATTTGAGGTTATGTTGTGTATAAATAAAAACAAATGGTGTTTTTATAAGGAGACACATATCCTGAAGAGAGATTCTGAGTGTTCAATTGCCCATGATTTTCAACTAGGTCTAAGAAATTGGACTTAGATCTATTTAGATCATTATTGTATTATAAGTTTCTGGGGGGAAGAGAACACAGTTTGCCTTTGGCTTCTGACAGTGCAGGAACAGATTTAGGCTCATTAAAAATAAGAACGAATGTTAAAAAAGAAAAACAGCCATAACTTTATCTGCAATGTTTCATGTCTACACACTGTGTATGATCGTAAAATATTTATTTTACATGAGGACGGTCACAGCAACACCTGTTAAATGACTGTCTTCTGCAAGCAGCTGATTGCATTGTTCTTTTTTTTTTTTTTTTTTAAGATTTTATTTATTTATTTGACAGACAGAGATCACAAGTAGGCAGGCAGGCAGAGAGGGGGTGGGGAAGCAGGCTCCCCGCTGAGCAGAGAGGCCGATGTGGGGCTCGATCCCAGGACACTGGGATCATGACCTGAGCTGAAGGCAGAGGCTTTAACCCACTGAGCCACCCAGGCGCCCTGATTGCATTGTTCTTATCTTTGGCCTCCTCAGCCTTCTTTTTCCACCATGTATTGGTATAGCCTTTGAAATATTAAGGGCAAAAGGAGTTTTAAGACAGCCAGTTCAGAAGTCATAGTACAAAGATAATAGGACTACTGCTTTCTTCAGGTTTTCTGGTTTTATAAGGCAAGATGACAGAATGCTTTCATATAGGTCTGCAACTTTATAGAACCCCATATTTTTCTCTATTCTCCTTAATGAAACCCTCTGTATTTATAAGAAATATCTCTGTGCTTAGGAGGATCACGAGTTTACTTTTTTGGTGTTAGTTTTCCCCGTAACTGTAAGCAATGTGGGGACATGCATAAATCATGGAGTACTAAATAAGTGTCAGATCAAGCAAGCCAGTCTTTCTTTTCTCTTTTCATAACTGTTTCACTTGAATTGCTCCTACTTTCCAAGGGGCCTGGAGAGCTATTTATTTTGCGGTTAGCAGAGAAGGGGCCTTGTATACAATTTTTAGCTGAGGACAGGATAAACATAGTTGAAATTTTATGCAGAACACTTCCATGTGGGTTTTTTTTTTTTTTTTTGAAAATTCATGTGTAATTCCATTTTTACTCAGAAATTATGAAAATGCTTAAAAATTATGTCTGTGTTTGGGTTATAGTACATCTTTGGATCTATAGCTTGAAGACATTGTTAAGTTTAAATTCATGTATTCTAAGCCAAACATTCAGAGAAAGGCTCCATTACCCTCCATTGTTATAAAGAGATCTCTAGTAGAGAAGGCTCATGAAAAAGAAGATTCCCTTTTAGGGGTGACATTTATACCTATAATGCTAAGACTAACCTAAAAGAACAAAATGATGGTTTTGTTTTGTTTTTTTTTTTTTGCCAGCTTAATGTTACTGTTCACATAATATTTTTGAACTTTGAAATTTGGGATTAATTTTTAATGACTGCATGGATCCATTGTATGGTTAGGGCACAATTTATATAGCTCTTCCCCAGTTTTGATTGTTTCTGTTGCTTACATTTTTCATGTTTCTAATAGTGTGATAAATGTGTTTGTATACAAATATTTGTGAGTACCTCCAAGATTATCTCCAAGAATTACTAGGCTAAAGGTTATGAACATCTTTAAGGCTCTATGTATATTTTGCCAAATTGCTTTCTGGAAATTCATACTAGTTTATGTTTTCATAATCAGTGTTTATATTAGAACAAATATCATATTCTCACCAATATGGAACATAATTTAAAAATCTATAAGACTATCCATAGACTCCCAAAATTATAGAAAGGAAAATCTTAAGAATTTGTCTGGTCGAACATTTTGCTGAGGAGGACAGTGAAGTCAAGGTAATTAAAATAGGGTGCCTGGTTGACATAGTTGGTGGCACATGTGACTCTCGATCCTCGGGGTTGTAAGTTTGAATCCTGTGGTAGGTGTAGAGATTACTTAAAAATAAAAGAAATCTTAAAATAAAAATGGTTGAAGTCAGGTTAGAATTTTAGTTTTCTGGAATTCTGGTTCAGTGTTTTCATTAGAGATTACTACTTTATTATTTATTGAATGTCTGTTAAAACATGGTCAGGTGCTATACTGGGCACTTTGCTTTTAAAAAATCTAATCTTCCCAATAACCCAAATGGTGAATGGCTTGAACTGTTTTAACTATTTATATGGACAAGGACCAAAGGAAGAAATGAGATCAGTCTTCAAATGGTCATTGTGAAAAAGGATGGATTAAGGAAAATAGGTGAAATTCACAGGGGAGTATTTTGGCTTAATACAAGGAAAACCTTTGAAATTTTTAGAGTACAGTAGTGCAGTCATTAAAGAAAGGGGAGATCATGTTGAATGACATTGCTATGTTTGTCAGGAATGTAGAAAATGGGGTCTGTGCATTGGATGAAAGAGGGAATTAGTTGATTAAAGATAATGCATTATAAAGAATATGTTAGAGTATACCTGGCGGGTAGTTTAATGCTTGATAATAATAACTATTAGTAGCAATTAGATAAAAAGATAGCATGAACTCTCTGAAGCTGGTGACCGGATAAGCAGAGATGCAGATAAACAATGAAAGAAGTAAACAGCCTCTGCCTTCTGCTCAGGTCATGATCTCAGGATCCTGGGATCGAGCCCTGCATCGGGCTCTCTGCTCAGCAGGGAGCCTGCTTCCCCCTCTCTCTCTCTGCCTGACTCTGCCTACTTGTGATCTCTCTGTCAAATAAATAAATAAATAAATAAATATCTTAAGGGGGAAAAAAAAGAAGTAAACAAAGGAAAGTGGGAAGAAGGAGAAAACTAAAGCTAAGCCTTCTCTGTTTCAGAAAGCCAGGGGGTCAGAGAGTTTCTAGGAGATGGTCAATTTATTCTAAAATATTAGATCAGGGTTAAAAAGAGAGAAGTGTAATATATAGATGAAAAAAATGAAAAAAATCACCCATTATCTATCCATTTAATTAAATTTAATTAAATTTAAATGTGAATTTAAAAGTATATCTATAAATAAATATAGGTAGATATAAATGTGTCATTAAACATCCTGTTATGGGACGCCTGGGTGGCTCAGAGTGTTGGGCCTCTGCTCAGGTCATGATCTCAGGGTCCTGGGATCGAGTCCCGCGTCGGGCTCTCTGCTCAGTGGGGAGCCTGCTTCCTCCTCCACCTCTCTCTGCCTGCTGCTCTGCCTACTTGTGATCTCTCTCTGTCCATGAATAAATAAAAATCTTTTTAAAAAAAAAATAAAATAAACATCCTGTTATATCACCTGTTTTTATCACATAGTAAACATATGAGGATGTCAGTAAATATGGATATATATTATGATTTTCTGTTTCATAGAATTCCATTGTGTGGTTGAACATACAATAGATACTTCAGTTACTTGTTTTCCCATTGTATAAATGCTATTCACTTACCTCTGCTTGGTGCCACTGTCAAAGTTGAGGCTATATTTTTTGCCTAAACCATATTAGTCACTTAATTTTCCCTTTGTTTTTTTCTTGTCCTCCTGTAGGCTGTTCTCTATACTTTTGAGTGAACAAATGCGGTGATAAGCATTTTGATACATACATCTTTGTGTGCTTATTCATTTATTTTGTTTTGTTTAAATTCTTAGAAGTGGAGTTGCTGTATGTAAGGTTTAAGTACATATTGCAAGATCTTCCCCTATAAGGATTTTTAAAAATTTACTGTCATTGCCTGTTATGTCTGTGGAGGTTCTGTTTCCTCCTTACCACTTGCCAACAGTCTTTTTAATGTGATAATCTTAGAATTGTTTGGTCTCACTAAATTTCATGTTAGCCTATCACCTGTAAAATATTTCTGAGATTGCTGGAGATTTGTTAAACTAGGGATTGCAAGTATCTGCAATACATTGTTCCCCTTTCTTAGCCTACACCAAATAGCAGTGATTGATCTTGTCTGAAGTTCCAGAGACAGATAAAATATTTTAGATAACAAGGAGGTTCTTGAGTAATTAGAGAAGAACTAACAGAAAAACAGTGACTGACTTGGTCCATTTATTTAGTTCTGGGGTTTTCTGTTATACTGTTTATAAGCATGGCTGAGTATAGTGGAAATGGAATGTTACTTCTCTTGGCATTTTTTAAGTGGGGGGGGCAAACTTACAGAGAACTCTCATTTTGCAGAGACAATGTAATTTTGTTTTTGTTTTTTTTTTAAAGATTTTATTTATTCACTTGTCAGAGAGAGAGAGAGCACACAAGCAGGTGGAGCAGCAGAGGGAGAGGGAGAAGCAGGCTCCCCACTGAGCAGAGAGCCCGATGCGGGACTCCATCCCAGGACCCTGAGACCATGACCCCAGCTGAAGGCAGATACCCAACTGACTGAGCCACCCAGGTGTCCCAGTAATTTTGTTCTTTTATCATTAAGATAATCCCTCCTGCCCAGAAATAGAGTTGTTGATGGGATGCCCAGGTGGCTCATTTGGTTAAGTGGCTGCCTTCAGCTCAGGTCATGATCCCAGGGTCCTGGGAGTGAGTCCCACATCAGGCTCTCTGCTCTGTGGGGAGCTTGGTTTTCACTCTTCCACTCCCCCTGCTTATGTTCTCTCTCTCTCTCTCTGGCAAATAAACAAATAAAATCTTAAAATAAAGAAAAAAGAAAAGAAAATAGAGTTGTTGAACTTAAACCACGTGAAAATTGTAAAATTTAATAAGCTCTCAGATAAGATTAGGAGTCTTATCTTATATACACTGGGATATGTTTTTAATTTTGCACTTACTGCCTAAGGAGATGTATTGGTTATCTATACTTAGCAGGTTCCGGTTTTGTGTTTGTTTTGTTTTGTTTTTCATTCTAGCCAGGATATCAGCAGTGTTGATCTTGTTTTGAATCTTCTTCTAGGGTACTTTGCATAATGTGTTTTTGACTACTAAGTAGAACCTAGTTTGTTGGTGAATGCTACTGGTTCATTATGCTACAGCTTAACTGAGTCTAGGGGTTTAAAATAAACCAGCCGTAAATTAAAAATATTATTTGGGTTTCTGTAAGATAATAATTCATTATGTTGGGGCGCCTGGGTGGCTCAGTGGGTTAAAGCCTCTGCCTTCAGCTCAGGTCATGATTCCTTTGTCCTGGGATCGAGCCCCGCATCGGGCTCTCTGCTCAGCAGGGAGCCTGCTTCCTCCTCTCTCTCTGCCTGCCTCTCTGCCTACTTGTGATCTCTGTCTGTCAAATAAATAAATAAGATCTTTATAAAAAAAAATAATAATTCATTATGTTATCTTACAGAAAAGGAAAAGAGTTTCAGATTATATTCTTAATGGTTATTAGGATTATTAAGGGTGATTTTCCTGGCTGTTGTACTTAGGTGGAAAACCATCCGAATCAGACACTTTTCCCCACATCTGGCAGAGACAGATTGTCAGATAGGGAGAACAGATATATGAGTGACTAAACCTAGTCTGTTGGCTGACTCTGGTTAATAGTAGTTAAACTGCAATCTGGTAAGTATATCAAACCATCAATGTACTTAGGAAGATTTACAAATGAATTTTTATTTTAACTGTGAAGGTAGATTGAACATGCTGAAGATAAATAAAATAAATATGCTTTAATTAAAATCTTTTGGTTTTGGTTTAAAACCTGCTTACTGTAAAAAACCTAGCTTAATAAGCAAAATGGAATTTGTTAAGCCGTTGTCATTTCTCAGTGAATGCAGGAATGAATCTTTAGCGTCTTAGTTTAAGCATGTTAGTTCGGCAAACTGATCAAGGGTTAGATTGACCCCCATCTTGATAAGTGCCCACTCCTGGTCCAGTTGTTGGTGGCAAGGAGTGTGGAATCATCTTATAAATTTTAGTATATGTGCTGCCGAAGCGAGCACGGAATCATCTTATAAATTTATCCATGACTATTGCTGGCCCTTGGAGGGTAGGTAGCCTGAGGTGTGAAATCTTTGGGAATTTGTAGTGAAGGAACAGTTCATTTGTAGTGAGTTTGCTTTAAGTGGTGGATTACTTTTTATGTTTAGTAATCAGAAACCTGTAAGGTTACACTTTGTAAAGTTTATAGTTCCATTTTAACATAATAATTAGAAGGTAAGACTAAATGCTTTTTGATTTTTACATATCTTAGGTATTTTCCTCTTTGAGATGACAACCACGGAGGCATAGTGCAGTGCCTGGCAAATGCTCTTGGTTCAGTGAGGGCGGACATGAGAGGAAGTGACTCACTCCTATGTGGTCTTGCACACCAGATTTATAAAGCGACCCCCTCCATTCCCATTGACCTAGTCTTCACAGTTGCCTTGTAGATTTTTCTTTTTATTGGATTTCTTTGGTTATTAGGCCAACGCAAAGAGCTTTGTATCTTGTGAATCACTGAACCAAACAAAAAAAAAAAAAGTTTATTTAGACCCTTTTGAGGTACATTGTGGTATCTAAGCATTAGAAAGACTAGAAGGCTTGGAAAAACTTTTTTTTTTTTTTTTAAAGATTTTATTTATTTATTTGACAGAGATCACAAGTAGGCAGAGAGGCAGGCAGAGAGAGAGAGAGAGAGGGAAGCAGGCTCCCCGCTGAGCAGGGAACCCGATGTGGGGCTCGATCCCAGGACTCTGGGATCATGACCTGAGCCGAAGGCAGAGGCTTTAACCCACTGAGCCACCCAGGCGCCCCTGGAAAAACTTTTAAAACCAGATGTTTAATGGGAACTTTTTAGAAAGATAAAATGTAACAAAACAAATGCTTAAAGTCTTAAATGAAGGGGTAGATATTGCTGGACAGTCCACCTTCATCTGTAGCCAGACTTCTTGCCACCTTTGCAAATGCCACCTCGTCCAAGGCATCAGCGTTTCTCCTGGAACAGCAGTAGCTTTCAGCATGGTCTTCCTGCATTCGCTTTACCTCTTGACAGTGTGTTCTCGGAAGGATAGGACTTAAGTTGGATCACTTAATACTCTGTTAAAAATTTTTCAGTGGGTTCCCATTCTAAATAGAAACTAACATTCTTTCCATGACCTAGAGAGTCCCACATGATTTGGCCCCTACCTCTGTCACCTTAACTCTAGTGCTGTAGCCCCTTCATTGTGCTGCAGTCACGATGACCGCCAAGCACACTCCCATTCATGCTTCTGCGCTTGCAGTTGTCGTTGCCTGAGCGGTCTTCAGTCTTCAGTGTTCATCAGAGCGGCTTTCCCTGACCACCATAACCGAAAGAGCACCCTCGTTGCTCTTTAATTCCTTCTTCCTATTTTACTTTTTCTTTATAGCAATTACAACTTGACAGCATGTATTTGTTTACTTCTCTTATCTTTTTCTTCTTCTAGACTCCAAGCTTCATGAGGTCAGGGATTTTGTCCTTTTTATTCACTGCTATGTCCTCAGTGTCAGCACATAATGGGTGCGCTAACTGTTCGTTGAATACATGCATAAATAAATATATTTGTGTACTCTGGGTGGTAATTGGCGGAAATTGTTTATTACATCTGTGATGCTGGTCAGTGTGGGGATGAGTATTGAATTCAGGAAATAGGAAGAAAAGAAATCAGCATTCTGTAGCTTTGGTTTGCTTTTTATAAATCTGGGGAAGTCATTGCTTTCTATAATTAGAATCGATGTTTTATCACAGTATTTGGTTATATTCCATTTAAGATGAAGAAGATGATTTTATGTGTAAGAAAGCAGCCTCTAAATCGAAAGAGAATGGAGGATCTACAAATAGTTATCTTGGAGCATCAAACATGAAAAAGAATGAAGAAAACACTAAAACCAAGAATAAACCTTTATCACCAATAAAACTTACCCGCACGTCAGTGCTTGATTATTTTGGAACTGGAAGTGTCCAAAGATCAGATAAGAAGATGGTAGCAAGCAAAAGAAAAGAGGTGAGTGTTTAACAGGCAAGCAAGAATGTTCAGGATTTGTACCCATTCACTGTTACATTAATAGAAAGTCAGATGTTAAAAATAGGTCAACATATTTTATTAATGAAAATAATTTTCCTGTGATTATGATAAAATACATTGCCATAATTTTAGATGATGAGGAAGTTAGAATATTGCACATTTAATTTTTTTTCTAAGATTTTATTTATTTGACAGAGCACAAGCGGGGGAAGTGCAGGCAGAGGGAGAGGGAGAAGCAGACTCCTCACTGAGTGGAAGCCTGATGTGGGGCTCGATCCCAGGACCCCACTGGCATCATGACCGACAGAGCCATCCATGTGCCCCTGCACATTTTTTTTTTTTTAATATTTGAAAGTGGGAAAAGATAATTTAAATCATAAGGATAGATTGTAATTCTTAGAGTTTAAGTACTTAGAATGCAAACTCACTTAACCATTGACCTCAGCCAGACCAAATTAGATGATGAGCTTGTTCCCAAATAGGTCGTAAGTATATAACTTACAAATAGGGCTTACCTGTTATACTTTTGACCTTTTTACTTTGGCTGAAGTTGGATTTATTTTTTTCTGAACATTTAGAAAAACAAGTACAGATAAGTTATAGTGAAAGTAATCTCCTGAATTCAGCCCTGCCCAATGGTGTGTGTTTGTTGATTTCATTAGTGCCTCCGTAGGATAAATGTGACCATTCACATGTACTGGTTTTTCAAAGTTCTGGACTATTTCTAAAGCCATGATGTTGATCTACAGGTCTTTTTGGGGGTACTTTTGAACATTTCTGTAGAATTAAGTGAGAACCATCTGTTTGTAGGATATTTGCTCATTAGGAAATTGGGTATGGTCAGGGAGTAGATGTGAACCTAACTTCTGGCTGGTGTGCACTGAGACTATTTTATAGCATAAACTTTTCTCTCATTGGTGTATTTAGTAAGCTACAGTCAAGAAAAAGCACCTAATTTTTAAGTTAAGGTTTATGCTGATCTTGCTTGATTTTCTTTGAAATATAGCCTTCACAAAACGCAGATGATTCCAGATTAAATGATGAAGCCATCGCCAAGCAAATGCAACTTGATGAGGATGCAGAGGTATTGGCATTTTGTTTAAGTATCATTAACAACTTTTGTACCTTGCTGTTTAGTCTACTCAGGCAGACACTTGGGATGTTCTAGTTTAATTATGGATTGACTCTTACTGTAAGAGTTGTGTGTGGAATAAGTTAAAATCTAATATATAAAAATCTAGATTTATGTAAAAGATAAATGATCAGAGCAGGGGATAATTACTTAAAAATTTATTGTTAGATTTCTTGAATGGAAGCCTTTTTTTAGTATAGCTAAAACAATTTAATTTGGTCATATCCATTTTCTTTTCACTATGGGCAATTTCAGTCCACTCCTGTGATGGTAAGTTCTGTGTATATGCTCATGATCCCTAGATCTATTCCAGAGTGCTCTCTTAAGTGGTAAACCTGTTATATTCATTCAACAAATACCGAGCATTACTGAGTGCATGGCACAGTTCTCGCTAGGTGTTGTTAAGGATACTGCAGTTAAAAAAAGTATCAGGTCATTATAAATGCTGTGAAGAAAAATAAAGGGATGGATAGATAGTTTTGGGGATGATTAGTGGGGTTATGAGTGTTCTGTTTTAAAAAGAGGGGTTAGGAACGCCCCACTGAGGAAGTGACATTGGGGAACAAAATGAAATGATAATGGTGGACCTTGGGGCTGACTACCTGGAGGAAGATTTCCTCTAAACAGAAAAGCAAGTGCTTTTCTTCAGAGAGAAACATTTGAGTTTGATGAATTTGGAAATCCTGTAAGTCATGACGAGTCTCTGGAACCTACCAAAAGGACTTGGAATAGTAAGGATTTTGGATTTTGGTCTCTGTGAAATAAGAAGCCATTGGAATGGTTGAATACAAAAGTGACATGACTTTATGGATCTTAAAAGAAAATTATTCTGGCTGCTGGGAGGCTAATAAACCATGGTGCGGAAAGATCAAAAGCAGATGAGTTAAAAAAAAAAAAAAAGGTGGGGGGCAGATAGTTTGGTGACTGTTATGGTTATGTAGGTGAGAGGAGATGTTGGCTTGTACCTTGGTGGTAATGGAAGGGATGGTGAGAAGTGTTTGTAATCTGTACATGCTTTGAAGGTGCAGCCTTGCAGTTGTTGCTGACAGATTGGGTGTAAGGTATGAGGGAAAGAAGATGCAAAGATGACTCCATGTTCTTTGGCTTGAGCAACTAGATAAATGGTGATATCATTTTTTAAGGTGAAGACTGGTACAAAGAAAAGAATTAGGTTTTGGACATGTTGAGTTTGAGATGTCTAATAGGTTTCAAAATGGAGGTGCAGAGAGTAGGTGTTTAGATAGAGGAATCTGGAGCTGCGGGTCCAGGACAGGGTACGGAGTCGGGAAGGGGATTCTAAACTGAAGATGTATATTTGGGGACATTAGCAGTTGAATGGTATTGGAAACCAGTGTAACTGGATGAGATCAGGGGGATAGTATATAAGCAGAAAAGAAGTCTCAAGATTGAACTCTAGGGTTCTGTTAACATGTAGAGGTCAGGAGGAGGAGGATGATCCAACAAAGGAGATTTAAGAAAGTGGCTAGTGAAGTAGGAAAATGAGGAAAGCTTGGTATTTTCTGGAAGCAAAATGAAAATATATTTCAGGGAGGAGTGTTTGTCTCTGTCAGAGGCTCCAGACCCGATGACTGAACAACCCCCCTTTCCTGTTCATGAGCATAGGGATCACTTTCTCATACTTCTTAAACTGTATTAGAAACCCCTCCTACATACTGAGTCGCACCCCATTTTTTAAACATGCATTATAATTGCTATTTATGTGTTTCCCTCCTTGTAGGCTTTAAGCTCCCCCCGTGTGGGCTGTTTATGTTTCACTCAACCTTTGTGACATCAGTGCTTATTTCGGGGCTTGGCATAGAAAAGCCTCTTAGTAAATATTGCGAGAGAACAGTATCCAGTTTTCTGAACTATATCTGATCACATTTTATCACTTTGACAGTTTGTAGTTTATGTTTTCAAAATCTTTTCCATCTTACTCGATTACACTGAATTACATGAACTCTGGTGCCATTTACATTTTTTCTGTTCTGGCTTCTCAGATCCTTTTTACTAGAAGGATACTATGTAGTGTGAAATTTTGGAAAAATAGTGTAGAGTTCAACTAGGAATCCTTGCCGGGCAATTGGAGGTTTAGAGTTTGAAAGACCTTTCGATGATGAAGATCTTTCATACTGTTACAGCATTAGATATGTAGCTCAGTTACGGTGAGTATATATTAGGCAATGGAATGTATTAATGTGCATCTGTCTGGCTTGCTTATGGCTCCGTGCAGCTCGAGTTCATTTTAGAAAAAACAAGAAAATGCTTGGTTACTGTGTTCTCATCAGGTATATGCCAATTTCCAAGCCTTTTCTTTTGGTTTGGATGGATTTGGAGGTTCTTTCCTTTGTTTGAATAATATAGGGAGGCTTTTGTTTGCTGTTACATTAAGCCATTTTATCAGGGGCCATATTACCAGTCAGTTTGTAAATGAGAACTATATTCCACTGCTACACATTCTTTTCTGGAAAAGCTACATTTTACTGCAAATGAAAACACTAGAAATAACAACAATGTAATTATAGTATCTGTGTGTTACATTAGCCATGTTAGGAAAACTTCTGATATGATGACTTAAATTTTCAGAAGTCAGAACAGATACATTTGAATTGGTGATTGAAAATTAGAATTTGATGATTATAAGTGGTAGTTACATTTGTATATTGCATACAAAGAAAATATAATTTTCTTGATTTCTTACTTTTTTTGTGTGTGCCCTTCAGCCTATTGTTTTTCTGTTAGGGTGAGATTCTTTTGAGAGCTCTTTGTAGAGTTCAAAATAAATAGAAATAAGAGATCTGTAAGTGTTGTATTGGGACTGTTAAGAAAAAAGCTATAGACTTTGAACTTTATAAGTGAGAAATGTGACTAAAAATATGTTCGATTTGTCTGTTTCACCTGTAAAACTAGAAATAAATTGTTCTGAAATCTAATTTGGCTTAATGAAGCAAACCTGTGATTTTGTGAACTATTAATATTAAGGAGAAGAATGTCATACTTTCTGGAAAATGTTTTTTCCAGTTTCTTATAAGTATCATGACTCAAGCACTTAAAAACTTTAATTTACAGAAAGAAAAAAAGCAACTTTTATTCTGTTGATACTTTTTACAGCTGGAGAGACAGCTGCATGAAGATGAAGAGTTTGCCAGAACTTTAGCCATGTTGGACGAAGAACCCAAGACCAAAAAGGTAGTCTTTCACCAGGCTGATTGTTTGCACTCGGAGTATACACTGCAGATCAGGGTTCCCTTTCATACCTGTGTATTCTAGGCTCTGGAGATACAACCATGAGTCACTCTTCTAGAAAGAAGCTAAAGTATTTTAATCTATAAAATCTATAAAAATGTTTTTGAAGAAGCTCATCAAGAAACTTATCCTTGCTAAAGGAAGGTTGATCGAGCCAAAGCCAACCACAACCTTTCTTCACAAAACAATGAATTATAACTTTTACTTTCTCTGTCACAAATGGGTTCTTATGTACTTGTTTGGAGAATAACACTTACAAAGGTTCCTAAGGAACGTAAAGGTTAATCACTTTAATGTTAATTACTGTCTTTTTGGGAGCACAGTTTTGCTGTTTCTAGTTAGGTCACTTTAAGATCTGTGTTAGGACAGTCTCAAATAATAATGAGTATATTTTTGGGAATCTTTAAAAGCATTGGTTTTTTTTTTTTTTTTAATCACTTGATCTCCAAAAAATTGGCCTTGTTTCCATTGAATCATATTCTATTACTATTGTCAGTATCAATATCTGACTATTTTAAAAGATTTTACAGAAGGTGGGTATAAGACAATAAAGAGTTGGGGGGACTTTGTATTTGAAAAGCCTTACTCTCCCAAAGGCATTCAAGTTATAGTTATCAAAAAAAAAAAAAAAAAAAAAAAAAATACTGTGTTATACATCCCAGTTTGTGACCTCTTCGTAAAATGGAGATTTGAAGAGCAGTGGGGAGAGTGGATTTTTTTTTTTTCCTCTCTTGAGAATGTGCTCTGTCTTCTTTTGAGCTTTAGATTGTTTTTTTAGTTTAGTCTTTTGGGTTTAGATTTTAGTTTTTAGTTGTATAATACTAACAATTTGAGAATTGAGATGAAAGAAACAGAAGCAAGTCTTCCCTTCTCACAAGTTGGGAACAACTGTGATAATTTTTTATAGATGTATTTTTTACAACTTTTCATCAGTTTCTTCATCTGTAAAGTTAAACGTAAGAAAAAAATGCTTCATTTTGCTCAGAAGGTATAGGGATGAATGAATAAAAATTTATTGTATGTCTTCTTGCTTTGGAAGGTGACCCTTAATCTTAGAATTAAAACTTAAATTAATTAAATTAAAACTTTGGTCAATTTTAACAACATATTTTTGTGGTAGTAGTTTTCTTATTATTTGTCACATTTGACACTTAGAAATTTTCTTAGGCTCAGAAGGACCCAGGAGAGAGAGAAGCATTTTCATCTGTCCAAGCCAATTTAAGTAAAGCAGGAAAACATAAATCTCCTCATAAAGGTAATGCTAACAGAGGAAAGTAAGCTGGAACATTTACAGAAGAAAATTCATGATAACTTGTTTAAACATTCTATTCAGTAATTGCCTTGTATTGTTCGGTAGACATTATTTCATAGGAGTATTGAAGCATGTTCTTCTTAGATACTTTGAAAGCTGTATTTGGATATTAGCTGGTGTTGAATGCCTGTCTATGATTGTTGTAAAAAATGTATTTTGGTTCTTGGTTTCACGTTAATGGTAATTTCTAAGTGTAGCGCAAAATATGGGCCTCGGTGTATCATGGCAGAGAACTAGATGTTTTGAGCTCATAGAGTTGACTCATAGTTGTCCAGGTCATCTGAATCTCTCTTGCTGATTGTTTGTAGGGTTTATTTTTTACTGGTCCTGATAATCTAAGCATCTGCTAGTATAGATGGTCTTAATCCTGTAAGTAAATTCATTCATATAGTCTTGAAATTACAGGATTTGGGGCTTTTAGACTATATTACAAACACAGAAATTTAAAAAAAATATTTATTTATTTGAGAGAGTGTCCTCGGGTGAGCAGGGAAAGGGAGAGAATGGGAGGGAGAGGGTCCGTTTTCTCTGTGTTAAGTTTCTTCTACTCAGTAAGTTTCCTCTGTGTTAGGTTTCAGGTCATTGAAGTTTATCTATGGAGTAAAGGCCATGTCCTTAGATGTAGTTTACTATATCATTTGAAGTGATGAGTCATTTTTATTTATTTATTTATTTTGGTGGGGGTGGGGAGGGGCAGGGGGAGAGAGAGAATCTTAAGCAGGCCCCACGCCCAGTGCAGAGCCTGACATGGGGTTGATCTCACAACCCTAAGAGCCTGACCTGAGCCGAAATCAAGAGTAGGATTCTTAACTGATGCCCCATAAGTCATTTATAGCTGCCCCTTAAGTCATTTATATTTCAAAAGTTATAACAGGCACCCCATTAGTCATTTATATCTAAAAAGACAGATCCTTTAATTTGAACTGGTTATATAAAAATGCACAAATGTTTAATTTTTTAAAAAGTGTTCTGTGTAAAGAACTAAAATCTTAATGTGAATGTTAAGAAATCATGATATGACATTGTATGCTACTAAGATTATTCAGTTGAAAAATGAAAAAAAAAAATCTTGATTTGGGGAACGTTTTTTCCCAAAACAATAGTCATAATGTTTTCTTTCTTCCTAGTAAAAACAGAACAATTTTCAGATGACAGAAAGAACTGCAGTCCCAAGAAGCAATCTAAATGTGAAAGTTTGATAGGATCTCAGCAACATTTGAAGTCGTCCCCTCACAAAATAGGAGAAACTTCTCCAAAAGCCAGTTCCAAGGTGGCCCTTTTGAAAAAAAGGGGAGAGAGTTCTTATAAAGAAACAGAGCCTATGGCTTCAAAAAGAAAAGAAAATGCTGTTGAATTAAAAGGACAGACAAAAACTCCTAAGAAACCCAAAAGTTCTCCAGCTAAAAAAGAGGTAGAAATTTTCTAAAAGTGTATCATTTGGGGGCTATGTGTTGATTTGGGTTTGACTGTTTTCAAGTTTTATTTTTAGCCTTATAAATCATTATAGCACTTTTAAGCTATCTGACTTAGATGCTGTTATACAGTGCAGCTTATTAGTATAGCTGAACTAGCCAGTATTTATTATTGAGTGTATTGGAGATTGCGCTAATACATACGATATCTCATGTAATCTTCACAACGACCCTGTAAGATGACTTACTTTTATTATTTAGTTTTTGGTGAGGAAACAGTCTGATGATAGAGTTCAGTAACTTTTCCAAGATCATGCAGCTAGTAAGTAGCAGAGCCAACTTTAAACTTGTCCTCTGAGGCCCAGAAAACAGCAGTATAATAACACGGTGGCTCTGAGCACGGACTCTGGAGCCATTGTCAAATCACGTAGCCCCGCTATGGAGCAGATGTGTTACTTCCTTTCTCTTCAGTTTGGTTTCCTTGTTTGTGAAAATAGGGATAATAACAGTATCTGAGTTAATATTGAAATATTGGAATAGTGCCTGGTACATACTAAGTGCTATGTTTTTGCTATTATTATTAAAATCATTTGGATTTGTCCTGAGGGTACCCCTTTTTGCTCTTGTGTAACGGTGTTGAAATAATGAAATCATTTGCAAAGGCAAGAAACAATGAAATAATGCAGAATGTTTTTCAAAATCTTTGTTCACGTGTATGTTTGAGAATTGAGTGGTTTCTTCGAATCTGTAATTTGGGACCAACTAAGATTTGTAGTGAGAAGCCACTATTCCTTCAAGCCTCTTAGGCACATAAAATTAAAAGTAGAATATTGTCTATTTTAACTGCTCATCACCATTATTTTTTAGTGCAGAACAGTGAAATGGTGATTTCTAGATGCTTTTGTGTGTGGTTAGTGCTCATAAATATAGTTAAGGGAACAATTAACTTTTTGGTCTCCAGTTTTTCTTCACTAAATACTTACCTGGTGGATGGATGTTTTCTTCAGGCACACTAAGTATGTTCATTTTATAGAGGCCGGTCTATTTTTATTAAAGGAGAAGAAACCTTTAAATGTTACTTTACTCTTCACCTTATTTTTCAAAGTTGGAATAGAAATGACTTAGAACTTTTACTTTTAGCAGTTTGGAGAATATCTGAGGGTTTAATAAATTCAGTCTTCCTTGGTTAAATTTGGACTTCATAAATGGGTGTGTTTCAAAGTTACTTTATAAGTGGTTTATAATTCAGAAGTATATTTTTTGTAGAATTAATGTTATAAATGAATAATTTTCCCATTTTGGTATGCATTGGATTCTCCTGTGAAGCTTGTTAAATATATGGTTTTGTAGTCTGGGCAGGTATATTTTAATAAGCTCAGATGGATACGAATGCCCTCCAGTGTTTGAGAACCACTGTTAAAAAAGTAGGGTTAGAGTTTGGGAGCAGCCTCTGATGACTTACGTATAGCCACAGAGGCTTACTTATTTTATTGATTAAAATTATTTTTATAAGAGTTATATTTTTTCAATTCTCAAAGGGATTTGAACTGGCTTATAAGTTTAAAAAATGGAAAATAGGAAGTAGAAAAAACATGAGACCATTCTTGTAGTGGTTCTCAGATCAGAATTATCTAGGATGTTTTTCCCCCAAATACACATGCCCTAGCCATACCCCATATCTCTGATTCAGAAAATTGGAGTGAGTCCAAGGATATATAGTTTGAAAAGTTTACCCAGAATTTTCTGAGATAGACCCTTAGTAAGGTCTCCTGAGAGAAACAGAATAGGAGAGATTAAACCTGGAAGGGAGGTGGTGGCGTATGGAAATGTATCAGCTTTCTGGAACAAAGCTTGCCTGTTGTTTGAACCTGCTGTAAATGAAGCCATCAGTTCTCAGCCTGTTGTGCTCATATACTCAGAGGTATAGGGCCATTTACTTTGTTTGAGGGGTGTGCAAGGGTATGGGATAACATGGGGTATCTTCTTGTGTGATCAAGTATACTTGAGGGAAAATTAATTTTTTCATTGAAATATGCATGAATATATTTATGGAAAAGAACTTGAAATTCACATGAATTTTTGAAATAAAGTATACTTTTTTTGTTTCTCTGTTTGGGGGTAGCAATTTGGCTCGTATACCTAATCTTGCATTAGGCCCTTGCAGTATGTGCCTTTAGAGAGTCAAAAAGCTTGAGAAGAGCTGATGCAGGGAGGTGTATAAGCCAGGCGTGTCTAAACTGGGAAGTACCTGTGTAGCTAAAATGTTAATTTCAGGACCAAAGATAGAAGTGACTTAATTTTATTTAGTGATACATATTTTTAATTTTACATGAATTTTGCATGACTTTATTCAGTTGTTTTTTGTTTTTTTTTCCCCTTTCCCCAAAGTCTATAAGTCCTGAAGATTCTGAGAAGAGACGCACTAATTATCAAGCTTATCGAAGCTACTTAAATCGAGAAGGTCCCAAAGCTCTGGGCTCCAAAGAAATACCGAAGGTATGAATGTTGAGAGGCAGGCTAGTCTGTCAGGGCCTCTGGCTGCTGGGTCCATGTATGTATTCACTGTGTTCCCAGCAGTAGATAATTGATAAATTAACAGTTAACACAAGGGTGCCTGGCTGGCCTAGTCTCTGTGGAATGTGTGACTCTTGGTCTCAGGGCTGTGAGGTTGAGCCCCCCTGTCGGAGGTTAGAGAGTACTTAAAAAAATTTAACAGAAAAGCCTTAGTCACCATCTTTGTGATTTAGGGATATTTATTTGTGTTACGAATTACAGCTTGATTGTATAAAGAAGAATTTTCCTTTAAGTAATCCACAACCCTAGAGGGGCTCAGTTTTGGGGAATATGGTGGTCATAAGACCAGTACTTTTTGCTGATAGTATGGACCCACCAGAAAGGGAGATTGAAGCATACCAGAAAGAGAAGGATAATCAAATGTAGTATGAGGTTTCTGAGGCGGTAGAAAGGGAGAGGAATCAGATCACAAATGGAAATTAGTAGTTTCCTGATAAAAAAGGGGTAAGGGTGAATGTTAAGGGGCTGATGGGTTGTGTAGGAGGCTAGGGGAAGGTGTTAGCCTTGCCTCTTGCATGTGGTGTAAGACAGACTCTAAGAAAGACTCAGCAAGCTCATCTGCTTGAGGGGACTTTTTTTTTTTTTAAGATTTTGTTTATTTGAGAGCGACCATACAAATGGGGGGGTGGTGGCACAGAGGGAGAGGGAGAAGTAGCTGAACAGGGAGCCTGATACAGAGCTCGATCCCAGGACCCTGAGATCATGACCTGAGCTGAAGGCAGATGCTTATCTGAGTGAGCCACCCAGGTGCCCCTGCTTGAGAGGACTTTAGGCAAAGTGGAGTCCTTAGGGGACTCAGTGAAGGCACAGTGCTGGAGGGAGTACTGAATAGAGGTTGAGGATATTGGGTCACTTGCTGGTCCTGCAGTAAGTGTTCTAGAATGGAAAAGTTTGGTTGAGAGGCTAAAAATGCTGAGATTGGTTGTAAAATATATATTCAGAGCCACAATGGGCAATAGTTCAGGGTAGGCGATTAGGGTGTGGGAAAGAGGCTTGCATGTGGACTTTTCCAGGGTCATTTTGAATTTGTTGAGAAGAATTTAAATACTTTAGTGTTCACAAGATCATTTCAGTCCTAGAATATCAGGCTTGAAGGGACCTTGAGATGTTGTTCATCAAACCTTTTCTCTCCAAGCAGATTTATAGCCCCCCCCAATCAAGAAAGATTCTTTTTTTTTTTTTTTTAAAGATTTTATTTATTTATTTGACAGTAAGAGATCACAAGTAGGCAGAGAGGCAGGCAGAGAGAGAGAGGAAGGGAAGCAAGCTCCCCGCTGAGCAGAGAGCCCGATGCGGGGCTTGATCCCAGGACCCTGAGACCATGACCTGAGCCGAAGGCAGAGGCTTTAACCCATTGAGCCACCCAGGCGCCCCTTCACCAGAATGGTGAAGGATTGGACATGTAATGGGGCAGTCTTTGAATTTTGTTTAACTTTTTCCTTCCAGGCTTGTTTTGAGTCTTTGTTGATCTCAGTTCTCTATTCAGAGGGAAATAAGCCTCTTGGAATGGTTTACATAATTTCCATTTTGCTTGGTTGAATCATTTTATTGAACCACTGCGAAAGTTTAAAAAAGCCTATAACTGTGCCTAGTTCCAGTTAAGATTAAATGTCTCCTCTACTTGGTTCTCTTTGGCCAGTGTCTTTTGTATATCGAGTTATCTTTCTAATCAAGAGATAATACAATCTCGCCTTTAAGTTACTCGCAGGTTGTTATATTTTCTGTCATAGAGTAAACAGTCAGAGAGAAGGGCAGGAGCTCAAACTTGTTTAGCCTTTTTAGAATCAAATCTTTCCTTTTTAACAATAACAAATTCTGTAGGTGGATTATATCTTGTTTTTTATTTAAAGTTTTGCAAGTCAACTAGTGGTTTAAATATTAAAAAAATACATGAGAGTAGTACGAATGGATAATTTTAATAAGGTTTGTGAACTGTATTGGATGTATATTTTTCATTCCTGGTTTTGTAAGCTTATTAAATGCTAACCTACATAAGAATTTCTCAGACTTTAATTTCAGGTTCTGCTTATATGCTGTGAATTTCCTGCAAATTTTTCATGCTGAGATTATTTATGATGTCAGATGAGAAAAATCAACTTCCTGCAGTTTTGATGCCAAATATTTCCTTGGAAGGCTACCATGTAATTTTCTCTCTGCTTGAACGTTTTGGTTTTTAGGGAGCTGAAAATTGCTTGGAAGGCCTTACATTTGTAATCACAGGAGTGCTGGAGTCCATTGAACGAGATGAGGCCAAGTCTCTAATTGAGCGTTATGGGGGAAAAGTAACAGGAAATGTCAGCAAGAAAACAAACTACCTTGTCATGGGTCGTGATAGTGGACAGTCCAAGAGTGATAAGGTGGGTCCTGCTGTCTTCTCAGCACAGTGAAATAGCCTTCTTGCCTTGGCAGGGTCTTACTGGGACCATTTGTCGTAATGCCCTCAACACAGAGTTAAGTGAAGAAAAAAATTGGAAAAGTAATCTCATCCCTATATTATTTCTTCCACAGAAGTGTTCTTGGCTTTACCTTAAAGATTTTGGTTTTCTAGTTGAAGGCACAGCTCCTGTTTAGTTGAATTTCCTGGTGTAATATTCTAGTTTAGATCACTTTTCAAAGACAGAGGCAAATGTAGTTTTCTTTTTCTTTCAGTCCTAAATATTCCTGCATATGCCTCTGTAGTCTCCATCTTAAGTTTTGTGTATTGAAAGCTTTTTTAGTGTTGGGGAAAATTATGTTTAGCTCCAAGTAACAGAATATCTGGTACATGTTGGTTTGGCGAATAGCTGCTTATTTTCTTACCCAGTAAGAATCTCACAGGCAGACGATCGCTGGGGATGGCCCCACAGCTCAGTGATGTAGCTAGGCTACTTCCGTCCTCCATCTCTCTCACCCTTCTGGTAGCTTTAGTCTCCGTGCACGTTGCCTTGTGTTGCAAGATAAGTGTAGGCATTCAAGTTCACATTTAAGGCAGAAAAAGGAAGCAGTGGCAAGATATCTCACTAACTGTGATTGGCCTTGTAAGAGTTTTCCTGGAAATAGTTCTTGTAGAATTCCCCTGAAGTCTCATTGGCCAGAGCTGTCACATTGCTATTCATGGCTTATGAGAGAGTTTGGGGAGGATGAGGACTTTTCTGATTCTTCAGTCATAATTCATCACTTGGAGATGAACACATCAGAGTTATTTTAACAGGGAAGTTGGTGGGAGAAAACAAAAACTTCCAATGAGTCTGTCTTGGAAGGGCCTAGTGACTTTGCCCCTCCTAGGGTAGAAGAGAAGATAAAGCAATCCACAGAAGTGCTAACATGACATGTCCATTGCCAACCTGTCACTCTTAGGGGATGTATTTGTTACTTTCTTTGTTTAATGGTACTTTTTCATGAATATGGTTTTTAAAAATACTGTAGTTTTTCTAATTTACAAATGTGGTTTTCACCTATGAACAGACCCTAGAATTCTTCTTTTTTTTTTTTAAACAAAGTAATGGTTAGGATATGGTTTTAATGATTTATATTTTTAATCAATAGGCAGCAGCTTTGGGGACAAATATTATTGATGAAGATGGCCTGTTGAATCTGATTCGAACTATGCCAGGCAAGAAGTCTAAGTATGAAATAGCAGTTGAAGCTGAGGTTTGTATAAAATGAACTTGATTTATTTAAGTTGATATATATAACAACTTTCCTATTTCATAGAGACATTTCATAAGTGGCTAAAGGCCTGTTGCCTAAAAGATTAACTTCCCCTTCTACCACAGATGAACCTACCTTATTTCCTTCTGAGCAGGTGGATTCTGCTTTAGGCTGTCAAATAAATAAATAAAATCTTAAAAAAAAAAAGTTATCAAAGCCAGGAAATTAACACTGATACCATACTGCTAACTAAAAGTACAGGTGGTATTTGAACTTCACATTACCCCCGGTTGTTCTTTTTCTATTCCAGGATCCCACACTGCATTTAGTTGTAGTATCTTCTATATCTCCTCCAATCTGTGACAGTTCCTCAGCCTTTCCTTATCTTTTTGTGGCCTTGAGACTTCTTTTTTTAAGATTTATTTATTTTAGAGAGCGAGCACGTGTGCACGAGCAGGGGGAGGGGCAGAGGGAAAGAGGAAGGGTAGAGAGAGAGGGAGAGAAGCAGACTCCCCACTGAGCACAGAGCCTGACATAGGCTCATGACCCTGAGATTGTACCTGAGCCAAAATCAAGTCAGACACTTACCTGACTAAGCCACACGGGTGCCCTGGCTTTGAGACATTTTTTTTTTTTTTAAGATTTTATTTACTTTAGAGATAGAGAATGTGCAAGCAGGGGGAGGAGCAGAGGGAGAGGGAGAAGTAGACTCCGTGCTGAGCGCAGAGCCCAATGTGGGGCTCAATCCCAGGATACTGAGGTCATGAGTGAACTGAAATCAAGAGTCAGATGCCCAACTGACCGAGCCACTCTGGTGCCTCCAGACTTGAGACTTTTCATGAGTACTAGTCAGCTCTTTTGTAGAATGTGTCCAAGTTTGGGTTTTTTGATGTCTTATGCTTAGATTGAGGTTATACATTTTTTTTTTTTAAAGATTTTATTTATTTATTTGACAGAGAGAGATCACGAGTAGGCAGAGAGGCAGGCAGAGAGACAGAGAGAGGGAAGCATGCTCCCCGCTGAGCAGAGAGCCCGATGCGGGGCTCGATCCCAGGACCCCGAGATCATGACCTGAGCCGAAGGCAGAGGCTCAACCCATTGAGCCACCCAGGCGCCCCGAGGTTATACATTTTTGGCAGGATTCCACAGAAGTGGTATTTTGTTCTTCTCAGTACATAATATTAGATGTGTATGTTAATACATCTTTTTCTTTTCTTTCCTTTTTTTTTTTTTTTTAAAGAGAGGTGGGGTTGGGGAGAGGCAGAGGGAGAGGAAGAGAGAATCTTAAGCAGGCTCCATGCCCAGTATGGAGCCCGATGTGGGGCTTGACCTCACAACCTTGAGTCGATATGTCTTCATATTGGTGATGTTAATCTTGATTAAGGTGGCTTCTGACTGGTTTCACCACTAGTAAACTGACTGTTTTTCCCTTTGTAACTGATAAATATCTTGGAGGGAACTTTAATACTATGGTAATATCCTGTATCTCCTCAAATATTTACCCACTAATTTCAGCATCCACTCACTGGCAAAGAGGCACCTTTTTTTTCTTTTTTGAGACATTCCCACCATAAAATTCACACTTTTAAAATGTATGTCAGAGATTTTTAGTATATTCACGAGATCATACGACCATCACCAGTATCTAATTTTAGAACATTTTTATCACTCTCCATAGCCAGTTAGCCATCATTCCTCATATCCAACCCCTGGCAACCACTGTTCCGTTTTTTTGTTTCCATGGATTTGCTTATTCTGGACATTTTATCTACAGGGGAACATGCAATTTGTGACCCTTTGTATCTGGCTTCTTTGACCTCGTATGTTTTCAAGGTCCAGCTGCACTAAAGTACATGTGTCAAGACTCTACTCCCCTGTTTTGGTGGTTGACACTCTGTCGTGTGTCTGTCCCATATCTGGTTTATTCATTCTTCAGTTGATGGCCAGTTTGGGTTGCTTCTATTCTTTGGCTGTAATAGTAAGGTAATTGTGTGATTACATATCATAATTCTGCTATGAAAATTTGTCTACAAGTTTTTGTGGAGGTGTTGACTTTTAACGAGTCAAAGTTGGAACAAAAATTTCTTAATATTTTATCTTGGATTTCAGACTGATTATAGAATATGTATTATTTGTAAACTAATATGGTCTCACCAAAAAAAAATGGCATTTGGATGCTTTTTGTTGTGTTTGTTGTTAATTTTTATAAAGTTTGGAAGGTGGTGATTTCCACAAAGGCAGGTTTATTGTAAAAAACCAGACCCACATTTGGGTAGCTCACTTGGGTATCTCAGATTGCCCCAGAGAGTACATTTAGCAGGAGAGATGCTCTGTAAATCTTATCAGGTTTCTTTTTTTCCTCACCTTTCCAATTTTTAAGATGAAGAAAGAAAAGTCCAAATTGGAAAGAACACCTCAAAAAAAAGACCAAGGAAAAAGAAAAATTAGCCCAACTAAGAAGGAATCAGAATCCAAAAAAAGCAGACTGACTCCCAAAAAGGACAGCACTACAAAGTCGCCAAAAAAGGGAACAGGTGTGTTTTGGAGATGCCTGGACTTCGAGGAGCAGGTGGCTGAGGAGACGGACAGTGACATCCAGCCTAGGAATTTGGCTGATGACAGCAGTGAAAAAAACAAAGTGGAACATTTGCTCTGGGTGGATAAATACAAGCCAACCTCGCTCAAGACCATAATCGGACAGCAAGGTGACCAGAGCTGTGCCAACAAACTCCTCCGCTGGCTCCAGAACTGGCACAGGAGTCCGTCCGAGGATACGAAACGCGGTGATTTTACAGCTTCCTTCGTTTCTGTGTGTGTCTGTCACCATGTGATTGCTCAGTTCTGCATTTGTGGGGGAGTAGAATAGTTGGGCCGCTCATCTCTCAGCAGACATGGAAAGCCTGAGCTGAGTGCAGGCGCTGTCCTGGACCCCGGAGGTGCTCTTGTGACCGGAGCCGCCTCCCTCCGTTTGCTCACAGTCAGTCACGGACATAGATGAAGCAGCAGTGAAGATAGCGGTGCTAAGTACTGTTGTAGGGGGTGAGTGGAGGGCACGGAGAGCGTGGAGGTGTGAGCTCAGGGACGTGGAGGTGCATCCCAGCCCCGGAGGAAGGGAGAGCCGAGCAAAGACTTGGAAACTAAGTGGGAGTTAGCTAGGCGAAGCAGAGGAGGAGCGTTGTGTGGGAAAGAGTACAGGTACCAAGGTCTGCAGATGTGTGAGCAAGCCCCTGGCAGGGCCCGGGAGACTGGGGGTGGGGGGCACGTGTGCAGATCAACAGCTGAGGCGCACTCCCAGACGAGGCAGCCTGAAAATCCCAGCGGCGCATTGGCTTTCGGTGGGCCTGAGCTCTGGTTCCTGCACTGCTTGGCCATGTGTGGGTCATGACACTGAACAGTACACTCTGTATTTAACGTCCAGGACATTGGTGAAACCGAGGCTTCAGGTCACAGAGGTTAGTAGTGTCTTCCCAAGCTTCACCCGTGGCCCTGGAGGGTACCATGTGAGAAGTAAGAAGGCAAAATTCAGGGAGCAGCACAGCGAATTCCCAGAGTGATGGCTGGGTTATCAACGTCCGTCTGCTCACTGGACACTGGCCGATGTTGCCAGCTTATTTATGCCAGGTAGAGGATGTAATTGTAAAGACGCAGGGTTAAGTTGGGCTCCTCTTCTCTTTCTGAAACCACATAAAATCTACCATAAAGGGGGTTATAGTGCTTTGTATTCCTGGAGAAGACTTTATAAAGCTGCGGGGGAACTAGAGTCCCTTTCCCCATGCCTGTAGCAGGCTTAGCCATCTCTCTCTCTCCGTCGTCGTGTCTGTACGGAGCACCCTTGATGAGTCAGGCACCTGTGTGATAAGGGGAGAAGAATGCTCTAGAGTTGAGCTGGGCAGGATAGTGGCAGACGCACCATCTTCAGTTCATTCTTTCTGTGATCCGGTAGCCGAGGGGCTTGCTGACGGTCGTTGAAGCATGCCTGGCTCAGTGCTCAGCACGCTCATCCTTACAGTATCCCTGCCAGGCACATTACTGTCGCCACCCTCGTTTTACAGAGGGAGGAAATAGGCCCAGGAGGTTGCATCTTTTCTCCCCGCTGGTGAGCGGCGGGATTAGGGGAGCAGGAGTTAGGATTGGAGCCCAGATGACTCAGCTCCCTGACCTGTGCTTTTGTAGGAAAGGAAACTCCTACAATTATGGTTTCAAGTCAGAATTTCAGAGTTAGTCTTAGTGTTTCGTTTTGGGTGTAAGTGAGGTGGGCAGTTAGTTGAGTCTCACTAAGTGCTCTGGAAGTGTTGTTCATGGTTTGTAGAAAATACTCTGCAGATTTAGAGGTAAACCAGAGAACTGGTCTTGATTTTCGGTTCGTGCGCAGTGATTCCTGCCAATACTGAACTTCTCTTAGGGCATATAGGTTAACACTCTGGAACTTCTTTTTTCCCCAGCAGCAAAGTTCGGTAAATTTGCTGGCAAAGATGATGGCTCTAGTTTTAAAGCGGCGCTGCTCTCAGGCCCTCCAGGTGTTGGCAAGACAACCACAGCTTCTCTGGTTTGTCAGGTGAGTGTGGTGCTGTCGTGCAGTTGGAAGGCTAACCTGGGAACGGGCGCGTGTAGCGGGTACATACATGTGCGTGTGTTAGTAGGTCTGTGCTATCTGTATTTTAACATGCTGCATATAGACTTTTCTAAAGTCAGACTTTCAGAATTTACCTTGGTTCCGGGGATATTTGTCATTTTCATCCTTTTCTTAATGTTGGTAATTAAAATAATAGGTAATATTTACTGTGTGCCAGGCAGTGTGCTAAGCCCTTGGGTGCATTATCTTTTGGGTAGTATAAATGTGTCTTAGAGACTCTTATGGATAGAAATATTTTACATACTATTGTAAGAATTCTCTGTACTGAAGATAAGTATTCCTACCATCCTCATGTGACAAATGAAAAGGGCTTACAGAGGAGGCTGGTGGCCCATGCTCTGGGAGCCTGCCTTATCTAGACCATGAGAAGAGGAGACACTAGAGCAAACCAGAGGTCATGGAGCAGAATGTGAAGTGATACATGAAGTGGCATCAGAATGATAAAAGGAGAGATTTTATTTATTTAATTTATTTTTATATTTACTTTTTTTTTTTTAAAGATTTTATTTACTTATTAGAGACCCACGTGCACATGTGCAAGAGAACACAAGCAGGGGGCATGGCAGGCAGAGGGAGAAGCAGGCTCCCCACTGAGGAGAGAGCCCAATGCGGGGGTCGATCCCAGGACCCTGAGATCATGACCTGAGCCAAAGGCAGAGGCTTAAACAACTGAGCCACCCAGGTGTCCCAGAATGAGGGATTTAAAACTTATTTTAAATATACGAATGGATTTCCCAACCCTTGTCCTATAAGCTGGCGGTTTTGTTTTGCCCTTGTTTTATGGGCCAGAGCATATTTCCGCTGATAGAACAGCTATATATTTTCTATTCTATTGTAAACTTTAAAAAAAAAAGTTTTTTTCCTAGTCTCTACAGTTGTAAACATGACTCTTTTCTCCCTTTATTATTATCATTATTCTGGAGGGGAATTGCATGAAGGCATTTTATAATGCCTATAATCAGTATAATCAGTTTTGGGAAATGAGTCAGAATAACTTGATTTTTCACAGCTGGGTAAGAAGATTATGCATCAGGATGGTTTGATAACGAATGATTTAACTTTATCTTGAGGAGCCAAGAATTACTTTTTGTATCTTATAGTAAATTAATTCTATATCTGAAATTGAAATCTAGGGATAGGTGTATTTAATTCTTTATAGGATTTTCAGAAGCAAACTTAGTAAAATTACTGATTCAGGTATACTCTTCTAGATTAGTGATTTATCAGCTGTGGTTTTAAGATGGCACTTGTTTGTGTGTACGTGTGGCATATATGTATATATTTTAAAAATCTCACAATATTGTGAGGCATATTATCTCATTGTCTTTCTCTTTTTTTAATCCGTGGCTCCTTATGTTGTTTTTGTTGCTTTATTTTTGAGAGAGTTAATAATTTGCACTGTGACAAATAACGGTTTCCAATACTCTGATTAGGAATTGGGATATAGCTACGTGGAACTGAATGCAAGTGACACTCGGAGTAAGAACAGTTTGAAGGAGATTGTTGCTGAATCACTGAATAATACCAGCATCACAGGCTTTTATTCAAGTATGTGGGTATTGGATTTTTTATTTTGGTTTTCTTTGGTTATGTAAGGAAAACAAGTTCACTTAAATATTTAGGAACCAGTATTGAACATTAATATGTGCCAGGCGCCCTGCTAAATCCTGGGGCTAATGATGGAACTCTTATAGGACAATAGTCCCTCCCGCCCCCGGCCTTTTTTTTCCAGGTCTTTGCAGTTTCTAAGAATGTGTTAAAATACATGCGTGGACATGTTTATGCGTTTTGCACATTATTTTAGAGGATTCACAGGTGAATCTTGTGAAGAGGGTAGTGAATAAATTATTGTAATTCAGTGTGATGAGTGAGGTAATAGAGGCTTATAGATGAAGAAATGATTTGATTTGGGGCGCTCGGGAAAGCCAGGATAAGGGTGATATTTGTTTGACAGGCCTTGGAGGTTGAAAGAGGATTATTTGTGGTGGAAGAGGTCATATAGGCAAAGACGGTAGCAAAGGAGAAGAAACTGTGAAGGTGACACTGTGTTTTGGGCTGTAGCTGGTGGTCTGGTGTGGTCAGAGTGTATGGGAAAAATAAGATGCTCAAACTACAGACTGAGTAGTGCTGGTTTAGAATTTATGATGGATATGGCAGGGTCCTCTGAAGTCTTGCTACTTTCTATGGTAGCAAATCATTATTAAAGAGAATTTGCCCAGGAACGGTCACTCTAGCTGGTGGGAGTATTAGTTAATTGGTACTACTCTGGACAGTAGTCTGTCAGTATTTTTCAAAAGTTACATTATACAGACCTTTTAGCTCAGAAATTCCAGCTCTTGGAATTTAGCAATTGATATACTTGTATATATGCAAAATGACATCTATCAGGATATTCATTTAGTATGATTTAGAATAGCAGAAGGTTGGAAGCATCTTCATATTTTATCAATAGGTAGTGATTATGATACTCTCTATAGATAGTGATTATGATACTATGATACTAATAGATGTGTGTAAAATGGGATATTATTAAACAGCCTTAAAAAATGAGGTGTTGTATATCTACAGATAAGGAACAGATCACCAAAATATATTGACTGATAAAACCAAGTTGTGTATTTTTTTGCACCCATGTTTTTAATATGTATAAGGATACCCGAGGCGGGGAAGGTGGGAGGTGGAATTTCTTTTCATCTGCATATGCTTGTGCCTCTTGCATTTTGGTTTAAAATATTTTACATGTTTTTAAAATAAAATAACAGCCTTTGAACGGTTTTCTTTTTTGTCCCATCCCATAGCTTCTCAGCATGGGTCAGGCGGAACAGCCCATTCAGTAAGCACGAAACATGCTCTCATCATGGATGAAGTAGATGGCATGGCAGGCAATGAGGACAGGGGAGGAATTCAGGTAGTGAAAGCACTGTAGTTTTGCAGTTTTACCGTTGATTTTTAGTTGTAGTTATGTGTGTGTTTTTTTTTTTAAATATTTCAAGAACTAATGTTGCTGTAATACTTATAGCAATTAAAGCGTATTGCCAAGGCTTTCAAAACCTAAAATACATACTTTGTGTAGTATTTTGTTGTTGTTGTTGTTTTTAAATAATTATTTTTGTGTTGCAAATTTGCCTTTTAGGAATTAATTGGTCTGATAAAACATACAAAAATTCCCATTATTTGTATGTGCAATGATAGAAATCATCCCAAGATTCGCTCTTTGGTTCATTATTGTTTTGATCTTCGTTTTCAAAGACCTCGAGTTGAACAGATTAAGGTATGATGATTGGAATTTTTTTCTCCATCACACTCTCCTTCTTATTTTTTGGTATTTCTCAAAAGTTACCTTTAAAAAGTACCTGATAAATATTCTAAAAATATCTGATTATGTGAATTTAAAAAAAAAAAGTTTATGATTCTCCTTTGTCAATTTCAGGGTGCTATGATGTCTATTGCATTTAAAGAGGGTTTGAAGATCCCCCCTCCAGCTATGAATGAAATAATTTTGGGAGCCAATCAAGATATCAGACAGGTAAATTAAATACATGTTGTGTAATAGTTGCTGATTCCTTTGAATTAATGCCTTTAACTTTTCAGAGAGGAGGAGTGGCATTATTTTCCCACCTTGACCATGTCTTATTTATGATTTCTGTTAGGTTTTACACAATCTGAGTATGTGGTGTGCGCGAAGTAAGGCCCTAACCTATGACCAGGCCAAGGCTGATTCTCATAGAGCCAAGAAGGATATCAGACTGGTAAAATAAATTTCCATTTCTTAGTTACTTTCTCAAGCTAAGGCATTTCTTGTTCTGCTCGTATTAACTTAGTCAAAGTAGTTACTGTAGTTCCTGGATACACCTGTTGAACCTGTAGATATTTATAATAAGAAAGACAGCTCCTAAGAAGTTTTCTAATTCAAATGAATTTTTCCTCAAGGACTTTTAGTGTACATTTTAAATTATGAGCAATGGAAGTTTTAAATTATACTTAGGCTTCAGTAGTTATAAAATGGCCTTTTCAGAGTCCCTTATATATAGATTTCGTGTTTTGAAGTTTGGAACTTTTGGAATAACCTGTTTGAAATGGCTTATTATTTAATAACCTCTCTGAAACTTGAAACTAGAAGTCTGTATTAATTATCTGTGTTCTGTTTCACCTATTCACTAGTCAGAATTTATTATTACAGTTAGAGCAGTGATTAAGTAGTGTTTGTAACCCCCTCTTTTTTTTTTTTTAAATCAATAAACTTTAAGAGCAGTTTTAGTTTCATAGCAAAATTTAGCACAGGGTACAAAGACTTCTCTTATTTTCCCATACTCCAGACTCCTGTGGCCTCATCCACTGTCCGCATCCCCCACCAGAGTGGTACATTTGTTCCAGCTGAACCTGTACCAGTACGTCATTATCACCCAAAGTCCTAGTTTACATCAGGGTTAATTCACTCCTCATGTATATTGCATGGGTATTGACAAATGTGTCATAGCTTAGGTCCACCATTGTATATCACACAGAATAGTTTCATTGCCCTAAAAATACTCTGTACTCCCCCTGTTCATCCATCCCTTTCCCTAGCCCCCGGACAATCACTGATCTTTAGCCTATTTATTTGTTTTAGAGAACATGAGCAAGGGGTGGAGCAGGGGGAGAGGACAAGCAGACTCCATGTTCAGGGTGGAGGCTGATACAGGACTCGATCTCATGACTCTGAGATCATGACCTGAGCCTAAATCAAGAGTTAGCCAGTCAGTCACCTAACTGACATGAGCCACCCAGGTATCCCAATCACTAATCTTTTTGTTGTCTCCATAGTTGCATCTTCTTCAGAATGTCCTGTAGTTGGAATCATACAGTATATAGCCTTTTCAGGTTTTGTTTTTTTTTTTTTTGTTTGTTTGTTTTAAGAGAGAGAGAGTGAGCAAGTGTGAGCAGGGGGAGGGACAGAGGGAGAGAAAATCTTAAGCGGGCTCCACAATGTAGGGCTCCATCTCGTGACCCTGACATCATGACCTGAGCTGAAATCTGGAGTCAGATGCTGAACCAGTGGCCACCCAGGCTCCCCCACATTGGTTTCTTTCTCTTAATAATATGCATTTAAGGTTTCTCCATACCTTTTCCTGGCCTTATGACAGCTCACTTCTTTTCTGTGGTGAATAATACTCCAGTGTCTGGATCTACCACAGTTTATTCATCTTTTGAATGATATCTTGATTACTTCCAAGTTTTGTCAGTTAAGAATAAAGCTGCTGTAAAGATCCATGTGCAGGTTTTTTGTGTAGTGTGTTTTCAGTTTGTTTGGATAAATACCAAGGATGACAACTGCTGGATGGTATGGTAAGAGTATATTTAGTTTTGTAAAAAAAAAAAAAAAACTGCCAATCTGTCTTCCAAGTGACTATACCATTTTGCATTCCTACTAGCAATGAACGAGAGTTCCTGTTGCTCCACATCCCTGCAGTGTTTGATGTTGTCAGTATTTTGGACATCGGCCATTCTATTAGGTGCGTCCCTCTCTTTTTTAGGGCCCATTTGATGTTGCCCGGAAAGTGTTTGCAGCTGGAGAGGAGACCGCTCATATGTCACTTATGGACAAGTCAGATCTCTTCTTTCATGATTATTCGATAGCACCCCTCTTTGTCCAGGAGAACTACGTACACGTGAAGCCTGTGGCTGCAGGGTGAGTGTTCAGAGCTCGTGAGGGGTAGAATTCGTTCCCTCCTGGCACAGGGAAGGCCACGTTCCTGGGAGAGAGGGCCGTGAGTATGGACCGTGGTATAATCCAAACTGGTATATTTATGCAGGGGAGACATGAAAAAGCACTTGATGCTTTTAAGCAGAGCAGCAGACAGCATATGTGATGGTGACCTAGTGGACCGCCAGATCCGGAGTAAACAGAACTGGAGTCTCCTGCCCACGCAGGTAAGCCCAGGGCTCTCCCTAAGATGCAGACTCTGCTGCAGGGAGAACGAAACAGCTGTGAGCTCCTGTAGTTACATGCAGCACCAGAGAAACGTTATGGCTCTTGCGGCCAAGATATTGTCTGTTCTAGATTAAAACACTCTGGGGTTGGGGCACCTGGGTGGCTCAGTGGGTTAAGCCGCTGCCTTCAGCTCAGGTCATGATCTCAGGGTCCTGGGATCGAGTCCTGCGTCGGGCTCTCTGCTCAGCAGGGAGCCTGCTTCCCTCTCTCTCTCTCTCTCTCTCTCTCTGCCTGCCTCTCCGTCTACTTGTGATCTCTCTCTGTCAAATAAATAAATAAAATCTTAAAAAAAAAAAAAACACTCTGGGGTCGCAATTGTCAATTTCTTAATAAAAATAAAACATAAAAATAGCCAGATTTTTCAGGGTTTCAAAATGTTTTTATGTGAATGGACATGTGGAAATAGGAATGTTAGATTCCAGACATAAATAAGATGTTAGTCAAAAGTTTCATTGGCTCTGTTTTACCTTAAGAATCAATCCATTTCTTTTTTGTCATTCTTGGTGCTCCCCGGTGGTGACTGAGTAGCTCCTGCTGGGAGATGCGGCCAGGGCAGGTCAGGGGCTACTTCTCTGATACGTGAACTCTGATTTTCTTCTTCCTTGCTGAAGAGGCGGCTTTATACTGGGCACTTTGTGTAAGGGGTAACTTTCACTCAAAACAGAGTTTTGCAAACTTTCATAATTAAGAATGTTACTTGTTCTTGAGTTTTACATATTTATACAGTATTATTGTCCCGAGTAATAATAAGCAAGGGACTTCTGGAAGGCCTGCTCCTCTCTTAATTCTGCCTGTACGTTGTTGGGATACCAAAAAACAAAGATTCATTCTGGATATAAAGAATCCTTTCTCTTATGTTTTACAAGTGTTCAGTTTTTATACTAATAATTGTAACTTTAAAAATTTATCCTAAAGAAATAACTTTAAACATGAGAAAAGCTTAATGTACAAAAATATTACCTTAGTTCTGAGACTATTAGAAATCAGAGAAAATCTCCATGTCTGGCAATAGGAGCATGAGTATGGTAAACATTCTTGATGGAATATTGTGCAGTCTTTAAAATCATTTATAAAGACTGTCTAATATGAAAAATGCTTATGAGAGAATATTATTAGAATAAAGCAGGATACAAAATTTATGTATAATTCCAGTTTTTAAAAAGTGTGAGCCCTGGATTTAAAAGACATTCAAGGATACCTTTTTAAAAATATTTTCCCAAGTGCCAGTTTACTTAATGCTCTGTTCAGTTTTCCATGCTTTGATCCAGCTGTGCCATCAATAGTTCATGTTAAAGCCAGTCATGTTCCTCTTAAAGTCTCTTCTGCCTCCTGAAGTAACTGGTGTTTTGGGATCAGTTGGTCAAGGAGGCCGAAATGCCACATGATCTCTCTGAGAGCCATAACATGTTTTGGACCGATCCGCTGTTCTCAGATGGAAGAGAGACAGAGGGAAAGGGTGTGATGTTCTGGAATTAGGTACCTGGGACAGTGTTGCTTCATTTGCTGGAGACTCCTTGGAAGCCAGTAGCATAGGAAGCAACTTTGCACTGAATTCAGTGGACTGCAATTGATTTTTTTCAGGCCATTTATGCCAGTGTTCTTCCTGGAGAGTTAATGAGGGGGTACATGACTCAGTTTCCAACCTTCCCAAGCTGGTTGGGGAGGCACTCATCTACCGGCAAACATGATCGTATTGTGCAGGACCTAGCACTTCACATGAGTCTCAGGTAAGTGGTGTTAGTCCAGGTCTGGCATTTTCTCAGCGTAGCGTGTTTAGTCTTTATCCAGTGAGGATAGCGTCAGTCAAAAGATTGGTGTCTTAGTTTTGATTTTATTGCTAACTAGATAAATGGTCCTGGATAAGTTCCTTATATTTTGTTGGCCTGGGTGTTAATTATCTATAATCCATATAATACTTGTTTTATCACTTAAAGGGATACTTTGGAGAATAAGCCCAGTTGGTAGATAATCCGTAACTTTAAGATTAAGTTTAAAGCTACATAAATCTGGGGCACCTGGGTGGCTCAGTGGGTTAAAGCCTCTGCCTTCGGCTCAGGTTATGATCCCAGGGTCCTGGGATCGAGTCCTGCATCGGGCTCTCTGCTCAGCAGGGAGCCTGCTTCCCTTCCTCTCTCTCTGCCTACTTGTGATCTCTGTCTGTCAAATAAATAAATAAAATCTTTAAAAAAATAAAGCTATGTAAATCTGAGGTAGTGCTACTGTTTATCATTATGACTGTGCCTATTACTAGTAGGTATACAGAATGTCTCAGCTTCCAAATAACTTAACAGGAAAAAGGGTACTGTTTAAATAAATAAACCAGTTTTTAGCTATCCTAGTAGTAGACTGACCAAGTCATTTAGGATAGGGGATATAGTTCAGCATGAGACAACAGGAGGCAGACATGCCGATGATTGAAAGTCCGTGTGCTTGGAGAAGTTTAATGAAGTCCAAAAACTCTTGTTATTTGGTACAGTGTTGTTAAAGTTCAGAAACTTAGAGAATGTGCATGCATACAAATATTAAGTGAACTTCAGGAATTTATTTTTAACCACGAAGAACTTGAGCAGTCTTATTTCTCTTTCTGATCTCTGGAGACGATGTTAACATTGGTCCACTCAGAACTTTTGTTTGAAGCTGAACTGAAATTTCTTTCTTTCTTCGATTCCTGTAAAATTCTGCTTCCTACTGTGTTCCCTCTTTCTAGTCTATGGCATGGGTCTTTTTTTTTTCTTTTTTTTTTTGTGACTCTTGTATTCATTTCCTATGGTTCCTGTAACAAATTACCCAAACTTAATGGTTTAAAATAACACGAATTTATTGCCATCTTAAGATGCAAAGAATATCCTGGATTATATGGGCAAGCCTGTGTAATTACAAGGGTCTTTACCAAAAAGAAAAAAGGGAGGCAGCCATATCAAGCCACAGAGAGAGAAAGACATTTTAAGATGTTAATTGTTGGCTTTGAAAATGGGAAAAGAGACCATGAGCCAAGGGATGTCCGTGGTCTCTAGAAATTAGAAAGGGTTGCATTTCCCACCGCTCTACTCATTGCTCAAGGGGGAGGCCAGGCTCTGAGCTCTTTTCCTCCTCCCTGCCCTCTGTTTTTTAAAAAGGTGATGCATCCCTGTGCCCTGCGGGTATTGCCTTTGACTCCCCCACTGTATTCATGTAGATTGTGGGCACTGGACTTCCAGTTTTTTTTTTTTTTTTTTTTGTGGCTGTGCTTTTGTATGTCTGTCCCCTTCTCCCATTAGACCAAACATTTCTGGTGGAAGGTAGGCCTGCCCATCCAGCATATAAAATTGGGTCAGTAAATATTCCTTAATGAATCACGTATACGAGATTGTCATCAGCAGAGGATATCTATAGTGAATTTCACAATTTTTTAAGTAAATTAGGACCTTCTTATTTAACTTTTCAACCCTAATTAAGTCATTGTATTTTCATAGATCTCAGTTTCTCTTTATCTTTAAAGTGGATTTTAAAGATAAAGTGATTTTATTAGTAGTACTTGTTGGGGTTATAGATGCCTTCGAGAATCTGGAAAGCTCTTTGATCTTTATTATTCCCAATTGTGCTAATGCACAAATAATGCTAGGGGAATTATAGATTTCTGAGGTTAAGAACCCTTGATTTAGGAACACTAGATAGTACCTTTAGACTTCTCTAGAGTTGAATTTTCTGTGATTCTAAATAGAAGATAACAGTAATGGAACAAAGTAAGAGAACAGTTTTGACAAAGGTTTCATGATTTTCTTAGGCACCGTGGTTTAGGGCTCATACTTGTCTTCAAGCACAAGTTGTGCTTGACAATGGAAGACTGAATCTTGAGGAAATGGATGAATTTAAAATAAGGGTTTTTTTTGGTTCTTTGCCTAGGTTGTAAAACAGTTGGGGGCAGGGTTCTAGATTTCAAATCAAGAGAACTATTGAGACTCAGTTACCTGAAGACAAGAGCAGGACCCATGAATAATTTAAACATTTTTATGGGTTTTGAAGCCCAGCAGCTTTTGAGGTTTCTTGTTTGGATTATGCACACATATAATTTTTTACACACACATATAATTTATGGATTATGCACACATATAATTGCTTCATTTGATGATGGAGGCAGCTGGATTGGAAAGATTTTGAGTGGTAGCATTCTGTTTTGTTCATCTATCTTCTGTCTTTAAGTGACAGTATTTAAGAGCAAGAGAGAAAGTCATTTCATGATAACAGTGTCGTTCACAGCAGACTTTTTCCTGAAGCCTTCCCCTCACAAGTGTGGACCACCTTTGATTATACAGGGACATTTTCTGCAGTTTTCTTAGTTTGGGGAAGACCCTGCTCTAGAACTAAAGATTTCAGAGTAACTGTATTAGGAAATATGAGGGAAATATTTATGTGTAATTTTGCCTGTTAGAATCAAAGATCAAAAGGTGTAACAGACCCTCTTGTAGGAAGTAGCAGTGGAACTTGAGGTAGGAAATCTCGCTGCCTTTTACTGATATTTTTAATATTTGGAACTGGAATGAGTAATCTTTGGCTTAGTTAAGTATGAGCACATAGAATTCTTGTGTTGCCCAGGCTCTGAGAGTAGATTGGTAATGGAACCTACATTTGTGTTTTTCATTCACCGATCCAGATAAGTAGAAAATTTACTCCCTTTGAGCACACTGGTGTGTCCATTATCCTGATGGTGTCGTGCTAGGCTTTCTCTATCAGCTGTTCAATAGTAGACATGACATTGGGCATTAGTAAAAGTGGATTGAACTTCAGCACACTATGGCTTGAGTTGGTGGTAGTTTGCCACTGACTACAGTTATGTCTCTTTTGTTTTGGCTTAAGGACTTACTCCAGCAAAAGGACTGTAAACATGGATTACCTGTCCCATATAAGGGGTGCACTTGTACAGCCCTTGATCTCACAAGGGGTAGAAGGAGTACAGGATGTCATTGCTCTTATGGACGCCTACTACTTGATGAAAGAAGACTTTGAGAATATCATGGAAATGAGCAGCTGGGGAGGCAAACCTAGTCCCTTCTCCAAGCTGGATCCCAAGGTAAATTATGTAACCTACTGGTTCTCCATCACTTTGTAATTGCCAGGTTTGTAGTAGAAGTGTTTCAGAAATGTTGTAGGTGCTTTAGGGACGCCTGGGTGGCTCAGTTGGTTGGACGACTGCCTTCGGCTCAGGTCATGATCCTGGAGTCCCGGGATCGAGTCCCGCATCGGGCTCCCGGCTACGCGGGGAGTCTGCTTCTCTCTCTGACCTTCTCCTTGCTCATGCTCTCTCTCACTGTCTCTCTCTCAAATAAATAAATAAAATCTTTAAAAAAAAAAAAAAAAAAAGAAATGTTGTAGGTGCTTTAAAGCGGTTTAATTTTTTCCCCTTTAAATGCTTTTCCTTCTTATGGCCTAGGCTTTCCAAAGATTCTGTTTGAGTGCAGTATTAAGAATGGAGTTCTGGATTTGACCTTAACGATTTGTAGGTTTAGCATTGCTTAACATTGAGTGGAAAAGCAAGACATGAAATCTAGAGAAGCAAATATAAATGTATTCCTTGTAAAAATGATGAGCCTGGGGAAGTAAGTCAGGCGGTGGTAAAACATTATGAAAAGAAAGATGTGTTTATTGGCTGAGGATTTTTATACTTTTTCTCAGTCTGCCTAATCTGTGAATTTAGTATTTATTATAGTTATAATAGTTATACTTTATAATGAGCATGAAAAAATTAAAATGACATAACATGAATTTATAATATCTAATACCTCACACTGCCTATTTCTTTGGTGCCATTTTAGAAGATAAATATTCTCTGTGGCTTGCCTTCTTTAGAATTTTGATCTGACTTTATGGTTATGGGTAAATTCTCCCAAGAGACCACCACTGTTAGAATTCAAGGACTAATTCTACAACTATGTTTAGAAGCTTCAAGTTAAGGCTTTTCAAGTTACTTAGTAGTTTTAATTAACCATTATTATTATGATAAAGCTAGTATTTTTAAATAACCATTATTCTGATGATAAAGGTAATTTATGTATTTTGTGGTACCTAAGGGCCAACTTTAACTTGGACCATATTGTAAGTCTTTTTTGATTTACTGATTCACTGTACCTCTTACTTTGTAGAACAGTGGAATGCACGGTTAAATCTCACAAGTTAAATTTCTCTCTTTTTGTCTGCCTAATGTTCCCAAATACTGGTTCTTATTTTTGACTCACGGGCTCTATTAAGAATGTCATGAAAAATAATAGAACATCATCACAGAAAAATGTGCAGAAATACACTTAAATGTACATATATAATATTTTGCAGAATATTTTAAGGATCTTGCAGGATCTCACAAAACCTTTAGTTTAAAAGGACTTTTTGGCCCTTATATTTTTAACAGCCTCTATTCCTTTCCCGTAGGTGAAAGCAGCCTTCACGAGAACTTACAATAAGGAAGTCCACCTCACTCCATATTCCCTTCAGGCTGTAAAGACACCCAGACACAGCACAGGCCCCGCGCTGGATTCTGAATACAGTGAAGAGTTAAATGAAGATGACTCTCAATCTGATGAGAAAGACCAAGACTCTATGGAAACTGATGCAATGATCAAGGTAGTATTTTAAGCTACAGACAGGAAATGCCATGATACTCCCTCAGTATTTTTATCCTTTCTTGTGTACAACTCGCCTTCTGAAATCATTCAGGGCCTGTTTTAAATTTTTAGGTTCATCACATTGAGGGTGGAGAAAGGTGTAGATTTTATTCTTATAAATAGCTGCTTATAATAGTGGAAGAAAGCAAGAAAATAGGCCATCATATTGATGGTCATATGCTATTTTAGAAAAAGTACCATTTTTGTTTGGTCATTGGTATGTTTTACAATAGGCACATATTTTACAGTTTCATTAAGAAAAAAATTTTCAGTGAAACTGTTTCTCTCTTCTGTAATTTGTTTTGCTATCGCCATCGAACTGCCTATAGAAGTTTCTCAGGATGAAACCATCTTGTGCTTGGAAAGATTAAAACCATTTATGGTATCCGCTCACCATTTACCGCTGGCTAAGGCAAAGGAATCTAGTCTCTGTTCTTTTCTATCCTTAGTGTGTGTCATTCTTGTCCCTCATTTCTGTTTTGTATATGCAGGGGAGGGAAAAGTGGCCTTCTCCAGTATAGCTCTTTAGTCTTCCATAGACATGAGAGATTGTCTCCCTCTCTCCTCTTCTCAAACTGATGGGAAATTCTTCTTTAAAACATTATCTTATTAGTAAATTATGTCCTGTTTATTTTGTCTTCCCTAAATGTACCTATCTCCTAAATCCAAGACTCTGTGTGCCTGGGGAACATATCTTAGTTGTAGATTCTAAATAGCTTTTCAGTAGTTAAAGGCCCCAACTAGCCCAGTTGTTGCTTCAAAGCAAGCTCATCAGATGTAGTGGTAGTTGAAGGATGTTTGCAACCTTTCTTTTTATTAAGTTGCAGGTAAAGATTTGCTTCATTGTAGAAATTGACTTATTTCACTGCCTCAAATACAGCTATTAACTATTTTGTGCATTCTTCTCTCCCAACAGAAAAAGACAAAATCTTCAAAGCCTTCAAAATCAGAAAAAGATAAGGAGTCCAGGAAAGGAAAAGGAAAAAGTTCAAAGAAGTGAAACTGTTTTCCACTACTGACAGCCACTTTTTACTTGCCCTGTTGACCAGTCTAGCTTGTCTAGATAATGCCTTGTTTTTTCCAAAGGAATCATATTTTAGTATAATGGGGCAACTCCGTGGTCCCATTATAAATAAATGGTGGTACAGCTAGAGGGATGTAACCAGTAGGCTAACATACGCCTCTTATAGAGGTTGATAGGACTGCTTGGGTCCTCCACTGTCCCCTGTCAATCTAATTAGATTGTGCTTCAAATTGTGTATAATCAGAAACTACATGTGGGCTTTGGAGTCAGATTTTAGGTAACAGTAATATGCCTGGGAACATTGGTACTAAGGCGACTTTTGTAGGCTTAAGAATTTATCCTAATGGCCTTTATAGGACCAATGCCGATTTTTTTTTAAAAAGGTAGTTACTATGATGTGGTGAAATTTTGTAAATAAATCATAATACAAAACAGTCACCACCTAGAGCTGGTATTCTTTGTATATTGTCAGATATCATACAAAATATAAATTAGGAATAAAAATGTTCCACGCGACATATGTGCAAATTCTTAAAATGTCATCTTGTACAGTAAAATAATATGTTGGTATATTACATTCCTTATTAGTTTGCAAATGATTGGGTAAAAAGCTAACTCTATTCCTCACTAACCAGCTGTGTGAAGCAGAACTTCAGCAGTTGGGACAGTCAGAACTCTCATTCCTAACCTGAGTACCTCTGTGAGTGCCAGCGGGATCTCTGTCATGAACAGCATGTCATGGAGAGGCCCCTGTGGCATCACTGGAGGGGATGGGTGACTGTAAGCCACATTTTCAGCCTTCCAGAGTCTCAGCTCATCAGGTTTAAGCCAGTAGGGTGTAGGCTGGGTCAGGATCTGTCTCACTCTGCCTTGGGACAACATGAATGCTGGCTTTCGTTACTTTTCCTCTGGGAGCTCTGGTTCTGCCCTGTGAGCGATTGTACAGATCATACTGGAATTTTGGATGGTTCTGTAACTGTACTTGCAGAGTGGCTCTGAGGCCGTGGAAGTAGCCTGGAGTTTAGTTGTCTAGCTCTTTTGGAATTTTGTCAGTAAATGCTCAGAGGTATGTGCTAAAAGGCATGTAAAATTAGGATACTATTTCCTCCCTTTGAGTAATTGACAGTCTTGTTTGGGAGGTGAGACATAAAGTTCTTGAGACATTTAAAGTGTATTTACGAGTGTGAAAAATGTCTTTCCTGTAGCCTGACTTCATTATGGAAATTAAACATCGCCTTTGGCCTTGTCCCTCTCTGTCAAAGCCCAGCTTGGAACTTCTGCTTCAGTGAAGAGCTCCTCGATTGATGACTAACTCACCTCACCAGTGGGGTGAGCATGGCTTGCTTTCACACATTCTCCTATTTCTATTGCTTTCTGATATGAAAGTCATGCTGCCTACTTGTTTTTTCTCCCCAAGAAAGGGTGTAAGCTCCTTGCAGCCAGAGCAATGAGTATGAATTTACTTGTAAATTATGATTTTGTTATTCTAAATGCTCTATGATTGGCATAATCAGTGTATGAGATAAATAACTTTTAGAATTAGAGATTATAAGCCTGCTCTTTAAAATAGGAGGTCAACATGGATCTGCTGGAGCTTTGTGATGCCATGTGGCTTTGCAGAATAAAACTGCATACTTCTTTTGAGACCTGTTGTGTCTTGGCCATTTTGGAAGCTGTAACAAACTACTGTGCCTTCTCCTTCATCCTGTTAAGTGTTTGCGGTCCATTACTGCAGCAACATTATTGGCCTCTTGAAGTTATTAACAAGGAGCAGTATTGTTGTATCTTCCTAAATAAGTTCTGGGGTAATTATGCTTATCAGTGAATGTTTAAAGCCGATAACTCTCCAACTATGGTGTGCTTTACTCACTCAAATCCCACAGTGCCTTTGGCTCTTATTCCTGTAACTTTACAACATCCTTCCAGTGATAATAGGAAAACAAGAGGATGATGGGTGAGTTTAATGACAGTGACTTGTATCACTTATTCTTTAGCCAGGCTTTGCAGGATGATTAGATCATAAAGTTGGAGGTATCATGTATGTGGATGCTTGGATACAGGAAGACATGATTGTCACTTAGGTACTAATACCGTAGGCTGGCAGGTACACTTGTAATACTCAGGATGCTGGTGGCTATACGGTAAGATCCTATCATCTGAAACATTCAAATTTAGGCTCTCGGACTAACTGCCAGCTGCCCAGACTTTGGAGACATTGGCTTTGGATGACAAGGAAGCATATACTGATGCAGGAAAAATATGAGGTGTGTGTGATACGGGGAAGATTTTGAAAAATGTATGTCTTCAGGGGCAGTTAGATGATTTAATTTTGTGAAAGGAATTAACACAGGAGATAAAAGCTTACGGTTTATAGTTTCATTCTTTTAAATTGGTGTTTTTATTCTAGGACTGATTCTACTAAACTTGCATTTCAGACTTTTAAGTGTTAATGTCTCTGCTGCCCGAACTTCACAATGCTATCTCCCTTTAAATCCAGGAAAAACATTACAAATATCTAATGAATGATTTTATTTTAAAGGAGACACTTCAAAATATAAAAGTTATCAAAAAGTTGAATATTTACAGTTACATCATAGGCTACTATTAACAGTGCAGAGCATATAATACGTAACTTGAAGAGGAACTCTATGAAGTATAATAAACAGCAAGGTTACATGTCACTATTTTGCCATTCTACAATGGCAACTGTACAATGTCTGTGACCTGAAGAGTCTTTCTTTTTTCTGTATCCAGAAACCACCAGGGGTAGAAACTTCGCCTCCTGTCGAAAAGTGGTATCTTTTCAGGAACATTATATCTAGAAAAGACAAACCCCACATCTTTAGAAGTGTTTCAAATGACTGGCATGCACTAATAAAGCCAAGCTATGCTACAAAAGTTTTGCTTATTTCTGGAATGTGGAGCAATGACTATTCAAGTTAGAAACCTCCAGTCTATAATCAGTATTGAGTTTAAATCTTGGCTTTGACTAAAAGTGTACAGGCAAACTGTTGAACTATTATAAAGTGAGGGTGATGATAATAGTCACTTTATTGGGAAGAATGGGAAAATGCAGGGTAAGTGCTCAGCAATCTGTGAAGATTTTCCTGAAACTGAATGGTCATTAATGGTTCCTTGTCTAAAAGGAGTCAGTGAGGGGCACCTGGGTGGCTCAACTGTTAAGCCTCTGCCTTCAGCTCAGGTCATGATCTCAGGGTCCTGGGATCAAGCCCCGCATCAGGCTCCCTGCTCAGCAGGAAGCCTGTTTCCTCCCCCTCTCACTCCCCCACGCTTGTGTTCCCACTCTCACTTGTGTCTCTTTCTGTCCAAAAAAAAAAAAAAAAAAATCTTAAAAATAAAAGGAGTCAGTGAACAGTAGCCTCAACCACTATTCATTGTTCAATAAGACATTTATAGTGACTTTTTCAAAAGATGGTGCATAATCATAATTTACCGGAGCATATCTGCAAGTATATAGGAACTGTGGGATTAAGCCTCTACTTTAATACAGGGATAGTGTTTGGAGAGAGTCTATGTAGGATTATTAAAAACCTAAGCAAGATTCTCCTTTGGTAGAATTGTAGATTATCCTCCTGCAGATAATAGTTACAAACTCGGGACAAAATACAACTATTCAAAGGTATTGGAAGAGCAACCAAAAGCTGACAGAAATTGGGAAGGTGTCAATTCTTGAAAGAAGAGAAGTCCACTGGGTAAGATTCATCTTCCTGTGCGTTTGACCTGAGGGTAAGTCCATGAGGACAGAGAGAAGTCATAGTCTTCCTAGCTCAAAGAGTCAGAGAATAGAGTTTGGGCCTGGTGGAACTACTGAAGTGAAAGGGATAATACCCTGAGAAAAGGGCACTGCCCCCCAAATCTGCATATGCACTCCATGTAAACCCTTGAACTTCACAGGCTTGGAAGAGACTGTTATGCTGGACTGGAAGCACAGTTCCATGTTGAAAGGAATGCCATGTGTTAGAACACTGAGGGCAGCTTCTAGGATTCACAGGCTTCAGTACTCTGATGGTAAGAATGGAATTCCACCAACAAACACGCTGGACAAAAGTCTCACATTGGACTGCAGGTCCAACCAACTGCAGCCTTGTGAGATCCTGAACAGAAGACTCTGCTAAGCCGTGCCTGTATTACTGATTCACAGAAATTGTGAGATAGGTTCTGGTTCAGAAATTCTGAGACAGGTTCTGGTTCAAGATGGCAATGCAGGAAGATCCTGAACTACCTCTTCCCATGGACACAGTGCATCTACAGCTGCATATGGAACAAGATCCTAGAAACTAGCTAAGTAACTCCTGCACATCAGGTGAACAAGAAAAAATCCACAGCAAAATGGGTAGGAGAGGGTGAGGAAATCTTGCTGTAAACCCCACCCCAGCATGACGACACACAACCAGGAGGGAATTCAATAGGTTCTAGCCTCTCCCTGAGGAGTAAAGGGTTTGGACCCCACATTTGGTGCCCTGACTTTTAAGACTTCCACCTGAGAGAGACCTCTAAAATCTCTAGCTTTAAAAGGCAACAGGCCCCGTATCCACAAGAACTAAAAGGATATGGCAAACTAAAAAACAGTTCAAAATGAGATCACAGGGACCCACCCTGGCTAATCCCCCAGGGCCCAGATCAGAGGCAGCAGAGTGGAATGGACCCTGTCTGAAAAAGGCCTATTGTCTTAAAAGCTTTGGCCTGAAGCAGGCTCCTAATTTAACATATACTTAAGGGCCAACTGCAACACTCTGCTGAGACTGTGGAGGCTAGCAAGCACCATCTTTGTGTTCTTTCTCTGCCTTGTGCCAGGTGGCCAATATCTCTCAAAAAGGAGCTTATGCACAAGTCTGGTACTCCAGTTGCTGCTGCTGCTCAAGGGACACCCAATAATCACCTAGCTCTGGTGGCCAGCAGAGCTTTACATTTGCAAGTCCTAATTAGATTGTCACAAACAGAAACCATTCTTAACCAGCTAGTCTTTCAGTGCTTAATGCAGAAGCAGCAGACAGAAATGCCCAGTCTTTATGAAAGAGGCTTATTTGCTTCATAACTGTGGCCTGAAGTTCAGCTTTCAATCAATCTGCATCTAGATGCTGACTGAGATTTCCCCCTTCAGGATACTGACACGTCTTGGCATACCCTCAACTAACTGGGAGCAACAAAGAAAGAAGAACCAGGGCAGTGTTGAATGGTTAGGCTCGGAGAGGTGGCTGTTTTAGCTAATGCTTAGAAACCAACACAGAGTCAATGAAAATGAGGAAATAGAAGAATATGTTCCAAACAAAAAAACTGGTAAAACCTCAGAAAAAGACCTTAACAAAATGGAGATAAGTGATTTACATGATAAAGAGTTTACAATAATGGTCATAAAAACAATTCATGAACAAAGTGAAGAAAGTACTAAACAAATCACAGACTCAAATACAACTACTGAACTGGATAATACAGTAAAAAGGTTCAATAGCAGGCTAAATGAACAGAAAGGATCAATGAATCTGAACACAGGCCCATGGAACTCATCAGCAGAGCAAAAAGAGAAAAGCATGAAAAAAAGTGATTATCATTTAAAGGATTTATGGGATAACATCAACCAATATTCACAATATAAGGGTCCCAAAAGAGAGGAGAAAGTCTGAAAACTTGGGGAAGGAAACAGATAACCAGATCCAGGAAACCCAGAGTTCCCAAACAAGATGAACCCAGAGACCCACACCAAGACACGTTTATAATTAAATTGCTAAAAGCTAAAGGAGAGAAGCCACTTGTTACATACAAGGGAACCCCTGTAAGATCATCAGCAACTTTTTCAGTAGAAACCTTTGCAGACTAGAAGACAGTGGCATGACCTATTCAAACTGCTGTGAAAGAAATGTGAAACAAGAATATTCTACCAGGCAGTATTGTCTGTTGGAACTGAAAGAGAGAGAGTTTTCCAGACAAAGAAGAGCTAAAGGAATTCATCACAGTTAGACCAGCCTTACAGGAAATGTTAAAGGTGGTTTAAGCTGGAAGTGCTGGTTAATAGAGGAAGACATACAAAAGTTATAAATCTGAATGTTTAAAGGTTAATATGTTAATTCAGAATAATCTTGTTGTAATGGTGGTGGGTTAATCACTTACAAAAGTAGTAAAAATAACCATCATGACAATAATTTAATGGACACTCAAGATGCAGAGATACAAACTATGACATCAAAAACAGAACGGGGGATAAAAATGTAGAGCCTCAGAATTTGTTATCAACTTAAAATAGGTTTAACGTAATCCTCATGGTATCCACAAAACAAAAATCTACAGTAGATACACAAAGGATAAAAGGAATCTAAGCATACCACTAGGGAAAGTCATTTAAATCATAGAGCAAGAGAAGAAGGAAAGAACAATGGACTTACTCCCATTTTTATTGTTTTCTGGCTATTTTGTAAGTCCGTATCTGTCGATAATTACTTTATATGCAAACTGGCTAAAATCCTCTGATCAAGAATGGCTGAATGGATTAAAAAACAATATCCATCTATCCTGCTGCTGAGAAGAGACTTAGTTTTAAGGACACAGGCTGAAAGTGAAGGAATGGAAAATATTTCAGGCTAATTGAAATCAAAAGAAATCTGGAATAACTTTACTTATATCAGACAAAAAGAATTTTAAAGACTGCAATAAGAGACAAAGAAGGTCATTACACAATGATAGATCAACACAAAAGTGGATATAACATTTGTAAGTATGCATCCAACACAGAAGCATCTAAAGATACAAAGCAAAAATTAAGGTCTAAAGGGAGAAATAGCAATATAGTAAGAGTAGGGGACAGAGAGTGGACAAAGCATCCAGACAGGAAATCAGTACAAGGAAACACCACACTTAACAGACATTTACAGTGCATTTCATCAAAAAGCAGAATATACAGAGTTAAGCACACATGAAACAGTCACCAGGACAGATCACAGGTTAGGCTATGAAAATAAGTCAATAAATTCAAGAAGACTGAGCATCTTTTCTATCCACAATCGTATGGAACTAGAAGTTATTGATAAGAAGAAAACTGGAAAGTTTAAAAATATTTAGAGATTCAACAATATGCTATGGAACAACCAGTGAGTCAGAGAAGAAATCAAAAGAAAAAATATCTTGAGACAAATGAAAATGGGAAGACAATATACCAAAACTTAAGGGAGGTAACAAAAGCAGTTCTCAGAGAGAAACTCCTAGCAATTAATGCCTACGTCAAGAAACAAGAAAGATCTCAAGTTAAACATACCTAACTTTATACCTCAAGGAACTAGAAAGAGAAGAACAAGCTAAGCCTAAAGTTAATAGAAGAAAAAAAATAACAAAGCAGAAATAAAGGAAAGAGACTAAAAAGAACAATAAAACTAAGAGCTGGTTAAGGAAAATAGATAAACCTTTAGCTAGACTCACCAAGAGAAAAAAAGCACTCAAACAAATGAAAGAAGAGATAGTGTAATGGCTAACACAAATACAAAAGATCATAAAAGACTACTATGAACTACTACACAGTGACAAATGAAACAACTTAGAAAAGAAATGGAATATGCCTAGAAACATACAACCTTACAAGACTGAATCATGAAGAAACAGAAAACTGAGCAGACTAGTTACTAGCAAGGAGATTGAATCTGTAATGGGAAAAAACTCCCACCAAACAAAAGTCTAAGACCAGATGGCTTTTCTGGTAAATTTTACCAACATTTAAGGGATTCATACCAGTCCTTCTCAAACTCTTCCAAAAAAACAGAAGAGGAGGGAACACTTCCAAACTCATTTTATGTGCCAGCATTAGCTACCAAAACCAGACAAGGATATCACAATAAAGTTCTAGACCAGTATCCCTGATGAACATAGATGCAAAAATCCTAAGCAATCTATTAGCAAACCAGAGTTAACAATACATTAAAAGGATCATAGACCATGACCAACTGGATTTTATTCCAGGGATGCAAGGATAGTCTAACATTCACACACCAATCAGTGTGATATATCACCTTAAGAAAATGAAGAATAAAAATTACATGATCACTCAGTAGATACAGAAAAAGCATTTTAACAGTATTCAACATCCACTTAATGATTAAAAAAAAAAAAACAAAACTTCACCAAAGTGGGTGTAGAGAAAACATACCTCAACGTAATAAAGGCCATATAAGACAAGCCCACAGCTATCATCCTCCTCAATGGTTAAAAGCTTAAAAGCTTTTCCTCTAAGATTAGAATGAAGATAAGGATGCCTACTCTTGCCACTTTTAATTAAACATAGTACTTGGAGTCCTAGCCAGAGTAGTTAGGCAAGAAAAAGAAAGAAAAGGCATCCAAATTGGAAAGGAAGAAGTTAAAGTGTCACTAACTGCAGATGACATGGTATATGTAGAAAACCCCAGAGACCACTAAAAAACTGTTAAAGCCTCATAAATGAATTCAGTGAAGTTTCAGGATACAAAATATACAAAAATCTGTTGCATTTCTATACACTAATAATGAGCTATCAGAGATTAAGAAAACAATTCCACTTAAAACTGCATAAAAAAGAATGAAATACTTATGTGTAAATTTAACCAAGGAGGTGAAAGACCTGTGTGGTGAAAACTATAAGACACTGGTGAAAGAAATTAAAGAAAAATACATAGATATTCTATGCTCACAGATTAGAAGAATTAAAGCTGTTAAAGTGTCCATACTACCCCAAATAATCTACAGATTCAATGCAGTTTCTATCAGTTTCCAATGATTTTTTTTCACAGAAATAGAATAAACAATCCTAATGTTTGTATGGAACCACAAAAGATCCTGAGTAGCTAAAGCAATCTTGAGAAAGAACAGAACTGGAGGTACATTTCCTGAAACTATATTACACAGCTGTAGTAATCAAAACAGTATGGTATTGGCATAAAAATAGTCACACAGTAGACAGCAGATGTGAAGATCAATGGACCAGAATAGAGAGCTCAGAAATAAACCTATGTATATATGGTCAACTTATTTGTGACGAGCCAAGGGAAAAAAATACATATATATGTGTGTGTGTATACACATATATATGAAAGGAGGATCTTTTTAATAAGTAGTGTTGGGAAAACTGGGCCACTAGCTCACATCATACACAAAAATCAATTCAAAACAGATTAAAAACTTGAACAGAAGACCTGAAAACATAAAACTCCTAGAAGAAAATGGGGGGGTGGGGAGAAAATATAGAGGGTAATAAGCTCCTTGACATCCGTCTTGGCAACAATTTTTTGGATTCAACACCAAAAACAAAGGCGGAAAGGCAGTAAAGCTAAAGTTCTAGGCCAATATCCCTGATGAACATAGATGCAAAAACACTTCTGTACAGCAAAGGAAACCATCAACAAAATGAAAGGGCAACATATGGATTGGGAGAAAATATTTGTAAATCATAGATCTGATAAAGGATTAATATAAAGAACTCCTACAGTTCAGTTGGAAAAAATCAATTAAAAATAGGCATAAGATCTGAAAAGAAATTTTCCCAAACAAGATAGGCAGACGGTCAGCAGGGACATGAAAGGGTGCTACCAAACATAACTGGTTATCAGGGAAATGCAAATCAAAACCACCATCATATGTCACCTCACACTTGTTCAAATGGGTATTACCAAAATGACAAGAAATCACAAGTGTTGGCAAAGATGTGAGGGAAAGGGAACACTTGTGCACTGTTGGTAGGCATGCAAACTGGTGCAGCAACAGTGAAAAACAGTATAGAGCTTCCTCAAAAAATTAAAAGTAGAATTACCATGTGGTCCAGCTGTTCCATTGGTGGGTATTTATCTGAAAAACAAAATCACTGTCTTGAAAAGATATCTGTATTCCTATGCCCATTTTGGCATTATTTACAATAGCCAAGACAAGCAAACAACCCTAAGCGTCCATCTACACTGGATAAAGAAATGACACTGGATAAAGAAAATGGCACATGTGTATGCATGCATGAACACACACGGGAATATTATCTGGCCATGAAAGAGAAGGAAATACTGCCATCCGCCACAACATGGATGGACCTTGAGGGAGGGCACTACAGTAGGTGAAATTAGAGGAAGACAAAATACTGTATACTCTCATGTGTATAAAAAAAAAATGGAACTCATGGATACAGAGAACAATTTGTTGTTGCCAGAGGCCTGGGGTGGGGAGTGGGTAGAATGGATAAAAGTGGTGAAAAGGTACATGGTCATAAGGGATGTATTGTACCATATGTTAACTACAGTTAACCATATTGTATATTTGGAAGTTACTAAGAGATTTAAAGTTCTCAATAAAAAAAATTTGTTCTTCTGTGTGGTAATGGATGTTAACTTACTGTAATAATCATTTCTCCATACATAACCATTTTTTATACACCTTAAACAACTGATGTCAAGTATTTATCAAAAAGAAAATGGACTTAATGTATATTGTTTTAAGATGCTAAATTTGTGATATGTTATATAGCCACAAGAAAACGAAGCAAATCCCAATCATAATTTGAGCAAGCTTTAAAAATAGAACTTGACAAGCTTATTCTGAAATTTTATAGGGAGATGGAAAACATTAAGAGTAGTTGAAACAATCTTGGTAAAAAATGACAACATTGGAGGATCCACAGTACCGGACTTTAAGATGTATTAGAAAGTCAGAGTAACCAAGACAGTGTAGTATTGAAATAGGGGACAAATACATTAATGGAAAAGAAGAGAGGGTCCAGAAATAGATCAACATTTAAAAACCTCATTGATTTTCAACAAAAAGCACCCAAGCAATTCAATGAAGAAAGAAAAGAATTTTCAATAAATGGTGCTGGAAGACTGGCTATTCACTTGGGGCAGGGGGGATCTCAGTCCTCATCTCACAGTGTAAACAAAGATAATTTCAAAATGATCACAGACCTACAGCTTCTAGAATAAAATATACTAGAATATGCTTGGGCCTTGTTAGTAGGCAAATACTTTTTTAGACAGGATACAATAACCATAAAACTTAAAAATGTATAAATTATAATTCAACAAAATCTCACCAAAAGATACCATTAAGGAAAAGAATTGGGAAGCCACAGACAGAGAAAATATTTGTAAAATATATCTGAAGATAGACAACCCAGTAACAATGGGGAAAACCAGTCTTTCAGCAAAAGGCACTGGAACACATACCTGGCAAAAGAAAGTTGGATCCCTGACCACACACCATACACAAAAATTAAATGGATCAAAGATGTAAATGAAGAGCAACAACTATAAAACTCTTAGCTAAGAGTCCAGATGTGACCAAAAGAGGGGGTGTGGGAAACCAGAGGGAAAAAAAAGAAACTTCAAAATAAAAATCAAAATAAATAATTAAATAATAAATAATAAAATCAAAAATGCTTACGTCAAAGGGTACTATCAAGAAAGTAAAAACTTCTTCCACAGAATGAGAGAAGAAATTTGCAAATCATGTATCTGATAAAACACTGGTATCTCTTAAGAATTTTTACAACTCAACTATAAAAAGACAAATTACCCAGTTAAAAAAATGGGCAAAGGACTTGAATAGACTGTTGTCCAAAGAAGATACCCAAGTGGCCAACAAGCACATGAAAAGATGCTCCGTATCCTTAGTCATTAGGAAAATGGAAATCAAAACCACAATGAGCTACCACGTCACACCTACTAGAATGATTATAAACAAAAAGATGTTGAGGCTGTGGGGAAACGGAGCCTTCGTAGGCTGCTGATGGGAGTGTAAGCGCTTGCGGGTGCCGTGGAAAGCGGGAGCACGCGAGGAACAGCAAAAACCTAGCGGGGCTGCAGCACAGGGAGCAGACAGGGCGGCGGATGCTCCTTGTTTCTGCATGTGTCAGAAAAAGCCCCTGGAGGGTTTATGAAGGAACCTGGTAACACTGCAGGTAAACTGAGAGGACTTGCCCATGGACTGGGTGACAGGGCTGAGGGTGAGATGAGTCACGGATAATGACCGGGTTTCCACCCAGACCAGCGGCTGGAGTGGAGCTGCTCCTGACTGAGATGATGCAGATGGAGAGAAAACCGAGTTGCCTTTTAAGCAGGTTAGGGGAGATGCCGTGGCCGGGACTGAGCTCCCTGCTTCTCTTTGAAGAGCCTCCCAGGTTTGGGCAGGGCTTTTGGCTTCCCAGGGAGACACGACACCTCCCTGCCTCCCTCTGCAGTGTGTGTGGCTCTGAGTAAATTCTTGCCGATGGAATGCAAATGGAAGGGGTGTGGGCCCCTTCTACATGGCTACCAACGAGACTTGGAAAGAAAAAGGTATTTTTCCAATCTGTGGATGCCAAAAGTTTTATGATATATTCTGAACTTTAAAAGACTCCACTGTTACTAGCTGGCTCTAGTTTTAATGGACTGATTAAAAAGAAGCCCTTATGATTTGATAAAATACATTACAGTTGGAATCCATGGTGCTACACGGCCAAAAAGCCTTTGTCACCATGGAGACAGTGTGACCGGCATTTTTAAAGGACATCAACTGGTTTGTTGTCAGATTCTTCAAATCGGACAAGTTACACGATGCACAAAAAGGAGCCAATACAAACGATAAATCCTGCCTACTCCAGACCCTTGCGCCCTGGGGAAGGGAGCAGATGGTCTGGGACTCACCTGCATGGGCCACTCACTGCTCCACCTCTGTCCGCAGGAACTGGGTACAGTCGGAGATTTTTTTTAGTTGAGCAAAGCTTAATCTTTCAGAACACATAGGACATGTGTTTTCCGTGTTTAACATGCTGTTCGGGGAGGGAAAGGCAGAGGAGATTAATATTCCTTTAGCTTTAGGTTATTCTAATGGGAAAAGCAATCCTGTCTACACCTCCTTGGTACATATTCATCACACAATTTAAGAACCAGGAATATTCAGTCTCATGCAAGATCCCCTTTAAGGATAATGTTCTCAAAGGTCACAGAAGCTTTGGGCCTTTAGAGATCTTCAGGAATATGAATAAGGAGACCTCAGAATAAAAGAGTGGTTGAATGAAAGGCCTATTTTGGGGTAAATCTGAATGACCGAGTAAAACGATGCACACTTACATCTTAAATTCCGAGTACAGAGCAGGGAAGTCACAATGTGGACACATGGTCCAGTCATCCTTCAACATGTGTCGGCCCTGGAAACAGTACACTTAAGAGTAAAATTCATCGTTTAAAAATTTCCTGCCATTATTCAATTATGATAAGTGTATTAAAATTAAAAGCCAGACCTCTAAATAAGGTGAGCAATTGACTAGAAAGAGATGGGGGCAAACAGACAGAAGCCAGATTTCATTTATCAATTCATGTATAAAGAATGGTCTTCAATTTTGTGATATCATCACCTAAATTTATGTCCCTTTAAAATAAAGTTTATGTTAGTCTAGTGATTAACAAATAATCTAGTATTTAACATCTTCTAACAGCGGGCACCGGGTGGCTCAGTCAATTGAGCGTCCAACTCGATTTTGGCTCAGGTCATGATCTCAGGGTCGGGGACTGAGCCCTGGGAACCCTGCGTCAGGCTCGTGCTCACCGTGGAGTCAGCTGTCCCTCTTCCTCTGCTCCTTCCCCCACTCCCCACATGTGCATACATTCTCTCTTTCTCAAAAAAATCTTCAAAAATTTTTCTACAAGGTCTTAATATTAAAACGAATAATAAAAGCCACCACTTATTCAGTATGCCAGGTAGAGAGCACTGAGGCTTTACATATGTCCTGTCATCAGCCTGCAGTTTCTCTCAATAGGCAGGTGCTGTTACGGTTGGACCTAGCAAGGGAAAGCAAATTGCAGAGGATCACAGAGCCGGTAAAGTGGCAGAAGGATTTAAGCCCAGGACCATCTGATTGCCAAGTGTTGCTTTTTACACATCAAGTATTCAAATGGACTATAAATACATATATATAAAGACATACGTATTACAAACTTACTGTTGCAATGCAATACGGGATGTTATTTTTACATCCAGGACAGAGGAGTTCACACTCGGGGAGAAGAAATTCGCAGAATGGACACGGGGTTGTGGGCTCTTCTGTCTCGGAGGTATCGGGTCTCCTGTGAGAGAGGATCACGTAACATGCCTACTTCTGCACAGTCGGGATCTGAGGCTGGAGAAGCTCCCATCAGCCCGCACTCCCGCTCAGGGCGGAGGGAGAGGAAGTGAGGGGTTAGAGTGTCTCATCATCCCGGCCACATGTGGGGGCTGGAGTTTGCAGCATAGTAAATGGCACAGAACATGGGTGGCTCGTGCTCTCTCCTCTTCCTGTGCCACGGATGCCACTGATGGGGTAAGCCCGATTCTCCCCGCCCCCCGTCTCTCCCCTTTGTGGACTGAAGTGGTCAAGGCTATCCAGGGCTGTCTCGCCAAAGTGCCCGTGGCCACGGCAGTGTTCCCGCGCTCTCCAGTGTGGCAGCCGGGAGCCACGTGAAACTTCTGAGCACTTGAAATCCGGATAGTGTGAGAAACTGAGTTTTAAATTTGATTTAATTTATTTAAATTTAGATAGCCACACATGGCTAGCAGTTACCATATTAGACCCCCCAGCTGGAGAGGAGTCTCACGTGGGGAGAGAATGACTAGCGTCTCTTCTGAGCTGGGGCCCAGGCCGCAGTGGCCCTGGACGGTCGGGATGACTGTGCTCTAGCAACCACTCCCCCGCCACTGCCCCGCAACTCTCCACGAGGAGGACACTTCTGTGCTCCAGATACAAAGCTAGAAGACTGAGGGTTCTCCTTGCTGCCACCAGGACACAGCAGGCCTGAATCACGACACTTTGTTTAAGAGTCAAGTAAATCCTGACTTTTCCAAGCCATTGTTGGGTGTTCTGCTGCTGGTTGCTCAATACAGTCCTAATGGCCACCCCAGTCCATTCTCTCCCTGAGCCGCACCTGAGCAGCCAGAGTCTAAAAACTACATCTGTGAGATGCGGTGAGACAGTGGAAGCAGCTGTCCCTGCCTACCTGACCATGGCCTCGATCTTCTTCTTGTATTTGGCGTCTATGTTGCTGCGGTACTCGGGCCGCATCAGCACGGCCGCGAAGCTGAAAGCAGAGCTCTTCAGGCCTGCTCGGCGGCACTCGATCACCGTGGACGTCAGGATCGGCACGATGTCTGCAACACACACGGGAGGGCAGGAAGCCAGTGCTTCTGCTGTCCCGACTCTGTCCCCATTCAGGAGGACAACACGATCGCACGTCTAAGTTTGCTCTTCCTGGCAAAGAACCAGTTAGGACCTGTTTCATGAGGCAAGGGGGCGCATCAGAGTATCTTCCCTGTGATTTTACTGTGTTTTGCCTTGGAGCACCGGACCTGCACTCCCTTGAGGTCCCCTTTTGCACGTATCCTCCCAAACCAGAGATGTGTCTCTGCACGTGACAGGACTGCCCGTGAATGGTCAGGGAGATTAGTAAGTTTATGCACTGACCTCAGCGGGTGTCTCTCTCTTCAGGACGGATACCAGAAGGTGGATTACTGGATCAAAGAACATGACTTTTTAAAAAATGCTCTTAGCACAGATTGCCAAATTGCTTTCTAGAAAGGCCCTACCAGTGTCTGTTCCCTGCTGCTCCCTTAGCCAGCATGGAATACAATTAATTGTGAAGTCGTTTTCATGTAACAAAAAAGAAGACAGTTATAGAGGAGGGGTTGGTGAATTTTGACCTGTGGACCAAATCGGGCCTTCTGTTTTTGTATGGCTCATGAGCTAAGAGGGCCTTTATGTTTTTAAATGGTTGAAAAAAATTAAAAGAAAAATATTTTGTGACATGTGAAAATAATATGAGGTTCAAATGTCAGCATCCCCAAAAAATAAAATTCTGTTGGAACACATCCATACTCATTCATTTCTGTATGGTTTATGTAAAAATAGTAGCTGTGACAGACGTTATGGTCCATGAAGCCCCAGACACTTGACATCTGTACCTTTGCAGAAAGACTTTGTTGACCCCCGACACAGAGTGTGAGGAAGTCTGTTAACTGAAGAATGTTAGAATGACATGTCGCTAAGAATGAGGGGACCTTCTGTAGCAGCGGTGGCCTGGCTGAGAACAGGGTCAGACTTACTAGCTGAACAGTGCGGTCTTGGGCAAGTGTACTTCACTTCTTTCCCCTCTGTTTGCTTCTCCGGTAAAACAGGGAAAACGATAGTGCCCATGGGTGTAGTTTTGAGGCTCTTATCCTTACAAAGATGTGCGTGATCTTGGCTGGCATCTGGGAACTCGGATGTTGGGGGCATTTCTCCCATTTCCAGATCAGAGTGGCTCACTGTACCTGAACTCTTTGCACAAACAGTGTGGTCTACACTGAACACCTGCTTTCTGGGAGTCTGACAGCCCCCGGTACAAGCCCTGGGCCCTGAGCCTCTCATGAGCACCGCTGGTAGACACTTCACATGTGCTGTCACACAGCTCACTGCTGGAGGAGTGTGTCCCGTGTGACTCTGCTGAAGGAGACTCGGAAACGTGCACCCGTTCTCACCCACACCTCGCCCCATGCGTGTGCCTTTTGCATTCGCTGCTCTGGGTTTGTATTCTTCTGCTATAATAAATGTTAGCCTCCGGCACGACTGTGGGTTGCATTGTGTGAGTCCTAGTGAACTTGGGGGTGGTCTTGGGGTCCCATTAGACTACTTGCTGGGGTGGGTGAGAGGAGTAAATGAGTTAATCTGTGTAGACAACAGTGGCTGGCGCGGTTAGTGACTGTCGATCTTATAGTGCCACACTGAGGCCCACACGTGGGGGACAGGTCCTTCTCAACAGTACGTACGTGACGGGAACTTGCTGATGTTGTTGGCCACCCGGATAAGCATACGTGCCCCTTTCATATGATCGCCACTTTTCACATGAATCTGAAATAAATGACATATGTTACTCTTAAGAGATTTTGATTAACCCTAATTCATGCTTTATTCCCCCAAATAATAAACTCCTTCATTATGATCCTGAACGAGCTGCCCCATGATCCTCTTAGCGCTACCTGGCTTAAGACACTTGGGAGTTCTCTGTTTCTCCTTCCAGCAGTGCCGCCTGGCCCCGTGGCCTCACCGACCTTACCCCTCCTCTATGCTCTGCTTTTTATTTTGCCCCAGAACACGTGGCATGAGTTCAAATCCCTGATTCAGCTCTTATGGGCCATTTTCAGAGGGCTAATAATGCCAACTTCGCCAAGTTGTTGTGAAACCTAAAAGCCAAGTCTTTCAGGCAGAAGGAGAGGATGAGTTGTTAAAGGAAGAGGGCAAGGGGGCAGCGGCGGCCGGAAGGCATGAGATTGGGTGAGTGCTGAGTATGAGGGGGGCCCTGACACGTGGGATGAGAGGAGGCTTGGAGAGCCAACAGGGCCAAGGAATGATGTTGCTGTATCATCCAGCGAGATGGGGCAGCCCACAGAGGTGGGAGGGGGTGGGGGGGGTCTGTTGGGGGCTGGGGGGGGGGGTGGAGAGAAGTAGAGCCATAGGAGGCAGAACTGGTTGGTATTTGGTGAGAATGTGCAGCGTGAGCTGAGAGTAACTCCCAGACATCAGGTCTAAGCAACGACTGATGGCATCATTTCCTGAGCACTGCTACCTGGTAAATACTAGAAGGGGTAGGGACTCCCTTGCTGCTTGTCCTCTGCTGACTCCCTGGGCCTCAGACAGCCCAGCTCCATCATGAAGACACCAAGGTCCCAGGCTGTCCCTCAGCCCAAATCCCTGCCCCCGCTCTGGGAGGAAGTACCCACCAAAGCTGTCTTGATAGCCCCTGAAGCGTGGCTGACTTTCTTCAGTCTTTGGCTCAAAGATGCCTGGGACATTTTTACGTCAATGTATTCTGACTGGAAAAGGTTTCACAGTTTCCCTTTTGACACCATGAGCAGTTAAAAATCTTGAGAAAGGGTGGTGCTTGTATAAGAGTCGAGAACTACAGCAAACAGGGAAGAGTCCTGGGGTGCTCTTCAGTGGGAGGGGAAGAGGGTGCCCGGTTGGTCCTCTGCCAGACATGGGCCGGCTCTCGGGGCCGGATGAAAAGAAAAAGGCTTGAGCACCATCCCTGTGCCTTAGGGTGGTAGAAAGCCCTGGTCCCCGAGGGTTGTGTGTGGGATTCCCTGACTTCCACCCCCAAAAGTGCTGTTCTGCTGGATTCTGTGCCCACAGCACATGGCACCACCACTCATGTCTGCAGATGAGAGAGCCCGCCCTTCTCCCTTTCTACTCCTTTCCACATGAGAGAAGGGATCCTTCTGCTGCTCTGAAGAGAAATGTACTCTCCAGGGCTACAAGCCAGAATTCTCATTTTTTCCTTACCATCAGTGTTACAGAACTGAGTGGCCGAATATGGTAGCCACTAGCCATATGTGGCTATTTAAATTTTAAAATTAAAATTATATAAAATAAAAAAATGTAGTTTCTCATTTGCACCAGCTGTATTTCTGGCTGCTGGCTGCCATATGGGGCAGCCCAGACACTGGCACCTACAACACTGTAGAAAGTTCTGGACAGCACTGGTAGAGATCATAATTAGGATCTTAGTCATTCATAACATGCCTCCTCTATCCTCGGTACCGTCAAGATTAAGATCTTGGGGACTGGACTGGAAACCAAATTAGCATTAATATGGGAAGATGTACTCTGATATAATGAAAATTTAGAAAAATATGTGAGTTGGATTCTGTATCTTTATAGAGATATGTGTATAAATATATTACAAAATTCACATCTATTTACCCATAACTTTTATGTAAATTATAATACAAGTATTTGAGGTTTGAATGCTATAGTTTGTTTTTATTAAGATTTACTAATTGAGGGGCGCCTAGGTGGCTCAGTAGGTTAAGCCTGTGACTTCAGCTCAGGTCATGATCTCAGGGTCCTGGGATCGAGCCCGGCATTGGGCTCTCTGCTCAGCGGGGAGCCTGCTTCTCCCTCTCCCTCTCCCCTGCTTGGGTTCCCTCTCTTGCTGTCTCTCCCTCTGTCAAATAAATAAAGTCTTCGAAGAAAAATTACTAATTGAAAAGACAGAATACACAACTGGACATAAATATAATCCTAATGTGGTAAAAAAATAGGAGTGCATATGTGTATTTACCAAAGTACAGAGGATACACACAGCACAAAGTTAACAGCCATTATATCTGGTGATGGACTTAAAGGGTCAGTTACTTTTTCATTACACTTTTCTACATTCTCTAAATTTTCTCCATGAATATGTATTATTTTTATATTCAGATGGAAACTAAATAGTATTAAAAACTATAGAATTGTATAAAATCTACCATCTTAGAATTAATAAACTAGTAAACTCTGGTTAAACAAAAATGTCTTAAGTAAATTTTTTTTTTGACCAGCTAATCCATTTATATGCTTCAAAATCAAGACAAGGTAGAAATACATCCACAGAGAAAGCTGCTCTCCCTCTTGTCCCCTCAATGGGGATGGCTATCATGTCGCCTCTGCCCCATGTCGTGTTCCTGTTAGCAACTATTTTTGCTACCAAGACTTTGAGTCTTTTTCTAATTTTATTTGCCATGAATATATATTCATTCTTATTTTTTACCCTTTTGCACCCAACAGGTAGCAGACTGTATAATTATCCTGTATGTTGCTGTTTTTCACTTAACAATAGAGATCTAGAAACTCACTCTAATCCAACGGAGAGGTGCCCATAAGAAATCCCTTCAGGTGATAACCTCCCTTGGCAGATTATGTCCCAAGTCCCTCAAAGGGTCTCACCTTCACTAGGATGTAGCTGTGCAGGATCATGAGGTTGGTGGCCATCTCAGAAGGAATTTTGATCTTCTGGGATTTGAGTTCTGCATACATGCTAAAGAGAACGTCGTGTGCATTCCGATAGTTTCCTAGAAAAAAAGGTGGCAAAATGACATTATTGCAAAGGATGAAATCTGAGGCCTTTCTGTGGGCCCTCATTTTATTTTATTCTTTCAAAGTTTTTATATAAATTCCACTTAGCTAACACAGAGCATAGTATTCGTTTCAGGTATACAATACAGGGACTCAGTACTCCATACATCACCCGGTGTTCCTCACAACGTGGGCCTTGTTTCGTAAGTAGATTTTATTAGCAATATCCTCATAATTTCTTATATAAAGGAATGTAGTAGTTCTTCCCGCAGTAACTCTTGGTATGAATGTCCAGCTGGTCCCTCAGGGAGAAAATGGTGTCAGCTGACCATCTCCCTTTTCCTCAGGACACCATCTGCTACCAAAGCCAATGGGTCTCCAAGTTTGGAGTCGGCCTTCTAAGTCTCCCAAATCCAGCCTGGCCCAGGCCCATTTAATGCTTCTCACCATCTCTCCACCATCTCTCCGCAGCAGCATCGGTATTCCTCTCTGTTCTGCCTCCACTCTGACGTGAGAGGGTTCTTGGAAAGACCTGGAGTTTACACTCCAGCATAAAAACCCTCCAAGGGCCTTAGGGATTGACGGCAAATTCTTGAGCCAAGGACCTGAACCCTTCAGGATCTGCCTCCACCTACCATCCTAACCTGACTTTGCCCTCCCCCTACCCTGCACCACGGTTGGTGCCCCTGTGTTCCCTGCTGCCGTCCCCCCTGCACACACTCCCTCCCTCATCTCCGGCCATCTCAGCCTGTCGACGCTCAGCTGAAACTTCTGTTGTCTTCTCTCATCTCCATCCTCCAACTCCCCATGTCCCCCACCCTCAGGATGAGGGGGATCCCTGCCCCCGTGCCCTTCTAACGGGTTTCCTTCCCACTCTGGCACTTCTCCGCCTGCACAACAGTTCTGAATCTGCTCTCTGTCTCCCCCACCAAGTCAGGACTCCCTAAGGGTGGAACCACGGCTCAGTCTCCCGAGTCCTGAGCCAGCGCCAGGTACCCTGCAGCAGGTGTTAGATCAGTAATAACTGACTTAACTCCATATTTGCCAAAACCGTGTTCTGTATTTATGAACATCTAAAAGAATCAGCCTGCGAAAACTAGGGAAGATGTCAGACTAATTCTCTTCGTCAATAATATTTCGAAAGCATGTAAGTGAGAGAACGGAACTGTCCTGGAGGTTTCTTTTTTTTTTTTTAAAGATTTTATTTATTTATTTGACAGAGATCACAAGTAGGCAGAGAGGCAGGCAGAGGGAAAGGGAGAAGCAGGCTCCCCACTGAGCGGAGAGCCCAATGCAGGGCTCGATCCCAGGACCCTGGGATCATGACCTGAGCTGAAGGCAGAGGCTTTAACCCACTGAGCCACCCAGGCGCTCCGTGTCCTGGAGGTTCTATCAACGGTCCCTGCACGCTATTCCGAACGAGATCAATTCTAACGCTACATCATCTCCCATCTTCTAGTATCTTTCCTGTTATTCAAGCCTAACATGGGACGGAAGGAAAGTGCAGCACAGTGTAGTGGAGGGGCTGTGGGCGAGGGCGGGGAGGCCGCCATCGAGGACCAGGAGCTGCGAGGCCGTGAAGGGGAGAGGACGTGGCATGGTCGAGAGAAGGCGTCAGCGGCGGTACTCCGTGATGGGGCACTGTCTCACTTCCCTTGGACCCAGAAACGGTCCTTTCCCTAGTCTTCCGGCTTCAGAGCAAACCCAGATTAGAAAAGGGCTACTACTTCCTGCGCAGCAAAGGGGCTGGAGCTTGATTCCACTTTCCCAGGAAAAACACGAAGCCCGGACCTACCTGCGGACTGCTCTTCTCTGGCGATGATGATGGCGGTGCGGGCGGCTTCCCGGTACTGCTTCAAGGCCATGTACAAGCGGAACAGGTACTTGGCATCCTAACACGCAAACCGTTACAGAAACGTCACTGTCTTCACTAGCGAACAGGGGAAACACCTACAATTTTGCATTTCTGTTGGAATCCACTTTGGATACTCTTTTAAAAAAAAATCCATTGAATAAAGAATTTATTTATCCAGTATTTATTCATAGTTTAATATGCACCAGGTTGTATTTTCCATACTTGAGAAATATTAATGTGTTTAAAACCTCATGCCCTCCCTGGGAGAAAGACACAGTTATATGCTAATTGCACTGGTGAGAAACATACCCAAGAGGACCTTTCCAGAGCTGGGATCAAGCCACAGTGATGGGGCTTCAGAGTCTGTGTTCCTAACCCTCTTCCCACAGAGTTATCTCTCAAGTGCTTGAAATCAAACTGTGTTCTTATACGATGTACCAACTTCATAAAATTTTAAAAATTGCTACACACATATAAATTTCACTGGTCCACAAAAAACTTTGGCCTCTCACTATTTCTTATTCTCATTATTTTCACCTCCAGACAATCTCCTACGCTTGTTCCCTGGTTATTAGAATAAGTGGACATTAGGTGAGCAGGCTGGTAAGAGTTTAAGAGTTTAACCTTTGGCAGGTCAACTTACTCTCCCCTGGGTCTCCGTGTCTCTATCTGTGAAACACTGGAAATGGACTCAGGGATCAGATTTGCTATAATCCTCTCCAGCTATGACATTCTAGTACCTTCTCTCCAAATCAGTAACTTGACTTCCTTCACAAGAAAATCACCTCAAGCATCAAAGCAAAAGGGAAGAAAAAGCTCAAGGGTATTCTCAAAGGAGACCATCCTCATCAGGACTGAAAGACGACTGATGTCTGCATGAACTCCCGAGTCACATACTTTGAAAATATTTTCTTAATGATTTATTTCTCCTTTATATTTACACTGAGTTACTTTCATGCTAAATATGATTGTTATTCATTCCCATACCTTTTGAAATGTGAACAAAGTATACTGATTTTTAGGGATTAATGCCAACTCATAGTTCTAATAATATTTTTCATAGTTCCCAGAGTAAATAAAACCTTTAACTAATCTTGAGGGGGAGGGTTGTGCCTATCGCACAGGTGGCCGTGCCAATTTCAAGGAAAGAATATATCCAATAGCCTCTAAAATGCACGTTCTGTCTAGCAGACCTCAAGCTATATTCAGAAAGAAAATTTATAAGCCATAGTAGGTAAAAACAGGGCAGAATAAAGTCAGATCATAACTAAACTACATAAAATCCAAATGGCATTTCTAGTACCTTCGGCATGCCGTCACTCTCTCCCATCAGGTGGTCTATCAGCTGGCTGGTCAGCAGTTCATCTTTGGCCTGACCAACCTGTTTAGGAAGAGAAAGAAACCATAATTTGGCATCTTACAACTAGAAAGGAAGGGGAGTGTTGGGGGGGGACAAATAATCTTGGGCTAAGGAAATGGAATTTAAAAAAATTGTAAAAATACCTGAAGTCAAGTGCCTGACAGGATATAAATTCAGGATCTTTCTTATTTCATTTATAGTCTCCAATAATAAAAGTCTATCCTTTGAAGCTATAGCTTCTCTAAGTTGCTATATCAAAAGGCCATTTTTTTTTTCACATACACAATACACTTCTTGAATGTTTCGGAAAAACTTCCTTAAGGTAAGTGACTATGACATCTAGATAATAGGGTCTTGAGCGTAGGAACTGGGCCTTCTGCAAGAGCATAGCATCAAGCACTGCATCTCCAGCGCTCCCCAAGGAAATGCACCTGTCCATGGCCAACTGAAGTCCAAAAGCAGAAAAAGTATGGCTACTGGAGCCCAGAAGAGGGCAGGCGGCTGGAAGTATGGGAGTTTGGGAGAGGACGCTGGCCTGGAGACCTAGGTCTGAGAGTCACCTCCATGAAGGTCAGAGTTCAATCCCTCATGAGTTGTGTGGTGTTGATCAGGAAAAATTATGGATCACAGGAAATGTATTAGGTTTAGATAGGAGGAATAATTAATTATTGACAAGAATAGGCGGCTTCAGAGTCTTGGGCCTAGAAAAAAAGGGTGAGCCAAGAAACAAAAGGAGCTCCACCAAAGGGAACGAACACTGAAGAGTGCAGTGCTGCCCTCGTCACATGAATGACACAGTGAGAAAAGCCACAGGAAAATGAAGGAGGTGGTCATTAGGACAGAGCAACCCTAGCTTGCTACACCTCAGGGGAAAGGATTAAGAGAAGTTAGAAAGTTCCTTGTAGACAAGGGATTGTAGCGAACCTGTGGAGGGGAGAGGCTCTTTTGGCTGCAGAATTTCTACACGCTTGTGTGTCAGTGCAAGAAAGCTAAGCTTTTATAAATCTGTTGCCTCTGCTTTCACCCCTGCTGTAAGGAAGGGATGCTGTAAGAAAGAGAAATCCTGTACAGTTCCTCATCTTGATGGCTTTGGCGGATGGCTTTGGTGGATGGTGAATGAGCCAGTACAGAGACATGGTTAAAGCAAGGGCTCTGGAGTCGGCCTGCCTGAGGTCAAAAGATCACCGGTGTGATCTTCAGCAGGTAACTCTTGGGACCTCCACAAGGATAAAAATAATACCTAACTCACAGCACTGTTTTAAGGATTAAAGAAGTTAATACTCTTAAAGGGCTTGGACTGGTCCTAAGCAGACGGTGTTGCCAGATACAGCAAATGAAAATAAGGGCACCCGGTTAAATTCGAATTTCAGAGCATTGAGCACACCCAAAACATTAAGATAAATGGAAAGGGTAGGCAGTAAGGAACAGATGTGGCCACTTGGAATTAAAAGGAGGATGGAGACAGAATGCTGAGGAACACATATATTTAAGGAGCAGAGGAGTCAGTGGAGGAGGTTGAGAAGGGACTATCTGAGAAGTAATGGGAGAAGCAGTGTTCTAAGGGAGTAACAATTTCAAGAAAGGTGTAGTATAATAGCATAAAATGCTGCCATAACATGGAATAAAGACTGAGAAGAAACTCATGTACTTAGCAAGAAAGAGATCGGTGGTGACCTCGTAGAGAAGGTTTACAGAGAGGTGAAGCCAGAAGCTCACTGCAAAGAGGAAGGAAGGCACCCAACCCAGCTACCAGACACTGTGAAGACCCATCTTTCTCAACCATCTCATGGGTTTACTCAGGTAATGATTCCCAACTAGGACTCTTCTACATACACATCAACACACATACACCAAGAATGTATTTCAGAAACTTCATGGGTAGAGGATGGGGGCGTTGGGGTGGGTGAGGTATGAATATTTTTAAGATATTCTCAATTATGGGGTCAGCAGGTAAGAGTGCACAGATTATAAGAAAATTCAAGTCAGGGGAGGGGGTTTCAGGGTGGAAAGGAATGGAGGATTGGAAGGGAATTTATACCATCTATATAGTGCATTCACTGAGCTGGGAACCAACGTGTGTTCAGTCAGCAAATATTTACTGAGTGCCCACGATGTGCTACACACTCTATGAAGAAATGGTTCCTTGCGCTTGAGGACTATTAATCTGAAGGGGGAGAAGTGTAGTGGTAAGTGATGTTCAAACTACTTTTGTCTGATATTGATTCCTTTGACTTTTCTGAGAAATGCTCCTACTTCCATTTCAACCATGGGTTCTAGTGGGACTTTCGTGCCTCAGAGGACCCCATTCTCCATGACCATATAAGTGGGAATGTCAAGGGGTGGGAATTTAACCCAGTTTGCCAAAGCAAGATATTCCATCCTTGTGGCCACTAGTTGTTTAATCTTGGAATGGCCACCTGAACTAAGCAAATCAGAGCCTTTCTGGATTTATGAATTTGGGGCCAGAATCCCAGTCCATCTTTGGTAGGAAGGGGGGAAATGTATTCTTAAGAGCTGCTGGAAGTCTTGAGCCCAGCTTTCTAGAGGAAGTAGGTATTGGAAAATGTTGTGGATATGTGAGAAAACCAGAGAATGTAACTATTTTTATAATTAAAAATGTAGATGTATAGATATAAATGTAGATGTATAGATGTAAATGTAGATGGCTAGAGAATAATTTCCATTCTCTAATAATTCTACCGCAGCTTCAAATTCAGATACTTTTAGAAAACACTAATTTTTATGTCACAATAAAAAGGGCCAACAGGGACGCCTGGGTGGCTCAGTTGGTTAAGCAGCTGCCTTCGGCTCAGGTCATGATCCCAGCGTCCTGGGATCGAGTCCCGCATCGGGCTCCTTGCTCAGCAGGGAGCCTGCTTCTACCTCTGCCTCTGCCTGCCATTCTGTCTGCCTGCACTCGCTCTCTCTCCCTCTCTCTCTCTGACAAATAAATAAAATCTTTAAAAAAAAATAAAATAAAAAGGGCCAACATTTATACTGAAAAGGCTTAGAAACAGAATATTCCTAGCACCCAAATTATGGTCTCTAAAACTATTTCTCACTAAAAGGAATCAGAACTCCCTAGAGAAATGGCTGATTCCAGGTTTGGGGCAAGAAATGGAACCTGGCCATAGCAATTAGGCAAGAAAAAGAAATAAAAGTCATCCAAATGGAAAGGAAGAAGTTAAAGTGTCACGGTTTGCAGATGACATGATACCATAAATAGAAAACCCTAAAAAATCCACCAAGAAACCATTAGAACTAATAAATAAATGTTGCAGGATATGTAATCAATATGCAAAACTTTCTTGCATTTCTATACACTATTAATGAAATATAAGAAAGAGAAATAAAGAAAATAATCCCATTTACAATCACATCAGATACAATAAAATATCTAGCAACAAATTTAACCAGGCAGGTGAAAGACCTGTACACTGAAACCATAAGACACTGATGAGAGAAACTGAAGAAGACAGATAAATGGAAAGATATTCCATGCTCATGGCTTAGAAGAATATTGTTAAAAATGTCCCTATTACCCAAAGCAATCTAAACTCAGTGTGATACCTATCAAAATTCCAATGGCATACTTCACAAAACTAGAATAATTCTAAAAATTTGTATGGAACCACAAAAGATCCCAAAGAGCCAAAGCAATGTTGAGAAAGAAGAAAGCTGCATGCAGGAATCGTGCTCCCTGATTTCAAATTATACGAAAAGCTACAGTAATCAAAACAGTATGGTATTAGTACAAAAACAGACACACAGATTAAAGGAACAGAGTGGAGAGCCCAGAAGTAAACCCACACATATAGGGATGATTAACCTATGACAAAGGAGCCAAAAACATATGATGAAGAACAGTCTTTTTAATAAAGGTGTTGGGAGGAGCATCTGCGTAGGTCAGTAGGTTAAGCATCTGACTCTTGATTTTGGCTCAGATCATGATCTCAGGGTCAGGAGATCCAGCCGTGTTAGACTCCATGCTGAGCGTGGAGCCTGCTTGGGATTTCGTCTCTCCCTCTCCCACTGCCCCCTGCGTGCTTGTGCTCTCTCTTTAAAAAAAAAAAGTAGGGCACCTGGGTGGCTCAGTGGGTTAAAGCCTCTGCCTTCGGCTCAGGTCATGATCTCAGGGTCCTGGGATCGAGGCCCGCATCGGGCTCTCTGCTCAGTAGGGAGCCTGCTTTCCCCTCTCTCTCTATCTGCCTCTCTGCCTACTTGTGATTTCTGTCTGTCAAATAAATAAATAAAATCTTTAAAAAAAAAATTAAAGGGCTCCTGGGTGGCTCAGTGGGTCGAGCTGCTGCCTTCGGCTCAGGTCATGATCTCAGGGTCCTGAGATCGAGTCCCACGTCGGGCTCATCCTCAATGGGGAGCCTGCTTCCCTTCCTCTCTCTCTGCCTGCCTCTCTGCCTACTTGTAATCTCTCTCTGTCAAATAAATAAAATCTTAAAAAATAAAAATAAAAAATCATAAATCATAAAATAACTTTGGAGGATGCTAGGGAACCAACTCCTTATTCTCAAAACTAGTAAACAAAGGGAAACAATCAAGTATTAATTCTCCTTTTCTTTTATCTTAGTGTACCAAAATAGCTGATGTGAAATTCAGGAGGAATGACAATCAAATATCATCATTTTGCAACCCCTAATAAAATAATGGATCTAGGTAATAAATATTAATGGCTGCTGAGATCACTAGGTGAACGGCCAATGGGAAACCTTACAATGGAGGGGATCGGGCTGACCATTTCAACATCCAATAATCAATCTTAACACCATAAAAAGAGAGATGACAAATTATGGGCTATTACAGACGGAGTGTTTATGTACCTCCCAAATTCATATGTTGACGTTCTACCCCACAATGTGATTGTATGTGAAGACAGGGCCTCTGGGAATAATTAGAGTTAGATGAAGTGATGATGGTAGGGCCCTTATGATGGGATCAGTGGTGTCATGAAAAGAGGAAGGGAGAGCGATCTCCTGGAAAGGCCACATGTGGACATAGCAAGAAGGTGGCCACTTACAAGCCTCGAAGAGAGCTCTCAACAGGAACCAAACTGGCTGGCCCCTTGATCTTAGCCTTCTCAGCCTCCAGAACTGTGAGAAATAAATTTTTGTTTTTTAAGTCACCTAGTCTGTGGTATTTTGTTACGGCAGCCTGAGCTGATTAGGATATAAGCCTAATACATAGAATTTAAGAAACAACAGAGGATCATAGGGGAAGGGAGGGAAAAATAATGCAAAATGAAATCAGATAGGGAGGCAAACCATACGAGATTCTCAGTCACAGGAAACAGGTTGCTGCAGGTCAGAGGGGTGGGGGATGGGGTACTGGGTGATGGACATTAAGGAGGGCATGTGATGTATGAGCGTGGGGTATTACACAAGACTGATGAATCACTGAACTCTATCTCTGAAACTAATAATGCACTACATGTTGACTAACTGAATTTGAGTTAAAAAAATCTAAAAAGGGGCACCTGGGTGGCTCAGTTGGTTAAGCGACTGCCTTCAGCTCAGGTCATGATCCTGGAGTCCCAGGATCGAGTCCGGCATCAGGCTCCCAGCTCCACGGGGAGTCTGCTTCTCCCTCTGACCTTCTCCTCGCTCATGCTCTCTCTCACTGTCTCTCTCTTCTCTCAAATAAATAAATAAAATGTTTTTAAAAAAAAATCTAAAAAGATCCAAAGTAGACACAAACCGAATCCTAACAAGGAAAAAAAAAAAAAAAAGAGCCTACTGACGTGATGAAATAGGAAGTACATGGCACCATTTATGAAGCCATTTTCCTAAAAATATCAAATCTATGTCTAATCAAGTATCTAGATTTAATTACCAGTTAGTGGGAAATACAGGAGATGGGGAAATTTGCATTCTAAGTAGATGTTCAATAATATCCAGGAATGACTGTTAGAGAAACTGCAGTGCAATGTTGGGAATGTAAAATGGTTTAGCTGCTTTGGGAAACAGTTGGGCAGTTCCTCAAAATGTTAAACATAGAGCTAACATATGGTCTAGCAATTCCTAGGTATATACCCAAGAGAAATGAAAACACAAGTCCACACAAAAAATTGTACACAAATGCTAACAGCAGCATTATTCATAAATGCTCAAAAGTAGAAGCAACCCAAATGTTATCAAACACAATGTGGTAGAGTCCTACAACAGAATGTTATTCAGCCATAAAAACGAATGAAGTATTAGTACATGCTACAACACAATTGAACCTTGGAAATGGCTCAGGTCATGATCCCAGGGTCCTGGGATTGAGCCCCACATCGGGCTCTCTGCTCAGCGGGGAGCCTGCTTCCCCCACCTCCCCCCGCCTGCCTCTCTGCCTACTTGTGATCTGTCAAATAAATAAATGAAATCTAAAAAAAAAAAAGATGCCAGACACAAAGGTCACATACATGGTTCCCTTTATATTAATGTCTAGAGTAGGCAAATCCAAAGAGGTAGAAAGTAGATTATAGTAAAGAATACATACAACACAACAATTTAGACAGTGTGGTAGTGGTATAGGGGAGACAAATCAATGGAAAAGAATATAGAATCCAACACCAGACTTACACAAAAATGGTCATTTCATCTATGACAAATGCTGTATATAATTCAGTGTGGAAAAAATAGTCTTTTGATAAATGGTGCTGGATCAACCAGATATCCATATGGGAAAAAAAGATTCCTGACTCCTACCTCACACCATACACAAAAGTTAATTCAGGATAGGGATAGGCCTAAATAAGAAAGCTAAAACAATCAAATCTCTAGAAGAAAACATATAGAATGGGCAATGATTTCTTAAATAGGACTAAAAACCAATAACCATTAGAGAAAAGATTTGTAAGTTGATTTATTTCCATCCAGACACCACGGAAGAATAAAAAGGCAAGCCACAGCTTGATAAATTTTCACAATACACATATCTGATGAAAAGACTTGGATCTAGAAATTATAAAAAAAGTCCTATAATCAGTAAGAATGAGATGATACAACGAAAACTTAGGAAAAAAAAAAAAAGATTTAAAAAGCACTCCAGAGGGGCGCCTGGGTGGCTCAGTGGGTTAAGCCTCAGGGTCCTGAGATCGAGCCCCGCATCGGGCTCTCTGCTCAGCAGGGAGCCTGCTTCCCCCTCTCTCTCTGCCTGCCTCTCTGCCTACTTGTGATCTCTGTCTGTCAAATAAATAAATAAAATCTTTAAGAAAAAAAAAAAAGCACTCCAGAAAAGAGGATATCCAAATAGCCAATATACATATCGCTCAGTATCATCAGTTTTTAGAAAAAGGGATTAAAACCATGAGATACCACTATACACCTATCAGAATAGTTACAATGAAACAGATTGGTAAGTGTCAGTAAAGAGAGCAACTAAATTCTTTCACACTGCTGATAGAGGGTAAATTGGTACAACTACTTTGAAAAAAATGTTTGGCAGTACCTACTGTTGCTAAAATATGTGTAGCTAATGACCTAGTAATTCTACTCCTGGATATATACCCAATAAGGCAGAGTGTTATGTCCATCAAAGGACATGAACCAATTTATGGCAACTTTGTTCATAATATGCCCAAACTGGAGACAACCCAAATGTCCATTAACAGAATAATGGATAAATAAATTGTGGTATAGTCATACAGTAGACTATTACTCAGTCAAGAATAAGAATGAACTATTACTGGGCATGTGGGTGGCTCAGTCCGTTAAGTGTCTGCCTTTGGCTCAGGTCATGATTTCAGGGTCCTGGGATCGAGTCTTACAACAGGCTCCTTGCTCAGCAGGGAGCCTGCTTCCACCCCCAACCCCGGCCCTCCCCCGCTCACGCTTGTGTGCTCTCTATCACAAAAATAAATAAATAAAAATCTTTTTAAAAAAAATGAACTATTGCTGCATGCAGTAACACAATGCATTAGCAGACTTAACGGCTGATTGGAAGAAACTGGACACTAAATAGTACAAAATATGTATGAGGCCATTTATATGAAATACCTAGACAGATACAACCAGTCTATAAGGACAGAGGTCAGAATTGTGGTTCCCCCTGGCTGGGGGCACTGATTGGGAGGCAACATAAGAGAGCATTCTGGAAGCGGGAAATGTTCCGTATCTTGATCTCAACAGGGGTCACACCAGTGTACTCATATGAAAAAATGAGCTCTACATTTAGGATCTGTGCACTTTACTGCATGCAAGTTACACCTACAAGAAAATGCAAAGGTTCTTATCTTTTATAGACAGATTTTGTGCCCATAAATAAATGATTTGGTTTAAAATAATACAGAAAAAGAGGTGGGGGTCTGAATAACATAAGAATGGTCACATGTCGGGACGCCTGGGTGGCTCAGTCGGTTAAGCAGCTGCCTTCGGCTCAGGTCATGATCCCAGCGTCCTGGGATTGAGTCCCACATCGGGCTCCTTGCTCAGCAGGGAGCCTGCTTCTCCCTCTGCCTCTGCCTGCCATTCTGTCTGCCTGTGCTTGCTCTCTCTCCCTCTCTCTCAATCTGACAAATAAATAAATAAAATAAAATCTTTAAAAAAAAAAAAAAAGAATGGTCACATGTCAATCGCTGCTGAAGTCAGATGATGGGTACCTGGGAACTGGTTACATTCTTTGGTCTACTGCCGCATGTCTAATTTTGCACATCGGCGTTCTCAAAGGTTCACATTACAGAGTTTACTTACAGTTTCAATTGCCATTTCTATGGCCGCATTATCTTCTGAGCTCGGACATTTCAGGAAATGTTTAAGTGCCTGAAATGAGAATTGCATAGCAATTGAAAACGTGCAGCCCGCTTTCACCCTGGGGAAAAACAAAGTTTTCACACACTCAAAGTAATGATAGTTCCTGAAAGTACCCTCCTCTCAGCCAGGGGCGTGTGTTGTCTGGGTCTTAAAATACACTCTTGAAAGGCTGAGTGCAGTCTCAGCGATGGAAGGATCCAGTGAACCTTCTACAGAATTTAGTTCAGACTTCTGGTGAGAGGAGAATGAAAAATAAGCCCTTTTTCATTGTGAAGAAATAATTATTTTCATTCATTTGTTCGTCCGACAGGTATCTACTGCCCATGTGCTACTACATACATGAGACTGTGCTGGCTGCTGGGGAGAATCCCAGGAAGGACAGATCTGTGTAATGCCATGATATAAGGAACCAATTATTTTAAGTCGTAATGGGCTAATTCCACAACACTACACCATCACATCTATGAAGAAAATTAAGGTTATAAAAGTTTAAATGATAAAGGGGCAGTATGACTGGTTGTTTTCATAGGTGCTCCGAGGAAGAAAAGTTGATCTACATGGGGATGGTCCCAAAGGTGCCACCCAGGAAAAATGACTTGAAGAGGAACAGGTCCGTGGTAGGTGGGGAAGAGGAGAATCTAGATGAGAAAAGGACTGGGAAAAGGCTAGCAGGAATATAGGTTTTTTCCAATGGAAACAGCTAGATGCCAGCAGCTGGCTGGGAAGTTCCGGCTCATTGGTCAATTTGTGGGACTTCTCTTGAGTGTCAGTTAAGGAGTCTGGACATTATCTAAGTGGCCAGAAACTCTAAGTTGGTGGCCAGAAAGCTGAGTTCACACACAGTGTTTTTTTTTGGTGAGTGAGGTATTATACAAATATCTGGGTCCCTATTTTAAAATTGGGAGACTGAGACTTCTGTTTCTCATGAAAAACCCTCTGATCGGGCACTAGTAGGACCACTTCCTGAAAGGCAACAATGTTCTGGTAGCAGAAGCTATTTCTGTTAGACCAAACAGGTGCCACCCAGTAGTCCCCAACCTGTCACACAATGAATGCACAGCATTGCTTAGTTCTGTCCTTGCTAGAACCCCTGCTGTGGGGCTCTTTAGCAATGCAAGTATGTACCATTTGGGGAACAAAATGTAGGGTGAGTTATAGGGACAGAAACTAAAAACAGGGAAAATAGAAATAATATTTTAATAATCGAATAATAAGTGGGGTGACCCAGGTCTGAATTAAGTCGATAGTAGGTAGAATGAAAAGGGACAGATGTCAGAGATACTACAAAGGAAGAATGTGACTGGCTGTGGGAGAGAGAGGATTTAAAGTTAACTCAGACTTCAGATCTGGGTGTCTGGGAGCATAATATATTTTAAAATATTTCTAGGGCACCTGGCTGGCTCAGTTGGTGGAACATGTGACTCTTGATCTCAGGCTCATGAGTATGAACCCCACATTGGGCATAGAGATAACTAAAAAAAAAAAAAATTCCCCTAAGCATTCCCATGGAGTTCAATGTGTATTTTCTTGGGAAATACTAACTCGTGAATACTGGCCACACAGCAGGAAGAATTTTCCAGCCTGAAAATGTCTTTTTTCTCCTTCAAAATATAAGGCGATGCTTTGATAGTCTTCATTAGAAGTATCTTCAGAACCTACGACAGAAGTTCATTGAGTAAAACATCTGAGCAAAAGGTGTTTACCTTTTATTGTTAACTTAAAAATAAGATCCAAAATCAGATGATTAAAAAAAATTTAACTGTGAATATCAGTGTTGCTATGAGTGTTTGTTTTCCTCACAAAACCCCTTCACCATCATTACCCCAAATATCAACTCTGTTGCATCTTCTTTTCACTCAAACAGGAATCAGGACAGGAAATGAGGAGGCTTTGTGAGAATCTAGGTTGTGGTTTGACATTACCCTTTGTAACTTTTATCCATCTTTCAGAGCCTTATCTCCTCTCCTGAAACAACAGGAACAACTAGGACTATAATCGCCATCGTGATGGGCTTAGAGTTTCGGAACAATCACAGGTCAACTTTAATAGAAATGTAATCCGTCTCCCCGTCTCAGCACTGCCTGGTTTCGACAACTGTCTGTATTTGTCAGACAAATAAGGAGGTAATATTCAAGTAGCCCATAGATGCCATTTAAAGATAATTACTGTTTTTCTTTATATGTTAAGCAAAGAGGGAGAAGGACCTAAAATCATTGCTTACATTTACACAGAGGAGTCGGAGGTCCATTAATGTACCAAATATAACGATAGCCCTGGGCCTCCAGCCCAAGGTACAGAGGAAGTTTATGGGAGAAGGGGGTAAAGAAAGGTGGAGAAAAGTAACTCTGTGTGTGTGTGTGTGTGTGTGTGTGTGTGTGTGTGTGCGTGTGCGTGCGCATACGCGCAAGCAAAAAAATGCTTATGAAATGAAAAAAATCTCAAATGCATTAGTGCTGTGGTGATCGGCAGTGTTGAGACAGAAATGTCATCTGTCAAGCTAAACGTTAATGAGTCTAATGTTCCTTTTGTCTGTATTTCCTTTTTTTCTTTAGCTGTTTATTTTCTCCAATTATCTGAATGGCTTTGTAAGATATTAGAAGATGCTTTTACCTATTTGTTCCCTTAAAGACTGAAAGAAAGATTTTTTCATAAATCCTATCATCAATTCTTATGGATTCACAATTCTTTTGTGAATTAAAAAAAACAAAAAACAAAATAACAGAAGGTTGCCTGGGTGGCTCAGTCCATTGAATGTTGGGTCTTGATTTCAGCTCAGGTCTTGATCTCAGGGTTGTGAGTTCAAGCCTCACATTGGGCTCCACACTGTGCACGGAGCCCACTTAAAAAAATAAATAAAAATAAGTAAGTAAATTAAAAAACCCAAAATAACACAGAAGGACCAACACTTATATGTCACTTATATGAAACACTATGAATCATTAAATTTATAGACACAGAAAGTACAACAGTGGCTGTCAGGGGCTGGAGGAGAGGGAAACGGGGAGATACTGCTCACTGAGTACAGGGTTTTAGTTCAAGATGATGGAAAAGTTCTGAAAATGGGTGGTGGTGATGGTTGTACAATGCTAATGTACTTAATATGACTGAACTGTACATGTAAAAATGGTTAAAATGGTAAATTTATGTTATGTGTACTTTTCCACAATAAAAACAAAACAAAATAAAATACCACCACAAATAACATTATATATGAATCTCAAAATTATTTCAGTGGTTTCTAGGAATAATTGCAAACAAGGGAAGAAAACCTATTAGGCAAGTGTTCTCAGAATAGAAAAATTCTCTTTTGGACCTTCTTCTGGAAAACCGTATCTCGCTTATATCACTCTTCATCCAAGTATAATCATATAATCTTAATTTATAAGTCAATTTAAAACATTTATGAAAATATTTCTTAAAAAATTCTTTAGTGTTTTCAGTTACCTTCATTTTGGAACCTTGTTTTAACACTGGTTGACAAACAGCAGAATTTGGGAAATCGGACCTCTTTTAAAGGTCCCCCCAAAAACTGGATTTTTGAAAATGGTCTTATAATTCCATCTCACTTTGAGACAGTAGGAATCCTGAAATCCGACAAGTACCATACAGATATGCGTGTGTCTATGTGTAAATGGTGTGAGGGTATGTGCTTGGGGCATGCCTATCGGAAACTTGAATCGTAAGAGTTGAGGATTCCTATGATACAAATCTTTAAGAGAAATGAGGGCAAACAGTGGTATTTACCAATAATGTCTGCATAGATTTCCATTTTGTTGTGCTGCTGAGCCAGTGTGAAAGCTTCATTATTACATTTGGACATAACAAGAAACTGGATGGCAGACCCGTAGTCACCCAACTGTAGGAAAAACCTAAAACAAAGTAACTTTCATCAGTTTGACTCATTTCAAGTAAGTTTGTCATTGACAAAATAAAATCTTTCTGCAACTATGAGAAGCCACTGAAGAAAACAGGCAAACCGCAGTTCTACACTTTAGGCTTGTGTTCGAAAAGCATTACTCTCACGCACTGACCGCAACAGGCACACTTTGAACTTAAATACTCAGACCAAACCAAAAGACTAAATATTCCCTTGGAGTTTTCAAAGGGAATATTTGAGTTTTCAAAGGGAGTATTTAGTCTTTGGAAAATTTTTTGTTTTAAAATTTTAAAAATTTGGTACGAAATTTATTTGATGAGGGGAAGTGCGGACTTTCTTTTTTTGGAACCCCAAAGAACATGCATTCTGTTACCTGGCTACCATTTTGGCGCCATCCAGAGACTGGGTCTCTCTGACAATACTGACAGCCTCCTCAGGATTGTTGAGGTGATCCAGATAGATGCGGATGACACTGTTCCACTGTTTCGCATTCTCATAAGCCACAACAGCTTCTTTGTATCTGCAAGAAATACTTAGTTCAGAACAGCTTTCTTAACACTGTTGCATTGGGGAGAAATGTCAATAAACGGGACAATTTTTTAATGATAGTGATTTCTTTCTTTCTTTATTGGAGAGAGAGAGAGAGAGAGAGAGAGAGACAGCAAGAGAGGGAACACAAGCGGGGGGGTGGGTGGGAGAGGAAGAAGCAGGCTCCCTACTGAGTGAGGAGCCCGATGTGGGATTTGATCCCAGGACTCTCAGATCATAACCTGAGCCAAAGGCAGATGCTTAACCACCTGAGCCACCCAGGTGCCTGTTTGGTGGTGGTTTCTTATTTTTCTTGAACTACTTCTTCATCAGAAAGAATATAAGGACTCGTCTCACTAAAATGTGTTCTTTTTACAGGTTTAATAAACTAACAGTAAAATATTCACATTGAATTGTGTTTTCTCACCTGAATCATGTAATTTTTTACACTTTACTTTTTTTGGAGTGGGAAGACTAAAACAGTGGTATAAGCTTATTTTAGAAAACAGAAAATACAGACTATTCCACATTTACAGGTATAGCAAAAAGTGATCTATAAAATCTTTGTGTGTCAACCTCTAGATGGAGCTCGAGACTTCTCTTCATTCCCCACTAGCTCTCCATCCAGCTCTTTCCATTCTAGTAAGACATTTAATGAGGTAGAGCTTTTTCATGTTTATACGAAATACAATTTCATAATTGTGTTTCCTCCTCTGGGAACCCTTGACTTTGAGTTTCTTATAGCATGTTGCTGGGAATCTTTGTATGTTTTGGATATTAACTATCCATTGCTGTATCTTGACACTGTTTTGTGGCTCTCACTGAGCTATCATGGGTGGGGAATTTGTATTCCTTCACTGTTCTTATCCTCTGCATCCATGTTATCCTTCATAATAAAATGATGATCACTTTGTTTTCATGCCACATTACATCAAAAATATCAACCTTAATATTTAACTCTCAAATACAAGAGACAGTAGCCTATATTTGAATATACAAGGGATCAATTGAGGTATATAAGTTACGGGAGAGACTGAACATTCTGGCATTCAGGCAAGATGAAGGCAAAAGATGTTTCCTTCCTCCACTCTGCCTTTTGCAGAGGTTGCAAAGGTTGATGGTTAATTTATCAAACTTACAAAGTGCTTTAAATCTGAATGAATCTGAGAATCCATACAAACCTTCCATCGGCTTCTTTCGCTTTGGCATACTGCAAGTGAATCTTTGGGGAAGAAACACGAGGCAGAAGCTCACCAACTTTGGCCCTAGAAGGCAGGTTTTGGAGAATAATGTCAGCACTATGTTCAAACCCGAGGTAGTGTCCTACAATCAAATGTTAGTTTTTAGGATTCAAAATAGTTATCACAATCTTTAAAGAAATCTTGGCTCCTATAGGTAGAAGCGGACGTAACTGCTTTTCCTTCTGACCCCACACCCCTGCCCTCCCTCTCTGTGGGAAACCAAGACAGTGGTTGAGCTCTTCGGGGACAACAGAGCTTTTTCCCCTAGTAACTTGTCTGATCAGAGATCTCCCCACACCAGACTGATAGGACATACTGTTCTTTGGAAAGTGAACTATGAACATGAGCTCACAGAAGAAGAAGAAGGAGATAAAGAGAAGAGGGAACAGGATGTCCAGGAGGGAGGAACTGCAAGGAAACAAGAGGGGAGACCACCAGGACCCCTTCATTTCCACACCTGCTTGGAACAAGTTTTAGCCAATTCTTACCAATTCTTACAGCGGATGTAAACCGAGGCTGCTTTGTCATAATAGAGACCCTTTTCATACAGTTGGGCTGCTTCTGAAAATTGCTAAATTAATAGGAGATTATTAAAACACTGAATTTATTACATGAAAGTGCCCATGAATATTTATGCAGAGACAAGCACACCTTCATATTCTCCAATATGGCGCCACAGTCTCTTTTAAGGACCCTGCTGGGATGCTTCAGCGCCTGGTTAACCCCTCGGCGTATGTCTCCCATTCTTATGGACATCTGGGCCACCCCAGCCAGACACACTTCATCGTGTTCCTGAAATCATAAGGCAAATAACTTACAAATCAGACCCTAAGTTAAACTGATTTATTTCAGCCAAACAATTAATTTAAATCTAAAATGAGCCCAAACACTACTTTCATTAACCCTTCCAGGCAAATCTCAAGGTTATGAAATAACACAGAGTCCTTTTTTTTTTTTTAAATCACCCGTTACAAAGCCATACTTTTTTTCTTTAGAAGTCTAGATCTTTATAAATATCTAACAATTTCACTCATATGTGGAAGTTAAGAAAGAAAACCGATGAACATAGAGGAAGGGAAGGAAGAATATGATAAAAGCAGAGAGGGAGGTAAGCTATAAGAGACTCTTAGCTACAAAGAACAATCTGAGGATTGCAGGGGGGAGGTGGGTGGGAGGTCGGGGTAACTGGGTGATGGGCATGAAGGAGGTCACTTGATGGAATGAATACCAGGTGTTAAATGCAACTGATGATTCACTAAATTCTTCCCCTGAAACTAATAATACACTTATGTTAACTAACTTGAATTTAAATAAACCTAAAAAGAAGTCTAGATCGTTGATGCTTAAGAACAAATTTTTACTACCCCATGTCATAATGCCTTGTATATCTTTGTATGTCTTCTTGGTATAAAATTTTATACCAAGAAGTAATATATCTGGTACACAGCATAAATGCTATGAGCAAAATTAAGGAAAAAAACCATTTATGGAATTGAAGATTTCTCCATTAGACAGGATTAAACATTAAAAACTTTATATAAAATTGCCTAATTCATTAAAGATAACTAGAGAAATTTTCAAGTAATTAATGTGTACTAGTGAACTATACTGTCAGATTGCATTTTATGCACCAGGTCTAGAACACTCTGGTGATGGAAACGTTCTGTACCTGCCTGGTCCAACGTGGTAGCTAACAGTCACGAGCAGCTCTTGAGTAGCTGAAATATGGCCAGTGTGACAGAGGAACTGAATTCTAAATTTTTTTTCATTTTCATGAGTTTAAATAGCCATGTGTGGCTAGCAGCTACTGTATTCAATAACACGGATTAACAAAAAAAAAACACCTAAAATATATGTAGCCAAAGAAAAGATCAAAAACCCGAGTTACATGGACAAAGGATATGATCAGGCAATTCATAAAAAAACATGTAATTGACCAAGAAATAAAACATGCTCAGCTCCACTAATAATCAAATACACATAAAATACCTTTTTTTGGCTTATGAAATTGGTAGAGGAGATAACACGGTAACATTAGATGTTGTTGGAAATGGGGGGTGGGATCGACACCTCCATACAGACAGGCCTTTAGCTGTGTAAGTCGCTATAAATTCTTTTGGAGAGCAACCTGACATTGTAAGAAATTAAAATCATACATTCTATGACCTAGAAATCCCATCTATAAGAATATATCCTTCAGAAATACTATCTTAGGTAGTTAGAGATACAAGTATACTAGGTAGAACATTCATTGCAGTATTTTCATAGTAAAAAAAAAAAAGCAAAAACAAATAAAATTCAATAAGGGAGTAGATGAAAAAACTGTGCACATCTAAACAACAGGACATGAGGGGGAGCCTAGATGGCTCAGTGGGTTAAAGCCTCTGCTTTCTGCTCAGGTCACGAAGGAGCCTGCTTCCTCCTCTCTCTGCCTGCCTCTCTGCCTACTTGTGAGCTCTGTCTGTCAAACAAATAAATAAAATCTTTAAAAAAAAAATAAATAAAATAAACAACAGGACATGAGAAACTCTTAAAAGATTAAAATCGATTTGTGTGTATTGACTTGAAAGACCATGAAGAAAGCCAAATGCTGCTTTTCATAGAATGGATTTCAGTTCATCTTTGCTAAATGAATGGAAATGAATGATTCCGTATTTAGTAAAAACCCACATCTCATACATATATCTGCATGCTTACAAGAGATTCTTGTGTGGAAACATATAAAACTGTGACCAGTGGTTACCACTGAGTCATGTGATAGAGGAGAGAATGAAAAGGTGACTTTTCATGTCACACTGTCGCAGTTTTTTAAATTGACTGTAATGAAATTATGACTTCTATAATAAAAATTCTAGATAAAAGAAAGGAAATAAGATTTTCACTCTTTACAAGACATCACGTAAAAACATCAAATAAAATTTTCACTCTTAACAAGACATCATGCAAAAACATCAAATAAGATTTTCACTCTTTACAAGACATCACGTAAAAACATCAACTTTTATTGCAAAATTTGGCTTCTTGAGCTAAAATTCTAGGGGGAGAATGGGCTGGAATAGTGGGTAAAGTCCATGCTTTCCAGGATCATCATAAAAGATACAGCGTGACAGATGAAGGGGCAGAATGGACTTTATGGCATGGGAGTTAACTTCTCAGTGGTTAGTGAAACGTTTTAAGAGAGTGAAAGGAAAAGCTTCGTGAAAATCATAGTCAGCCTATACATGGGAAGGCATAAAAATTTTACTCCCAGCATTAACAAGAAGCTCACAGTTAATATACAAAGGAAAATATCTCTTTTTCAGACTGATAAAAATATTTTCACCTTCAGTTTTTAAGTGTTTTTAAATGATGAAACTATATCCTTTGCAAGGTTGTTAATAAACTGAAAAAGAGCTCACCTACCAGATACTGAATAAATAAGAAGCAATTCAGACAATGGCTTTTTAAACGAAACTAACAAACCTGAAGATAATTACACATATCTTGATTCAAGGTTACCTTCTGATCACCAGTTATTCCTTTCTCATAATGAGCCAAAGCATTTACATAATCACCCCTGAAAGAAAAATCAGAGTGAATTTCAATACATAAATATGTATCATATTTACATAGACAAGATTTAAAAGATAATCTTTGTCACTGGGTTGCTTGAGCTCACAAAAGATGTGATACACAACATACAAGCTTTTTTTTTTTTTCAAGTGCAGTTCATTTTAAAAATGATTACAGGGGCACCTGGGGGTGGCTCAGTCAGTTGAGCGTCTTTTTTTTTTTTTAAGATTTTATTTATTTATTTGAAAGAGAGGCAGTGAGAGAGAGCATGAGCGAGGAGAAGGTCAGAGGGAGAAGCAGACTTCTCGTGGAGCTGGGAGCCCTATGCGGGACTCGATCCCAGGACTCCGGGATCATGACCTGAGCCAAAAAGCAGTCGTCCAACCAACTGAGCCACCCAGGTGTCCTACATCTGACTCTTGATTTTGGTTCAGGTCATGGTCTCTTGGGTCGTGAGACCGAGCTCTGTGCTGACCAGGGAAACTGCTCAAGATTCTCTCCCCCACTCCCTCGGCTCCCCACCCCAACATGCACTCTCTCTCAAAAAATAATAATTATAAAGCTAGATTATGCGAGACTGTAGGGTACTTACTTTGTAGTATGTCAGGCATTTTGGGGGGCTATGTTAAATGTGATGGGCCACTTCTGGGGGGAATCCTTTATGTTTAAAAAATTATTTTTTAAATTCAAGTATAATTAACATACAGTGTTGTTAGTCAGGTGTACAATGATTCAACGAATGCGCCTCAGTGCTCATCATGGAAAGTGTACTGTTAATACCTTCCACCTACTTCACCCCCTGCCCCATCTCCCCTCTGCCAACCACCAGTTTGTTCTCTATTTTTAGGAGTATGGGTTGTCTTTTTTCTTCATTTATTTTGTTTCTTAAATTCCACCTATGAGTAAAATCATACAGTATTTGTTTTTCTCTGACTTAATTTCTTTTTTTTTTTTTAAGATTTTATTTATTTATTTGATAGACAGAGATTACAAAGTAGTCAGAGAGGCAGGCAGAGAGAGAGGAGGAAGCAGGCTCCCCGCTGAGCAGAGAGCCCAATGTGGGGCTCAATCCCACGACCCTGGGATCATGACCTGAGCCGAAGGCAGAGGCTTTAACCCACTGAGCCACCCAGGCGCCCCACTCTCTGACTTAATTTCTTTTTTTTTTTTTAATAGTTTTTTTTTTTTAAAGATTTATTTATTTGACAGACAGAAATCACAAGTAGGCGGAGAGGCAGGCAGAGAGAGAGAGGAGGAAGCAGGCTCCCCGCTGAGCAGAGAGCCCGACGCGGGGCTCGATCCCAGGACCCTGGGATCATGACCTGAGCCGAAGGCAGAGGCTTTAACCACTGAGCCACCCAGGCGCCCCTGACTTAATTTCACTTAGCGTTTTACCCTGTAGATCCACCGGTGTTATTACAAATGGCAAGACTGCACTCTTTTTTACGGCCAAGCAAACACCGCATTGTGTGTACACCACACCCTCTGACCCGCTCATCTGTTGGTGGACACTCGGGTTGCTTCCCCATCTAGGCTCTTGTAAATAACACTGCAGTAAATGTAGGATTGCATTCAAAAATACATCTTTTTGAATGAGTGTTTTCAGGGTTTTTTTTGAGTAAATACCCAGTAGTGTGATTACTGGATCATATAATAATTCTGTTTTTAATTTTCTGATGAATCTCCATGCTGTTTTCCACAGTGGCTGTTCCAGTTTGCATTTCCACCAACAGTGCACGAGGGTTCCTTTTTCTCACATCCTCACCAATACCTGTTTCTTGTGTTTTTTATTTTAGACATTCTGACAGGTGTGAGATGATATCTGATTGTGGTTTTGATTTGCATTTCCCTGATGCTGAGTGCTTTTCCACGGATCTCTTGGCCATCTGTATGTCTTCCTTGGAGAAATGTTTGTTCGTGTCTTCTAAATAGGCCACTTTTGATGATCTCTTTTTGGGCACTAAATGACAGTCACGTGACCATGAAAATGAATGTATTTTCTGAAGGCCCAATATTTGTAAGAAGAATATGTATTGAAGGGATCAGGGTAGACACGAAGGAACACGGTTAGGATTACAGTATCAAAGGTCCTGGTTCTTACTGAGATAAAAAGCATTATATATAATATAAATAACAATAATACTCCCATAACTGATGCTAACATTGGTATGCATATCCACAAGACCTATTTATTATCTTGCTTTATCTGGGACAGAATGAATCCTGTGATTTGTGGCTGAGGCCCAACTGCAGATCCATCTTCCTCTAAAAATGGCGCTAAGCTCCATGCGAGCTCCATCTTTTATCAGCTGAGGCAAGTTATCCAACCTCCCTAAGCCTCACTCGGTTTCCTCACCCACTAACCTACTTAGTTACTATGATTACAAAGGAAATGCTTGATCACTGGGGACTGGGTGTGTGTCTAGATCAGAGTCCAAATAGCAGTGAAAGTTTTGGGAGTTGGTGGTGAGAAAGTGCTAGAAATTTTAAGAAATATCAACAAAGCACTGGCTTTCAACGGACCTCAGCTCACCCGACTATAACAAGACAAAGTTTTAGAGTTTGCTACAAAAGCTCCGATGTCCCCCCAAAAGGAGAAAATAAATGTTTTCTCCACGGTCCAAGGGTTTACTAAGGTGTCTGTGTTCTGGGAGGATATGGTGGGTCATTTTCCAATGAAATGACCCTTTTCCCTTTAGCACAGAGGTTTTGTGCTCTAAGACCCTGTCACTCTCAGGATGGAGATGGAATGCCAAGGCACTGGGAGGCCGTGACCTTTAGGTTATGCACTAAGATTGCAATTTGTCCTTTTTAATATATGAAGTTACTTTTTTTAAAAATAGATTTTATTTTAAAATAAGCTTTACACCCAACATGGGACTTGAACTCACAACCCTGAGGTCAAGAGTCACAGGCGCTACCAACTGAGCCAGCCAGGCGCCCTTCCAGAGTTACTTTTTAAGGGGCAAATATGTGACAAACTTAAATTGAGGTTGGCTACAAAAGAAATGAAATCTCTAAAAAGTTTTTATTTGGAAGATATAAAATTTCAAATAAGGGAGGACGGTTAGACATGAAAGACCACTTTTTGAAAGCATGATTTCTCCAGATATAGTTTGGGTGTCCATATTCTCAGTGAATCCAAAGTCAGCTGAAAATAAAGAGGAACTATACAAAAATATTTTTTAAAAACCGTTAGAACCATTTTTTCTTTGTTCAAAGACCAATACTTTTCCACATTTCACTATTTTTGAAATGGCAATGTATAATCAATGTCAAAAGAAACTGTCCAGGGGTGTGATACAGTCGTTACTGTACGTACCTGTGTGAACTGAATTTGCAAGAAAATTATTCACTTGAATTGCCTCTCCAGCTATTTAAATGCCTCGGTAGCACTAAGCATGGCTGCCTGTGAGCTTAACACTGGATTCTGAATGCTTCTACCATCACACTTTTACGCAGCCATGAAATAAAAATCTACATTCTGTAATTAGGACTACCGACAAGGTGGTCGAGCAGCAAAGAGCATCAGAAAACTCTAAGGCTCTTGGAACTGACAGTTTCCCAAGGTAGGAGAGATCTGCGAAGCCGACTCATGTAGCACGAAGGATTACTACTCAAGCGTTGAATGACCACCTGTGAAAAGCTTCGGGCTTGACTTTCAACCCAACCTTTATGCAGATGCAATTCAACTTAGAGAGAGGAAAACTATAATTTTAAGCAAACAGAAGATGTAGACCAAATTCTGTGCTTTTCACTATGACTTGAAATTACACTGCAAAGCGGCGAAGGGTTCGAAGAGGTCAAGGTCATGAACACGGGCTGTGAAAAGCAGTCCGCCCCCCCCGATACTATGCATAACTGCTGCTGGCCAAGTGCGATTCCAAACAGTAGCTAGATTCTTGGTGTAGGAAAGGCTTACACCCAGACTTCAGTTTTGATGCTGAAAATGACAGTGGATAAAGGCCTGGACAAGCCTTCGCTAGTGAGAAAAGACAATTTTTTTGGAACTACAGATATATAGATTTCTACCTCTAACAAGCAATTACTCAGTCAATGGAGGGCCTTCTCATTAATGGCAGCTCGGAATTGGGGATATTCAGCAGTTAGCGACTGACCAAAAAACATAAAGAGAAGGACTTACGTGAATTCAAGCTGAATAGCATATTCTTTTGATATAAACGGTATCTGGTCCGGGGCTAAGCGCTTTGCCAGTTGTAGCGCACTGTCCCAGTGCTGTAAATCCCTTCTCATCTGTCGGGAAGACAGAGACCTTAATTTCAAATGAACAAATTACTTTGCATTGTTACCATATAGTGCTAGTTTTACCAGAAGTGATTAGAAGAGCTTTTTGTTTAAAAAGTGGAATTTGAGGGGCGCCTGGGTGGCTCAGTGGTTTAAGCCTCTGCCTTCGGCTCAGATCATGATCCCAGGGTCCAGGGATCAAGACCCACATCAGGCTCTCCACTCAGCAGGGAGCCTGCTTCCTTCTCTCTCTCTGTCTGTCTCTCTGCCTACTTGTGATCTCTATATGTCAAATAAATAACTAAATCCTAAAAAAAAAAAGGTGGAATTTGAGGGGTGCCTAGGTGGCTCGGTTGGTTGGGCAACTGCCTTTAGCTCAGGTCATGATCCCAGAGTCCCGGGATGGAGTCCTGCATCGGGTTCCCAGCTCCACAGGGAGTCTGCTTCTCCTTCTGACCTTCTCGCTCATGCTCTCTCTCACTGTCTCTCTCTCTCAAGTAAATAAATAAAATCTTAAAAAAAAAAAAAAGTGGAACTTGACCCTGTAACTTAACATAGTACTCAAACATACATTCTCAGTGGGAGTGACAGAGCTCCCACGGGGGTAAAACTGGTTCTTGGAGAGCAAAACCATCTTACTATTACAACGGCTTGTGGTCCTCCAAAACTCAACCCTCCCTAACAAAATATTATTTTTTTGGATTTAATTTTTACCCATATGAAAGAATTAAATTGAATTAAAATCAATTCCATCAATTAAGGTTAATTTTTCTTACTAGAGGGGAGAGAATAAAAAAAAAAGAGAAATACTTAACTATAGGAATTGATGTTATTTCCTGAGAAAATCTGAAATTACATGACTAATAGCAAACATAAAGATAAAATGTGAACATGTCTTTCTTCCAGGCTCCTGTGGTCTTTTATCTGCATCTGGGACACAATTCCAAACATAAACTAATCCTTAAAGAATCTTTTGGAGTTCATTCCTCACTTTAGTCACACTTTGTAAGGAATTAATAATAGCTAACATTTTTCCAAGTGCTATTCTTTGCCAGGTACTATTCGAGGACATTAGCTTGTTCAATTATCCTAATTGGGCCTTTAGCAAGTTACTTTTCTTGTACCCATTTTAGAGATCCAGAAATGGAGGCAAAGAGAGGCCAGTTTTATATACAAAGTTTGATATACAGAGCTAAGCAGCAGGGCTGTGCCTCTGACCTCTTTACCTGGCTAACTCCTCAGCCTTCACACTGAGGTTAAAGGAATGACAGGTACAAGCACCCCTCTCTACCCCTCTCCACCCATCACCTCAAATCCTTTACAAATCTGGTAGCAAACGGCAAGTGCTCACAGCTAAATGCAGAAGAATTAAGGTGGCATTTTTTCCTTCATATCACAACCATATCCCTACTTCAATGTGTACCAAGTCCAAGTTCAGGGTGTCCTCAATTGTTGCAAATAATATAAAATTATTTAAATTTTTTGTTAGAACAAAATTAATTCAGTTCACTTAAAATTTAAAGGTGTTTTTTTTCTAAATTTATTTGATAGAGAGAGAGATCACAAGTAGGCAGAGAGGCAGGCAGAGAGCCTGATGCAGGGCTCGATCCCAGGACCCTGAGATCATGACCTGAGCCAAGGCAGAGGTTTAACCACTGAGCCACCCAGGCACCCCAGTTCACTTAAAATTTAAAAATGGAAATTGGCTGTCAAGTAATTTGAAAAAAATGAAGTTGTAAAACCAATAGCAAGTATTTTTTAAAACACCTCCTCTGTGTAATTGAGCAAATGCTGATTTGAGGTAGGATAACGTTAATGACAATAGCTATCACTTTGCGTCTTAACTATTTTTTTTAAAGATTTTATTTATTTATTTGTCAGAGAGAGAGAGAGAGAGACGGCATGAGCCAGTGGGGTGGGGGCAGAGGAAGAAGCAGGGTCACCACTGAATAAGGAGCCTCATGTGGGACTAGATCCCAGGATCCTGGGATCATGACCCAAGCTGAAGGCAGACACTTAACTGATTGAGCCACCCAGGCATCCCAGGGTCTTTACTATTGATCAGGCAGTGTTCCAAAGGATTTAGCCTCATTTTAAAATCTTTATAGCAACCCTATAGACCAGATATTTTCCCCCTACTTTAAAGAAATGGACCAGGAGATAGAAAGATTAAATAACTTGTCCAGGGTGATACAGAGCTGGGATCTGAACCCAGACATGTCTACCCCTAAAGTCCCTGTTCTTAACTGCTATTCTATATAGCCACTTGGCCCTTGCACTGATCTGGGTCCTTCCCTCTGTTCTAGTCCTTCCCCTGCAATGCTCAAATCTCTGGGAAAGTAAGGTCCTTGGTAAACCTCTCAGTGCACAACAGAATCTCATATGCCAAGTAAAAGATACATGCACCTCAGTGTCCCCATTTGGCAATAGAGACAATAACTATCTCCTGGGATTGCTGTGAGGGTTAACTGAGTTAAAAATATATCAAGTGCTTAGGAAAGTGCCCGTCACATGTGGGCTCTCGATAAATGGTGGCTGTTGCCACGTGCATGCATTTTTGTAAATTACATAATCTGTTCCCTTTGGACACAACTGAGACTTGAAATTATTTGGTAACATTACAATTACATGCCTTTTACGGTTCCACAGAACACAGAATGAAAGTATTCTTGAAATTAATGAATACTCAGGAGTCTTAAAGCTGAAATGTCTAAATATCAGGAGGGGGAAGGCATGAGGCTTCCGGTGCTGAACAATTCTAATTACGTTCTTCCCAGCTTTATCCGCTGCCATACCTCCAGCGCAGCAATAGGACAGCTGGACGCAAGGTACAGGTCCTGAGCCAGGTTGAAATCACTAGTAAACATGGCAAGATGTCCCGCCAGAAGATTGTAGTCTTCTATTCCCTACAAATAAAAGCAGTTTTAATGAGAAGAAATAGAAGTGTTTCATTTTTTTTTTTTAAGCCTTTGCTTAGTAGGAAGTGGTTAAGGTTCTACCAATTAACTTGCTGATGAGTTAGGGAAGACTAACTGCGGAAACTTAACATGACTGAATACATACCATTTAAATCCGAATGCAGTTAAGTCTCGTGAGATGCTGCTTACCTTTATCTGTTCCAAGGACATCACCATGCCCACATTTCCGATTGTCCGATAGACGCGGATGGCAAACTCCACTTCCATGTGATGGAGACAAGCTCTGGCCAGCTCATTCCAGGCAGCGTGATCATTCAGAAGCTTGCACATTTCCCAAGCATCAGAAAACCTAGCATTTCAACATATCGGTTTCATCAGGGAGCTCTATTTGCCCCCTGGTTGGCAATTTTCAGGTTATATGGATTATCATGTTGGGTCTTAAATTTTGCAAAAACACTTCTTCATCTGTCATCCTCATTTCCAAGTTACAAAAAACTACATAAACTTTTCTTCCTTTATTGTACAGATCAATCTTTTTTCTTGGATGCCTTCTTCTCCTTCTTGCCCCTAGCTTGGGCTCTCTCTACCTCCTTCTCTCAAATAAATAAAATCTTTTTAAAATGTTCTTTAAAAAAGACCAAAAACATCTAAAATGTTTTTTAAACATTTAAAAATTTTAAATTTCAATACTTTATTTATTTATTTATTTATTTATTTATTTACTAGAGAGAGAGAACACCCACAAGCAGGGGTACTGGCAGGCAGAGAGAGAGGGAGAAGCGGGCTCTGATGCAGGACTCGATCCAGAACCTTGGAATCATGACCTGAGCTGAAGGCAGATGCTTAACTGACTGAGTCCCCCAGGTGTCCCCTGACTGGTATTTCAAAGGTGGTGACTAGATGAGATTGTCATGAGGCTATCAGCCGAGAGGGCGGTCGGGGAGTGCTTAGAGTATGGATTTTTCGAGTGAGGGCCCGCGTTAGTGGGGGAATAGAGGGCAGCAGGGAGGAAAAGGTGTGGGGTGTGGGTGTGCGTTGGTGTCGGTGTGTATGTTGGGACATGTGCATGTGGGATTAGGACTGGGGGGAAAGCAGAGGCTGGGGAAGATGAGCTGTTTTAAACAGAGCGAGTGTGAGGAGCTCATGGACTCCCAAACACACAGCTGGTGGGTAGCAGTACATACAGGTTTAAGTGGAAGATACACGTTCTAGAGTCCGCCTCTTATGAATGCTATTGAGCTGTGTCAGTAGGGGAGATGCACTCAGGAAGAATCATTAGAGAAGAGAAGAGGGGCTCATGGAACCCTAAGGAACAGCAACATGTAAGACACGGTCGGAGCCACAAAGGAAAGCTCACAGCGGCCGTTAACAGGTAAGAAGCAGCAGCAGAAAAAGGACGTCCCCAGCAAGGCAAACCCAAACTTCTTATGTCGACATTGGGATACTGTTGAAATCATGAGGCTTATTAATTATTAATTATATAATTATTAATTACACCATAAGTGTACTATTTGGGTGATGACGAACCTCTTTGTTCTGAAGGGCTTCGGATAGTCGCACTTCTTTAGAATTCACACACATTCTCTACCCCCCCCACCCGGTTTTCTTATCTAAGCCTCACAATAATCCCATAAATGAGGCAAATACTATCATCTCCCCTACTTTAATGGGATTTGACCTTTAAAAATCACAAAAGCAAACAAGATGCTTGGGAGAAGGGGAGAAGTCTCTGGAGCCCCCCCACCTTTTGAGCATTAAAGTCTGCGACAGCATCTGCCGCAGCTCGCTCGGTCCCACGTCTTTTAAACTGTCGAGGAACTTGTGGGTGCTTAGGTAGATGTTGTTTATTTTCCCGCTCTGCGTCTGGCAGGTCAGCTCGCCGTTAAACAACAGCAAAGGTCTGTGAGAGAAGGGCACTTTGGTGCCTCCAGCCAAGATGACCTTGGACCCTAGATTTGAAAACAGACACCTTAATGTCAAAAGCAGATCTTCAGCCCATAAATCAGAAAGGAATGCTTTAATTTCACTGTCACGGAAATTTATTTACCAACAACTGCACAAGAAAAATGATTACGTACCTTGTATCGTGTCCTTGTGGAAGACGTAAGTGTACACCTTATCGTCATCGTAGGCAATAAATACGCCTTTATCCATCGGCCAGTTTTCCCAAAGAACACCTCTAATGGTTGGTGAAAAGTCTGGAATCTCATAGGTAGCATCACTGACCTACGAAACAGGATATACGCATCTGCCCCAAGTCGCACTGAAACTGTCACCGCCGGCCTGGGCAGGAGCCTGTTTGCCGCCCTGGCGGCCCGCGGCTTTCCCACCTTGTCCACCCCAACAGCACTCCAGCCACAGCGGGAAGGAAAGTTCTTTTCCTATTCCTGTACTAGATCTGGCTTGAAAGAAACCCCGGGGTTTGTATGGCAAAATCAAGACTTTTATCTAAAACTTGGTGCAAAAAATTAAATTAAATTAGAAAACAGTGCATTTTCAGGAAAAACGGCAAGTCTGGACACAAAAGCTTCAGCTTAATAAAACAAACAAAAAAAGATCAAAGCCGCTGAACACAACAGAAATTTAAACTACAAACACACCTGTGTTGAGAAAATTTTCAATACCTGGTATAGAAATGGTCCAGCTAGAGAAGAAACTAATTAATTCATACATATCTGGAAATCAAATAAACTCCACTGGGTCTGTTTTATTTCAAAGCCTTCTCTAGAACACACGCCAATAAATATAAAATGTACTGTTAGTGATATAAGCTATTAAAAAAAAATCAATGCACATATTCCACCAACCTCCACAGAAAGGCTTATATCTGCTCTGAATGTGCAGCTGAGCCATACACCCCTCCTCCCTCCCTCATCTTGCATATTGCTTGCAAAATAAGAAGGAAATGTAAGAGCACAGGCTAGCTAATGCTCTAGAGCTGAGCTGTGCAACAGAGTAGCCACTAGCTCACAGTCCCCAGGCTCTCTGAAAGCTGAAATGTGTCTAGGCTGACTGAGACGGAAGTTTAGACCACCCACTAGATCCAAGGGAGCTAGTACGAAAAAGGGGGTAAAACATTTCAGTCATATTTTATATCGATTACATACCGAAGTATTAATATTGGGTTGAACACATTAACATCAATTTCACCTGTTTCTTTTTATCTTCTTGTAAAAAAAATGTGGTTAGCAGAAAATTTAAAATTATATGTAGTTCTAATTATGTTTCTAATAGTGCTACTTATCAGGCATTGTGCTAATTACTTATTTATATGCAACCTGATTGAATTCTAACCTACTGTACAAGATAGGCATTCTTTTCTTAAAGATTTTCTTTATTTATTTGAGAGAGAGATAGCAGAGCACAAGAGAGGAAGAGGGCACAAGCAGGGGGAAGGGAAGAGGGAGAGGGAGAAGCAGGCTCCCCGCTGAGCAGTGAGCCTGAATCCGGGCTCGATCCCACGACCTTGGGATCATGACCTGAGCCGAAGGCAGACGCTTAACGACTAAGCCACCCAGGCGCCCCAAGGTAACCATTTCTTTGGTGCTTATTACATGGCAGGCACATACTAAACGCTTTACGCACATTGTCCCATTTCATTTTTATGTAACAAGCTACAGAGTAGGTAGAACTGCACCCATTTTGGGGGTACCTAGGTGGCTCAGTAGGTTAAGCCTCTGCCTTTAGCTCAGGTCACGATCTCAGGGTCCTGGGATTGAGCCCCACATCGGGCTCTCTGCTCAGCGGGGAGCCTGCTTCCCTCTCTCTCTCTGCCTGCCTCTCTGCTTACTTGTGATCTCTGTCTGTCAAATAAATAAATAAAATATATAAAAAAAAAAAGAAGAAGAACTGCACCCGTTTTATCAACGGTGAAACTGGGATTCCGATCAAAGCGAGGGCTCTGGAGGAAGTCACCCCGGGCTCAGACCACAGATGCCAAGGTCACACAGTCCAAGGTCACACAGTCAGAAAATGGCAAGTCCAAGTGAGCCCAGGCGCAGAGCTTGGGCAGCTCGGACAAGGACCATGTTACAGAAAGGGGATTTGTCCAAGGGGAATTTCCTGATCAAGTAGAGAGAACTCAGGGGTTATTGTGCTATTTATGGCATTTGTCCTCATTTGTTCTGTGACTGGGAGAGGAATGGGTTGAATTAATAATTGGCCCATTGGGAATTTTGCTTCAATAATCCAGGAGCTCCTGTGGGGAAACCTGTTCCATTTATCAAATGTAACAAAGATTTATCAAAGATAAAAAGAGGAAAAAAAGAAAAAAGTTGAAGGAAGAGAAAGAGAGACAGGAAGGAAGGAAAGGAAGAGAGAAAAGGAAGGAAGGAAGGAAGGAAGGAAAGATCATGACCTCTGTCTCAGGTCATGATCTCAGGGTTCTGGGATCAAGCCTGCATCAGGCTCCTGGCTCAGAAGGGAATCTGCCTCTCCCTCTGCCCCTCCCCACCCTGCCCGTGCTCTCTCTCTCTCTAATAATTAAATACAATCTTAAAAAAAAAAAAAAAAAAAAAAAAAAGATGCCTCCAAGAGCAGCTGTAGGCTATGTGAACTGTGACCAAGAACATACTAACATTAACTGGACATCAAAAGTAAGTAAATGAAAAATCCAAGTATGGTAAATGATGTAAAAACCTATCTCCTTTCTCTAATTTATTAAAAAAAAAAGTAAGGGGTTTATAAAAATAAGAGTAACTGATTCTAAAAGGGGTCTACCTGTTTTTAATCTATCATATACAAAAATACCTTTTCTTTCTGTTCAGGATCAATAAGGCAAGAGGAAAATCAAGTGAGATGGGCAGGCAGGAGTCCCTACCTCTGAAGCTTTTTGCATATCTGGAGAGAAAAGTCACATACGTCAAGATATACTGTAATATTGTGCAGTAAATAAAGTTAAAGTGGTACAGAATGTAACTGTTTTTCCATTTAAAGAATCTTTCTGAGACTGACACTATGAAAAACTGCAGAATAAAGGAAAAAGTTTTCTTGATGCAAATAGTTATAAAAATGGATCACAAATGTGATTTAACAAAGTACTCTAATCCTTGAACTAGTTATGGAACAATGATTTTATATATAATACATATTAAAAATACTTTTCTTAATATATTACCTTAAAAAAAATGAATGCTTAAAAAAAAATCTTCCAGACTTACTGGACAGTAGACAAATCCATCACTTTTTTCATCAATGAAAATTAATCTGGTCCCATTTGGGTCAGGAAAAATCTTTTTCACACCAACAGGATGTCGATAATCATTAACAAATTGCCAATCTTCGATGTAGAAATATTGAATAACACCAGTCTAAAGAAAAAAAAAAATCCAGTAATAGGAATAAAAAGGTTGCAAGAAAATACTTTAAGCACTTAAACACACTTCCAATTTTAAGAGAAAATGTACCATATTTTTCATGCAGGAAGAGTCTAAAACTAATATTTATTATATGTAAACGTACAGATCCAAGAGAGTAAGTGAGAATGTACATGTGATTCAACCGTTAGTTCTAATATTCTTAGTGATATTGAAGTATAATTGATTTTCAGAGTTTCCACTTATAGGAAATACCTTCACTGTTTAAGAATAACTTTCAAATCATGCTATTTTTAAATATTCTTGCTGTTAATTAAGACCAATTAGAAGACTGAAATAAAACCACCTCATGCAATCAACTGTATTTCTATATATTAGCAATGAACTATATATACCAAAATTTAGAAATATATTACCATTTACAATCACTCAAAAAAGATGAAATATTTAGGTATAAATTTAAGAAAACTTGCACAGGATTTGGATGCTGAAAACTATACAACCCTGATGAAAGAATCAAAGATCTAAATAAATGGAGGGTATACAGTGTTCATGGACTAGAAGACTCACCATAATAATCATGTTAATTCTCCCCAACGAATACACAGTTTTAATATAAACCCATATCTTGGGTATAACCTAGGAATGAAATTCCTGGGTCATAAGGTAGCTATGTTTATTTATTTATTTTTGTATAGATTTATTTATTTATTATTTTAGAGAAGGGGAAGGGACAGAGGGAGAGGAAGAGAGAGAATCTCAAGCAGACTCCCCACTGAGCGCAGAGTCGGAAATAGGGCTGGAAAACATAACCCTGAGATCATGACCTGAGCCGAAATCGAGTCAGATGCTCAATCAACTGAGCCCCCCAGGAACCCCTATGTCTAATCTCTTACAGAATTACCAGAGCATTCTGCCAAGCAGCTGCATCATTTTACATTCCCACCAGCAGCATATAAGAGTTCTGATTCTTCTCCAACCCCCTCAACACTTATTATTATCTGACTTTTTTTATTACAGCCTCATAGTGGATGTGATGAAGTCGTAACTTCACATTTACTTCTGGGTACTTATTACAGAGAAGTAAAAACTTGTTCACACAAAAACCTGTATATGAATGTTTATAGAAGCTTCACTGGCAATAGTAAAAAACAGGAACCTATCCAGATGCCCTTCAATTGGTGAGCGCTTAAACAAACTGGTATATCCATACCGTAGAATACCACTCAGCAATAAAAATGAACAAATTATTGTTGCACACAATGACTCAAATACATCTCCAGAGAAGTATGTGAGTGAAAAGAAGCAATCCCCAAAGGTTACACGGTGTATGATTCTACTTATGTAACACTACTGAAATGCCAAATTATAGAAATGGAGACCAGCTTACAGTTGATCCTTGAACAACACAGAGATTAAGGTTACTGACCACTCTCATCCCGACAGCTGAAAATGCACATATAACTTTGACTCCCCCAAACTAAATTACTAATAGCCTTCTATTGCCTGGAAGATTTACCGACAACATAATTGATTAACACATACTTTGTGTGTTAAATGTATTATATACTGTATTCTTCCAATAAAGTTAGAGAAAATATTACAAGAACCATAAGAAAAAATACATTTACAGTACTGTATTTATTAAGAAAAAAACTACATAAGTGGACAGGTCCTGCATTTATTGGAAAAAATCCACATACTAGTAGACTCCTACAGTTCAACCCCTGTTGTAACCCTTTTTGTAACTATAACTTTATTAGCAGGGATTAAGATTGGGGTGAGGGCAGGAGGCCAGTGAGTGTGTCTATAAAATAGCAACATGAAGGCATCCTTGTGGTTAAAGAACCATTCTGTATCTTGACTGTCAATGTTAACATCCTCACTATGATATGTAATATAATGTTACCATTGAGGGAAACTAGGAAAAGAGCATACTGGATCTCTCTGTTTTGTTTCTTACTTGGGATCACTTTGTATTGTTTCTTACAACGGCCTGTGAATCTACAATGATCTCAGAAAAAAAAAAAAAAGTTAAATTAAAATAAAAACACATAACATCTTGGGCTTCTTATTCAGGCTAAGATAGGGTAACAGCCAGGACTTAATTTTCCTACCCCAAACAACCAAAAACAGTAGACAAAAATAATGAAAAAGCAGTTTTCAAGATCCTGGAATGAGGCAACAAAGAACAATGAGTTCTGCCCAAGATTTTGGAAATAAACCAGGTGAGCCCCATGAGCCCGCCAGCTTTTGCTTTGAGAGTTTTCAAGACATGGCAAAGGGAGGAGGATGCAGGCAGAGCATGGCTCCCCGAGCTGAGGAGATGGAGCAGAAAGTCTGGGGAGAACAGGTGACCAGGGTTTGCAGGGGAGAACAGGTGACCAGGGTTTGCAGGGCAGAGTACAAGAGAGAGAAGCCTGGAGAGCTTCAGGGAGTCTGCTGTGAGTCCTTAGCAAGTACTGATCCCTGCAGGCAAGTGAGAAAGCCACAAGGCCAGGGAAAGAACCATCCAAAGGGATTAGAGGGAACAGGACTGGGAATAGTAAATATTCCCAATAATCAGACTAGAAGAAATCACAGGGCACTGGGTAGAGAACTCAAAAAGATCAGAAGTGGGAATAATCAGCTAGAGACTGAGCAGTGTTTCACATCTGCCTAAGAAATCATAAAACCAGACTCAAAAGGGTCAAACTGTTTCTAAGTCAATTAACTGCATCCCAGAGCAAAGCTCACGAGTATTTTTAGCACCTGAGTGACTCAGTCGATTAGCCGTTCGACTCTTGATTTTGGCTCAGGTCATGATCTCACGGATCCTGAGACAGAGCCCTACATGGGGCTCTATGCTCAGCAGGGAGCCTGTTGGAGATTCTCTCCCTCTCCACCTCCCCAAGTTTGGGTGTAAAAAAAGAATATTTTTAGGAATACAAAAATCCCAAAAAGTAAAAATCCCCAAAAGTAAAATTATCGGGTATGCAAAAAAGTAGAAAAGAGGAACCATAGCTTAAAGGGGTTTAATATGATTGTGTATCTTTTATTATTTGATTTTATCTAATTTGTTGACTTATTAGCTACAACTCTATCATTTTAGTGGTTGTTTTAGGTTTTGTAGTATACATACAACCTGATAACAGGCAACTACAAAAGATCCACAGCTAAACTCATACTTAATGGTCAAGAATAAGACATAGAAAGCCACTTTCTCCATTCCTATTCAACAATGTATTAGAATAAAAGGCATCCATGGGGCACCTGGGTGGCTCAGTGGGTTAAGCATCCGCCTCCGGCTCAGGTCATGATCTCAGGATCCTGAGATCCAGCCCTGTGTCAGTCTTCCCACTCAGAGGGAAGTCTACTCCCTCTCCCTCTGCCCGTCCTCCTGCTAGTGTTCTGTCTCTCTCTCAAATAAAATCTAATAAATAAGTAAGTATGTAAATAAATAAATAAATGACATCCATATTGAAAGGAAGAAATAAAGCTACATTCAGAGATGACATGATCATCTATATAGAAAATCCAATGAATCTACAAAAAACTACTATTAACTACTCAGTGAATTTAGTTAGGCTGCACTATACAGGATTAATACACCCAAATCTGTTGCATTTCTAAATGCCACAAATGAATAATCAGATGTTAACATTTAAAAAGTAATACTAGCTCATATCAGGGAGATCATATGATAGTTGTCTTTCTCCGAGTGACTTATTTCACTAAGCATGATACCCTCTAGTTCCATCCACGTCGTCGCAAAGGGCAAGATTTCATTTCTTTTGATGGCTGCATAGTATTCCATTGTGTATATATACCACATCTTCTTTATCCATTCGTCTGTTGATGGACATCTAGGTTCTTTCCATACTTTGGCTATTGTAGACGTTGCTGCTATAAACATTCGGGTGCACGTGCCCCTTCGGATCACTACGTTTGTATCTTTAGGGTAAATACCCAGTAGTGCAATTGCTGGGTCATAGGGTAGTTCTATTTTCAACATTTTGAGGAACCTCCATGCTGTTTTCCAGAGTGGTTGCACCAGCTTGCATTCCCACCAACAGTGTAGGAGGGTTCCCCTTTCTCCGCATCCTCGCCAGCATCTGTCATTTCCTGACTTGTTAATTTTAGCCATTCTGACTGGTGTGAGGTGATATCTCATTGTGGTTTTGATTTGTATTTCCCTGATGCCGAGTGATATGGAGCACTTTTTCATGTGTCTGTTGGCCATCTGGATGTCTTCTTTGCAGAAATGTCTGTTCATGTCTTCTGCCCATTTCTTGAGGGAGAGGAGATGCAACATGGGGGGTTAAGGGGGTAGGAGAAGAGTAAATGAAACAAGATGGGATTGGGAGGGAGACAAACCATAAGTGACTCTTAATCTCACAAAACAAACTGAGGGATGATGGGGGGAGGGGGTTTGGGAGGGGGGGTGGGGTTATGGACATTGGGGAGGGTATGTGCTATGGTGAGTGCTGTGAAGTGTGTAAACCTGGCGATTCACAGACCTGTACCCCTGGGGATACAAATATATTATATGTTAATAAAAAATAAAATTAAAAAAAAGTTTTAGGGGGAAATAAAAAATACTCATTTCATTTATTAAAAAAAATAATAAAAAAATAAAAAGTAATACTATGCGTTAAAAATATGAAAAATGATAAAATACAAAAATATTAACTACTTAGGTTATAAATCTGACTGAAGGGATACTGGGACACCAAAAATACAAAAAACACTAAGAGAAATTAAAATCTAAATGAATGGAGATATATACCTCGTTCATTGGTGAGCAGATTTTGCTAAGGTGGCAATTGATCTGTAAATTCAACATGATCCCATTAAAATTCCCAGGAGGCCTTTTGTAAAAATTGACAAGCTTATCATAAATTCAAATAGGAATGCAAAGTATTGAGAACAGCCAAGACAACTTGAAAAAAGAAACTCAAAGTTGGAGGGCTAATGCAACCTGATTTCAAGACTTACTATAAAGCTAGAGTAACTAAAACAGTTTTAGTGAACTAAAACTATACTGAACTAAAACACAGATGCATGGATAAATGGAATGAGCAATTCCAGAAAAAGACCCGAACACTCATGGACAATTTGATTTCTGACAAAAGTACAAAGGCGATTTAGTGGAGGAAGGACAATCTTTTCAACAGATAGTGCTGGGACAACTGGAGTATCTTTAAACAAAAAAATAACTTTGATCCATATCTCACAGCGTAAACAAAAATTAACTCAAAATGGATCATAGACCTAAGTACAAAATATAAAACTGCAAAACTTATAGAGGAAAACACCAGAGAAAAACTCTGGGGCCTTGGGTTAGGCAAAGATTACTTAGATATGACACCAAAACACAATCTATAAAAAAATAAATTGGTAAGTTGGACTTCATCAAAATAAAAAAAATTTCTTCTCTATCAGAGACACTGTTAAGAGAATGAAAAGGCAACTGATGCAATGGGAGAAAATACTTACAAAGCATATATCTGATAAATTACAGACTTGAATCCAGAATATATAAAGAACTCTCAAAAATCAATAATAAGAAAACAACCCAATTAAGAAATGGCCAAAGAAATTTGAACAGATACTTCAGCAAAGGTATACTGAGGCCAAAAAAGCCCATGAAAAGATGCTAGTGGAGGGGGAAGGAGAGTGGGGGAAAAGGTAAAGGAAAGATGTTCCACAGGAATCCATTAAGGAAAAGCAAATTAAAATCACGATATTTCACTACACACTTAAGAGTGGGTAAAATTAAACAGATTGACGACATCAAATATCAGTGAGGATGTGGAGGAATTGGAATGCTCGCACTGTTGATGGGAATGTAAAATGGTACAACCAATATAGAGACAGTTTATCAGTATCTTAAAAACTTAAACATACACATGCCATATGATGCAGCCATTCTACTTGTCGGTATTTATCCAAGAGAAAAGAAAGCTTATGTCCATGCAAAGGCTTGAACACGAATGTTTACAGCAGCTTTATTTGTAAATACCCCATCCTGGAAATAATCCAGGCTGGAAACAACCCCAAACTGGAAACACCCCCAATGTCCATCCTTAGGTTCATGGTTAAGCCAATTATGATAAAGGTATACTACAGAATGCCACACCAGCAGGAAAAAGGAATCAACAACCGATACACACAAGAGGAATGAATCTCAAAATAATGATACTGAATAAAAGAAGACAGAAAGAAAGAAGTATATACCATGTGATTCCATTTACATAAAATTCTAGAAAACAGAAACGCATTTATAGTGACATGGGGGATTCCAGGACGGGAAGGAGGAATCATAAAGGGGCATGAGAAAACGTTTGATGGTGATGACCATGTTTACTATTTTTTTTTTTAAGATTTTATTTATTCATTTGACAGACAGAGATTATAAGTAGGCAGTGAGGCAGGCAGAGAGAGAGGAAGAAGCAGGATCCCTACTGAGCAGAGAGCCTGATGTGAGGCTTGATCCCAGGACCCTGGGATCATGACCAGAGCCAAAGGCAGAGGCTTTAACCCACTGAGCCACCCAGGTGCCCCCATGTTTACTATTTTGATTGAGCTGATGGTGCTTCACAGGTACAGACAAGTCAAAACTTACCAAATTGTGGACTTTAAATACCAGTTTGTTGTGAATCAGTCATACTTTATATGCTAAGATATATACTGCTAAAACTTTAAAAACACGTATTTTCAGAATCACTCAAGAAAGAGATTGAGATAAATGCTGACTTCCGGACACACCACCATACCTTGAGTTCTCAATTCAAAATGCCAAGTGGAAGAGTGCAAAGAGTGGATTTTACATCAGGAGATACTGGCCAAGATCTGCGTCTGTTACAAACCTACTAACCTCTTAATCTTCAGTGTTCTTCAGTCTCTAAAACTTCCCTGCTTATTTTATAAAACTAATGAGAAAAAACAAGCGAGATCAGGGCTTTATAAACTGTTACATCTCGCATAAATGTGTTACATTTGCTATTATTTACCGTATCTCTTACTATTTTATCGGACACGTGAGACCTACCGTATTGATGTATATTAGTATTAGTATTTAGGTTGGACTTAAATTCTCTCTTATGGCCATAAGCATGTGGTAAAGACATGTTTTCTTTAGACAGCAGTTTAAAGGGAGAAAATGAAGTGTTTGAAACAGTTAATAATTGGTTTCCTAATGTGGAAAACAGTGACCTTCCTACCTTTACTAAATTCTAGAGATTCAACAAGACAACAGGTATGATATGCTTTGAAAAAATCTTTGAAAACCTTTTACGAATGTAAGATGCTATTACTATATGTTTTATGTCCATCTGGCTAGTGTAATATTTAGAGGTCTAGGGTACTGGTGGTTCAAAGGACCAAAGATCGGGGCACCTGGGTGGCTCAGTTGGTTAAGCGTCTGACTTGATTTCAGCTCAAGTCATGATCTTAGGGTCATGAAATCGAGCCCTGCATCAGGCTCCACACTTAACCAGGCATGGAGCCTGGTTAAGATTCTCTCTCTTCCTCTCTCTGTGCCTCTCCCTCCCCAGATCATACTCTCGTTCTCTAAAAAATAAAACAAACAAGCAAACAACAACCAAAAGAGTAAAGTGGGATTCTCAATATTCAAATAATTTTGCCATTTGTTAGTAGGCATTGGAGATCTAAAGTTCAATGATATGTCTTATGTTCATCACCAAATTAGATCCCTAAAGCAATTAGATAAGGAAAATGAGGCTTGGAATGGGTTAAGTAGCATCTAGCAAGTAAGAAAACTGCAAGTAAGAGAATCTGAGCCCAGATTTTCCAGACTCCAAAGTCTGCTCTTTTCACTCTGCCATCAAAATTGTTTATATAATCACAAAAGCACTTGCTACTAGCAAATCAGGGGACCTATGTGCTGTACATAAGTATATATAGAAGGTAAGGTATATATGTCACATACATACACCTATATGTATGTATATATTATGTATATATTATATATATACACTCACACACACACATATATTACAAATTAAAAATTAGAAATTCCCCTATGTTCTATATCAAAGAAGCCAATACATACATCTGTACCATAGATGAGGAAATCAGCAGTTAAGGCATGGCATAAAATACGGCACTTATCATCCACTGCTGGGAAAAGCCGGGTCTCCCGTTCTTCCTGAGCATCCAAGATTTCACTTTCTATCTAAAACATAAAGAATAACAGTAGCTCATAGATTGAAATAAAGTTGGTCTGCACCATCTAGGGAGACAGAAGAGAGTCATCTTCTTAAGTTCGATTCTTAAGTTCGATTAAACATTCAGACTCATCAGACTACCCGTCTATTGAGAAAGACATCAGACAGGAACCCAGCTCGCCAGCAGGGCAGCATAACATCCCTCTTGAGTAGAAATAATCTTTGCAGCTGGCTCTCCAGGGGTCTGGCTTCCCAGAAGCAAAGAGCCAAGAAATAGATGTAGGAGATGCCCCTTGCTTAGAAGACCCATTATTTCAGGAGCCAATATCTTTTGAACAATTTTATAAGTATCATTTCAAGGATCCCCACAAGTGACCTGCCCAACTGTGTAAGTCAATTCATGGCAGGGAGCCCAGACATAGAAGGTTCCCATCAGTTTTTAGTTTTCCACTAGATGCACTTTACCACCAGAGCAAAAAAGTCAAGTGAGCATCTCATGCAGATGGGTGAAGAGTTTTGTTAGTCCTTTATCTACACTTGACTTTCTAGCTAGCCTGTATGTGGTTGCTTCCTGAACAAAGTTCTTGGTAATCTGACATTAGGCTGTTCCTCATCATCACTAATTGGAGCATCGAGAATCCCCAGGGCTCCAGGACATCAAAATTATACTTACTAAATGCAACTGGACTTTGCCTTCAAAAAGTGCAGCAGCATAGTCAGAATAAAGGCAAACACTGGTGACTGTCCCCAGATATTCCACATCTTTCAATTTTTTAACAGCTGTAGCAATAAAAAAACGCATACACATTAAAATATATTACATTAAGATTACATTAAGTTTGCAACTAATTTTTAAATGGGTGCCTTTTTAAGGGTACTCTGAATCTAAAATTTTTATTTTAGCCATTCTAAAGAAAATCGTAGTTGTCACATAAATTTGCCTTCAGGAATTCCCTAGTGATTCACATAAAACAAAGGAACAGAAAATAAAATTATACGTGAAACAACCAAAAATTTCACTTGAGTGACCCTAAGCTTAATGGTATACTATAGCTGAGGCTGTATCTCCGGGTGGCTGAGGGTTATCTGACCTCCAATGAGGAGAAGAAAAAGCCAGGCTCCCTTCAGATGCTAATGGTCACAACGTAAAGAATAAAAGGAAGGGGGAGGGACCCAACTTCCAGCCCAAGGAGTGCCTAAGAAAGTCATTGTGCAAAGGTGTATCACATTTTATTTCCTTTAGTTTTCCTCATGAATCCTTGACCCCTACGTGTAGAAGAATCCTCATTTTTCTGGATGAAGGCTTCTTTTTTTTTTTAATTTATTTTTTTCAGTGTTCCAAGATTCATTATTTATGTACCACATCCAGTGCTCTACACCAAGGCTCAGAGGGGTAGAGAATCTGTCTACAGTCCCCTCCAAGAGGCAGCCGGGAAATTTCCACTCAGGGCCTCATTCTAAAGGTCATACTCCGCCCACTATACCACGCTATGCTCACTACAAAGGTTAAGAATAAAATCTTTCCAAAAATTATGCACAATTTTTAGAGGATTCACAAAACTGTTTAAGCTTCTTAAGAAAGAGCTGAAGCAGGGCGCCTGGATGGCTCAGTGGGTTAAGCCTCTGCCTTCAGCTCAGGTCATGATCTCAGCGTCCTAGGATCAACCCCGCATCGGGCTCTCTGTTCAGCAGGGAGCCTGCTTCCCCCCACTCCTCTGCCTGCCTCTCTGCCTACTTGTAATCTCTCTCTCTCTCTCTGTGTCAAATAAATAAATAAAATCTTTAAAAAAAGCTGAAGGGAAAGCGTGAAAGGCCTGGTCTTCAAAAGAACCTTTCAGTGCTCCCCAATTAATAACAGAAGTTATACACTAGATAAGAAGATGACAACTGGTTTGAGACTTGCCATTCTCTCCAAGGACATAAAACCAAGCTCGATTATTCATTCCCACGGCCAGATGATAAAGCCCAACCGCTACGAAGTTGGGCTCCACATCGACAGAAACTGTGATCGGCAGCTCCTATAATGCAGGAAAGGAACAGTAGCAGATCAACTGTTGCAACTGCTGTGATTTTACTAATGAATAAAGTCAAAATAACACCATTTTCATACCCCTTCCACGGGGTTGGCTACTGTGACTTCAAGCAGGGAGGTGAGGTATGCAATCCTCGTGCTGCAGGCAGCCCCAAGTATGGGAAGCTTGGTCAAGAAAACATGCAGCGAGCCCCTCTGGGTAGACAGTGCCAGCAACTGGCCATCATCTGTCCAGGACAAGGCGCCCAACCCTGCAACGATTGACAGAATAAAGGATCAAAAACAAGTGATGTTGTGGCAGGCAAACAAGCATTTTCACGTAAGCTGCAGAGACATAAAAATCTTCAAGTGTTGTCTTTCATAGTTAAGTCTGTACAGAGTAAAACTTCACCACGGACAGGCATGTGAACATGACCATCGATTCATTCTGTAGTGGCTCAAAGGGAAAGGATGTAAGAATTTAGGTTTTATAACTGAAATTGAGATTAAATTCACTATAAATCTTTAGATCAAAGTGGACTTACGGGCTTCTATAATTACTAAAATAAGTAAGTTATTTTAGGGAACTCGCATGAAGGGTGATAATTTTATTCCTCCTATAATGAATGCAAATCAAATAATAATAAACACATTACTCTGATACTGCAGTGATAAAATGTCACTCTGCTTCAGAAAAATTAGTACCTTTATTCTCATCATCCAGGTTGATTATAGCATACATGTCCTTTAATTCTGCCAAGTCATGAATTTTAATGCTGAAAAATGAAAAAAAAAATTGTATATGGTAAATGTAAGTGTTAAATAAAATTGGTTTCGTTCACAAGAAAATTGTAAGCTACAGAACAGGTCAGGGTTTTCCAGAAAGGGATGTGAAGGATAATCTATTGGGTCAAGGTAAGAAAATAATAGAATTTCTATAATTGTATTTTATCTTAAAAAATATCCCTTTGGGGCGTGGTGGTTGAGTCTGGGTCCTGCTTAATTCTCAGATCTATAGTTTCAGGAACAAGGAGGTTTAAGTTGCCCTGAAGAAAAGTTTGAGTAGGAAAACATTCTCTTCAGCAGCACTAATTTTTTGTAAGAGGAATAAGGTTTCTCTTTGCAATGTGCTCCCCCCATCACCCTGACTTCTTTCATACAAAAAGTAATGAGGTAATACAGAAAGAGCATTCAATTTGGAATCACAAGGCATAGGTTGAAAGCTCTGCAAAACTGGGGACATATTACTCCATAGGGTTATAGGGAGGATAGGTGGGTTCAAGCCAATGAAAGCTGTGTGGCACAATGTTAGCCCCTAATGGCTGTAAGATTATCTTTCTTCTTTGGCTCCTTTCCTCTCTCCTCACTTCTGCCCTCCCAGGGTTTTCCCTTTATATATTTCCCCTCATTGTTTTCACTTAACTTTTTATTTTGGTAGAATGGTAAATCTACATGCAGTTGTAAGAAATAATACAGAGATTGTATATTCCCTCCACCTTTCCCCCAAATGATGACATCCTGAAAACTATAGGATAATATTATAATCAAAATATTGACATTGACATAATCCATGAACCTTTTTCAGATGTCCCAAGTTTTACTTATATTCATTGTGTGTGTGTGTGTGTGTGTGTATTTAGTTCTAAGCAATTTTATCACATGTAAGATTCTTGAGACACACAACCACAGTCAGAATACAGAATAGTTCCATCATCACAAGTCACCACAAGTCAGGATATAGAATAAATAGTTCCATCACCACAAGGACCCCTTATGTTGTCCTTTTATAAACACACTTAAACGTCTTCCTCCTCTAGGTTCTCGTCATCCTTCACAGCATTTGATGGTATCACTATTTTTAATATACTAATACTGTGTTTCTGTTTTATTTGGGTCTTCTTTCAACAGCATTTTGGAATTTTCAGCACACAGACCCCTACATGTTCCATGAAGGTGATATCTAAGTATTTCATTTTCTTCGGAGTGATTAAAAAGGCATATTTTTAATTTGATTTCCACATGTTTGTTGCTAGTATATAGAGACGTGATCGATTTGTGTGTGTTGATCTTTGATTCTGAAACCTTGCTGCACTCATTAGTTTTAGTTCTAGGTGTTTGTAGATTCCTTGAGATTTTCTACATGAGCAATCATGTCATCTACAAATAGAAATCGTTTTACTTTTTTCTTTCCAAACTGGATGCATCTTATTTCTTTCTCTTGTCTTATTGTAGTGCCTAGAACTTCTAATATTAGGTTGCATTAGGGTAGTGAGAGTACGGGTCCTTATTTTGTTCCCAATCTTAGGGGCAAGCACTCAGACTTTCAGCATGAAGTATCATGTTAGCTATCAGTTTTTTGTAGATGTTCTTTATCAAGTTGAGGCAATTCTCCTTTATCCCTAACTTACTGAGAACTTTTATCATGAATGGGTGTTGGATTTTATGAAATAATTTTGTGTCAAATGATATGATCATATGGTTCTTCAGCTGTTGGTTTAATTACTTTGTTGATTTTTTAATGTAAATAAGCCTTGCATACTTGGAATAAATCCCATTTGGTCATGAGGTGGAATTCTTTTCATATATTGCTGAATTCAGTTTGCTAAGTTTTGTCAAGGATTTTGTGTCCAGTTTCATGAGAGAGATTGGTCTCTAATTTTTTTTTTAATACTTTCTTTGATTCTGGTATTGGGGTAATGCTAGCCTTACAAAATAAGTTGAGACATGTTCCCTCCACTTTTATTTTCTGAAAAGATTTTGTAAAATTGGTGTGAATCCTTTTTAAAAATATTTGATAGAATTCTCCAGTGAAACCACCTGAGCCTGGAGATTTTTAAGGGGTGTAAAATTATATTTCGATTTCTTTAAGAATTACAGGCTGATTCAGATTATCTGTTTCATGTGGGTTGAGTTTTGATAGTCAGTGGTTTTTAAAAGAATTTTTCCAATCTTCTAAATTGTCAAATTCCTAAGTTGTTTGTAGCTTCCACACCTGTAGTAATAATCCTATTTCATTCCTGATATTGATTTGTTTTTTTAATTTGTCACTCTTGCTAGAGGTTTATCAATTTCAGCTGTTGCAGATTTTTTCCCCTATTCTATGTTCATTGTCATCAGCTTCTGCTCTTTATGATTTTATTCCTTCTGCTTTACCCTTATTTTGCTTTTTTTTCTAGTTTCTTGAGGTAGGAACTTAGATTACATTACTGATTTGAGATTTTTTTTTCTTTTGTATATAAGCATTTGATACTACAAGTTTTCTTCTCAGCATTGCTTTAGCTGTATAGCATATTTTGATATGTTACATTTTCACTTTTATTCAGTTGTATGGGTGGGGTTTTTTTTTTTTTTGGTCTTTTAAACTACTTTATTAACTTCACAATATATAACGAACATCTTTCCATACAGTAGAGTAAAATTCCCCCACTGACAGAATCTTACAGATTGAGCCAAAAGACAACATTAGAGTAGAAGCTGGTCATAGGAGACCCACAAGAGACACGTAACACCAAAAGGTTTACAACAAAGGTACACTGAGAACATGTAAGTTTAGGAAACAAGTGTGTCTTCCTATTAACTTCAGGAAAAAAAACATCAGGATTCAAGGGGTAAGGCACAAGTCCTCGTGATGGTCATGTTGAGGAGGGTCAATGCTAACTGCCCCCAGACCATGACTGAATTGCTTCTCCTTCAGCTGGCTCACCTCCTCCCACCTCCCTAATCCTTTCCATATTCTCTTCTCTTATCCTTGCCTGTGGTTCTCCTAGACCTGAATCATGTCCCACCTATACTGTGGGATGGGATGCCTAGCATGGAACCACCTATGATTTACTCTAGGCACACAAAGTCAGCTTCTAAAGTGAGGGCCAAAGGTTCTCCTTTATTAGCAACTTGATACTTTTGATCCTTTTTATCATTTTTATCATTTTCCTGGTTGGATATTGTCCATGTTGAGACTTTTTACTGCTTGCTCCTCTTTGGACGCCATTGCTCCTGGCCCCATCCTTGCAGTCTCCCGCTCCTCTCAATTCTTGCTCCAAGTGCACAGACGCAGACGCTTAGACCTGTATACCTGCTCCCCCTCCACCTCCTACTCTTTGGGGCCACCCCTGGCCCACACACCCTCAGGGCCACTGGGAGCAAGAAGGGAGAGAGCGAAGGCTGGGTCTGACGCTAGAGAGAGGTGTTCCAGTCGGCGTTGGAGGGTCATGGCTCAGTTGCATGTATTTTTCAATCTGCTTTGAGATACACTCGTGAATTATTTGGAAATAGGTTAATTTCCAAGTGTTCATTGAATTTTCCTGATGTTTTCCTGTTATTTAAGTGTGATTACGTTATGGCCAAGGAACCCATTTTGCATGAATTCAATTTAAATTTGTTGAGGTTTCATGGTTCATGATATGAACTACCCTAGTGCATGTTCCATGGGTGCATAGAAAAAACATGGATTCTATTGTTGGGTGGAATGTTCTATAAATGTCTGTTAGGTCTAGTGGGTTTATAGTGCTGTCCAAGTCTGTTGAGAATTTAGCTAAGCTCCTCCGTGCTGCTGCTGCCTCAGCATCCACCCTGTTTGGCCAAGTGGCCTGCAGCGACCTAACACTAGTCCCTCCTGCAAATGCGTGCCCTAGAGAGCAGCTCGCAGAGTCCCAAGCAGATGTAAGATCCTGATGTGACTTCCCCAAAAGCCCCGTGATCAACAGCCTCTCCTGCCTCCCAGCATGTATTTACTTTATATGCCCCTAGGATAAAATCTCTGGGACTTACCAAAACCCCACACTTCTGGTTAGAATTGACCATCTGGCCTCACCCTGGGAACCCAAAAGCAGTCTATTCAGGGCCCTGTTGTTTTTTTTCATAAACCCTATGGAAAGCCCGTGCCCAGGGATCTGTGTCTTTTTGTCTGCACTGGGCCTTGACCTCTCTCTGAGGTCAAAACAAGCCGGTTACTTCCTCCAGAACCTGTGAATAATGAACTTTTCTATTTTGATTCTTCTTCTTGCGTGTTGTTGAACCACAGCTCAGGACCTGGCACCCTGCACTCTGCTTAGTAAGTGTCAATTTGACATGTTTGTTTCCTTGTTGATCTTCTGTCTAGTTGTTCCACATCTTATTGAAGGCGGAGCCTTGAAGACTTCAACTATTACTGTTGTCTATTTTTCCCTTTAGTTCTGCCAGCTTTTCCTTCCTCTATTTTGGGGCTCTGTTGTTAGGTGCATACTCACTTAGCATCATTTTATCTAGTCAATATGCAATACACCTCTTCATCCCTGGTAATTCTCTTTGCTCTCTGTCTGATACCCGCCTAACCACCCAGCTCTCTTTTGGTTAGCATTTAGATGAACTTTTCCCACCCTTTTATTTTTTACCTAGTTGTTTCATTACATCATTACATTAAAGTAAGTTTCAACAGGCAACAGGGTCACTTAAAAATCCTATTCTAATTGTCTATGTCCAATAGCATTGCCATTTATATATTTATCATAATTAACTGATTTGTTTGAACTTAAATCCACTGTTTTTTTGTTTTCTGTTGTTACTTTTGTTCTCATTTCTCCTTTCCTGCTGCCTTTTACTTACTTATTTTTAACTTGGCTCAATTTTTTAAAAATATAATTTTTATTTTTTTATTAACATATAATGTATTATTGGCCCCAGGGGTACAGGTCTGTGTCCTGCTGCCTTTTAGACTTGAACATTTTTCAGTATTCCATTTTAATTTACTTATTATTGTGTTTTTGTCTATATCTTTGCATATTTTTAGTGGTTACTCTATTATAGCATACATAGTTAACATCTCAGAAGCTCTTTAGAATCAATATTTTACTAGATGACACAGCGGCTCAATCCCAGGACCCTGAGATCATGACCTGAGCCAAAGGCAGACACTTAACTGACCCTCTCCCCTATTGTGCTCGTCGTATGTACTGCATCTTAAACACTGAACACACTACCAAATAATATCATCTTTACTTTCAACAGCCCCATATGTTAAAGATCTCCAAAGGAAAAAAAAAGATCTATTTACCATTTCTGCCTCTCTTCATTCTTTTTTTTTTTTTAAAGATTTTATTTATTTATTTTTGAGAGAGAGAGGGAGGGAGGGCAAGATGGGGTAGAAGGGTAGAGGGAGAAGCAGACTCCCTACTGAGCAGGAAGCTGATTGATCCCAGGACTCAGGGATCATGACCTGAGCTGAAGGCAGATGCTTAACAAACTGAGCCATCCAGACACCTGCTCTTCCTTCATAGTGATGTCCCAAATTTCCTTCTGTCATCTGTTTTCTTCCATCTGAAGCAATTCCTTTAGCAATTTTAGAGCAGGTCTGCTAGCAGTAAATTCTCATTTTTCTTCATCTGCGAATGTTTCCATTTCACTTCATTCCTGATGGATACTTTCACTGGGTGATGAATTTCAGCTGACAGTCCTTTTCCTTCAGCACTTGAGAAAGTCCTGATGCTTCCTCCTGGCCTTGAGGGCTTATGGTGAGAAACCCACACTTAAAATGTTGTTCGTTAACTGCTTTCAAGATTTTTTCTTCATAGTTAGTTTTTAGCAGTTTGATTATGATGCGTCTGAGCTAGGTTTTTTTGGACTTATCCTTTTAGGGATTTGCTGAGCTTCTACAATAGACAGGTCTATGTCTGTTGCTGAAGGTGAGAAGTTTCCAGCCATTATTTCTGAGACTCTTGTGACATAAATGTTAGACGTTTCGGTATTGTTTTACAGGCCCCTGAGGCTGTTTATTTTTTTTTCCAATCTTTTCTTTCTCTGTGCTCACTGGGATATTTCTTTTGGTCTAGTCTTTTGGTGTAGCTTTTGGTCTAGACATTTTATGATCTCCATTCTGCTAGTAAGTACTGCATTAATTATATTTTTCAGGTCTAAAAGCTTCCATTTAGTTTTTCTTTCTAGATTCTCTTTCTTTTCTAAGACTATATTTCCATCTGGGGTGTGTGTGTGTGTGTGTGTGTGTGTGTGTGTGTGTGTGTGTTTATAATAGCTGCTACCTGCGTCATCTTGGCACTGGCATCTTTTGATTGCCTTTTCCCAGGTGAGTTGAAATTTTTCTGATTCTTCCTACGTCAGGTAACTTTGGGTTCTATTTTGGACCTTCTGAACATTACATCTGAGACTCCTGCATCTTGTTTAAATCCCATGGAGAAGGTTAAAGTTTGTTTTTTTAATAATCAACCCAGTTGGGTTCAGGCTATGAGTATCAACCAGCCTTCTGTGGGTTGTGGTTTCAACGTCAGTTCCATTTTCAAAGGCTTTGCAGTCGTACTCAGATATGTCCCTGTTCTGCCCACTTTGTGGTCCACAGGACTTGCATTAGGGTCTATTCCTTAGTTCAGTTCTCGAAGTCTTTGGTATATTCAGAATGATACACACATATATAGCTCAGGAGTGAACCTGGGAGTTCACAAATGTCTTTAGACGGTTACTTTCCAGAGCTCTTTCCTCTCCAGGATCTCCCTGGTATGTTCTGATTCTCTGGGGCTTCCCTTTTTTGGTCTCCCAGAAGGAAAGCTGGGGCTCTAGTTACCCTGAAGTGCCTTGCCCTTCCACAACTGGACCCATACTTGTGGCCAAGCAGTGTGAGGGCGCAGAGAACAAGCAACAGGGGCTGCCCCACTTCCTGGGACCATAGCTCCTCTGCTTGGAGGAAGATTACCCTCTGTCAGAGTTGCAGGTGTCTGTGGGTCCTTCCTGACACTGCTGTTGCTGCTACTGCCACGACAAAGTGGCATGGTGGCTGGGGCACGAAAGAACAAAGATAAAGAAAGGAAGCTGGGAAATTTCCCCAACTCTAAGTGTTACTGGAGTTCTCTTTCAGTTCTCTTTCCTGCAATTTGAGCCGGAACCAGAAAGCTTCACTCAGAGCCCTCCTGTCTATACTCTAGTGTCTACTTCCGGACTTTGGTTGCCTTGAGTCTCGAGAGACTGGAAGACAAACGGGGAGACTCCTCACTGGTTCGGTCGCACTTCAAGTTCTGCTCTTCTTCGATCTGTCTACTATTTACTTTCCAGAGTCCTTAAAGAGCTGTTCCATGCATTCTGCCCCGGCTTTATGGTTGTAATTAATCAGTGAGAGGGACAGGGTAGAGTGTGCTGACTCCACACTACCCAGAACTACCTATTTTAAGATTGATTTTCAAGCATTCTCCATTTTAGGTTTTGTTGTCGGTAAACATTTAGCATTTAGGTTTTAGCCTGCGTGTTCTAGCAGGAGTCTTAGAAATTTTCAATTGCAAAAATGTTTTAAGAGTGCATGAGAGGGGGCGCCTGGGTGGCTCAGTGGGTTAAGCCACTGCCTTCGGCTCAGGTCATGATCTCGGGGTCCTGGGATCGAGCCTCACATCGGGCTCTCTGCTCAGCCAGGAGCCTGCTTTCCCCTCTCTCTCTGCTTGCCTCTCTGCCTACTTGTGATCTCTCTCTCTGTCACATAAAAAAATAAAATAAAAAATGAAAAAAAAAAAAAGAGTGCAGGAGAGTTCTGCTGACAGATTCCCACTAGCTATCAAAGTCTTGTTGAATATCTTTTTTTTTTTAAAGATTTTATTTATTTATTTGACAAACAGAGATTACAAGTAGGCAGAGAGGCAGGCGGCGGGGGGTGGGGGGAAGCAGGCTCCCCACTGAGCAGAGAGCCCAACATGGGGCTCAATCCCAGGACCCTGGGATCATGACCTGAGCCGAAGGCAGAGGCTTTAACCCACTGAGCCACCCAGGCACCCCTCTTGTTGAATCTCTTAAACATTCCTTACATAAGCTTTCCTGGGAATTTTTAAGTGTAACTTACCAATTATCGCCACACGTAGCAGCTTTATTAAGGGTCTGTGAGACTGCGATACTGGTTAGACTATCTTTGTGGTCACGAGCCTGAAATATCTCTTGACCAATCTCTCGAATATGAGTGGAAATGACCACAAAAATTCCACGTGAAAAACCAATCATGATGTAGCCGTCACCATACCTATAGCAACAAAGGCAACAGTACAGTAAAAGGAAGGTTAGCTATCATTGGCAACCCAGTAAATCAGCAAGTACATTAGAAGTAAGGAACTATAGAACATAATTTGTCGAGGGCCAGATAATATGCTAGGTTGTTTCCCATGTGAAGTCATAGCCTACAATCCAGAAAATGTGACATATAGAATTGCAAATGCTATGGGCAGAAATTAAATATAATGAGTAAGGAAGAACACAGGGACATCTTTTGGTAATGAGCTGCTTGTACATACCAGCTGTAGCAGACAATGTTCCCATAGCGCTGCTGAAATTCCAGATCAATTGGACTATCTGGGTCATTCAGGTTATAAAGAAACAATGTTTTCTTGCCAACCACCACGCTGATCTGCCAGGAAAGATTAAGAGATTGTGGAATAAGTTATTCAGGACTTCATGAAGACCAATAAGCAAATTCAAGTAGATGAAGCTAACTGATGAAAACCATGAGCCAAGTTTACATTAAATGTTTTAACCAGGGGCACCTGGGTAGCTCAGTGGGTTAAAGCCTCTGCCTTTGGCTCAGGTCATGATCCCAGGGTCCTGGGATCAAGCCCCACATCAGGCTCTCTGCTCAGCAGGGAGCCTGCTTCCCCTGCTCTCTCTCTGCCTGCCACTCTGCCTACTTGTGATCTCGGTCTGTCAAATAAATAAATAAAATCTTTTAAAAAAATACAATAAATGTTTTAACTAACATGATAACAATGTGACTTTAAAAAATACATTGTACTAATATACAGTCTGGGAAGGGTCCTTGGCTTTGCACCTTTGAGAATTACACTAAAATAGCTGGGTTGATTAACTTTTTTTTTTTTTAAGATTTTATTTATTTATTTGACAGAGAGATATCACAAGTAGGCAGAGAGGCAGTCAGAGGAGGAAGCAGGCTCCCGGCTGAGCAGAGAGCCTGATGTGGGGCTCGATCCCAGGACTCTGAGATCATGACCCGAGCCAAAGGCAGCGGCTTAACCTACTGAGCCACCCAGGCGCCCCTGGGTTAACTTTTAAAAATTCTCTATACCTCTCATTAGAGTACTGTGCAGCACAGGGCCAGAAGTCCAACACAGTTCCACTGAAACTGAGCACATGTTCGGAGTACAGAGTCTTCTTGCCTAAGAGGTCATTCTGATTTTGAGCCATTGGGGATTACAGTCCACACAGTGTGGATAAATGAGCTTGGCTTTTTGCATTATTCTTTCCATCCCCTGCAGGTGATTGGTCAATGCGCCTAGACTAGTGTCCCTCTGTCACTCACATAAGTCAATACTTAACTGTAATTCTCAGTGGAAGGTGTAATTGTGTGAGGGAGAGAAAAGAGTGTATTACTTACTTGGGCTCATTAAGGGTGATGGATTCATATAAGAAGAGAAACACTTTGACATAGTTCCTTTAGTCTATCAATTATAAGTCATTACCGAGTCAATAATAGCTTTTTAAGAAAAAGAAGAGTATTGCATTTAAATATATTCGTATTAATGGTTTTCTCCAAACTAGCTATTGCCTGGATAATTGTTACCCTGAATTCCCTTTCTGACATACTGTTCATGTCCATATCCAATAGCTCTGATGGAGAGGGCACAGTCTCTGAATTTTTCCTCTGTTGGGCATTTCTCCTTCTAGTCATTTTGGTGAGAGGTGGCTGAGGGGATGTGTAGTGAATATATCAACCACAATCCAGGCAAGGTGCACCCTGAAACACTTCTGTGCAATCAAGAGTCCCCACCAAAAAGAAAGAAAAAAAGAGAGAGAGAGAGAGAGAAAGAGAGAGACGGGGAAAAAAATCAAAAAAAGAAAGAAAGAAAAGAAAAGAAAAAAAAGAGAAGACCTAGCCAGAATGGGCCCCAAGGTAAGATTTATAAAGTATACAAACAAAAACAGACAAAAAGACTGACAAAAGTAAATGACAAGAAAAAAAGAACCCAGCCAAATGAATCCCAAGTGTACTACCAGAACAAAAACAAATACACAGAAACACTGACAGAAGAAAAAGATGGGAGGTGGTTATAAATCCTCAGTGTGGACAAGGAAGGTTATTTTGATTCTTCCTGTTTGTAGCTTCATATCTTTGTTAAAGGACTCCACTTTCCCGGGATAAAGGGGGATTAAACTGGTTTATATATAGAGGTAGTATTGATTGGGGAAAGAGGATTACCTTGAAGCTCATCTATATATGAATATTAAAAAAAATAGAAAAGCAAGAAAAACACAGGTATATGTATCAAAAAAGTTCAAGTTAAAAGGTTATTATGGATGGGACGCCTGGGTGGCTCAGTTGGTTAAGCAGCTGCCTTCGGCTCGGGTCATGATCCCAGCGTGCTGGGATCGAGTCCCACATCGGGCTCCTTGCTCATCAGGGAGCCTGCTTCTCCCTCTGCCTCTGCCTGCCATTCTGTCTGCCTGTGCTTGCTCTCTCTCCCTCTCTCTCTCTCTGACAAATAAATAAATAAAATAAAATCTTTAAAAAAAAAAAAAGGTTATTATGGAATTTGTTGTATTGAACCTCTTGTGATGGTAAATAGGTTAAAATTTTTTTAAAAAATTAAAAAGAATGAGAATAACGGGAACGAATTAAAAATAAAAGTAGTATCTATGTAGTATACAGGTTTTAGGGCAATACCAGGGGCTTAATATCTTCTTTTCCCTTGATACTGGGGTATTACAGTTTCATGGGGACCCTGTGGTGGTTGTCCTCTTGGTTTTTGTTTTGTTTTCCCCCTGGCTGGTTTTCTGGGTAATTGCGAAGGTCCTCTGGATTTCAGAATAATATGTGGCAAGGAAAATGCACCTAAGATATTAAAAATAACTACAAATTCCAGAGTTCTGGTCACCACCTCCAAGAGAGAGAAAATAAAAAATCACATAGGAATCAGTACTTCTGTTTACAAAGGTAGCCTCACTGTTTCTGCTACCACAAGAACGAGGAAAGCAACACCAAGTATAGTAAGAAGATGTCCTCATTTCCTGTGCTATTGTCAGCTATTGTCAGCAGCAGCAAAAGCAACGTATGCCTCAGACACTGGAGTCTTTACTAATTTAATAAGTGACACACCATAATTTATTTATCCGTATACATTCTGAACCATCCTGGAAAAGGAGAGAGCATAGCCTATGCAATTATCAAAATAACTTGGACACGGATGTGACTTTAAATTCTTACCGTGCTTTCAGTAGCAGACGTTCGGTCATCTGTCTTCATCATGGAAAACTGCATGTCGCTAGGCTCTGACCTCACTGGTGTCTGCAGGGACAGAAATATTATCATGAGGAGTAAGTGCAACACTTAAATTCGTTCTGAATTTATAATAAAACCAGTAACTTGCTTTCACTTCTGTTATACCTGAAAACCCCACAGCTACAAACATCTGGAAACTGTGGATGAAACAGAACACATGTCTTATTAAATAGAGAGAAAAGCTTGAAAGAAGGCAAGGAAAATTTCCGGGGAAAATAAGCAAAGAGCAAACCACAAACCAAAGTATGTGTAGAAACTGATGCTGTAGCTATAAACTGATGCTGTAGCTATCTAGAGCAGTTGGTAAGGAGACAATAAAGAAGCCTATTTGACTTGGGCTGAGCTTTGGGTCAGAAAAAAATACTGAAAAAGTTCTTTTCATTTCAAAGACCTTCCTATCTTCACTATGACCTGAAGTTCAAATTTATACTTTGAGTGGGCTAGAAACTCCTTGGAGTATTTGTCAAAAACAAATCCAAGGCCTCTTCCAAAGCGATAAAAAATTTCTACAGACAAGCCCTGCTGAAGATGAGCTCACAATTCAAAATGAGAAAAGTCACAAGACATAACACGTCAAGAACAAAAGTCATCAGATCTAAGAAACATAGAACTAGCAGAGAGACACTCCACTAGACACTTTAAAAATGACCAAAGATGTAAAGGACTCATAAGTATGACAAAAGATTTTAAAAAAAAAAGTCCAGACAGATTTTTTTAGAGAACTACAAAGTACTTTTCTTTATTTATTAAAGTACAGCTGACCCTTGAACAATGTGGGGGCTAGGGGAGCTGAGCCCCTGAACAGTTGAATATTCACATATAATGTTGAGTTCCCCCAAATTTAACTACTAATAGTCTACTTTCACTGGAAGTCTTACCAATAATATAAACAATTCATAGACATTTTATATGTTCTGTATATCTCATACTGTATTCTTACAATAAAGTGAGCTAGAGAAAAGAAAATGTTATTAAGCAAATCATAAGAGAAAATATACTTATGGTCCTGTATTATATTTATCAAAAAATATATGCATATAAGTAAATCTCCACAGTTCATATCTCTTAACCCCATTTGCCTATTTATCTAAAGTACTTTCTAATAATAAAAAGCAGAATCATTAAGATTAAAAAAAAAAACTTAGTAAGATAAATGGCCAGATAAATTTGAAGAAAGAGTAAGTAAATTGATTAAGTAAAAAACCCAGGAGGTTGCACAGAATGACAAAAAGATATGAAAGAGAGATAAAGAGGGGCACGTGGGTGGCTCAGTTGGTTGAGCATCTGACTCTTGGTTTCACCTCAAGTTATAATCTCAGGGTCATAGTCTCAGAGTCATGAAAGTGAGCTCCATGTTGGGCTCCCCATTCAGCACAGAGTCTGCTTGTCCCCCTCCCTCTGCTCCTCCCCCAGCTCTCTCTAAAATCAATAAATAAATTCTTAAACAAAAAGAGAGATAAAGAGGTAGAAGGTCCAACGTATGTCTAACAGACACTCCAGAAGGACAGAATAGAAAGGGCAAGAGGTAATACTGAAAGAGATAATGACAGAATTTTCCAGAATCGATGAAAGACAGCAAACTTCAGATTTAAAGAAAAAGGCAAGTCCTTAGTAGGATAAATAAAAAATAAATCTACAAAAGAAACACTGGAGTGATCTGCAGAGTAGTAAAATCAAAGCAATTCAGAGACAACACAAAATAAAGCAATAATTTTAATGTATGCTTACCACAGGACAACTTAGAGAGTATACCTAATTCTAGAAGAATACTTCTTAGAGGTCAGCGATGGGAAATAGCTATCTTGTATGTAAATAACAACTGAATGTAGTTATTTCCTAGGATGTGATGTAGCAAAATATTGTAAGGTCATGTCCTGATTCAGTGGAGGAAAAAAATGCCAATATCTACTTATGATGTCTGATATGGATACAAGGAAGTGAGTGCAGAGCTAAAGCATTTCAACTTGCATATCTACCATTCTAACTCAAAATGGCACCAAAATAGAATGTCAAAATTTTAGGTTTCTAGAAAATATTTTGTTATACTAATTAATCTTAAGAACAAGTTTAATCATGGGGCGCCTGGGTGGCTCAGTGGGTTAAAGCCTCTGCCTTCGGCTCGGGTCATGATCCCGGGGTCCTGGGATCGAGCCCCACATTGGGCTCTCTGCTCAGCGAGGAGCCTGCTCCCCCCACCGTCTGCCTCTCTGCCTACTTGTGATTTCTGTCAAATAAATTAAAAAAAAAAAAAAGAACAAGTTTAATCATGCTATGGTTCTACTCAACATGGCTGAGTAACTTCTGCCTAACTTTCAGAGCTGTCCAGATACAGAAACCAATGTTCTTCTTCAGTCTTATTTTCTATAAATTCTCAAAACCCCTATCTTCAGTAGGCCAATCTTGAACAAGCTATGAACAAGCTATAAGTTCTTCCTCCTACCTCTGTCCATGTCGTTTTGCTAGGGTTGAACAACAGACTGTTAAATGTCTTACGATATCCACTTAAACAAATTTCAGTAGGGTACACAATTACAGAGATGATATTTGCGGCTTCACTGGCAGCAGTGAAGTGTGACTATGTGACTAGGTTCTAGTGATATGGATAGAAAAAATAAATGCATCTTCTAGACGAGACCCTTTAAATATCTCTTGCACTCCACCTTCTTTCTCCTTTCCATGGAGGGGAAATGCAGATGTGGTGCGGGTAACTATGCAGAAGAGGACAAAACATCCTTGCAAAAGACAGAGCAATGTGATGGAAGGAACTTGGGACTGTGTAGCGCCTTGTGAAGCAGAGATGCACACATGATCTGCCCACCTGTCTCTGTTCCATGAGGAAGAGAAAGAGGAAAAACCACCCAAACTAGCATATTTTAAGAGCCCTTGTAATTTTGGAACACTCTGTTACAGCAATTTATCCTACACCTTGACTGATTCAGATTGTCTGTCTTTTAAAGGTTCATAATTCAACTTGCATTGATCTCCTCCATCTCAGATATTATGGGACTTGTAAGCTATACCAAAAGATATGGCAATCATTGTATAAGGTTGTGTGTGTTTTATCATGATTAGTTCTGTCTTCTTGAGAGTAGGAGCCTATGGTTGGCAGCTTCTAAGATGAGCCACAGTAATCCTCACCTTCTGTGTAATCCCCATTCCTAGCTGAATGTGGGCTGGACAGGACTCACGTCTACATAACAGAATATGGCAAAAATGATTTTGAGATCAGGTTATTTATTAAGAGATTGTGGCTTAAGTTTTAAGTGGCTGCTCTCCTTGTCTTACCACCTGCTATGTGGTGAGGCACTCTATGGAGAAATCATGTGGCAATGAAATTAGGTGGGGTTCTAATCAATGGCCAGAAAGGAACTGAGATCCTAAGCCTAACAACCGATAAGGAATTGAACTCTTGTCAAGAACCATGCGATTGAGCTTGGAAACAGACTTTTTTCCCAGTCAAGCCTTCAGATGAGACTCCAACCTTGACCAGGAAAATGCAGGCTTATGAGACGTTAAAGCAGCTAGGCTACATCTGCATTCCTCATCCATAAAAACTATAAAACAATAAATGTATATTGTTTTGAATCTGCTAGGTTTGGGGGGTAATTTGTGATGTAGCAATAGAGAACTAATACAGGACCATATTTCACATTTCTTCTTAAGTACATAGCACAGTGCCATATACCTAGAGGGTATTCAAAGAATTTGCTAGTCAGTATTGTCCTGGCAATACTAAGTCATATGCCAAGTGGTCCAAAGTAAAATTTATCCACTGGTGAGATTATGTAGTAGATACTGGCAATACAAATTACCTCAAGGAGCTGCTGAAGATCTATTCAATTGGGAAATTTGAACAGTAGTAAACTTTACTCCTAAAACTAAATTTAATAAGGATTAGCTTGGAAGCAATTTAACACACCAGTTAAAGGCATGGGCTTTAGAATCAGGCAGCCCAGACTCTGAGCCCAGTTATTAACATTTATGACTATACGCATATAAAATCAGAGTTATCTCACAAATATACAGCCTAGCTATAACCACAGAGCCAATAATTCATGCCAATACTAGGTAATGGCAAATGTACAAAGGAAGACATTTAGATAAAGGATTCCTAGGAAAGAAAAGTGTTCTAATACCTAAGAAGAACAGTTTTTGTTACTTTGGAAAGGAAGTTATTGCATACAGACCCCACACAGAGATTTTAAAATTTCACAGATTAGTTTGGTAGACAAACTTTATATCAGGGAAAATTTTGAATACACCAGACCAAAGATGATACGGAATTACCTGTCTTATCGTGTCACCTTCCTGATTGCTAACGGTAATCATTTTATCTTCACCACCTAAAGCAAGCAGATTTTCTGCATTCCAACATCCGCATGTGATTCTCTTAGTATGTTTTCCTGAAAAAGAGATGATTTTTGTACAGACACGTGGGTTTCTCAAAAAAATTAAAAGATCTGTGCTGTCAATCTAAAAGTCTAGGTAATAGGCCGTCGATATTAAACAGATAAGGAATGCAAAATCTCATCAAAGTAGTTAGTGTCTAAGCAACCTTACTTAAAAGTCATTACCAAGTTCTAAAGCAATATAACGGTCTTCAACTAGTTAGGTGGGTATGAGCACAGGCTCTAACATGAAGAGATACTCGGCTCCTGGACAAGTTTGTTGGCTTACCATATAACCAAACCATATAACAATAATGTCTTACCACGAGCACTAAATCCCAAGGCACTCAAGTTACTTTACTACACTCAGTTTTACAGCATGGTAGACACCTTGGTATAAACAGATTCAACATTCAGTTTGGGTTACTCATGTAAAACTAGAACACATTTAATTTCTGGTCATACTGAGGTGCAAATCTGAATGTACCTTTTTGAGACTGGCGTGGAGAACTGAGTCACTTAACTAGGAAGTGATACTGGACGGAAGCGATAAGTATCAGGAGACTTTCCCGCTGAGGAATCTAGCCAGTATAAACACTGTATTTTGGGGGTAAAAACATATACTTGACACCAGGTGCATTTGTTGAAGGTCCTAGGACAGATAAATCCTTGAGTCTCAAGATCCATTCTACAATGAGGAGTAGATTGGTTAAGTCTACATATTCTGGAGCTAGCCTGCCTGCATTTGAATCTCAGCTCTTCCACTGACCATAAACACTGGGTAAGCTACCTACCATTTCTATTCCTTAGTCACATATCCATAAACTGGGGATAATAGTAGGGCCTGTCTCATAGAATTGAGGATCAAATGAGTTCAGGCATTTGGAAGAGTGCCAAGCATACAGAAAGTGCTAGAGAAGTTTAGCTATTTTTTATATAGCTTTTTTTTATATATATACAGAAAGGGCTAGAGAAGTTTGCTGCTTTTTGAGAGCACAGACCACATTAATTTTATTCCTTCTTGCCCTTACAGAATTGAATACGGTACCTATACTGGAAGTAGGTTCTAAAGAAGTAGTTGTTAAGTGAGTAGACCCTGAGGCCAGAGTCCTGGTGTGTCAGAGGCTCAGGAGGAGGACAGTGTGGCTGGAGCAGAGGAAGGAAGAGGAGAGGAATCTGAGATGAAATCAGTTTGTAAGGCCAGGTCATGCGGGTGTTGGTTGGCCACTGTAAGGACCCTGGCTTTGACCCACTGGAAAGGACTGAGCAGAAAGCTCACTCTGGTCCCTAGCTTGAGAATATTTTATAATGGGGAAAGAGCTGGAGCAGGGAAACCAGTTCCGAGAGCACAGAAATGCACGTGGAAGATGTCCGAGGCTCACACACACTGGTAACAGGAGAGATGGTTGAGAACAGGCTAGATTCTGGAAATATCTGAAGCAAGAGCCTACAAGATTTTCTGGCAAATTAGAAGTGGAAGGTATGAGAAAGAGGAGAGTCAAGGAGGATTCTAAAGTGTTAGCCTCAAGATCTGAAAGGATGGGATGTCATCAACGGTGAGAGGAGTAGCTGTGGTTAAGAACGGTTTTAGAGATATGAAATTTGAAGTGTTTACTGGACATCTTGTCAGAAATGTTGAATAAGCAGTGGATACAGGAGTCTAGAGATAGGAAGAGATCAGTATGGAACTGGTCAGGATTTGGCTGGCATTTCAAATCAGGAGACTAGGGCACAAACGTGAAGGGACCATTCAGAGAAGACGCTGAAATGGAGAGTTTGGTGATCATAGATGAAGGGACTCGTGTCGTACTTTGCACTGGGCCCACAGAGATGCTCATTAGGAAGGGAAGAAGAGTGCACAAAGAAAGGTGGGAAAAAGCCAAAGACAAACTTCCTTCTATACCCCAGAAAGGGAGAAGAAAATCCCTTCTTCCCCCTTTCTGTATACCTCATGGCCTCTTTGTTTCTTCCAGGGCTCGGAACTCAGGTTAGCCTTAACATCAAGATCAGTTAACCTGTTTTGTGTGCCTACTTATAGTATTCTGGGCACTTTACACACACTGACTTATTTAAATAATATTAACTCACAGTTAATCTACTATGGTAACTGAAGTTTGAACCATGTTATTGGGAGACTGGCAGTATTTAATCAAACCGTAGTAAATGAATAATATAATATAATATAATATGTAAGAGTCACACAACATGAGAACTGCCTGTATGTGGTTTAGCTCAAGGGAGTAAATCAGTACAAGATGCAACAAGGTTAACAGATTTTAGTTACTGTGAGATGCTGGCAGCTCATGGTACCACGGAGGGGCTCTCTAGAGTGGAAAGCCTTGGATTTAGGAAAGTGAGTTATTTAAAAGGAAAAAAAGCAGAGCCACAAATCATAACCAACTCTGAGAAAGGCAGCTATATATTTAGCTAAAGGACCTAAGACATATAATTGACCTGAATAATCTCCTCAGGCCCATTTTATAATAAATGAGAAGAGACCCAATATTCATATTAAATACAAAGATCACCTATAAAATTATGTATATGTGACAAATACTTGACATAAAGTAATTATGCTTTGACAGATTATTTTCTTATATGTCAAGTGTCAGACTTTCTGGGGCCTGTAAGTTAACTGGTAGGGTGTTCCTACAGATGAAGGGGGATACGAAAAAATGCCTAACTGAGGTCAAATAGTCAACTTATGGTGAAAGTTGATTTTTATAACTCAAAATATTTTGTTTAGGTTTTCAAATGGATCAATGGCATTACCTTTTGGCGGGAGCACCAAAAATATAAATATTAAAGATATATATGTATGTGAAAAAAAATTGAAATAAATTATGTGTCCTTAATAGTATTCTGAGGGCACTCTTATCTCCAGAGTTTAATTCCTTCCTTAGCAATAAATTATAATTATTTGGCCACCTGGGTATAATTAAGCCTGCTAGTTTCACCATTCACCAGCAGGATGTTATGATAATTGAAAAGAATCGATGTGTTTCTTCTTAGGTGTTCAGAAGGCAGATGGTAAGTGACCAGAGACTGGGGGAATCAAAGAGTCTGAACCCAGGTCAAACAAAGAACAAACACCCTCTAGTCATATACCCTGAGGTTCAATATAACTCACAGGGCATACTCAATTGGTGTTTGGAGAGAATAAGAGGTCAGAATTAAGAATCTAAATATATTCTGACCAAAACAGTCACCAAATGTTTCAGTCCATCTACTAACATGCTGTCTATCCCATGTCCACAGGTACAATCTGCTGTTAATGTCCTGGTGTCCAAAGGCACAGGCTGACCTGCAACTATTCTGTGTGGCCTGGTAATTCTTCATAAACAGTGAAGAGGGATCTTGTAGTTTAGCTAGCTGTGAGGCTTACCCGGGGGAGTTTTACTGCTACACAATTTCCCTGGCGATATCAGAAAAATCTGAGGCATAAAACATTCCATTTATGTAAAGCATCTCAAATACAGAGCGGTGTTTCCAGCTATAACCTACCCAGTACAGGAATCTTTCGAGATGTCTGACGATTATAAATAAGCAAATTTCCTTTAACGGTTCCAACGGCCAGGAAACTTCCAATTTTTGACCAAAGAAGGAAAGACATTTGATCCCTGTAACGTTAAGATATAAATCACTAAAAAACTCACAATCATAATCTCCAGGTAGTTCTTTTAAAAAGTATTTCATGAATAATTTTAATATCTACTTAGAAACTGAAGTACAAAATTAGAACTTACTGCTTTAGGACAAAGACTAGGGCTAAAGGCATTTTGGAGAAGCTATAAGATGATGTTATGGTCAGTTAGACCTAACATACATATGTAATAAATACAAACTCTACTTCAGTCATGCTGGAACCTCAAAGGTCATAAAACGAGTCATGATGAGACAGTTTAGTCAGACTGATAGTTGTAAATGTGTAAAAATCTTAATGGATGATGATGCCACATGCTTTAACAACAACAACAACAACAACAAAGTAGGTTCCAGGGCGCCTGGATGGCTCAGTCGGTTAAGCATCCAACTCTTGATTTCGGCTTTGGTCGTGATCTCAGGGTTGTGAGATTGAGCCCCGCATTGGGCTTCACATTGGGCATGGAATGTGCTTAAGAGTCTCTCTCTCCCTCTCCCTCAGCTTTCCCCCAACCCCCGCTTAAAAAAACGAAATAAAAAAAAATGTGTTAAGTAGAGTCCTCTAACATATTACATTGGAAAAATCACTGAGAATTCATCACCTTAAATAGGACATATCTTTTCCAGCTCTGTCACTTTTTAAAGTTTTTATGTCAATTCCAAGTAGTTAAGAGTATAATATTAGTCTCAGGTGTGCAATACAGTGATTCAGCACTTCCATACATCACCCGGTGCTCATCATGACAACCACACTCCCCAATCCCCGTCACCACTCTCACCACCACCTGTCATCATCTCCCTTCTGGTAACCATCAGTTTGTTCTCATTAGATAACAGTGTTTCTTGTTTTGCCTCTTTTTTTTTCTTCCTTTGCTTGCTTTGTTTCTTAAATCCCACATAAGAGTAAAATCATATAGTGTTTGTCTTTCACTTGCTGACTTATTTCACTTAGCATTATACTCTAGCTCCACTGATGCTGCAAATGGAAAGATTTCTTTTTTATGGCTGAGTAATATTCCATCATCTATATGTGTGTATATATCTGTGCATATACCTATAGATATACACATATGTACACACACATGCATACATACATACTACATCTTCATCCAGTCATCAGTCAATGGACACTTGGGCTCTTTCCATAATTTGGCTATTGTTGATAATGCTGCATCAGGGTGCATGTATCCCTTCGAATTCATATTTTTATATTATTTGGGTGAGTATCTAGAGTAGTATGATTGAAGGACTGAAGGGTAGTTCTTTTTTAACGAAACTCCATACTGTTCTCCAGAGTGGCTGCACCAGTCTGCATTCCCACCGACAGTGCAAGATGGTTGCCCTCTCTCCACATCCTCGCCAACACCTATTGCTCTGTTTTTGATTTTAGCCATTCTGACAGGTGTGAGTGACAGATCCAGCCAAGCACCCCTATGGTGAATGATTTTTTTAAAATATATTGTTGGATTGGGTTTGCTAGTATTTTACTGAGAATTTTTGCATCCATGTTCTTCAAGGATATTGGCCAATAGTTCTCTTTTTTTTTTAGTGGAACCTTTATCTGGTTTTGGTATCAGGGTAGTGTTGGACTCATAGAATGAATTTGGAAGTTTTCTTTCCTTTTCTTATATATATATAAAATTTAGTTATTTGACACAGAGAGATACAATGAGAGGGAACACAAGCAGAGGGAGTGGGAGAGGGAGAAGCAGGCTTCCCACTGAGCAGGGAGCCTGGGGCTCGATCCCAGGACCCTGGGATCATGACCTGAGCTGAAGGCAGTCACTTAATAACTGAGCCACCCAAGCACCCCTATTTTTTGGAATAGTTTGAGAAGAGCCATTAACTCTTCTTTAACTGTTTTGTAGAATTCACCAGTGAAGTAATTTGATCGTGGACTTTTGTATGTTGTGAATTTTTTGATTACTGACTCAATTTCTTTGCTGGTTATTGGTATGTTCAAGTGTTCTATTTCACCTGTTTCAGTCTGGGTAATTCATTTGTTTCTAGGAATTTAATCATTTTTTCCAGGTTGTCCAATTTGTTGGCATATAGTTTTTCATAATATTCTCTTATAATTGTTTGTATTTCTGTTATGTTGGTTGTTATTTCTCCTCTCTCATTTGTGATTTTGTTTATTTGGGTCCTTTCTCTTTTCTTTTTGATAACTCTGGCTAGAGGTTTATCAATATTATTGATTTTTTTCCCACAGAACTGGCTCCTGGTTTCATTGATCTGTTCTATTGTTTAAGTTTCCAAATCCTTTATTTCTGCTCTAATCTTTATTATTTCCTTCTTTCTGCTAGCTTCAGGCTTCACTTTTTGTTCTTTTTCTAGCTCCTTTAGCTGTAAGGTTAGGTTGTTTATTTCAGATTTTTCTTGCTTCTTGAGGTAAGCTTCTTTGCTATATGTTTCCCTGTTAGGATTGCTTATGCTGCATCTCAAAGGTTTTGGACCATTGTGTTTTCATTTTCATTTGTTTCCATGTAGTTTTAAATTTCTTCTTTTATTTCTTAGATGAACCATTGTTTGGTAGCATGTTATTTAACTTCCATGTATTTGTGGTCTTTCCAGGTTTTTTCTTGTGGTTGACTTCTAGTTTCACAGTGTTGTGGTCAGAAAAGTTGCATGGTATGACTTCAATCTTCTATTTGTTGAGGCCTATTTTGTGACCTAATATGTGATCTCCATTCTGGAGAATGTTCCATATGCACTTAGAAAGAGTGTGTATTCTGGGGCACCTTGGTGGCTCAATCAGTTAAGCAAGCAACTCTTGATTTTGGCTTAGGTCATGATCTCAGGTTTGTGAGATTGAGCCCTGTGTTGGGCTCATCCACTGAGCGTGGGGTCTGCTTAAGATTCCCTCTCTCTCTTAAAAAAAAAAAAAAAAGGAAAGAAAGAATGTGTATTCTGCTGTTTTAGGATGAATGTTCCAAATATATGTTAAGTCCATCTGGTCCAGTATGTCATCAAGGCCATAAATTCCTTGTTGATTTTCTGTTTAGATGTTCTGTCCATTGATGTAAGTGGGGTGTTGAAGTCCCCTATGATTATTGTATTATTGATTAGTTCCCTTATGTTTGTTATTGTTTTATATATGTGGGTGCTCCTGTGCCAGGTGCTTAAATATTTATAATTGTTGTATCTCCTTGTCCCTTTTATTATTCTATAGTGTTCTTCTTTGTCTTTTGTTATAGTCTTCATGTTAAAGTTTGTCCAATACAAGTACTGCTCCTCTGGACATCCATTTCTCTTGACATCCATTTGCATGATGTTTCTCTATCCCCCTCACTTTCAATCTGCAGGTGTCTTCAGGTCTAAAATGAATCTCTTGTAGGCAGCATATAGATGGGTCTTACTTTTTTTTTTTTTTTTACATGCACTCTGCTCTTGTGTTTTAGCTGTTCTATCCTCCAGTCATCTGCAGAAGCTCTCCTTGCTTGCTGTATGCAATGTTTGGCTCCTGATCTGAATGTGGTGAGTTTTAACTAGGTGTGCTTTTTCTGATTATGAAATGAGACCCGTCACCACCTCCACCAGAACTAAGACCCTGCAACACTCTCTGGCTGGGAAACATGGTGTAGGCCGGGGTTTGTGCTGGTCTTGCTGGTCTGGTACACTGGGACTGAGGTAAGCATCACTGAGAAAAGCAGTTCCACCAAAGCACAGGGAGTGCTTAGTGTAAGCAAGTTAGGCGGCCAGTTTCCACACTGCACTGCTTCTGCAGGTGGCTCTGTGTTTATGCTGAGCAGCAGGAGAGGGAAATGTGCTGACCTGCTCCTTTGTTCCTGGGGAGGTGTCTCCATGAATAATATCACTCAGGGACATGTTCTGAGAAGAGCAAATAATATCCCCATTTTGTACCCCGGGGTCTCTTGAGATGTTGTTTCCATGCTGTACATCCCTGTCATCTCACCAGGAGTGTGGCAGTACCTATCTATCCTAGCCAAGCCCAGTGACATTGAACACTCCAGGCTTTATGCCCCACTGGTTGCAAGAATTCATGAAATTCAGACCCTCTCACTTTCCAGGCCAAAGGCTTTGGGGAAATGTTCTACATCTGTGTTCCCCTGTGTGCTCCGCTCTCTGTTGCCCTTCTCTGCAACCATGGCTCCTTCCCCTCCACAGCAGCCAGGATCTGTTTCTTCACCATGCCTCCACACTTCTTACCTTCTTTAGTATGGTCTCTTCTCTCCCTTTAGTTGTAGAGTTTGTCCCGTCAGTCTTCTGGTTGACTTCTGGGGTATTTGGGATGATTTGATAGTTATTGAGCTGTATTTGTAGGAGGAGATGAGCCTAGGGTTCTCCTACTCCACTGCCGTCTTCCCGTCTCTCCCACCTCTGTCACTATTAAGATTAGCTCACTCAGAAAGAGGTAGAAAGCACATTTGTCTACCACCAGTTCTTAAGTACATTCTAAGACCTACTAGTTGAACTTTTTTTTTTTTTAAAGATTTTTTTTTTAAATTTATTTGACAGACAGAGATCACAAGTAGGCAGAGAAGCAGGCAGAGAGAGAGGAGGAAGCAGGCTCCCTGCTGAGCAGAGAGCCCGATGCAGGGCTCGATCCCAGGACCCTGGCATCATGACCTGAGCTGAAGGTAGAGGCTTTAACCCACTGAGCCATCCAGGCGCCCCTACTGGTTGAACTTTTATATAGTTCTCTATTAAATGGAATCAGGACTCCAGGGAAATCGGACTCCTAGCTCATTCTCTAAATGGAGGGAAAAAATCACAATGGGTATAGAAAAGTGGTTGCGAAAATCCAATCCCAAGACCAATAGCATCACTTGGGAACTTTAGAAATGCCAGTTCTCTGATCCCACCCTAGCCCTTCAGAATGAGAAACTCTGAGGGTGGCACCCACCCATCTGTGTTTCAATAAGCACTTTGATACAGCTAAAGTTTGAGAACCACTGATAAATCATTTACTGTTTACAGAAAGCAACGCTGCCCTCAAGAAAGCTGATAATATGGAAGACCAAAATTTCACTTAAAGTATAAGAGAAGTTTGGTTGCAACAACAATATTCATAATATTCAGTTGAATATGAATAACATATTCAGTTAGAAAATTATTTCTAATAAGTACTAATATCCCAGGCTGCTGGGTTTAATTTATAAAGTGCATGTTTTTAAAAGACCAATATGCTTGTTTCTCTATCTGTTTGAGCAGGTGTGACAGCCATGAGAATACGCCTCTTAGGTCTCTAGCTATGGAAAGTGTAACTGATGAAGGCCTCCACTGGAATCCACCACTTTGACGTGCTAGGGCCATGCCTTCCCGTGGGCTGTTCCCAGACAGTAACTGAGTGGGCAGGGATACTATTGAGGCCCATTTCTGGGAAACACAGGGTTCCACTGATGGGTACCTCTGGCTTAAAGTCTCCTCAGAGGCCTAGTTGAACTTAGAACTGGGCTACAGTATAAGATGCTTCTACCCAATGTTTCTTCCTTCCCTCTCCCCTTTACAAGGATCAGACATGCACTGTGGTCTGATGGCTTTTCTAACCTGCCCCCTCTATGTTACCTCAGAGGCATTTCCTATAATAAATCTCACATGCTCAATCCTATTTGAGATTGAGAAAACATGAACAGAAAGAATTGTGAGCAAGATAAATAGCACCAGAGAGAGGAGGAACTGTGTGAGAAGCACAAATCGTGATCAGCACCAGCGGTCACACTGAATAAGAGCAGAGTGACAACAGTCCATTCCATAGTCTATCATTACTAACAGTCACATGACAACCAACTAGAAAAGGAGTTAAACAGTGTGTTCCAAGAAGATCAAGTAACCAAATATCCTCAAAAGAAGAACCAGCTGAACAGACTCCATCTTCCTTTTCTTCAGAGAAAAGGCCTCTAGAAGGCCCTACAAATTACTGTAAGATGCTATGGCACATTTAAGTTCCCAGTAATGCTTGCAGATCAGGATAATATATAGGAATTACACGTACTTTTGGCCAAGTTAAACTAAAAGAATATACTTTTCAAGGGAAATGCACATGGCAAAAAAAAAAAAAAAAAAAGCAACCTGTATGAAAGGCACAGGCTTGAGAGAGTCTTGCTGATAAGACAAATGAAGATCAATTAGGAAAGAAGCTGGGTAGGGTGACCAATACTCAGGTCTGAATGGCCATGGGAGAAGGAACCATGCCCATAAGTCAACCACAAATTAATTGGCTGATGAATGCGATGCTGTATTTAGTGTTTTCTCTGGAAAGACTGCTGTACTCCAGTGACATAACTCTTATAAGTCTAAGGAGGATCAAGGGAAGTACCACTATAATTCTAAGAAGTTATAAAAATACATGCAGTAAAAACTAATCCACTTAATCCATTGTGTTACCATAATAATTTAAGATAGTTAAGTGACATCGTAGTAAGTTTTGCAATGATTATATTTGAATACACTTTGTGTATTATTTAAGATGTTCAAAGGGCTCAAAAGAATAAATTCCAATTAAATTTCTAAATGGAATTTAAGTTTTTCAAGGAAGTTTGTTTGCCAAATGAATATATTAAAGAAAAACTGATATTCAAAATCGTGTTTAAGTATCTTAGTATAATATTGACCTTTAAATTAAAAAACAAATATGAAAAAAAAAAAACAAATATGGGGGTGCGACTTTGTATATACAAAATTCCTTTAGGTATTAAATATTAATATAAACTAATAATTAATTGGTTCCACCTCAATAATTACAATAACATCTACCATTCATTCAGTTCCTAGTTTCATGCCTGGCCATGACGCACAATTAAACGTCCCAACAACTCTGAGATGATGTGAGGAAATGGATCTGTGGGAAGCTAGACAGCAGAGGCAGATATACACCAGTCTGAGACACCTTGGATTAATTATGCATTTTTCCCTGGGTGAGCACGTGTTCTCGCTGATGCTGAATTTGGTTCAAGAACCAGTATTTGATGTTTATAAATATTCTTTTTGAACTGAAGAGCAGAGTACGTAAAATCTTTCTAAAAAGTGACATATACCCAAAGTGCAAAAGGACAGAGCAAGAAATGAAGATTCTCAAGCCCGGCAAGACTTCACGGTGGGTGGGCAGTATTACCCGTGAGTGCACGCCTCATGCGTCAATCTGGAGGGTTAAGGGAAACAACACTAAGGTCATCTTTGGTCCTGTTCTGCATGGCCACCTGGCTTTCTCTGGGTTGTTACTCCTTGGCAAACTGGAAATTTACAGTCTTATCTTTCAACATGTGTGTGGCCTATCTGCAGGTCATGTGACACCATGAGGCAGATATTATTACACACATTCCATAGAGATGAAGAAACTGAGGTCTAGAGAGAGGTAAAGCTACTTGTTCAAGGTTGAATGGCCAAGTTTTAGTTGTAAATAAATGTTTCTATTTCGTATGTTAAAGTGGTTTCTATTTTAGCAGAGATCTGTAATTTCTTCTGTTTGCCAGTATATTTTCCATTTGGGAACTGTCCCACCTTTACCCCACTCTTCACCTGCTGGGATTTTTAATCCCATGGCCCTGTCGACCCTACTCAGAGGCCTTTTGAGTAACCGAGTGGACACGGATAAGGTGATGGGGATATGCTCTCTTCGGTGTAACTTGCTGTGAAGATAAGCCAATAGTTGGCAGCAGCATAGAGTCTGACTTAGAATAAAGTCAATACAGAGAAAGGAAGAGCTCAGAGATGGAGAGTCTTGACTGCATCCCTAGAACCCCTAAATCCAGCAATGCCTGAGGCCAATCCCATTTCCAGAATTTTCCATATGTTTTGTCTCATCTTTGGACATTTTAGTCTGTTCCAGCGAAAGCAAATTTTAAGAAGCTACTTATATTTTACAATCCTAACAATTTATTCTAATTAATTGGGCAAAATCAATAGGATTATATGTAACAATAAAAAAAAGAAATAAACTTTCTTTCATGGGAAAGCATCTCACAAACACATCTTTATAATAATAGCAGTAAGCATTGTTAGCATCAGACCTACAAATAATATTTATAAGTGAAGATTTAAAATAAAAGTTATTCTTACCTCATACCACTGTCTAACTGGCTGGTTTTATTTGTGTTGGCATCCCATAGATAAATGCAACTAGATTTCTCAGCAATCACTGCTAGGATATCTCCATCTTTGTCCCAATCCATAGCAACACAGTTACTTTTTAAAAAGAAAGCAAAATATCACTATACATTTTCTTCAAGTAAGGGAAAGAAATTTAAATGCCTATTTACAATTTTTATCTACAATAAGATCATCCAATTTTGAGTAGGTCATAAACTTCCTAAAGTGAGAACTACAACTCACTATTCACTGCTTAGATAACACTAAATTTTTTTTTTTTTTTTTTTTTTTTTGAGAAAGAGAGTGTGCAAACAGGGAAGGGAGGGGACACAGGGAGAGAGAATCTTAAGCAGATTCCACACTGAGCATGGAGCCCGATGTGGGGCTCCATCCCATGACCCTGAGATCATGACCTGAGCTGAAACCAAGAGTCGAATGCTTAACCAACTGAGCCATCCAGGTGCCCCCACCAAGTTAAATATTTTATTGTTGTTGAGGGAATGGGAAAAAATTTTAATTCTATTTTAAATATCATTTATATACACTACACTAAATATAATTATACCTAGTAAGTTAGCAGATTTTCTTAGATCCTATAAAGAACTTGGTCTTTTGGTAAAACAAACCCATAGAGCACCTCTACAAAGGAATCACATTGGAATCAAGAGGTAATTTGTTTGACCAAGTGCTGAAAGGTTATTTCAGATTTACAAAGAGAAAAAGAAGGTACTGATAAAAAATGAGTTTCATCTAGTTAATTTGTGTATAAAACAGATCATGGCTGGGTAGATATGGGATTGTAAATAATAGAAAACCTAGATTACACATGTTATTTCATTTTATAGCATCTTGCCATAATAAATTAAGAGTGATTCAACTAAAATGACTTAAGAGTTATAAATAGGAAATGCTTTTTAAATATGATATTGTTTAAAATTATTTCAAAGAGCTTATTATAAATCAAAAACTTCCTTGAGGATTAACTTTTTCTCCTCTGATGTTATTTTTCACTTTGAGACTCTGCTCTGGGATATTGGCTAAGCCAAACTCAGATTAATAAGACAATAAACTAAGACAACTGGGAGTTACTTTGGTCATTTTTTTTTTTTCGAAATGTTAAAATATGTTTGGGGATCTTCGTTTTCTCTAGTATTTTCAGACCCTACTTAGAAGTCCTTCTCCCCATCTTCCTCCACCCCCCACTGCTGGCTGCCTAAAGCACACACTCTCTCTTTAAAAAAAAAAAAAAAAAAAAAAAAGTTTAACAATGACATAGGGGCACCTGGGTGGCTCAGTTAGTTAAGCATCTGCATTTGGCTCAGGTCATGATCCCAGGGTCCTGGGATCAAGCCCTGCATTGGGTTCCCTGCTCAGCAGGGAGCCTGCTTCTCCCTCTGCCTCCTGCTCCCCCTGCTTGTGCTCACTCTTTCTCTGACAAATAAATAAAATCTAAAAAAAAAGTTTAAAATGTATGGTGAAAGCAACTATTTTCCAACAATTTACGAGAGGAAACAGTACAGTGATGTGGGCTTATCTTTTCTGCCTATGCACAAAATAAGGCTTGTTTATAATTAAGTAAGAATCTTTCATATAGATTTATTTATAATTCTACCTTAAAGCTTCCCTGCAAGAGTACAGAGATTATAAATATCAACTCTAATGCATATGCTATATGTCTACATATTTCACTAACAACTTATGTATAAAACAACAAATCCCTGGGGTGCCTGGGAGGTGTATTCAGTTGGTTTTGGCTCAGGTCGAGATCTCAGGGATGGGAGACGGAGGAGCCCCACCTCGGGCTCCGTGCTGAGCATAGAGTTGGCTTGGGATTCCCTCTCCTTTTCCCTCTGCCCCTCCTGCTTATGTTCTATCTCTAAAAATAAGTAAATGAATATTAAAAAAACAAACAAAACAAATCCCTTTGCAAAGGAAGAAAGCAAAAGAAGAGATAGATTATATATGAGTTGTAAAATTCTATTTGATTACAGCTTTAAGGCAATAATACTTTTTTTAATCTTTTAGGAAAGAAAGCTTGAAAAAGCTTTCGATCTACCTCTGTACTTACCCAGGTAAGTTGATTTCACTTTTTTTTTGACCATGGCGATCAAAGATTTTCACAATATGATCGGCTCTAAAAGTAATTAGAACATAAAAATATAATTTGAGTGTTTCTTCTTATAAATGTATATTAAAAAATTAAGCTGACATCTAAGTAATTTCAGTGTTCTCTCATGACAGTTTCATAATTTGTATCTACAAAGTTATTACCAGGGAAAAGATTTTATGAACTGTGATATTAGTGGAAGTGAATGTATCATTTTTCCCACTATACAACCATCACACAAGAACTTCTACTAAATAAATGGCGTGGTTATGCAGGCATACAACGGTTGCCTGAAGTCAAGATGATTGACTTAAAATACTCACTGATATCTTACCCTGTTACTGCAAGGTAGTTTCCTGATGTTTTTTGCCAAGTGAACTGTATTGGTGTGCCAAGCCAAGTCTTTTCCAGCAGTGAGAAAACACGCTAAAAAGATAAAAGTAATTTTTATATTTTCCAAACATACAATTTAAGGGTTGATCAAAGATATCAAAACGTGATCTTGAAAACAGTAGGGTTCAAGATGGCAAAAGCTTATTATTAGAGCTTATCTGGAAAAAGTCAATAACGTAACAGACAAAATGACTAACTGGATCAACCAATCAACAAACTTCTACAATCTAGTTGTTTGTATGGACAAACAAAAAACTTTGTATGAAGTATGGGCCTCAATACACAGGTAAGCATTTATTATAAATATATTATAAATATATTGTTATAATATAAAATTTATAATGTTATATAAATATTACAAATTTTGGTTTTAAATGTTTTTGAATATTTTAGAAAAATTACAGTTTTAATATTTTATATGCTAAAGTAAAATAATTTAAACTCGAATTCAGCTAATAATCAGTAGCATGGACTTATAAAAATTTTTTATTTAAATTCAGTTAATTAACATAAAGTGTATTATTAGTTTCAGAGATAGAGGTCAGAGATTCATCAGTCTTATATAATACCTAGTGCTCATTACAGCACGTGCCCTCTTTAATGTCCATCGCCCTATGTTCCCTATGATTGAGAGTCTCTTATGGTTTGTCTCCCTCTCTGGTTTCGTCGTGTTTTTCTTTTTTTCCCCACTCTTCCCCTATGATCCTGTTTTGTTTCTTAAATTCCACAAGTGAGTGAAATCATATAATTGTCTTTCTCTTATTGTGCATAGCATAATACACTCTAGCTCCACCCATGTTGTTGCAAATGGCAAGATTTCATTTTTTTGATGGCTGAATAATATTCCATTGTGTGTATGTGTACATACATACATATATATATTTCTTTATCCATTCATCTATTGATGGACATCTGAACTCTTTCTGTGTTTGGCTATTGTGGACATTGCTGCTATAAACATGGGGGAATAGCATGGATTTTTTATTTGTATTTTTTTTATTTTTAAAGATTATATTTATTTATTTGACAGACAGAGATCACAAGTAGGCAGAGAAGCAGGCAGAGAGAGAGGAGGAAGCAGGCTCCCTGCTGAGCAGAGAGCCCGATGCGGGGCTCGATCCCAGGACCGAAGGCAGAGGCTTTAACCCACTGAGCCACCCAGGCACCCCAATAGCATGCATTTTTTAGATTAAACTTAATAAAACTACCATTTAAAACATCTTAACCATGATAAAAATATAAATACTTCACTCAAAATTTTCTCCCTTTACCCATTAGTTATATTTACTTAATCATTAAGTGTTTAATTTAGCTATTGAGTGGACAGTCTATCAACTGAAAAGCCTTTCTTTTCACTCAGTCCAGAACTGGGGTATCCAATTCGGAAGCCGCAAAACAAAGCTGGACTTGAAATTTTATTGAGGGCTTGAAATGTAGGTAGTCTGAATTCATATGTGTTGTAAATGTAGACTACACATGCCTTTCAAGGAATATAAAAAAATGTAAACTATTCCATTGATAATATTTTATACTGATTACATATTGAGATAATATTTTGGAAATACTGGATAAAACAAAATAGTATTTAAATTAATCTTACCTGTTTCTTTTCGAACATTTTAATGTGGCTACTAAAAATTTTAAATTACATTGGCTCACAGGAGATTTACATCAAACAATATTGATCTAGAACAATTAAGTACAGCCTGAATGAAAAAATTTAGATTTTAATATTAGGTTAAATTATAAACATATCTAGGCACATGACGTTTACACAGTACTACAGGAGGCTTGACAATCTGAGTGGCCACACAAAACTGATCCAATGCTTGAAATTAAACACCAAGGGGCACCTGGCTAAGTGTCAGGCTCTTGATTTCTGCTCAGGTCATGCTCTCAGGGTTCTGAAATTGAGCCCTGCACTCAGCAGGGAGTGTGCCTGAGATTTTCTCTCCCCCTCCTTCCTTGCCCCTCTCCCTGCTCACCCATGTTCTCTTTCTAAAAATCATCAATCATTTTTTTAATTAAACACCAATCAATAAGAATTCGGTATGTTAAGTAGATGAAATCCACCTCTATGGGAAGGAGTGTTCTATAATCAGTGCATTTTGTGGAGCTTGAAAACACTTTGAAGGCATGGGGATAAAAAAGCACAAAGGCATCTTTTGCAGTTTTGTGACCACAATGACGCTGGAACCCCCTTCATGCAAGTGAGGGATCCTTAAACTTAAATTTCATTAGCTTCGTGGTAGACCTCTCCTGGCTGTGATCTTACGTATCTTTCTTCTGTGGAGTTACATTTACATGCTCCGTACACACTACAATCAAAGAGTGTAGCTTCACAACCAGAAAACCAAGGTTTGAATTTTGCTTTTTACTTCTCAGCTGTAGGGCTTAAAACACGTCGCTTAAATGGCCTCAAGCACAAAATTCTCAATTGTAAACCAAGAATAATTATCTCCTTCATTCTGATATTTCATAAATTGTGCAGTGTTTTTTGAAATGTTATGATTACCGGTCTGTCAATTCCAATTTCCATGCTAAGAGCCAGGAGGAATCATTAGGACTTAATTTTTAAATTGAACTGTCGTTTCTTTGCCAGATCAGGGCAGAGAGCTATTGCTGTCGTAAAGCAGAGGGTTTTGGAAATGAGCTGCAGCCAGTGACCCGGGATGGGGTTCACCAGAAGCCCAAGTGTAGGAACGGTGCGTGCCGAAGATGCTGCTCTCGAGCGGACCTGCGTGTTCAAGTGCAGATTTCTCCGCGAATTATGTACATTAGCCACTGAGTGATTTGTACATTCAAGTAGTCACAGGCCATACAATTTGACATTATCCTTTCGGAAGGTTTTCACTCTGTTTATGGCTGAGCAGCCGCGCAGCTTGCCAGGGGCTCAGAGACAGGGAAAGCAGCAGCTCTGATGCAGTCAATTTCGCTGCGACCCTCCAAGCATACCGCTCTCTCCGCGGTGCGAAGTTCAGGGGGCTTTCTGACCCACTCCGCTCATTTCAAGCAGTGCCTTCAACTCCGTTCGCGGTCCCAGAAATGAGGCCTCTCTCTCCGCCTTCTCCTCCTCTCCAATTTTCTTTCTTTTCCCCTCCTTCCTTCAACTTCGCCCCCGCTTTTCCCCCTCCCCGGCCACCCAGCTGTCTTCCCCATTCCTAACGCACTCTGGAGGGGTGGGGTGGGGGCACAGGCCCCTATCCTCAAACTCATGCTCAGCGGGCTACGAGCCAGTGGTCGCGTTTTCCCGCCTCCCCATCCCCCGAGTTTGTAAGTTATTTACCTTCATCTCAAGGCTCGAGAGGCCGCGCGATGTAGCAAATGCGCAGGCGCACCTGGTCTGCACCAAAAGGGCTAACGCGTTCCCGTCACCCAGGAGACCGCGCGAGCAGTGACCAATCAGCGAACAGCAGCTGAAGGGCGGTGCTTCGCAGGAGCCTCCGCAGGGGAGGGCGGGAGGCAGGGGACCTGGAATCACGTGACGCTGTCAGCGTTAGGCCCCGAAAGATTGCGCGTCTGGAGGCCCTGCTGCGCCCTTGCTTCCTGGTTGGGCTCTGATTGGATGAGCGAGGGACTCGCCCGAGAGAGGTGGGCTCTATGAGCCCGGAAAGGCGCCTGCGTAAATTTCGCTTTCTGGTTACTAAGCTGCCAAGGGTGGCGGGTGGGGGCGCCCAGAATCAAGGAAACGAAGAGGCGCTGACTGTTGGGTGAACCGAGAACGGAAATTTGCTCTTGGAGCAAATACTCTTACACAGTACGCGCAAAGAGGACTTGGACGGGCCCATGTCTCATCTCTTCAAGCTTCTGGGCTAGAAGAAATAGGATGTTGAGAAATAGTTCTTCCCCACCCCCGCAGGCGTTAATAGGCCAACTAAATTGGGCAAGAAAAATGAGCACTGAGTGCTTCTCTCTTTACACTTTGGACCTGGCAGCTTTCCCCTAAATGTTATACCCTGCCATAGATTTGTGCTTATATAGTCCTGATTTTAGTAATTTGAATGCTTTCTTGTTTTTCCTGTCTAGTTTAGCTAAATATGTCAATTTTGTTGGCCTTTTAAAAAAATGGATTTTGGTTTTGTTGATGTGATAAGCTTAATTGTGTCCCTTCCAAAAAATAGGTTGAAGTCCTAACCCCTGGTACTTGTGAATATAACTTTATTTGGAAATAAGGTATATGCAGATATAATTAAGATGACATTAGCATGGCCCTAATGTAATATGATTTATGTACTTACAAGAAGAGGGAAATTTGAACACAGATGTACAGGGAGAATGCTGTGTGACAACAGAGGCAGACAGTGATGTAGCTATATCCAAAGAATGCCAAGGATTGATGCTCACTTCAGAGCTAGGAAGAGGCGAGTAATAATCCCTCCTCCCCACTCCCCACCCCCGTTTCAGGGGAGTACAAGGTCCTCAAACACCTTGAAGTTGGACTTAGAGCTTCCAGAACTGTGAGATAATAAATTTCTGTTGTTTTAAGTTACATGGTTTGAGGTATTTTGTTACAGTAGCCCTAGGAAACTAATACAGATTTTGGTACCAGGAAGTGGTGTGTTGCTAAAACAAATACCTAAAATGTAGTAATGGCTTATGGAGAGAGGCTGGTAGGATTTTGAGGTACTTGGTAGTAAGTGTAAATTGCTTTGAAGACATGGTTGGTTGAAATGTGAACATTAAAGGTGTTTTGAGAGCTCATACAGGAGAGCTACAGAGGAAGTTTCTGGGTTTTTTAAAGAGGTGGTTATATATAGATATAGATATAGATATAGATAATATCCTATATGTTATATAGGTTGTTAGAATGTTGCTGAAAATATCAATGTTTACAGTGCTTCTGGGGAGGCCTCAGATGGAAATAAGGGACAAGTTATTGGATGCTTGTTATAAAGTGGTAGAGAATTTGGCTGAATTGTGTTGGGTGGAAAGCAAAATTTGTAAGTGATAAACTTACATATTTAACTAAGGAGATTTTCAATTAAGGTGTTTGAAGGTACAGCCTAGTTTCTCCTTGCTGCTTAGTGAAATGTGAGAGGATGGAGATAAGATGAGAATGAACTGTTATGCACAAAAGAAACAGCACTTGATTATTTGGAAAATTCTCCAGCCTATCCAGATAGCATATTCTGGAAACAGGGTCAAGGGTATGGATACAAAACCATTTAGTAAAGAGATTAGGCATGTGACTTATGAGTCCAGTCAACCAGCTCAGCAAAAACAAAGATTAGTGAACTTCAAGATATGGCAACTTAAACAATCCCCTCCCAAAAAAACCAACAGCCAGCCACTGAGAGATGTACAGAGCATCACAGAGTTGTGAAACAACTCCAGGAGCCCAATTTATGTGTAACTGGAGTCCCAGAAAGGGGAGGGAATAGAATATTTGAAAAAGTAAAGGCCGAAAAAATTTTCCAAATCTGATGAAAATCCTAACCCCACAGATCCAAAAACTCAATGAACACTAAGCAAAAGAAACATGAAAAAAAAAAAGTTATTTAAAACCTGTGATGAGAGAAAATCTTAAAAGAAGCCAGGTTAAGAAGATAAATGCATAGAGGAACAAGGATAAGAAAATGAGTAGACTCCTTCTTGGAAACCCTGCAAGCCAGAAGACTATGGAACAACATACTAAAGCGCTGAAAGAAAAAAGTTGTCCATACAGAATTCTATACTCAGAAAAAAGATCTTTCAAAAGTGAAAGTGGCCAACAAACTGAGTCCAGCAATATTTATATTAAAAAAAGAATGTACACCATGACCAAGTAAAATTTATCCAAGAAATGCAAGCATAGTCAGTATCTGAAAATCAGTTAATACAATATGCAATATTAATATAATAAGGGACAAAAAATGTATGATCATATTAATAGACAAGAGAAAACCACTTGACAAAATCCCCAACTCTTAAAATTCAATACTCAATAAACTCAGAATGAAACATATTTTCCTCAAACTGAGAAAGGTCATCTGCAAAAAACCATATAAATAACACTATACTTTATGGTGAAAGACTGAATGCCTTCTCCCTAAGCTTAGGGGGTAAAAGGGATAACCACTCTTGCCACTTCTACTTACCATTGTATTAAAGGTTCTAGCCAGAGGAATTACTGAAGAAAAGAAAACAAAGGCCATCTAGATTGGAGAGGAAGAAGTAAAACTATGCAGATATCATAAATTTGTACAGAGAAAATTCCAAGTAATCCATTAAAAACCATTATAATTAATAAATGAGTTGAGCAAGTTTGCAGGATTTAAGATCAATACACAAAAAGTGGATTGCATTTTTCTATTCTAGAAACGAATAATCCAAAAGAAAAATATTTTAAAATCTATAATAGCATTAAAATAAAATAAAGTACATAAATTTAATAAAAATACAAGATATATACAGTAAAAACGATAAAATTTGTTTAAAGAAATTTGAAAAATAAATGTGAACACATGCCACATTCATGCATCAGAGACAATATTCTTTTTTTCTTAAAGATTTCATTTATTTATTTGACAGAGATCACAAGTAGGCAGAGAGGCAGGCAGAGAGAGAGAGAGGAGGAAGCAGGCTCCCCGCTAAGCAGAGAGCCCGATGTGGGGCTCGATCCCAGGACCCTGAGATCATGACCTGAGCTGAAGGCAGAGGCTTTAACCCACTGAACCACCCAGGTGCCCCAAGACTTAATATTCTTAAGATGGCAATACTCCCCTAATGTATAGATTCAATAAATCTCTATTAAAATCGCAGCTATCCTTTTTGAGGAGATTGAGAAGATGATACTAAAATTCGTAAGGAATTTCAAGGGACTCAGAATATGCAAAACAATCTAGAAAAAGAAGAACAAAGTTGGAAGCCCCCCATTTTTCGATTTTAAAACTTAAATTGCAAAGCTACAGTAACCAAAACAGTGTTATTATCATAAAGATAGCTATATAAATCAATGGAATAGAATTAAGAGTCCAGAAATAAAACCATACATTGGTGTGCAATTGATTTTCAAAAAGATTGTCAAGACAATTCAATGTTGGATCCCTAACTCACAGAATATGCAAATATTAACTCAATTAAAGAAATAAATGCAGTAGTTAAAACTAAATATTCTTAGAAGAAAACATAGGAATTTATTACTTTAGTTTAAATGATTGTTTCTTGGATATGACACCAAAACCACATATGACAAAAAACAAAACAAAACAAAAACTGTGGACTTCACAGAAATCAAAATTGTTGTCCCTCAAAGGATACCACCATGAAAGTGAAAAGACAACCTACAGACTGGGAGAAAATATTTGCAGATCATATATTTGATAAGAGACTTGTATTTAAAATATGTAAAGAAACCTCACAACTCAATAATAAAAAGACAACTCCATTAAAAATGGGCAAATAGGGGCACCTGGGTGGCTCAGTGGGTTAAAGCCTCTGCCTTCTGCCCAGGTCACGATCCCAGGGTCCCGGGAGCCCGGAGCCTGCTTCCTCCTCTCTCTCTCTGCCTACCTCTCTGCCTACTTGTGATCTCTGTCAAATAAATGAATAAAATCGTTTTAAAAAAATATGGCTAAATAATTTGAACAGACATTTCTCTAAAGAAGATACATGAATGGCTAATAAACCCATACAAAGTTGCTCAACATCCTTAGTCATCAGGGAAATGTAAATGAAAACTACAATGAAATATCCCTTTACATGATATTCATTGTCAGGTTTATTTTTTATTTCTTTAAAGATTTTATTTATTTATTTGATAGAGATCACAAGTAGGCAGAGAGGCAGGCAGAGAGAGAGGAGGAAGCAGGCTCCCCGCTGAGCAGAGAGCCTGACGCGGGGCTCGATCCCAGGACTCTGGGATCATGACCTGAGCAGAAGGCAGAGGCTTTAACCCACTGAGCCACCCAGGCGCCCCCTCATTGTCAGTTTAATTTGTATTTCTTTGTGTGCTAATGAGTTTGAACACTTTTTTCTTGGCCATTTATGCTCTTCTGCACATTATTTAACAGTATTCACTAATGTTACTGGGTTGTCTTTTTTTTAATGTGCCAATTTGTAAGAGATCTTGCATAATATTGTGTGTTTAAGTATTTTAAAAGCAGCTACTTGGTTCTAGCCTTGGTTTTGAAATTTTCCCCTGCTTATCGACTTTATTGATTTTTTTAATTCTAATTTTTTTACATTGAAATCTTTAATATATAGTATTTATTTTTGTAAATGGTATCAAATGGGGGGGGAGGTCTTCTTTTACATTAAATGTGGCCCAAACTCTTCCCTAGACATTCACTCAGGGTAGAGCTTGGTCTACCACATGTATTTTTATTATACTCAAGAAAGGAGTCTGCAGGCCAGAGCAACTTAAGTTACTCCATTTAGTTTCAGAAAAAAATCGTTCCATCTTGATCAAACTGCTACTATATACTCTTGGCTCACCACACTGATGTCAGCAAGAACGCAGATAGTCTGCATTAGTCTCCTTATTTTGTCTTTTTTTTTGGCGGGAGGGGGTGTCTTTTTCTTCCCCCTATAAGATCTTGGTAACTTGCATAATTACCCTTTCACTGACTTTACTTATTCTATTTTTTTTTTTTTAAGATTTTATTTATTTATTTGACAGAGATCACAAGTAGGCAGAGAGGCAGGCAGAGAGAGGAGGAAGCAGGCTCTCTGCTGAGCAGAGAGCCCGATGCAGGGCTAGATCCCAGGACCCTGAGATCATGACCTGAGCGAAAGGCAGAGGCTTAACCCACTGAGCCACCCAGGCATCCCTACTTATTCTATTTTCATTATCTAAACTTAGATCTTTCCCTACTCTAAATCATTTCCTTATGATTAATATTGCCCATTCAACAATTCTTAGTCCAACCAAAGGACTTTATTTCAAGTCGTTTAGGAATGCTAGAACTTCACCATATATTGTACCCAATTTAATCTTTTTTCACTGAATTATAAAATTGTATTGTTTTATTAGCTTTTCATGTTTATTTTTAATTTTTCTGGCTTTTCATTTTTAATATTCACTTTTATCTCAAGTCTGATGAAAATTACAGAACTGGTCACTTTTAGTATGTTTTTAAGAAATTGGCTGGGAGGGGCGCCTGGGTGGCTCAGTGGGTTAAGCCTCTGCCTTCGGCTCGGGTCATGATCCCAGGGTCCTGGGATCGAGCCCCACATCGGGCTCTCTGCTCTGCAGGGAGCCTGCTTCCTCCTCTCTCCCTCTGCCTGCCTCTCTGCCTACTTGTGATCTCTGTCTGTCAAATAAATAAATAAAATCTTTAAAAAAAAAAAAAAAAGAAATTGGCTGGGAACACTTTCAGGCCTGTGAACATAATTTTTCTAACATTGCAATAACTTAGTAATTAAACAAAGCTGAAAAGTAATGGTCATTGCATATTTAACTTTAAATATGAATACTAAATACATTTGAAATTTTTTAATTTTAATTTTTGTGCATTGTGTTTATAGATTGTGCACATGTGTTTATAGATTTAAATGTTTTTAAATTGTAAAATGAAAGGACTCTTTTTTTTTTAAAGATTTTATTTATTTGACAGAGATCACAAGTAGGCAGAGAGGCAGGTGGTGGGGTGGGGGGGAGCAGGCTCCCTGCTGAGCAGAGAGCCCAATGTGGGACTCGATCCCAGGACCCTAGGATCATGACCTGAGCCTAAGGCAGAGGCCTTAACCCTCTGAGCCACCCAGGAACCCCTGATAGGACTCTTTTAAGGACTGCAGAGTGTAATAGTGAATTGAACTTAGTCATAAACTCCCAGTTTAAACCCAGTTCATGGCACTTACTAGTTTTTTGTTTTTGTTTTTTGAAGACTTTATTCTTCAGTAGTCTCTACACCCAATATAGGGCTGGAAATCACAACCCTGAGATCACGAGTCACACGCTCCACTGACTGAGCCAGCCACGTGCCTCTAGTTTTTTGACCTTGGGCAAATTATCTCCTCCAACTCGGAAAAAAGAAAAAAGAAAACCTAAAATTCCACTATCAATATATATTAGGTTTTTTTTGTGTATTTCCTTCTGGGTTTTGCTTCTATGCGTACCTGTTTTACTATGCATTTATAATTATGGTAGGTGCATGTATTTAACACATTTATTTAGGTCAAGTAATAAATATAACATATTTATTAGGCTGCTCAGTACTGAAAATAGAAAAGCATACATTCCTAATAAAATGGATTTTGAGTATTCCCGTACCAGCTTAAGTCAATTCTTCAACTCCCTTCTGCTGAATTAGAAGCTGAATCATTTAGATCATTTGTTCTCTAACTTTAGTGTGTATCTGATACATTAAGCGTGTATTAGAATCACCTGGTTGCGGGGGGTGGCTGGTGAAACAGATTGCTTGTCTCCACCCCCTTCTCTGATTTAGTAGGTCCACAGTGGAGCTTGAGAATTTCCATTTCTTTTTTTCTTTCTTCTTCTTTTAATAGTAAGCTTTTTTTTTTTTAAGATTTATTTATTTGGGGGAGAGAGAGAGGATGATGGCAGCAGGGCAGAGGGAGAGGCAAACCCCTACTGAGCAGGGAGCCCGACATGGGGCTCCATCCCAGGACCCTGGAATCATGACCTGAGCCAAAGGCAGACACTTAACTGATTGAGCCACCTCGCATCCCTCAATTTATTATTTTTAAGTTGCAAGAAGCATCTGGTACTATTTTATATAGATCAGGGATCCTAATTAATGCCTGGTTTTCTATTTTTTTGTTATTCTTGTTTTTCTCCTTAGGCTGGAATCAGAAGGATTTCAGTGGGGAGATAAGAAAGGATATTGAGAGGGGCGCCTGGGTGGCTCAGTGGGTTAAAGCCTCTGCCTTCGGCTCAGGTCATGATTTCAGAGTTCTGGGATTGAGCCCTGCATAGGGCTCTCTGCTCAGCAGGGAGCCTTCTTCCTCCTCTCTCTCTGCCTGCTTCTCTGCCTACTTGTGATCTCTGTCTGTCAAATAAATAAATAAAATCTTTAAAAAAAAAGAGAGAGAAAGGATATTGACAGATAACGAGGTACAGTGGAAGATGCAGGAAAAGCGATTTGAACTTAGTAACAACCACCTAGTAACTTAGATAATGTACTTAACTTCCTCGGCCTCACTTTTTTTTAACTGAAATGTATTTGTCATACAACATTGGGTAAATTTAAGGTATACATGTTAATTTGATACATTTATTTATGTAGTATGATTGCGATTGCAGCAATGATTTTCAGCTTCACTTTTCTTATCTACAGTGGAGTGCAAAAATTAATAAAAATATTTTTGTTGTATTCTTCTGGAAATATTTGTATCCTCTGCAAATGCCTCAATCCTTTCCTGAATGCAAAATCCTTTGTAATATGATTTTTAGGAAAGAAGGGAAATCCAGCTCCCCACCCTAAAATTTAAGAGTCAGGCACATGATTAAAACGCTCTCCTGGGAAAGGCCCTGGTGTCCACTTGTTTGGGAGACTCATTGAAGAATTAGTTAATTAGTTAATTCTAATTCTTCAATGAGTGCCTGGGTGGCTCAGTGGGTTAAGCCTCTGCCTTTGGCTCAGGTCATGATTTCAGGGTCCTGGGATCAAGCCCCGTATTGGGCTCTCTGCTCAGCAGGGACCTGCTTCCCCCTCTCTGTCTGCCTGCCCCTGCCTACTTATGCTCTCTCTGTCAAATAAATAAATAAAATCTTTTTAAAAAAAATTAGTTAAGCCATTACACAACCGGTGGGAGGGGTAATTCTACAATGCACAGAGCTATTTTTGTTTAAGCTATACAGTTTAAAATTGATTGCTTATTTAAGTATAAATAAATAGTTGTTATTATAGCAATCTTCAGAAACCTCTAATTTATTTGGAAAAGCATGGCATTATGAAAAAAGTATTTTCAGAATCTGCTATAAAAACTGGTAAAGATTGCAGGAAGCTTGTCAAAAGGATACTGAAAAAAAAAGAACATAATTTGCTACAATATCAGAAAAATGTTTTTCCAAAGAGAGAAAGGGAGAGAGACAAAGAGAAGGGAGAGTTTCCAAGATGAAAAGAAAGAGAGATAGCATGTGATTGGGGATGGAAAACAATGACGTTTATACTAAATACAGATAAAGGAATGGGAAAGTTAGGTGGAATTCAGGTTTAAAAAAGATAAACTATATAGAGAGTTCTTTATTGCATATTACATTTCCAGCAAATGCCAGTATTGTTGACCATCTTGTGTTTTTGTCTCCAATTTATCTTTTACACTTCTGGTCTAAAATGGCTATTTGAAGAAATAATTTTTTTTTTTTTTTTTTTTTTTTTTTGACAGAGAGAGAGATCACAAGTAGGCAGAGAGACAGGCAGGGGCGGGGCTGGGGGGCGGCAGAAGCAGGCTCCCTGCTGAGCAGAGAGCCCCATGCGGGGCTCAGTCCCAGGACTCCGAGATCATGACCTGAGCCGAAGGCAGA